>NC_068435.1:33001778-33671778 GCF_023373465.1 Oncorhynchus keta | reverse complement strand
TTTTCCTAATTTTGTTACGTTTCAGCCTTATTCTAAAATTGATTCAATTGTTTTTTCCCCTCGTCAATCTACATACTGTCAAAGCATAATGTCAAAGCAAAAGCAGGTTTTCAATTTTTGTATAATATCACATTTACATAAGTATTGAGACGCTTTACTTAGTACTTTGCTGAAGCACCTTTGGCAGCGATTACAGCCTTGAGTCTTCTTGAGTATGATTCTACCAGCTTGGCCAACCTGTATTGTGGGAGTTTCTCCCGTTCTTCTCTGCAGATCCTCTCAAGCTCTGTCAGGTTGGATGGGGAGCGTTGCTGCACAACTATTTTCATGTCTCTCCAGAGATATTCCATCAGGTTCAAGTTCGGCCTCTGGCTGGGCCACTCAAGGATATTCAGAGATTTGTCCTGAAGCCACTTCTGTGTTGTCTTGGCTGTGTGCTTATGGTCATTGTCCTATTGGAAGGTGAACTTTTACCCCAGTCTGAGGTCCTGAGCGCTCTGGAGCAGGTTTTCATCAAGGATCTCTCTGTACTTTGCCCCATTCATCTTTTCCTCGATCCTGACTAGTCTCCCAGTCCCTGCAGCTGAAAGATATTCCCACAGCATGATGCTGCCACCACCATGCTTCACTGTAGGGATGGTGCAAAGTTTCCTCCAGATGTTACGCTTGGCATTCAGGCCAAAGAAGTTCAATCTTGGTTTCATCAGACCAGAGGATCTTGTTTCTCATGGTCAGAGTCCTTTAGGTGCCTTTTGGCAAATTCCAAGAGGACTGTCATGTGCCTTTGAGGAGTGGTTTCCATCTGGCCACTCTAGCATAAAGGCCTGATTGGTAGAGTGCTGCAGAGATGGTTTTCCTTCTGGAAGATTTTCCAATCTCCACAGAGGAACTCTGCAGCTCTGTCAGAGTGACCATAGGGTTCTTGGTTACCTCCTTGACCAAGGCCCTTCTCCCCCAATTGCTCAGTTTGGCCGGGCGGCCAGCTCTAGGAAGAGTCTTGGTGGTTCCGAACTTCTTCCATTTACGAATGATGGAGGCCACTAAGCTCTCGGGACCTTCAATGCTGCAGAATGCTTTTGGTACCCTTCCCCAGATCTGTGCCTCGACACAATCCTTTCTCGGAGCTCTACTGACAATTCCTTTGACCTCATGGCTTGGTTTTTGCTCTGACATGCACTGTCAACTGTGGGACCTTGTATAGCTTGGTGTGTGCCTTTCTAAATCATGTCCAATCAATTGAGTTTACCCCAGGTGGACTTCAATTAAGTTGTTGAAAAATCTCAAGGATGATCAATGGAAACAGGATGCACCTGAGCTCAATTTCTAATCTCAAAGCAAAGGGTCTGAATACTTATGTAAATGTGATATTCTGTTTTTTATTTTCACTAGATTTGCAAAAAATTTTTTTTTTAAATTGTCATTTATGTTGTATTGTGTGTCGATTGATGAGGGGGAGAAACTACGTAATCCATTTTATAATAAGGCTGCAACGTAACAAAACGTGTAAAAAGTCAAGAGGTCTGAATACTTTCCGAATGCACCATATGCGGAGGGTGCGACTGACTGACTGACTGTCATTAGTTCCATTTGGAAACAATCAAGACAAACAGTGTTTTGATGCTGGGTGTGCTAAATTTGGTCTTGGGATGGGAATTAGGAAATCAGCCAAACTCTACAGGCTATGAAGATATAGGAGTCACATAGCACACATTACTGTTGAGACCTCTGTTCGGTTCCTTCCCTACTGTCTGTCTAATCATACTCCTGCGTGCTAGTTCTGTGGAGGACCAAGCATTGACTTGTTGTTCAAATGTAAGCATTGTGAAATTCAAGCATTGCGATAGTATTCCTTATTCAGCCTGGTTTGGTTAATTAGAACCCCAATCACTGACTCATAGTATCGATGAAAGTTGTTTACAAGACTGTGTAAAAGAACACGCTATGTTCCACAAAGAAACATAGCTTACCCCCTATGTATAAACTTGACTTGGTGGACTTTTACATGAACCGCATTGTAAAGAGAAATGTTGGCGCCTTTTCGTGTCTATAAATTTAGCCGTTCTGTTCTGGCCGTTCTGTTCTGGCCCAAACAGCATGTTTGGATGTAACGACCGCAGTAATTGTAACTAATTAAAGCTGAATATTTCACTTTAAAAATAAAACACAGCTGTGTCAGAAACCAAAAGTAATGACAACGTTAAATCACCGTTACTTGTATTGCACAGACCTGTTTTGGTTGGAGCTGTTTTGTATAAGGGCATTTCCATTTCCATCGAAAACGACACATGAGCACCATCATGTGATGTCAAATGAAAGCCAAGAGTCTATATTTTAGCATAGATACATCTTTCAACCTTTTTCCATCTTAAAAAGTAGGCAAGAGGTTAAAGGCTTTGATTTCTGAATAAACAGATGGATAAGAGGTCTTAGAAAACATCTATCAGAAAGTCTTCAAATGTATTAGAAATACATTAGAGCAGAATAATGTTGAAGCAAAGACCCCTGTTAATGAATATCAACACTTATATTTAGTTTTGGAGAAATTGTTTACCTTATGTAAGTTTATGAAATAATACTATTGCCTTGTGTCTTGTAATTCCATTACCAAAAACACACATATTTTTAAGATACAGTTGAAGTCGGGAAGTTTACATAGAGTCATCATAGAGACATTAAAATGTGTTTTTCAAACACTCCACAAATTTCTTGTTAACAAACGATAGTTTTATCAAGTCAGTTAGGACATCTACTTTGTGCTTGACACAAGCAATTTTTCAAACAATTGTTTACAGACGAATTATTTCACTCTATCACAATTCCAGTGGGTCAGAAGTTTACATACACTAAGTTGACTGTGCCTTTAAACAGCTTGGACAATTCCAGAAAATGATGTCATGGCTTTAGAAGCTTTTGATAGGCGAAATGACATAATTTGTGTCAATTGGAGGTGTACCCGTGGATGTATTTCAAGGCCTACCTTCAAACTCAGTGCCTCTTTGCTGGACATCATGGGAAAATCAAAAGAAATCAGCCAAGATTTCAGAAAATAAATTGTAGACCTCTACCAGTCTGGTTCATCCTTGGGAGCAATTTCCAAACGCCTGAATGTACCACGTTCATCTGTACAAACAACAGTACGCAAGTATAAAGACAATGGGACCAAGCAGTCATCATGCTGTTCAGGAAGGAGACGTGTTCTGTCTCCTAGATATGATTTTGCAACTGCACATGGGGACAAAGATGGTACTTTTGGAGAAATGTCCTCTGGTCTGATGAAACAAAAATATAACTGTTTGGCCATAATGACCATTGTTATGTTTGGAGGAAAAAGGGGGAGGCTTGCAAGCCGAAGAACACCATCCCAACTGTGAAGCACGGGGTTGGCAGCATCATGTTGTGGGGGTGCTTTGCTGCAGGAGGGACTGGTGCACTTCACAAAATAGATGTCATCATGAGGCAGGACAATTATGTGGATAGATTGAAGTAACATCTCAAGACATCAGTCAGGAAGTTAAAGCTTGGTCGCAAATGGGTCTTCAAAATGGACAATGACCCCAAGCATACTTCCAAAGTTGTGGCAAAATCGCTTAAGGACAACAAAGTCAAGGTATTTGAGTGTCCATCACAAAGCCCTGACCTCATCCTATAGAACATTTGAGGACAGAACTTAAAAAGCGTGTGGGAGCAAGGAGGCCTACAAACCTGAGTCAGTTACACCAGCTCTGTCAGGAGGAATGGGCCAAAATTCACCCAACTTATTGTGGGAAGCTCGTGGACGGCTACCTGAAAAGTTTGACCCAAGTTAAACAATTTAAAGGCAATGCTACCAAATACTAATTGAGTGTATGTAAACTTCTGACCCACTGGGAATGTGATGAAATCATTCTCTTTACTTTTATTCTGACATTTCACATTCTTAAAATAAAGTGGTGAGCCTAACTGACCTAAGACAGGGAATTTTTACTTGGATTAAATGTCAGGAATTGTGAAAAACTGAGTTTAAATGTATTTGGCTAAGGTGTATGTAAACTTCCGACTCCAACTGTACGTTCTAATTTCCTCTCCCTCATGAGGAGGGAGGTTAATGAAAGTTCACAGAAGTAACAAGTAAAGGTTGACCTATCAATTAGTTTGTGTTTTTACTCATTTAAATCATTAAGTGATTAAAACTCGTAGGACTTACCAAAAAATCATTAACCGAATTACTGCTACTGACTTGTCAAATAATAATGGCCACAAACTACAGTTGGATCACTTGCTCTCTTCCACTGTTTTCTTTCTCTTTCTATCATCTCGTTATCTAACCAAGAGTGTAAAATAGTCCGGACAACTCCTCCCTCTCTTCCTCCCTCTTTCTCTCTCTCTCTCTCTCTCTCTCTCTCTCTCTCTCTCTCTCTCTCTCTCTCTCTCTCTCTCTCTCTCTCTCTCTCTCTCTCTCTCTCTGCCTTTCTCTCTCTCCCTCTGCCTTTCTCACTCTCCAGATATTGTCACCTCTCCCAGCTCTTAGTGACACCTACCCATGAGCCCCCTCTTTTTCAATTGACTTTAACCAGCATCCTCACCCACTGAGCACTGACTGACACCGGACGTCCATGGACATTGAAAAGTAGTTCAAATTTGGTCAGCCCACCCTGGCCTTAAAGTTAACATCAACAGACAGACTGGACTAAATCTGAACCTACTGTATCATAGACGTATATTTCACAGGTTTGGATAGTACAGTACAGTACAGTAAGTAGATCACAGTAGGGTACAGCACAATACAGTGCAATACAGCATAGCACTGAGTACAGTACAGCACAGTACTGTACAGTGAATAGAGTGTGGTATAGTACAGTACCACACAGCACATAACACAATACAGTACACTACAGTACAGTACAGTGAGTAGAGCACAGTAGTGTACCGTCCAATACAATACAGTAGTGCAGTACAATAAAGTAGAGTAAAGTAAAGTACAGTAAAGTATAGTATAGTACAGTACAGTACAATATATTTGACTGTTCTCTGCTGTACTGAACAATAATCTACTGTACTGTACTGTACTCAGCTGAGCTCTAATCTGCCCTACCATACTCTACTCTGCTCTGCTCTGCTGTGCTGTATTGTCCTGCACTGTACTCAGCTGAGCTCTAATCTGCCCTACCATACTCTACTCTGCTCTGCTCTGCTCTGCTGTGCTGTATTGTCCTGCACTGTACTCAGCTGAGCTCTAATCTGCCCTACCATACTCTACTCTGCTCTGCTCTGCTGTGCTGTATTGTCTTGCACTGTACTCTACTGTGCTCTGCTGTGCCACCCTGTGATGTCCAAACGTGTGACACATGAGGAGAATGACATTCATATCCATTAAGCATTTCTGTGCAGTACAGATCAAGGACCCATGATGTAATTCTGTTACCGTAATTGCGTTACAGGATGTAAATCCACTTCACTTATTGTAGTTCAATTACCTCAAGGTGTCATATCATAGCTGACTCCCCACTGTTTCTGCAGGAATCTAGGAATATTCATTTGGAGGAGATATTTAACAGAGTCACATAATCACATAAAAACCTGAGGGACATTTTACCATAATTGATTTTCTAATTTTAGCATCTGCACAGTTCTTCCACTAAATTTATTTTTTCAATTTTGCATTGGAAATTGTTCAAAGTAGTCCTTGTGCATTGAGTTGTATGGTTTGTTAAACTTTGAAATCAATATTTTTTGTTTGGCACAAAGTGTAATTCCGTTATCGTGGAATTGCCCATAAGCAGTCAGGAAAATACTACATCATTTACTTGAATCAGTGTCTCACAATAAAAACAAAAAGAGCTCAGTGCCCAGTAGTCTTAGCTAGTATTTTTTAATTTCAAATAAGTGTGCTTTCCATTTTTTCAACTAGGGAGTCAACAGTAGCCTATTACTTGGGAAATCCCAGTCACTTTTGAAGACAATCACTTATGTATGCAGTGCTGGGTTTATACCAACAGGGCTACCTACAGCATAAGAATTTACACTGAGTGTACAAACATTAGGAACACCTTCCTAATATTGAGTTGCATCCCTTTTTGCTCTCAGAACAGCCTCCATTTGTCGGGGGCGTTGACTCTACAAGGTGTCGACAGCGTTCCACAGGGAGGCTGGCCTAAGTCGACTCCAATGCTTCGCACAGTTGTGTCAAGTTGGCTGGACGTCCTTTGGGTGGTGGACCATTCTTGATACACACGGGAAACTGTTGAGAGTGAAAATTCCCAGCAGCATAGCAGTTCTTGACAGACTCAAGCCGGTGCGCCTGGCACATACTACCATACCCCATTCAAAGGCATTTTGTCTTGCCCATTCACCCTCTGAATAGCATACATACACAATCCATGTCTCAATTGTCTTTAAGGCTTTAAAATCATTTTTCAACCTGTCTCTTCCCCTTCATCTACACTGACTGAAGTGGATTTAACAAGTGACATCAAAAGGGAACATAGGTGATCACCTGGATTCACCTGGCCAGTCTGTCATGGAAAGAGCAGGTGTTCCTAATGTTTTGTACACTCGGTGTATAGCCAATGTTTTTCACTTGTTGTGATCGTTAAGATTTTCCAGTGCCACTGCCAAAATTAGTTAGCAGCATCATCTGTCAAAAACAGATACGTTCTAATTACAAACACTTGTGATGCTAACAACTGTCACGTTCTGACCTTTATTTCCTTTGTTTTGTATTTATTTAGTATGGTCAGGGCGTGAGTTGGGTGGGCAGTCTATGTTTGTTTTTCTAGGTTTTGGGTATTTCTATGTTTCGGCCTAGTATGGTTCTCAATCAGAGGCAGGTGTCATTAGTTGTCTCTGATTGAGAATCATACTTAGGTAGCCTGGGTTTCACTGTGTGTTTGTGGGTGATTGTTCCTGTCTCTGTGTTTTGCACCAGATAGGACTGTTTTAGGTTTTCGCAGGTTTGTTGTTTTGTTAGTTTATTCGTGTACAGTTTCTTTATTAAAGTACAATGAATAACAACCACGCTGCATTTTGGTCTGCCTCTACTTCACCTAAAGAAAACCGTTACAACAACTGAAATCATCATGTTTGTTTTTGATAAAATCTTTAGGCCTAAACCTGATTTTAAAACATTTAGATTTGACCTACTCCAGTTTGCAATTTATCCTGTTGAAATCATGCAGACCAAATTCAATATATAAGGCAAATAGATATTATTATTAGTTGGTCACTAAAGAAAGAGATACCTTTTTGAACATATTAGTACCCCATTTGAATGGGAATACATATATAGGCTTAATTGTATAAAAAATGGCGGACATAATTTGCAAATTCATTAAAAACCCTACAATGTGATTTTCTGGATTTTTTTATAATTTTGTCTGTCATAGTTGAAGTGTACCTATGATGAAAATTACAGGCCTCTCATCTTTTTAAGTGGGAGAACTTGCACAATTGGTGGCTGACTAAATACTTTTTTGCCCCACTGTATGAGGAAAGGAACAAAAGAAAATGAAAGGCCAAGTTAGACAAATATTAGATTGATTTGGCTCAGTCCTGCATAATTACAACAGTCAAACCACAACCATTTGGAAGAAAAACATATTGCAGACAAAACACAGCACTCCTTTACAAGTGAAGACTACGGTGGTTGCCTGCGAAACCAAAATATGCTGAAAGGCTTTCTTCCCCAGGCATTTGGCAGGGCAAAACCACAAATTAAGGTTCCCGTAGTGAGAAAGCATTATGAGGAGGCTTCGCTGTGTGGTCCTCCACCAACCACAGACCCACTTTCTCCCCTGCTGCTCCCTCCCTGAGTCCCAGGCGCTGCCCTCTCTATTGGGGAAGAGGCAGACATGGTTGACCCTGGATATATGACCGTGAATCTGAGGAAGTGAATTTGAAATATTGTTGGGGGCCACATTTTTGGAATTCCTGTCACATAAATATAGGCCTACGTGGAATGCACAACAAACTACAATCACAAGTGTGAACTGAATTGTCTTTAGCAGACCTAGAGAATATTCCTATCCCGTCCCTTGGAAACCTTCAGCCTGAATGTATTTTATTTGATCTAATACGTTTATTTGGACAGGGGCAATGTACAACAAAAACATACGTCTCAGAATTGAGAAGTGCTGCATTGCACCAGATTTAGTTCATGTGCAAATGACTCTTTCCTACGACATACTTCCGTGTTCATGTCCTTGGTCTTTTGAATGGGCTTGATGATTATATGAAATTCATGAAGACGCGGTCATATAAGATATATAAAACATTATATTTGCGTTTGTGGATGAATTTACTTCTACCAGATGCCTTTCATTACGTTTTCCGCTGAAGAACAATGCACTACGTTTTTGGCCATTGAAGACCATTAAAAAAAGACCATGCAAAAACTCCCTCACGACGCCAGGACAGCGGAGTCAATCACCACCTTCCGGAGACACCTGAAACCCCACCTCTTTAAGGAATACCTAGGATAGGATAAAGTAATCCTTCTCACCCCCCCCCCCCTTAAAAGATTTAGATGCACTATTGTAAAGTGGCTGTTCCACTGGATGTCATAAGGTGAATGCACCAATTTGTAAGTCGCTCTGGATAAGAGCGTCTGCTAAATGACTTAAATGTAAATGTAAATGTAAAGTGGCTAGTGATATATGTTACATCATTTCCCATCAATTCCCATTATTAAAGTGGCTGGAGTTGAGTCAGTGTGTTGGCAGCAGCCACTCAATGTTGGTGGTGGCTGTTTAACAGTCTGATGGCCTTGAGATAGAAGCTGTTTTTCAGTCTCTCGGTCCCAGTTTTGATGCACCTGTACTGACCTCGCCTTCTGGATGATAGCGGGGTGAACAGGCAGTGGCTCGGGTGGTTGCTGTCCTTGATGATCTTTATGGCCTTCCTGTGACATCGGGTGGTGTAGGGGTCCTGGAAGGCAGGTAGTTTGCCCCCGGTGATGCGTTGTGCAGACCTCACTACCCTCTGGAGAGCCTTACGGTTGTGGGCGGAGCAGTTGCCGTACCAGGCGGTGGGTGATACAGCCCGGCAGGATGCTCTCGATTGTGCATCTGTAGAAGTTTGAGTGCTTTTGGTGATAAGCCTAATTTCTTCAGCCTCCTGAGGTTGAAGAGGCGCTGCTGCTCCTTCTTCACGATGCTGTCTGTGTCGGTGGACCAATTCAGTTTGTCTGTGATGTGTATGCCGAGGAACTTAAAACTTACTACCCTCTCCACTACTGTTCCATCGATGTGGATAGGGGGGTGTTTCCTCTGCTGTTTCCTGAAGTCCACAATCATCTCCTTAGTTTTGTTGACGTTGAGTGTGAGGTTATTTTCCTGACACCACACTCCGAGGGCCCTCACCTCCTCCCTGTAGGCCGTCTCGTCGTTGTTGGTAATCAAGCCTACCACTGTTGTGTCGTCCGCAAACTTGATGATTGAGTTAGAGGCGTGCGTGGCCACGCTGTCGTGGGTGAACAGGGAGTACAGGAGGGGGATCAGAACGCACCCTTGTGGGGCCCCAGTGTTGAGGATCAGCGGGGTGGAGATGTTGTTGCCTACCCTCACCACCTGGGGGCGGCCCGTCAGGAAGTCCAGTACCCAGTTGCACAGGGCGGGGTCGAGACCCAGGGTCTCGAGCTTGATGACGAGCTTGGAGGGCACTATGGTGTTAAATGCCGAGCTGTAGTCGATGAACAGCATTCTCACATAGGTATTCCTCTTGTCCAGATGGGTTAGGGCAGTATGCAGTGTGGTTGAGATTGCATCGTCTGTGGACCTATTTGGGCGGTAAGCAAATTGGAGTGGGTCTAGGGTGTGAGGAGGGTGGAGGTGATATGGTCCTTGACTAGTCTCTCAAAGCACTTCATGATGACGGAAGTGAGTGCTACGGGGCGGTAGTCGTTTAGCTCAGTTACCTTAGCTTTCTTGGGAACAGGAACAATGGTGGCCCTCTTGAAGCATGTGGGAACAACAGACTGGGATAGGGTTTGATTGAATATGTCCGTAAAAACACCAGCCAGCTGGTCTGCGCATGCTCTGAGGGCGCGGCTGGGGATGCCATCTGGGCCTGCAGCCTTGCGAGGGTTGACACGTTTAAATGTTTTCCTCACGTCGGCTGCAGTGAAGGAGAGTCTGCATGTTTTAGTTGTGGGCAGTGTCAGTGGCACTGTATTGTCCTCAAAGCAGGCAAAAAAGTTATTTAGTCTGCCTGGGAGCAAGACATCCTGGTCAGTGACGGTGCTGGTTCTCTTTTTGTAATCCGTGATTGACTGTAGACCCTGCCACATACCTCTTGTGTCTGAGCCGTTGAATTGAGATTCTACTTTGTCTCTATACTGACGCTTAGCTTGTTTGATTGCCTTGCGGAGGGAATAGTTACACTGTTTGTATTCGGTCATGTTTCCAGTCACCTTGCCCTGATTAAAAGCAGTGGTTCGCGCTTTCAGTTTCACGTGAATGCTGCCATCAATCCACGGTTTCTGGTTTGGGAATGTTTTAATCGTTGCTATGGGAACGACATCTTCAACGCACGTTCTAATGAACTCGCACACCGAATCAGCGTATTCGTCAATGTTGTCGTCTGACGCAATACGGAACATATCCCAGTCCACGTGATGGAAGCAGTCTTGGAGTGTGGAATCAGATTGGTCGGACCAGCATTGAACAGACCTCAGCGCGGGAGCTTCTTGTTTTAGTTTCTGTCTGTAGGCAGGGATCAACAAAATGGAGTCGTGGTCAGCTTTTCCGAAAGGAGGGCGGGGCAGGGTCTTATATGCATTGCGGAAGTTGGAATAGCAATGATCCAAGGTTTTTCCCGCCCTGGTTACGCAATCGATATGCTGATAAAATTTAGGGAGTCTTGTTTTCAGATTAGCCTTGTTAAAATCCCCAGCTACAATGAATGCAGATATATGGATTCCAGTTTGCAAAGAGTCAAATAAAGTTCGTTCAGAACCATCGATGTGTCTGCTTGGGGGGGGAATATATACGGCTGTTATTATAATCGAAGAGAATTCCCTTGGTAGATAATGCGGTCTACATTTGATTGTGAGGAATTCTTAATCAGGTGAACAGAAGGACTTGAGTTCCTGTATGTTGTTTTGGCCACACCACGTCACGTTAACCATAAAGCATACGCCCCCGCCCCTCTTCTTACCAGAAAGATGTTTGTTTCTGTCGGCGCGATGCGTGGAGAAACCAGCTGGCTGCAACGTCTCCGATAGCGTCTCTCCAGTGAGCCATGTTTCCGTGAAGCAAAGAACATTACAGTCTGATGTCCCTCTGGAATGCTACCCTTGCTCGAATTTCATCAACCTTGTTGTCAAGAGACTGGACATTGGCGAGGAGAATGCTAGGGAGTGGTGCACGATGTGCCCGTCTCCGGAGTCTGACCAGAAGACCGCTTCGTTTTCCCCTTTTTCGAAGTCGTTTTTGGGGTCGCCGGCTGGGGTCCATTCCGTTGTCCTGGGTAAAAAGGCAGAACACAGGGTCCGCTTCGCAAAAGTCATATTCTTGGTCGTACTGATGGTGAGTTGACGCTGCTCTTATGTTCAGTAGTTCTTCTCGACTGTATGTAATGAAACCTAAGATGACCTGGGGTACCAATGTAAGAAATAACACGTAAAAAAACAAAAAACTGCATAGTTTCCTAGGAACGCGAAGCGAGGCGGCCATCTCTGTCGGCGCCGGAAGTAATAAACGGTGCAGCGTGGTGAGCGTACATTTTTCTTTATTTTGAAATGTCGCCAACAAAAACAATAAGCAACAAAAATGAATGTGAAGCTCCGTAAGGCTATGCATGCATTAAACGAAGACAATAACACACGAATGAGAGAAGGAAAAAAGGCTGCCTAAGTATGATTTCCAATCAGAGACAACGATAGACAGCTGTCCCTGATTGAGAATCATACCCGGCCAAAAACAAAGAACCAGAAAGCATAGACTTTCCCACCCGAGTCATACCCTGACCAAACAAACAGAGAATAAAAGGATCTCTCCGGTCAGGGCATGACAACACCATCCCCACAGTGAAGCATGGTGGTAGCAGCATCATGCAGTGGGGATGTTTTTCGTCGGCAGGGACTGGGAAACTGGTCAGAATTGAAGGAATGATGAATGGTGCTAAATACAGGCAAATTCTTGAGGGAAACCTGTTTCAGTCTTCCAGAGATTTGAGACTGGGATGGAGGTGCACCTTCCAGCAGGACAATGACCCTAAGCATACTGCTAAAGCAACACTTGAGTGGTTTAAGGGGAAAAATGTAAAATGTCTTGGAATGGCCTAGTGAAATCCCAGACCTCAATCCAATTGAGAATCTGTAGTATGTGTTAAAGATTGCTGTACACCAGCAGAACCCATCCAACTTGAAAGATCTGGAGCAGTTTTGCCTTGAAGAATGGACAAAAATCCCAGTGGCTAGATGTGCCAAGCTTATAGAGACATATCCCAAGAGACTTGCAGCTGTAATTGCTACAAAAGGTGGCTCGACAAAGTATTGACTTTGGGGGTGAATGGTTATGAACGATCAAGTTTTCTGGGTTTTTTTATCTTATTTCTTGTTGTTTGACAACAACAAAAAATATTTTGCATCTTCAAAGTGGTAGGCATGTTGTGTAAATCAAATGACACAACCCCCCCAAAAAATCCATTATAATTCCAGGTCAAGGCAACAAAATAGGAAAAATGCAAGCAAGTCACTGTTAATAACACGTTCACAATTTACTCTCTTTTGAAATGGAACCAACTCACACTTGAAAATGGGGTTATGAATAGAGTAGCAAGTCATGGAAAATGAACTCATAGATCTATTCTCGCAACCAACCCTGTCGTAGAGACATTTTGTTCTCATTGCTTTTTCCATTGACACCATGACATCTTTTTGCTTGCTCACATTAGCCTCTATTGTCAGTGCACGCACACCTGTCTCACAGGCACACAGAGGACACTGTTTTGTAGTAAGTTAGTAAGTGGACAAGGTCTTGCCATGACAAAAAGAGAAGGGCAATTCTGGGCCGGGTTGGCTGGCTGGGCCTCTGTACTCCACCCCCATAATGGCAACAGCTGAGCTACCCTGGTCTCACCCTGAGACCGTGAGAAGACAGGCGTGATGAAAAGCCAAGTGTCTGGAAGACAGCCCTCAAATGCCCCCGATTGGCACTGCAGATCTGCCCACATGAAAAGGGCTATGTGCCATTGTATTGTAAGCAACAGTGCTGGCAATATCAAGGGTAAAAGTGAGGTTAATTTCTCTACTCACTCCAACACCTGGGAGGCAAGACAGGGAGGGCATGTACAGAAAGAAACAAGGATGTTTTGTAGCGACAGCACCACCACCCAATGGCCTTCTTCTGAAAGTGCTTCCATTATTATTTGTACACTAGAGTACTAGGAAAACCAACATCCATCAGTCTGACAATGGAAACGTTGAATTGGATTCATATTCATGTGTTTTATAACTGTATATGTTTTATAAACAGTGTATGTCTTGGTTAGCGCTACATAACCGCGTTCTGCCTTATCAGACATGTCTGTGTTGTATTGAAATGGCCTGGAATGGAAATATTGAAACAAAACCTGTTAACACATGCACAAACGGAAAGTCTTGCACTGTGCTTGGGTGTGAATTCTGATGAGCTGGGTCTCAGGTATGTCTTTTTAACCATGGTCTGGATCTTGAGAGCACAGTAGGCCTACAGAACTTCAAGTGACTTCACCAAAGGCCAGATTAGGGTCTGTAGGCCTAGTCTACGGAAGTCTACGGCAGAATGAATTATGTCAGAGTCACAGGGGGTTGGTGACACCTTAATTGGGGAGGACAGGCTCATGGTAATGGAGCGGAATGAGCGTAAATGTATCAAATACATCAAACACATGGGTTCCATGTGTTTGATGCCCTTTTGTTCACTCCTTTCCATCCATTATTATGAGCCGTCCTCCCCTCAGAAGCTTCCACTGGTCCAAGTGAATTATTGCCCAATGCAATGAATGCAAACTTATTCTTGAATATGACCCTTTTCAAAGTTGATGGGGTGCAGGTGTTGTGTGCATAGTTATAAAGAAAAGGTTAGCTAGTAGCACTAGCAGTCCAGGAAGAGGACTTGTTTATAAAATGCATCTAAACACTTCTAAAAATGGCACATCAATAGGTCCAAAAAATGTGGTTCAATACAATCCATCACAACCTATAAAGGGATAGTTCATCCAAATTATAAAATTACATATTGGTTTCCTTACCCTGTATGCAGTCTAGTGACAAGGTGGAACAGTAATTCCATGGTTTAGTATGCCTGGTTGCCAAACGCTAACTGTTATGATATGGGGGGTGTAGTTTAGTGAGGGAGTTCTATTAACCTAAGTCGCGGTGCACAGGTCTATGGCCCGTGACAAGAATTGGCAAAAGTGGCGAGTGAGGAGTGCCCTTCTCAAAGTGAAAAGTAATCTGCGCCACTTGGTCATGTTACCAAGAAAACAGCATGTATGTTTTCTGGACAATGCACCATCTCTTTTCCATAAAATGTATGTTTGAATTTTCTAACTAGTTTTCTTTGGGTAGGCAGATATAGTGTTTTTTAATCAAAAGCAATCACTTTTGCATGTGAAAACACAGAATCCAACTCATTACTCCACGTTCTTAAACCAGCCTAGTCTACGTCATTTTTGTTTTGAGACAACTTTGCTGCAGGCTTTGAATGGGGCACCTTGCTCAGGCATGGGAGGCAGCCCGGTTCCAAAATGAATGCAATCACCCAGTGAAAACTCCTCCCACCCAGTGGCGTGTATTCATAGCTTCCAAAGGGAATAAAGGGTAACACTTTACTTGACACTCAGCTTCATAACACATTATGACACGGTCATAACCATGTCATAATATGTAATTACAGCTGACATAACGTCTCATAACATGTTATAATTTGGCCATAACACATATATTTAGATCTGTTGTGACATACATTGCATTATTTTATGGCTGGTTATAACACCTACATAAGAGTGTCAAAACACACAAAACTACCTCATAAGGCAAAACATTCCATTAAACCACCAGCCTACGTGACAACGGTATGTTTTTTCTATACATTTAAAAAAAAATTGACCATATTAAATAAACATTTTAATTGCGTAGACTGATGTCAGACATGCACCCACCCCAATGCTCTGTTGCTGATGGCTTTGACGAATGCAGGAGAAGATTTCATAAGCAGGACAAGACACCCTCTTTTTGACTGATGACTGATATAAGGGCTTGTACGTAATAGCCCTATCTGGCTTTTATGATTATGATGGTCATAATGCTTCTTGACAGTGTCATAAAGTGTAATTTCTTAGTCCAAGTAAAGTGACACAGGATGGTCATAACAATTCATGAGACAGTGTGATAAAGTGTATTTTCTACAAGTTATTTAAAATATGATGAAAAAAACATGGCTGTAAAGAATTAGTTACAACAACGACAAAGGATTTAAGAAACAAACTTTTAAACAAAAGGAAACTTCTTGGCATGGAAAAAACTACTTTGAATAAATGTGTGTTTTGACAGTCTTATGTAGGTGTCATAACCGGCCATAAAATAATGCAATATGTGTCACAACATCAAATCAACTCCAACTTTATTTGTCACATGCGCCGAATACAAGAAGTGTAGACCTTACCATAAAATGGTTACTGACAAGCTCTTAACCAACAGTGCAGTTCAAGAAAGAGTTAAGAAAATATTTACCAAATAAACTGAAGTAAAAAATAATTAAAAGTAACACAAGAAAATAACAATAACGAGGCTATATATAGGGGGTACGGAGACACAGGTTAGTCAAGGTAATTTGTAAATGTAGGTAGGGGTGAAGTGACTATGGATAAACAGCGAGTAGGTAGCAAAGAAAACAGTCTATGACTTGGGTGACTAGAGTCAATTTTCTGGACTTTCCTCTGACAACGCCTAGTATATAGTTCCTGGATAGCAGGAAGCTTGGCCCCAGTGATGTTCTGGGTACGCTCGATGGTGCAGCTGTATAACTTTTTGAGGATCTGAGTACCCATGCCAAATCTTTTCTGTCTCCTGAAGGGGAAAAGGTGTTGTCGTGCCCTCTTCACGACTGTCTTGTCTTGGTGTGTTTGGACCATGATAGTTTGTTGGTGATGTGGACACCAAGGAACCTGAAACTCTCGACCCGCTCCACTACAATGTTAATGGAGACCTGTTCGGCCCGCCTTTTTCTGTAGTCCACGATCAGCTCCTTTGTCTTGCTCACATTGAAGGAGAGGTTGTTGTCCTGGCACCACACTACCAGGTCTCTGATCTTCTCCTTATAGGCTGTCTCGTCATTGTCGGTGATCAGGCCTACCATTGTTGTGTCGTCAGCAAACTTAATGATGGTGTTGGAATTGTGTTTTGCCACGCAGTCGTGGGTGAACAAGGAGTACAGGAGGGGACTAAGTACACATCCCTCAAGGGCCCCAGTGTTGAGGATCAGCATGGCAGATGTGTTGTTGCCTACCCTTACCACCTAGGGGCGGCCCATCAGGAAGTCCAAGATCCAGTTACTGAGGGAGGTGTTTAGTCCCAGGGTCCTTAGCTTAGTGATGAGCTTCGTGGGCACTATGGTCTTGAACGCTGAGCTGTAGTCAATGAATAGCTTTCTCACACAGATGTTCCTTTTGTCCAGGTGGGAAAGGGCCGTGTGGAATGCAATTGAGATTGCATCGTCTGTGGATCTGTTGGGGTGGTATGTGAATTGGAGTGGGTCTAGGGTATCCGGGAGGATGCTGTTGATTTGAGCTATGACCAGCTTTTCAAAGCATGTCATGGCTACCAACGTGAGTGCTACGGAGCGGTAATTATTTAGCTTGTCTGGTAGGCTCACGTCACTGGGCAGCTCGCATCTGGGTTTCCCTTTGTAGTCCGTAATAGTTTTCAAGCCCTGCCACATCCGACGAGTGTCAGAGGCGTTGTCGTAGGATTCAATTCAATCTCAATCCTGTATTGACACTTTGCTTGCTTGATGGTGCGTCTGAGGGCATAGCGGGATTTCTTGTAAGCATCCGGATTATTGTCCTGCTCCTTGAAAGTTGCAACTCTAGCCTTAGTTCGATGCGGATTTTGCCTGTAACATTTGTATTTGTATTTTGTATTTATTATGGATCCAGCAGCTACTCTTCCTTGGGTCCAGGTATAGTGTGTGTGTGTGTGTGTGTGTGTGTGTGTGTGTGTGTGTGTGTGTGTGTGTGTGTGTGTGTGTGTGTGTGTGTGTGTGTGTGTGTGTGTGTGTGTGTGTGTGTGTGTGTGTGTGTGTGTGTGTGTGTGTGTGTGTGTGTGTGTGTGTGTGTGTCTACATTTGTGTTGCTTTACAGTCCCCGCTGTTCCATAAGGTGTTTTTTTTATCTGTTTTTTTTTATCTAATTTTATTGCTTTCATGAGTAACTTGATGTGGAAAATAGTTCCATGTAGTCATGGCTCTATTTAGTACTGTGCGCCTTCCATAATCTGTTCTGGACTTGGGGAATGTGAAGAGAACTCTTGTGGCATGTTGTGGTGTATGCATGGGTGTCCGAGCTGCGCGCCAGTAGTTCAGACAGCTCGGTGCATTCAACATGTTAGTTAGTACCTCTCATAAATACAAGCAGTGATGAAGTCAATCTCTCCTCCACTTTGAGCCAGGAGAGATTGACATGGATATTATTAATATGAGCTCTCTGTGTACATCCAAGGGCCACCCGTGCTGCCATTTTCTGAACAAATTGCAATTTCCCTAAGTCCTTTTTTGTGGCACTTGACCACACGACTGAACAGTAGTCCAGGTGCAACAAAACTAGGGCCTATAGGACCTGCCTTGTCGACAGTGCTGTCTAGAAGGTAGAGTAGCACCTTATCATGGGCATACTTCTCCCTACCTAAGCTACTGTTGTATCAATATGTTTGACCATGACAGGGTAACTCCAGGGTAACTCCAAGCAGTTTAATCACCTCAACTTGCTCAATTTCATTTACATTTACATTTAAGTCATTTAGCAGACGCTCTTATCCAGAGCGACTTGACTTAATTTCCACATTATTTATTTAAAAATTTAGTTGAGGTTTAGGGTTTATTGAATGATTTGTCCCCAATATAATTCTTTTAGTTTTTTAAATATTTAAGAATAACTTATTCCTTGCCACCCACTCTGAAACTCTTGGTTAAGTGTTGCAGTCATTCAGTTGCTGTAGTAACTGACATGTATAGTGTTGAGTCATCCGCATACATAGACACTCTGGCTTTCATCAAAACCAGTGGCAATTCATTAGTAAAGATTGAAAAAAGTAATGGGCCTAGACAGCTGACTTGGGTAATTCCTGATTCTACCTGGATTATGTTGGAGAGGCTTCCATTAAAGAACACCCTCTGTGTTATGTTAGACAGGTAACAGGTAAAGTCTAACAAAACAGCCCCCACAATCTTTTATCATCAATTTCTCTCAGCCAATCATCAGTCATTTGTGTAAGTGCTGTGCCTGTTGAATGTCCTTCTCTGTAAGCATGCTGAAAGTTTGTTGTCAATTTGTTTACTGTAAAATAGCATTGTATCTGGTCAAACACCTTTTTTTCTGGTCAAACACAACTTTTGCTTCCCTCCAAGCCTGAGGGCACATTCTTTCTAGTAGACTTAAATTGAAGATGTGGCAAATAGGAGTGGCAATATCATCCGCTATTATCCTCAGTAATTTTCCATTCAAGTTTGACTTTTTTCCCAGAATTTAATTTGGGTGTTGCCTGTAATCCATGTGTATATATATATGGGTCATGACAGTTTTATAACCATATTATGACAGGTTATGACAAGTTATGTCAGCTGTTATGACATATTATGACAAGGTGATAAAGTGCTACCAAAAAATGTATATATTAAATAATTCATCTTTCGTGTCTCTGTGTTTCATAACTTTCCTTCAATTTGCAAGAGGCTGAATGTATCTCACAGGAGAAAGCACCTGAGCGAGTGAAATAGTGCCTCCCTGTCTCTGTATGTGTAGGCCATCTATCTGATGCTTTCTGGTCAAAAAGAGTATGACATTGTTGCCGCCCATAGCATTGAATGCAAGAGAAGCCAGTGAGCATTTGGCCTCCCTTGATAAAAAATAAAAAATAATAGCCAATCAGCGTTGTGCTAAACCGAGCGTGCTCAGCTGTGAATGGTCCTGGCGCACCGAAAGAAAGTTTGGATTTGGCTTCACTCCAATCACATCACATCGAGACGAGAGCAACATGTCGTAGACAGAAACAACTCGAATTGTAGCATCTTCTGTTGTTGTCCACCAGTGGCTAGCCAGCTAAAATTGGTAGTTTCCTAAATTATCCATTGAAGGAGATAGGAACTTAGATTTAGACTTGTGGTTTTACTTAATTCTCAGTACTGGCCAATGATTATAACGGTGATTCTGATCCAACCATAAATTCTTACATTGTGCCCCTAGCCTGAGAGGATGGAAATTAAATTCGTAGCTAGATGTAGAAGGCTAATGTTAACTAGCTAACGTTGCCCATAAAAGGAAGTTAAGCTAGCGAGCAAGCATTTTAGCCAGGTAGCCTAGGACAACAAAAAATAAAAGTGTGTACTGTATGACCGAGTCATAGACTGTTTAATCAACATGAAAGAGAGAGAGGGTGGCATTGGCGTTTCTCTAAAAGTAGGGTGAGTCAACAAGTTTTTTCTACTTCCACGAATGAACGCACGCACGCACACATTCACGCACACACACACCACACACACACACACAGAGAAATCCGAACTATCACTGCTCAGGAGAAGACTCAGATGCAGACAGTAAAAAAAATAAGAAGTTTATCACAAAAACAGGGGGCAGGCAAACAACAGGTCAAGGGCAGGCAGAGGTCAGTAATCCAGAGCAGAGTCTGAAAGGTACAGAACGGCAGGCAGGCTCGGGGTCAGGGCAGGCAGAGGTCAGTAAATCCAGGTCAGTGTCACAAGGTACAGAACGGCAGGCAGGCTCAGTAGGGGAAAAACGCTAGTAGGCTTGACAAGACGAACTGGCAACAGACAAACAGAAAACACAGGTATAAATACACTGGGGATAATGGGAAGATGGGCGACACCTGGAGGGGGGTGGAGACAAGCACAAAGACAGGTGAAACAGATCAGGGTGTGACAAGAACCCTCGACAGCCACATCATATTTAGCTTACATTGATTGAACTAAATTGTTTTTGGTATCTTTTGGTTGTCACTGTATTAGACTAAGCATAGGTGATTTGATGATGTTGAGATGTTGAAGTTGAACTGATGCTGGAATCATTCTCATTGGTTCTAAATCAATAGCTTTTTAGTAGTTGGAACATGTTGGAAACATTAACTTGACCATGCTGTAGGTCATGTAGCTGTTTGTTACATGCATTATGCTTTGTGAACTTCACTGGACAGAGGTTACTCTACCGTTTTGTGATGAAATAAAGGTTGAATTTATTCTGCCACTGTGTCTTCTTATTGTCAAGGCCTTTAGGCCTTACATATCACGGTCGCAAGGAATATGAACTAGCAGGATTTATAGAGCAAACAATTATCACAAAACATATGTTGTGACGTTGCTGTTTTTGAGTGGCTTGGCTTCCCTAGTGATTTTACACACGCACCGCTACTGCTCCCACTGGGGTTAACCGTGGCCAGATAATCTAATCCCTCACTGTTCGCATACAGTTAGGCAAATCAGCATCCCAGCTGGCATAGCCACGAGGCTGCTGGTTTTTTTGGGGGTGGTCATGAGGCCTCTCATTTGTTTTTGAGTCTTTAGTTTGTCCATGCCTTCTGTATTTTTCCTTTCTATACATATGTATGTTTCATCACCATCTGAACAAATAACAATCCGTGTTGGGGAAGCTACTCGGAAAATATAGTTCACCAAGTTTCCAATTACTTCACACTGGAAGACGTTTAGCTACTCTAAAGCTACCCTTAGGTAAAATATACTGTAGTTTAAATGTAAGTTATTTTAAAAACTACTTAGTGGATATTATATGTAAATCTGAAATGTCATAGACTACAAATTACACAACAGAATGTGTAATTTAGCCTATTAAACACAAAAACTATGTTTCGAGTGAGAATTAGGCAGGTCTGATGCAGGCGCCCGGCCTGCCACAAGGAGTCGCTAGAGCGTGATGGGACAAGGAAATCCCATCAGGCCAAACCCTCCCCTAACCCGGACCATGCTGGACCAATTGTGCGCTGCCTCATAGGTCTCCCGATCGCCATCGTTTGTGTTAGCAGTAGGCTAGTGGCTAACTTTTGCTATGGTTTGTAGCTTTTGTACATGGCTTGCTGGTTTGTTTTTTACCCGGAAGGAGTGGTTATCTCTGGGGCTTGGAGCGAGTGCATGTATTGGTTGCTTAGTGGTGAGCTAGTGGCTAACTGACTTTTGTCAGTTGATTTATTGGTTCAGTTTGGCTTACTCACTTTTACTATGGGGGCGTTTCAGCCAACAGTGTTTTGCGCTGAGGTAGAAGATAGTTGGGGTTTTCTCAACGTAAAGAGGGATCAGTTAGATCAGGCGGCAAAAAGGATGAAATAGCAGAGGAGTTGAAAAAGTTAAATGTTGCAATGCTATTGGGTGAAGTGGAGTGAGTTGTTGCCGCCGGTTCTGGTGGATAGTAGTCAAGAGGAAGAATACTTGTTGGAAATAGCCAATTTAGAACAGGCAATGGCACTTTTTAAACAGAAGATGAATGCATAGAGCATAAAGGGGAGAAAGTTAGTGTTGCCAGTCAGTCAGACAGTCGTGTTACAAAAACCAGTTTCCACCTGTGATCAAAGTGATGAGCTAGTGATCAGGTTTGGGTAGCCCCAGTGACAAGTCACAAAACACTGTTGGCTGAAACGCCCCCATTTGTGGGTCAATGGGCGGAGTCTCTCAAGGAGCGTTTTGTGGTATCCCCAGTGTGTGTTGTTACTCAGGGTCTGATGAGTGCTGATAGCAAACCAGATAGGGAGGAGGATGATTTGTGTCGGGACTTGGGGGAAACATTCTTTGCCAAACTAAACAGTGGTTCCAAGGAAATGTTTCTCGATAGTGAATGTGGTGATTCTTGCGTCTCTAACTGTGACCTTCTGGGCAAAGATATGTGATGTAGTGTGCCCTCTGCAGGTTGAGGAGGAGGTTGATTCGGGTGTCAATTTAAGGGAGACATTATTTTTGGGGTTCAGTGACACTGGGCCAATAGGTTCTATTTGTGGTCTGAAAAAGGAGTTGGTTCCCCCAAGTGATCTGTTGAAGTCAGAGATTGTCAGTGAGTATTTTGTTATCTTATCTGAGATGTCATTTTCCACAGTTGAGGAGGTTGTGGTTACTCAGCAGGCTGAGCGTAAGATTGTTTGAGTGTCAGGTTTTGATTTACCTGACACATTTCACATTGAGCTATGAGAGGAGGAGATTCTTCTCAACCATGTTGTGAGGTAACGTTCAAGCTGCTACCATTGTCATGCTGAGTGAAGGAGGGTCTCATTTCATACACAAGCACATTTTCTTTCACGTTTCCTCTACTCCCCGCCTTTCCTCGATTACATTCTACATTTTTCAAAAGTAAGAGGGAGGACGCATGAGGTAAGCAAATGTAATTGAGAAAATACCCTAGTGTGGTTTCTGTTAAGGTGGAGGAAATTGAGGAGGATATTGTTAACAGTTCCCCTCCAGCGAGTGCTCAGGGTTGGAGAAAAGGGTTGGAGAAAAGTTGTGGTGGTGGTTGCTCCAAGTCTCCCAGCTAACACATTTGGTTCCTTGGAAGTTGTGGGAATTCACGTTTCTCGTTTGCCATTGGTTCTGGGAATGAATCCATAAGTTTACTTTCTGGGAACGTATGTTTTTAGGTTGCAAGGATGTTTTGAGAACGTTTTACTCTAGTTGCTTGAAAGTTTTCCTGGGAGGTTTTATTAAAGGGAAACTTAAAAATAGTTCAACTTCATATTCATCATCTCCAGCACCACCCCAACATCAACATACTGTATGTGAAAATGGTGAGTTTCTACGTTTTGTAGTAAAAAAGATCATCAATTGTGAGAAGGCATTACCTACTTAATTGCCTACCAATTGTCTACTAATTGGTTAATGATGTCATTGGAATTTTCACATACAGTATGTTAATGTTGGGGTGGTGCCGGAGATGATGAAGTTGATTTTTTTTTTACATTTCCCTTTAATTTACTGAGAATGGAAAATATAGGTTATTTTGATTTTTTGTTTATAAGTTTCACTGAATGTTTCAATAAGACTTGTCATAACACTGCTAGCTAATCCAATGTTTACCCGGGATATTTGCATTGATCCCATTATTTTATTCTTATATATTCTAATTTTTTTGCACTGACTCTCTGACACAGGCTTGATGTACACTCACTGGACTCTAACCACACACCATCACAAACTACACTGACACTCCAACATACACACACAAACAGACACACACACACAAAACTATACCGCCAGCTGGTTTTTCAATACATTGTGCGGATAGGAATAAAGAACTCTCCGGGAAGAAAAAAGCAGAGGTGTATGTTTCATGATTAACTTCTTGTGGTGTGATTAGTGTACAGGAACTCAAGTCCTTTTGACAATCGACCTAGAATTCATCACAATCAAATGCCGACCGCATTACCTCCCTTGAGAATTTTCTTCGGTTATCGTCACAGCCGTGTATATTCCCCCTCAAGACGATACCACGAAGGCTCTCAAAGAAATACACTGGACCAAGTGAAACTGCTTATCCTGAAGCCACATTTATTATAGCTGGGGACTTTAATAAAGCAAATCTAGGAAAACGCTACCGAAGTTATATCAACACATCGCCTGCAGTACTCGCCCTTCAAAAACTCTGAACCCTTGTTACTCTCCCTTCCAGGATGGTTACAAGACCCTCCACCAACCTCCCCTTGGTAAATCAGATCACAACTCCATTTTGCTCCTCTTAACCTATAGGCAGAATCTCAAACAGGAAGTATCAGTGCTAAGGTCTATACAACGCTGGTCTGACTATTTGGAATCCATGCTTCAAGACTGTTTTGACCACACGGACAGGGACATGTTCCAGGTTGTCTCTGAGAATAACATTGAATTATAAACTGACACGGTGACTGCGTTAATCAGGAAGCATATATGGGATGTTGTTCCCACTTTGACGATTAAAACCTATCCAATCAAAAAAACGTGGATAGATGGCAGCATTCACGCAAAACCATCACATTTAACCATGGCAAGGTGACTGGGAATAGGATCGAATACAAACAGTCCAGTTGTTGTCACGCACTGACCTTAGAGATCCTTTAAATTCTCTATTTGGTAGGTCAGGGTGTGACTCGGGAGGGAAATCTATGTCTATATTTCTTTGTTGGCCGAGTATGGTTCCCAATCAGACGCAGCTGTCTATCATTGTCTCTGATTGGGGATCATACTTAGGCAGCCCTTTTTCCCACCTTCAGTTGTGGGATCTTGTCTTTGGGTGTTGCATGTGTTGCACTCCTAGCTTTACGTTCTTTGAGTTGTTTATTGTTTTTTGGTGGAACATTTCAAATTAAAGAAAATGTACGCCTAACATGCTGCACCTTTGTCTTCATTTAATGACGAGCGTTACAGTTGTACCCTCCATAAGGCAATCAAACAGGCAAAATGTCAGTAAGGAGACAAAGTGGAGTCGCAATTCAAAGGCTCAAACACGAGACATATGTGGCAGGGAATCCAGACAATAAGCGGATTATAAAGGAAAAAACAGCTACGTCGTAGACACTGCTGTCTTGCACCCGGACAAGAAAAACACCTTCTTCGCCCTCTTTCAGGATAACACGGTGCCGCCGCCGACTGTGAGTAATCGTTCTCCGTGGCCGGTGTGAGTAAGACAGCTCCGAGACAGGATTGTGTCTAGGCACAGATCTGGGGAAGGGTACCGAAAGATTTCTGCAGCATTGAAGGTTCCCAAGAACAAATTTGCCTCCATCATTCTTAAATGGAAGAAGTTTGGAACCACCAAGTCTTTCTAGAGCTGGCCGCCCAGCCAAACTAAGTACTTGGGAGAGAAGGGCGGTGACCAAGAACCCAATGGTCACTCTGACTGAGCTGCAGTTCCTCTGTGGAGATGGGATGACCTTCCAGAAGGACAACCATCTCTGCACTACTCCACCAATCTGGCCTTTATGGTAGAGTGGCAAGATGGAAGCCACTTCGCAGTAAAAGGCACAACAGCACACTTGGAGTTTGCCAAAATGGACCTAAAGGACTCTCAGACCATCAGAAACAAGATTATTTGGACTGATGAAACAAATATTGAACTCTGGGCCTGAATGACAAGCGTCACGTCTGGAGGAAACCTGGCAGCATCTCTACAGTGAAGCATGGTGGTGGCAGCATCATGCTGTGGGGATGTTTTTCAGCGGCAGGGACTGGGAGACTTGAATGATTGAGAGAAAGATGAACGGAGCAAAGTACCGAGATCCTTGACGCTCCAGAGCGCTTAGGACCTAAGGCTGGGGCGAAGGTTTTCCTTCCAATAGGACAAAGACCCTAAGCACACAGCCAGGAAAATGCAGGACTGGCTTCAGGACAAGTCTCTGAATGGCCTTGAGTGGCCCAGCCAGAGCCCAGCCAGAGCCCAGAGTTGAGCCCGATCGAACATCTCTGGAGAGACCTGAAAATAGCTGTGCAGGGATGCTCCCCATCCAGGATCTGCAGAGAAGAATGGGACTAACTCCCCAAATACAGGTGTGCCAAGCTTGTAGTGTCACACCCAAGAAGACTCAAGGCTGTAATCGCTGCAAAAGGTGCTGAGTAAAGCGTCTGAATAATTACAGTACCAGTCAAAAGTTTGGACACACCTACTCAAGGGTTTTTATTTATTTTTACTAATACATCAAACTATGAAATAACACATATGGTATCATGTAGTAGCCAAAAACGTGTTAAACAAATTAATATTTGAGATTCTTCAAAGTAGAATGCCAAGTGTGCAAAGCTGTCATCAAGGCAAGGCGTGACAACTTTGACGAAAATATATTGTGATTTGTTTAACACTTTTGGTTACTTACATGATTCCATATGTGTTATTTCATAGTTTTGATTTCTTCACTATTATTTTACAGTGTAGAAAAGAGTAAAAATAGAGAAAAACCCTTGTTTCCGGCGTGCCAGGAGGGAGATACCAAAACGTGGGAAGTGTGCAGGGGGGCATGGGACAGAAGAATGTGTAGTTTCAGTGGAAAAAGTTGTGTCAACTGTAGGGGTGCCCATGTTGCTGGAGATCGGAAGTGTCCGGTGTGAGAGAGGCAGAAGTAGAGGAGGATGGTTTGGTCAAGGGACCCTGAGAGGATCCCTGTGAGTTGTCTGTGTTGTTGGTGGCGGTAATGCAAGATAAATTGGATGCCAACTGCCGTTAACCCTCACAGAAGAAGGCAAACCATTCTAGCCAATGAGATGGCAGATACATGTTTGAACAACCACAGTGGTTCTTGCTATCAGGAATCCTTGGGATGCCCCTACCCCCATTGAAGTTTTAAATGGTTAGGTAAGGCTTATGGCTAAGCTTGAGTTTAGGGTAAAGACATCTGAAGGATCCAGGGTTGCACTAACAGGCATAACTCTAATTAATTTCTTTAATTTAAGTAGGCAAGTCAGTTAAGAACAAATTCTTATTTTCAATGACAGCCTAGGAACAGTGGGTTAACTGCTTTGTTCAGGGGCAGAACAACAGCCTTTTACTTTGTCAGCTCGGGGATTCGATCTTGCAACCTTTCGCAAACTATTCCAACACCTGCCACCCCTCTAAAAGTATAAAGTGTTTTTGTCTAAAAGATGACAGGATGTCACGTGTCCTTACTTATATCAGTACACTCATAACAACCTGAGCATTACGTATTTTTGATCAAATAACCCTCTTGTAACAAATAAGCCATTCGATATTTTGTTGACCAAATTCGACTCATTGATCTCCATACAAAACTCCTTGTTTTGGTGAGCGAAAAAATAAGAAAAACGCCATCTGCTGGAGAAGACAGGCTTGTAGCCAGAGTTTCCCCTCTTCCTCTCTGGCCATGTGCCAAAGGCTCTGTTTCGGCCGTTTCACGGAAGTAATTCTGGAAGCTCTGACGTGACCAAATAATAATCGCCATCTTGAGGAAGGAAACGCCTTGAAGAGGAAAGAATTGAAAACAACTGTAATTTATACTCTTGATGTTTGAATGTGATAATAGTCATATTTTGCATGGTTTTTATTTGCTAAGTAGCCATATAACGTAAAATGGATTAATTTCATGGCGTCTAGCTAGTGAAAAAGTTCTGGAAGAAACTTGCCAGGTGGCTGGCAAGGCTAACTTAGCTGGGCTCCACTTGCTAACGTCGCTAGCAAAACATCCAGCGAGCTAGCTTAGCTAAGTAGAGAGCTAATTTATAGCTAGCCGTGTGTCTAATTTCAAATCACTACAAGACAGTTTTGTACACTATGTTTGTCTTCCTTTATTCAACTGGCTAGTATATAAATGATTTGTATAAACGCTAGATAGTTAACGTTACCTAACTGAAACAGTTGACGCTAGCTACATGGTTAGCTAGCTCACTAGCTTCCTGTTGGAGCTTATCTTGCTAGCTTAAAAAATAACTTGTCATCAAGTTTATAAACTAGGCATTATGGAACAACGCATAAATGCTTAAAATATGGGTTAACCTATAATTGGCAGCGCAATAATACACTGACTGTTTCGAAGCTGATTGGTTTATCTCTTGTTCTCTAGTTTTCCTTCTGACAAAGTTGAATCCGTCATCTTCACTATGGGGAATTTATTTGCAAGTCTCTTTAAAGCATTTGGCAAGAAAGAGATGAGGATCCTCATGGTGGGTCTCGATGCTGCTGGTAAAACAACTATCCTGTACAAATTAAAACTTGGAGAAATTGTAACTACCATTCCAACTATAGGTGAGTAGTAGTAGTAGTGGTGTTATGTAGGCCTAAATGTTGTCAGCCCAGTTTGTATGTCTATTGTATTTTGTGTAACATTGAGACTTAAAATGTTTTTTTTTTTTTTAAACAGCATAATTCATTCCCTCTAGACATGTTCATGGGTTGCTTCAATTAGGTTGTACAGATTATTCATATCTTCTCTCCTCCACTCAGGTTTTAACGTTGAGACAGTTGAGTACAAGAACATAAGTTTTACAGTGTGGGATGTAGGCGGTCAAGACAAAATTCGACCGTTGTGGCGTCATTACTTCCAGAACACACAGGGTAAGTTATGTGCAAGTAATTTCACTCCGGTCAAAGGGGTGAACAGACTAGAGCAGGGCATGGCATTAACCTTTTAGCCACTTGTGCTTTTGACAAGTAAGACTTCACTTACCCATTGTATGATGCAAGGAACGACTTTACAAAATAAAATGCATTACACACTTTTTTAACATACAAAATCAGACAAAAATGTAGGCTACACTCTGCCTTATGGCTTCTTTATTTATTCAAGCCTGTCTCAAATTACAACAATGCCCCATTAAGGCTCTTCTGGAGGATGGTTCGCCACCCTTGGTAGCCTATAAAATATTGCAACATTACAATTACAACCAAATACCAAATGTCTTTATAAAATAATTCCTTCCAGGGCTCGAAATTAAGGGTGTCTGGTCATCCCTAGGAACATCCCTAGGTTCAACAGACTCTGGGACAGTTATGGGACGACTGACCCAAAATTCTTACAACCACTTTAAAAAATGTAAACGCAATGAGGCTGTTGCAACAGATCAGACCGTTTAGCTTAAAACGTTGATAGTTTTATTTCTTCGTATTATAAGCTAAACAATGCACGCATGGCTGTAGACTACACGCAAATGTTCCAAAATGCAATTAGCGGGAATACACTTGTTCCCAAAAGCACGCCGCACTGGTGAGTGGTTTCATCTGACCAGGATGAAATTATAATTTTGAAATGAAAAGGGTAGATATAAAGATACATCAACTAGCATATGTTACTAATATGACTAGGATTATACCTTTGGCTGCTGGACAATAAAATAATGTTGATTTGAAAACCAATAGAACATGAGAAAAATGCAGATTTCAATGGCATATTAAGTGTTTATAAAATAATTCCCTCAACATTACTATGGTGATATTTTGGCTGAGCTACTTTGAAACAAGGTAAGACATGCTTCATAAAATGACATAAAATGTCCAGGTTTTAAACAATTAAGTTTGTGGTTAAATAGTTTGAAAATGCTGACCATTTCCGCTCAGATTCAAGGCGGGCGATGCGCAACAGGCAACTGTCCTTCACTCTCCAGTCTTGTGACCATTTGATCTGAATTAACTGTGCATTGAGTATGTCAACAGAATCATGCCTTTAGACGTTAATGTTAATTATCCTTTATTATATTTGAAAATTTAGCATCGGTTTGAACATATCACCTACATTTTACCATGTATACTTTTTTATTGGTCTACATGGTAAAATAGATTTGAATAGTATTCCAATGTTAGCCCCTCTGATCGAAATAGGCTAATTGTTTGATATTGTGATTTTTGTGTTAATTAAAATAAAATAAAATTACTTGACAATTCGGACAGCTTAAATCTACATACTTCTTGTCTGGTAATAAAAAATAAAAAATAAAAACTTGGCCTGGACAAGAGGGCAAGCATTAATGTTGACCCTGTAGAGGCAAGTCAGGTGACTCAAAATGTTCACGTTTTTCAGGTCTTATCTTTGTTGTGGACAGCAATGACAGAGAGCGTGTGAACGAAGCCCGTGAAGAACTGATGAGAATGTTGGCAGAGGATGAACTACGAGAGGCAGTCTTATTAGTATTCGCTAACAAACAGGTATCCTACATTTTTTTTCATCTCAACTATCCAGTGTCTGATGCCTAAAAGCAGCTGACTTGCATTTTTTTGTCTTAATAATATAGAAATGACTATATATACACCCCTGTAAATACTTTGGATGTCCTTCCCTGGCTTGGCTTTTGTCTCATAATGGGAAAATGTCTCTTTTCAGGACCTCCCAAATGCTATGAATGCGGCTGAAATCACAGACAAGCTGGGACTGCACTCCCTCCGCCATAGAAACTGGTACATCCAGGCCACCTGTGCCACCAGCGGAGACGGTCTCTATGAAGGACTGGATTGGTTGTCTAATCAGTTAAAAAACCAGAAATAGGCCTAATCATCCGCTGTCCTCCTCAACTCACATATACCGTTTTCACACTATCCTGCCGACCCAAACCGTACAGTGGCTCGCTCGGATGATTTCCTTTCACATGTTCCTTTCCAGCAAGGTTCTAGCAACTGTGGTAGATGAGAACCAGGCCGATGCAGTACAGCTCGACTTAGTAGTGTGAAAAGGGTAACACTATCTTCTCTCTTCCCTTGTTTGTACTCTTCTGATGTTGCAAATTGAGATACTTTTGTCAAAACGTACCTACTGGAAAGCTGCCCTCATTTCTCATCTCTAGTTACAACAATACACCATATGGGCCAGGGGGGATAATAACCCAATCAGGGTTTCTTATTTAATGTAAATAGTCCATTTCTGGGGGGTTTATGACGCAGCTTATTGCACACTTACAAAAATCAATCGTGGTTATTTCCTCTTGGCTGTTGGGCAGACATACTCGTGTGTAGTAAATGGAAAAGGGAGGCCATTTTTTTTAATACCAGCTATCATGGGACCCCGTGTCTCAACCTAACATTTAATGACTGCATTATACGTCAGCTGGTAATTTGTACTGTAAGAAGCGTTTCATTTTTTTTGGGGGGGGGGGGTTCTGAATAATGCATATATACAGATGCACTACTTGAAACAATTATGGTTTAATACCTCAATGCTACAATATCCTGCTCTCCCAAAATACCATTTAGCAAAACACTGGCATTAACTAGTACTGTGAGAATGTTCTTGAGATGAAGCCTATAACAGAGCTCTTGGGTTTCAAAGTCGAAAAGTCTTGTCAACACTTACCAGCTTTTTTTGTGTGCCATATCATTTTGAGAAGTGGCTGCCATGCAGTCTGTTCCTCTGAGTCTCATCATTCACCTGTTTTATGATGAACAGAGGTGCAGAGGTGTCTGTTCAGCATTGTTTGTATGACAGTGGCTTAGGTTAATAATCATGTGTACTGCCTTTGTGGCAATGAACCTGAATTTAATAGCAAAAAAAGTGCAGGATGTGCTCCATATGTTGGTCTTGTTGGCGAGCAACACGTGCATGTTAGAGATTCACAGATTCTGCACAAATCAACAGACCTTCACAATGCCTAGAGAAGCAGAATTCCTTCCTGCTTATCCATTTGCTATAATAATCCCATATCCTTTTCAGAATCTATCTCAAACGCACTTTGATTGTCAGCGGGACTAGCCAATTGATTGTTTACATTTTTAGTCTGCACAAGCATTCTGACGTTACCCCTCCTGTCAACTGCAGGTGCTCAAGGGTTGGGATGCCTTGATTTCCTCAACATCCTCATCACAATGACTTAGCGCCACAACAACCCTATAACTTAAGGTGTATGCTATGTGATGCACTGGTTTGACAAAACAGTTATAGGCCTACATTCTGATGTACTGCATTAGCCTCCATTATGACCTCAAGATGTTGTTTTCATGCCTTTTTATTGAAAATGCTAAGTATATTAATTGTTTTGGAATGAGGCATTTATCATGTGTCAGTAGCAATAAGAAATCTGTATGAGCTCCACATTTTTGAAATTAGTGCTAGTATCTTCTCTCCTTTGCAGCTCATGTTGTCCTTGGCAAGTTCTGAGGTATACTTTTGTCCTCATGTCAAAGAAACATGCTGTTCCATTACGAACCTTTGAGCTTCTTATCAAAAGGTTTTGGGTGTTATTCCACCAGCAGGGCTGGGATTGAATTGAAGGCAGTCGATTCAGGAAGTGAATTTGAAACTTGATTGTAATACACTTTCAAAATGCTTCTACTCCACAGTTTAAGTCGTTGAAAATATATGCATTTATTTAATTTTGCTTCCTGAATTGACCCCAGCCCTGTCCACCAGAGTGCTATGGAAATGTATTTGTTTCTTTTAAAGGCGTTGGATTAAAACAACTTCTTGATTTTAAACTGATTGCTTGAACCTTTGTTGAAAACATTGTTAATCTCTTTACCAAAATGTCTAAACAGGTATTTTTTTTAAATGTAAAGTTTGTTATTTTTTTTAGAAAAGCACTAATTAAAGCAATTAGATAATGTTTACATGTTCTGTCTCTCTTTGTGCAGTTAAGTAAAAGGTAAATTGGATTTGATTATGCTGACATTACATCATTTATCTCCTTGGATTCAAGGAATGAATCTACCAACTGTCACTAAGCAAAGTGTATTTCAGTTCACATATTAATAACTTCCAAGTTAGAAACTGTCCCTAACCCCATGCCTACAAGTTAAATCAAGCCTCTCCCCATTGACTGTTTGAATTCTAAATGACTTCACATCCTCTAAAAATGGACATGGCCTGTACTTTGTCACAGCCTCCTCCACTCTTACCCCAACTACTCTCACCCCATGACCTGGGACTAAGGGAGTAGGTTAGTCAAAGGTGATGACAGCCAACTAACTACCCAAAACTGGTGTTGAATAAGTGACAAATGGAGATAGTGGGGCCTGTCCGTCTGTTATGTTGGGGTCTGCACCAGGGGAGGCAGGCAATAATTGGGGAGCAATCTAGGACAACGCTCTTTCAGGTTGATTAGGCTGCCATGGTTAACGCAGCCAAGCCTATAAAACATGGCAGGAGAGTATGGTAGAAGAGGGAGGGGCAGGACTCTCAGGTCCCTTAGAGGATGGCTTTGTCTCTGCCTCCTCTCCTGCTGGTCCATCAGCTTGGTTTGTGTGTGGTGGTCCTAACGGTACTCGGCCATATAAAGGACCAGCCTGGTTTTTTGCACTTTCCTTTGTGAATGCCTTGCTCTTTTTAGTGCACCCCCAGGTGCCAGCCAGCAGAATGCCCCTTTCAGAGCCAATTCAAGGCAAACGCAAACACTATACTCCATTATGACCACTGGAGTGCATTCCAATGGTATCTCACCACAGCCAGAGAGGCAGGGAGCTGAACCTAGAACAGAATGGAGGGATGGGGACAAAGGAGTTCTGGCTTGATTGAAGAAAGAAAAGGAGCAAAGCTGCTGAGTAGTGCAGGAGGCACAGTGGGATGGAGAGGGGTATAAGCATCGGAATGAGAGGATTTTCAACAGATGACCAAGAGCGACAAACCAAATAGGTGACAGTTGTTGGCCCACTTTTAAATCATTTTTTTAGCTGGTGGTGGTATGGGCAAGTGTGACACCAGAATTAAATATTTTGTACAGCAATAGTTTTTATTGACAGTAACTTAATTTCAGCACCAAGTACACATCTACTTATCTTGCTTTCAGTACTTAACTAGTCCCTGATTTACTTGCATGAATAGTGGCAAAATGTCCTTCAATTTTGGTAGCCAGATCATAAAATACATTTGTACTGGTTCAGAATAAGATAACAAAGACACAAATTCAACAGATAAAAACGACAATCAGTTCCAACAAGGCCACAAGCCTGCGGGTGGTTTGAGGAGTAGCCTACAGATTGACACACTGTTCTCAACCACAGCCCACTGAGTCCAGTCCAGAGGTACATGAGGACAGTCCATAGACCAGTCAAGCTGCTCTGCTGTGGACTAGAGGGCTCCTCTCCCTCTGCGTGTGTCTGATTGTGGGGTTAGGGGGGAACTTAATCGTCCGAGTCTGTGTCATGGCGCCGCCTGTGGCTTTGTGTAGGAGCAGCAGGGGCTGCCTTGTGGCTAGCACGGTGACGAGGGACAGGGGACCCCCTGTCGGAGGAGTCTGTGTCATGCCTCTGCTGGCGTCGTTGGGAGGAGGAGGGGTGGCGCTCGCCCTTTGGCCCCCCCCTTGAATGGCTGTCATGGGGTCTGGCTCCAGTCTGACTGAGGCATGATGGATTATGATGATGGTGGTCCTTTCTGTGCCTGAGGAGTAAAACACACACACAGAGTCAATGATTGGGACTAGTAGGTGGGGGTCGAAGTAAGCTGTTGTGAGAGCTGGCTGAGGAAGATAAAGCAGAGATACACTTAATGTTATGATACAAACCTTTACCTATCTATGAGGATGATAAGTATCTGGGTTCCATAAGAGAATAATGAATAAGGTCTCCCCCGCCCCACCGCCCAAAAAACAAGATAAGCATTACATGGGCTGGATGATGCATTCGCTCAGTTCAAATCAACCCTACACCCATTTTAGAATTTCATAAGACAACCGCTTCCTGTTGCTAAACATCCTAAGACTCCTTTTTCATCATTGTCCTGTAGTACCACCTAATTAAGCAGCTGGACACATTAACTGACACATCCTTAGTAAGGGTAGCTACAACCTGTTCTATATTTCGACCAAGCATACAAAGTTTAATTGGTTGACAGAACTTTTGAAGTTTGCCACAAAAACACAGTTTTGAGATGGAACCAAAAACCAGCTTTACCTCCCCCTGCAACAGTGATTCAGCGCCCTCTAGTGCAGAGACTTGTCTTGTAGCATTATTAGGACTTTGGTGTCAAATCAAATTTTACTGGTCACATACACATGGTTAGCAGATGTTAATGAGAGTGTAGCGAAATGCTTGTGCTTCAAGTTCCGACAGTGCAGTAATATCTAACAAGTAATCTAACAATTTCACAACAACTACATTATACACACAAGTGTAAAGGAATGAATAAGAATATGTACATAGAAATATATGGATGAGCGATGGCTGTGCGGCAAAGGCAAGATACAATATATGGTATAGAGTACAGTATATACATATGAGATGAGTAATGTAGGGTATGTAAACATTATATAAAGTGGCATTGTTTAAAGTGACTGGTGATACATTTATTACATCCAATTTAATTATTAAAAGTGGCTAGCGATTTGAGTCAGTATGGTGGCAGCAGCCACTCAATGTTAGTGGTGGCTGTTTAACAGTCTGATGGCCTTGAGATAGGAGCTGTTTTTCAGTCTCTCGGTCCCAGCTTTGATGCACCTGTACTGACCTCGCCTTCTGGATGATAGCGGGGTGAACAGGCAGTGGCTCGGGTGGTTGTTGTCCTTGATTATCTTTTTGGCCTTCCTGTGACATCGGGTGGTGTAGGTATCCTGGAGGGCAGGTAGTTTGCCCCCGGTGATGCGTTGTGCAGACCTCACTACCCTCTGGAGAGCCTTACGGTTGTGGGCGGAGTAGTTTCCGTACCAGGCAGTGATACAGCCCGACAGGATGCTCAAGATTGTGCATCTGTAAAAGTTTGTGTTTTTGGTGACAAGCCAAATTTCTTCAGCCTCCTGAGGTTGAGGAGGCGCTGTTGCACCTTCTTCACCACGCTGTCTGTGTGGGTGGACCATTTCAGTTTGTCCGTGATGTGTACGCCGAGGAACTTAAAACTTTCCACCTTCTCCACTACTGTCCCGTCGATGTGGATAGGGGGGTGCTCCCTCGGATGTTTCCTGAAGTACACGATCATCTCCTTTGTTTTGTTGACATTGAGTGCGAGGTTATTTTCCTAACCCCCCCCTCACCTTCTCCCTGTAGGCCGTGTCGTCGTTGTTGGTAATCAAGCCTACCACTGTAGTGACGCAGTCATGGTTGAACAGGGAGTACAGGAGAGGGCTGAGAACGCTCCCTTGTGGGCCCCAGTATTGAGGATCAGCGGGGTGGAGATGTTTCCTACCCTCATCACCTTGGGGCCGGCGCGTCAAAGTCCAGGACCCAGTTGCACAGGGCCCTGGGTCTCGAGCTTAATGACGAGTTTTGAGGCTACAATGGTGTTAAATGCTGAGCTGTAATCGATGAACAGCATTCTTACATAGGTATTCCTCTTGTCCAGATGGGTTAGGGCAGTGTGATTGCGATTGTGTCGTCTGTGGACCTATTGGGGCAGTAAGCAAAATGGAGTGGGTCAAGGTTGTCAGGTAGTGTGGAGGTGATATGATCCTTGACTAGTCTCTCAAAGCACTTCATGATGACGGAAGTGAGTGCTAAGGGGGCAATAGTCGTTTAGCTTAGTTACCATAGCTTTCTTTGGAACAGGAACAATGGTGGCCCTCTTGAAGCATGTGGGAACAGCAGACTGGGATAGGGATTGATTGAATATGTCCGAAAACACACCAGCCAGCTGGTCTGCACATGCTCTGAGGACACGGCTAGGGATGCCGTCTGGGCCGGCAGCCTTGCGAGAGTTAACACGTTTAAATGTTTTACTCACGTTGGTTGCGGTGAAGGACAGCCCGCCGGTTTTGGTAGCACTGTATTGTCCTCAAAGCGAGTAAAGAAGTTGTCTTGCTCCCAGACAAACTAAACGTCGGTGTCCGCGACGGGGCTGGTTTTCTTTCTGTAATCGGTGATTGACTGTAGACCCTGCCACATCCATCTCGTGTCTGAGCCGTTGAATTGTGACTACTTTGTCTCTATACTGATGCTTAGCTTGTTTGATTGCCTTGCAGAGGGAATAGCTACACTGTTTGTATTCGGTCATGTTTCCGGTCGCCTTGCCATAATTAAAACCAGTGGTTCGCGCTTTCAGTTTTGCGCGAATGCTGACATCAATCCACGGTTTCTGGTTGGGGAAGGTTTTAAAAGTCACCGTGGGTGTATCATCACAGATGCACTTGCTAATAAACTCACTCACCGAATCAGCGTATACATCAATGTTGTTGTCTGAGGCTATCCGGAACATATTCCAGTCCATCAGTTTGTCGGACCAGCGTTGAACAGACTTGAGCATGGGCGTTTCCTGAATTATTTTCTGTCTGTAGGCTGGGAGCACAAAATGGAGTTGTGGTCAGATTTGCCGAAAGAAGGGCGATGGAGGGCTTTGTATATGTCGCGGAAGTTAGAGTGACAAAGATCCAGAATGCTGCCAAGCCTGGGGTCACGCTTTCGATATGCTGATAATATTTAGGGAACCTTGTTTTCAGATTAGCTTTGTTAAAACCCCCAGCTATAATAAATGCAGCCTCGGGATATGTGGTTTCCAGTTTACATTGAGTCCAATGAAGTTCTTTCAGGGCCGTCAAGGTGTCTGCGTGGGAGAGGGGGATATGCACAGCTGTGATTATAGTCAAATAGAATTCTCTTGGTAGATAATGCGGTCGGGATTTGATTGTAAGGAATTTTAGGTCAGGTGAACAAATGGACTAGAGTTCCTGTATGTTGTTATGATCACACCACGACTCATTAATCATAAGGCATACCTGCCCTTACCAGATAGATGTTTCTGTCTGCGCGATGCGTGAAGAAACCGGGTGACTGTACCGACTCTGATAACGTATCCCGAGGGAGCCATGTTTCCGTGAAACAGAGAATGTTACAATCTCTGATGTCTCTCTGGAAGGCAACCCTTGCTCGAATTTCATTTGCCTTGTTGTCAAAAGACTTTAGTACTCGCCAATGTCCACTCGGGAGCGGTGAGCACGTCTACGGAGTCTGACCAGAAGACCGCTGTTGTTTTGGGTCAACCTACTGGGATCAATCCATTGTCCTGGGTGGTGGTCCAAACAGAGGATCTGCTTCGGGAAAGTCGTATTCCTGGTTGTAATGTTGGCAAGTTGACATTGCTCTTATATCCAATAGTTCTTCCTGGCTGTATGTAATAAGACTTAAGATTTCCTGGGGTAACAGTGTAAGAAATAATACATAAAAATAAAAAAAACACAAAATACTGCATAGTTTCCTAAGAACGCGAGGCGACCAGCTCTGTCGGCGCCATGTACTGTTCACAGTTTGTGATAAATGTTGCATTATCATTTTAAAAAGGCATAAGGATAATATGTACACATGACCTGCAGGTCAAAAAGGCAGAAACATGCTAACCTTTTACTGTCATTGTCTGAACCTGAAGAGGAGGAAGAGTCTCTTCTCTGCCTTTTCTTCTTCTTCTTCTTTTCCTTTTTTTTCCTCTTTTCCTTTTTCTTCTTTTTGCTGCTCTCATGTCTATGATGGGAAAGTATAAGGGACAAGTCTTGACTGTAATATTTTTTGTTTGGAGAGTAATGGAAGAAATGTACCTCATGGAATCGATTGTCAACACAATATGTGATCAGTAAGACGTTACCTTTGATCCATGTCCTGTTTCTCTGTGTTCTCAGACATCTTTCTGGCGAAGGCTTCCTGGCTTCCAGACTTCCCTTCTGTTTTATGGTGCTGTGAAAATAGTGCCCTCCATTATGACCATAATCATGTAACATGTCTATTACAGCATCAATTCCCAAGCTGTATAAATCATGTAGCTAAACCAGTGCCGGCTCCTCAGAGGAACAAGGGGACCATCAGTGAATTTCATTTCATAAAACTTCAAAGTGATCATTTTTAGATACAACTATAATAAATATATTAACATCACCAAATAACTGATTAAAAGACTGTTTTACAATTTATGTCTATAGTAGCCTCAACAGCATCTTCTCGGATAGTTCAATAGTGTAGCCGGTGGACAGCTATTTTCTGTCCTCCTCTGGGTACATTGATTTCATAACAAAACCTAGGAGGCTCATGGTTCTCACCCCCTTTCATAGACTTACACAGTTATTATGACAACTTTCAACCTATCAGAGCACTTGCAGCATAAACTGACATGTCTATCCAATCAAAGGATCAGAAAATTAATCCAATACTGAAAGCATAAGCTACAGCTAGCTACCACTGCAGTGCATAATGTGTAGTGAGTAATTGACTCAGAGAAAGATAGTTTAGCAGTTTTGAACAAATTCATTTCTAGCTATATTTAGTATTTTTGTCTTCTTCTTAGTTTACCTTTCACTTAGCTAATGAAGCTAATTTAGCCTACTCAACAACCAGACAGAGAATAATGCTATTTATGTTAGCTCGCTGGATGAAGGCTATCCAACACTGCAGCTCATTCAAGTGTATATGTATATTCTGCCAATTCTGTTTCAAAACGTTTCTTTTAAAAAATCTTTAAAAAAAATACAATATCCAAAACATACAGTATACTTGCAGTAAAGCCGCTCAACATCTACACCACACCAGTCATCCAACAGACTCCCATTCAGAGAGACACACAGAAGCATCCAGGGTCAACACCCTGCTCAAGGGCACGTCGACAGATCTCCCACAAGGCCCCCCCCTAAGAGTATTAGTATATTAGTAATTGACTGACCCAGTCTCTGCAGATCTCCTAACAGTACTATTTCTAGGGTCAATTTTGGGTCAATGTTATGCATTTTCAGCCATTCCTGAACCTGAGACAACAAAATCTGCAGAGCTTTGATGATTTTATGCCCCAAATATTCACCGTTTTGTTGGTGGCAAGAATTCTATATAATAATTTTAGCTGAAAAGCACGAAGTATTGAATCTTGAGTCGTTTTATATATCAACTCAATAACCCTGTACCATGGAATCAGTACATCAAAAATCTCTTCCCAACTATTTTGCAAACTGTATGGCACAGTTGTCAACATACTGGTCCTCAAATGAAACTGGTATACTTTCCTATTTATGCTAGTTTTATTCCTCTGCCAGTTTTGATCCTTTATATATTGGGCAGACAGACCAGTTCCCTACTTCCTCCCGCTGCCACCTGCATCCTCCATTTTCTAGGTAATGCTGTAATCAATTGGTTGTACTCTTGGATTGAGCAGACCTTTCTGTACAATTCTGATAACTCCATGAAAGATATAACTCTACCATTCCAATTTACAACATAATTTTAGAACAAAATACCCTTTTCAAACATATTTCCCATAAATACAGGTATTTTAACAACCAGCACATTTGGGTTCTGCCATAATATTTGTTCCATCTTTTCAGGGGGGATGAAATTAAATTTGTAGCTAGCTCTGCAATGCTCTGAAAAAAAGTATAATTTTCAATTAATCTTAAATGAGACATAACAATCTGCACAAAGGCAATTTTTAAACAATGGATGAGCTTTTCTTAGTAATCTACTTGAGAACCATTTAAGGTTCAAGTAAAACTTTTGAATAAGTGAAGCTTTTAGAAAGAGGTTTAGTGCTTTTATATTTAATAAACTCAACTCACCCAATTCATATTAATTATATAGATAGGCACACTTTATTTAGTCTGGTTTAGCATCCCAGATAAAGCAAAATATTTTTGCTCATATGATTTGAAAAATGAACCATCAGGAGTAGGCAGTGCCATAAGAAAGTGAGTAAACAGATTTGACTATGGAGTTAATCAGGGCATTTTTTCCATAAATAGACAGGTATTTCTATTTCTAAGTTTTCTATTGAAATTCATTGTGGAGAGCTTATTTATATATTTTGTGATATGAATACCAAGTATGTCTACTTCACCATCTGCCCATATTATAGGTAAACTGCAGGGTAATGTAAAAGTTGTATTTTTTAAAGATCCATTACGTAATATTGTATACTTATCATAATTCACTTTTCTGGACTAAAACCTATCTATATCTTCAATGAGACATTGCAGGGATCTAGCTTGCGGACTTAATTTAAAAATTGAGTCATCGGCATACATGGACACCTTTGTTTTTAAGCCTTGAATTTCTAATCATCCAATGTTGTCATTGGATATGATTTTAATAGCTAGCATTTCGATGGCCATAGCGAATAGATATGGTTACAGCGGACACCCTTGTTTAACGCCTCTTGACAATTCAAAACTATGCGAAGTAGTCGTTATTTACTATTTTACACCTGGGGTTGCTAATCATTACTTTTACCCATTTTATAAGAGAAATACCAAAAATTGAAAAAAATAAAATCCAGTCTTACTTTATCAAAGGCCTTTTCAAAATCCGCTATAAATACCAGGCCTGGCTTCTTAGATGTTTCATGATGTTCTATTATTTCTAGTATTTGTCGCATATTATCTCCAATGTATCGTCCATGTAAAAAACCTGTTTGATCAGGATGAACAATACCTGGTAAAACCCTTTCAATTCTGAGTGCTATGCATTTCGTTAGTATTTTGCATCACAACATTGAAGTGTAAGGGGCCTCCAGTTATTTTTATAGATCAAATGGGTCTTTATATTTGCCATCTGGGTCTTGTTTGAATAATAGTGAAATCAGACCATCCTGCTGAGTACCTGACAGACTTCCATTTCTATAGGAGCAGTTAAAACAAGCGGACAATGGAGTATATAAAAAAAGGCTTGATATACTTCTACCGGTATGCCATCAAGCCCTGGGTTTTTTCCAGACTGAAAGGATTTAATAGCCTCAAACTTCTCTGTAATTTGGCCTTCGCACTGATCTTTCTGTACAATTGTTCAGTTCCATCTTTTAAGTATTATTTGGAAAGAATTCCTAACCGTAATCTTCATTCAGTGGGAGAGGATGAGACGTTCTCTTTTCCATCTGCTTAAAATATTTAGCTTCCCCTTTAAAAACATAATTCGGAGAATCATAGATGACTCCATCTTCAGTAACGAGTTTCTGCAAATTGTCTTTGTTAGCGTTCCTGTGTTGGAGATTCAGAAAGAATTGTGTGCATTTTTCAACATATTCCATCCAGTTTGCTTTATCTTTGTAATAGATTATTCAACTAACATCAAGGCGGTGGCCCGTTCCTGTAGGTTCATGCTCTACAACATCCGCAGAGTACGACCATGCCTCACACAGGAAGCGGCGCAGGTCCTAATCCAGGCACTTGTCATCTCCCATCTGGATTACTGCAACTCGCTGTTGGCTGGGCTCCCTGCCTGTGCCATTAAACCCCTACAACTCATCCAGAATGCCGCAGCCCGTCTGGTGTTCAACCTTCCCAAGTTCTCTCACGTCACCCCGCTTCTCCGCTCTCTCCACTGGCTTCCAGTTGAAGCTCGCATCCGCTACAAGACCATGGTGCTTGCCTACGGAGCTGTGAGGGGAACGGCACCTCAGTACCTCCAGGCTCTGATCAGGCCCTACACCCAAACAAGGGCACTGCGTTCATCCACCTCTGGCCTGCTCGCCTCCCTACCACTGAGGAAGTACAGTTCCCGCTCAGCCCAGTCAAAACTGTTCGCTGCTCTGGCTCCCCAATGGTGGAACACACTCCCTCACGACGCCAGGACAGCGGAGTCAATCACCACCTTCCGGAGACACCTGAAACCCCACCTCTTTAAGGAATACCTAGGATAGGATAAGTAATCCTTCTCACCCCCCTTAAAAGATTTAGATGCACTATTGTAAAGTGGCTGTTCCACTGGATGTCATAAGGTGAATGCACCAATTTGTAAGTCGCTCTGGATAAGAGCGTCTGCTAAATGACTTAAATGTAATGTAAATGTAAATTATATTAGATCTTTCTTGAATAAGTTCAAGTTCTTTTTGATTTACCTATAACTTATTTTGTATCTACCTGTCCTATTAGTTCATGTATTTCCCTTGTTAGTCTTGTCTCTTTTGCCAAAAACTGCTTTTTCATTATTGATGAATATTGAATGACCTCTGAAGGTACATTTAAAAGGTATCCCAAACAATAACTGGATTTGCTGTTCCTATGTTATACTGGAAAAATTGTTAAATTATTTTGTCTTAGTTAAAAATAAATTGTCCTCCAGTAAACTTGGATTAAATTTCCAATATACCAGTCAACATGGAAATTCTACAAGAGTTATGTGAAGGCCAATTAGATGATGATCCGATCGCATTCTGTCTCCTATTAAAACTTTTTTAACCTTTGATGCAAGAGAGAAAGAGACAAGAAAGTAGTCAAGACAACAAGCTTGATTAAGTCTTCTCCATGTATATCTCACTAGGTCTGGGTTTTTTAGTCTCCAAATATCCACTATTTCTAACGTGTCCATAATATTTGTGATTTCCTTAAGGGCACGGTGATGATAGTTTGTAGAGTGATTTCCTTTACGGTCCATTGAGGATATATATAAATATTTTCGAAGAAGTATGGATCATCCTGATTTGGACCATATAGATTAATGAGCCAAATCTCTTTTTCGTCCACTTTCATATTCAAAAAGATCCACCTTCCTTTTGAATCATTCCTAACTATTTGCACATTCATTTTTGTTAAATGAATATCATCACACCTTTTGAGTTCCTTTGTCCATGACAGAAAATTATTTCACCACCCCATTATTTTTTTCCACACAACTTAATCTAAGGATGTAGAGTGAGTTTCCTGTAAACAGTATATGTTATATTCCTTTTAGCCACATAAAGACGGATCTTTTTTTAATAATCTGCTAAACCGTTACAATTATAACTGGCTATACTTATTTCACCCCTTACCATAACTAGATACTATTCTCAGTGTCAAGTGACCATAATTAGTGCTTGTGAAGTTACTGCCATCAGAGGTATTATGACGGTCAAAACTAGAGCTTTCAAATGTCTGATATCTAGAATATACAGTTTTTTTGGTTCTAGCAATATATGTTGTATGCCCTTGTCTGTTTGCCTGTGAGCCAATGCCACAGATGTTAGAAAATTGAGACAAGATATTATGTGTGTAGTAAATGAGTAAATTCATGTGTTTATTGGATGTGATTTAGTGAGTGTGTACGATGTCTGTATAAGAGTAAGACTATGTGTGATTTGCATGGTTGAGTGTCTATGTCTGTAACATGTAGTGTGTATAGCCTTAATATTCAAGATGATAATTGTAATCCATATTGTATCACCATCATAGTTGCATCATAATTACCAAAAGGTACCCCTGGTCTTGTTGCGCCGAACTCAGAGTGTGTCCACGGTGAAAAGGCACCTTGTTTACAGTCTCTAGGGGAAGTTTCAAGGTGGATTGCATGAATTCTCTGATCCTGCCCTCTGGATTATTGGATGCGTCCTAGGAATATTACGATTTTCATGCATGCTACGACTTTGTATGTCTAGCTCCGACTACTTCATCGCCCTGTTATCCCTGAGTAGACAATCCATTTTAGAATCGTGGATTTCTTAAATGGAAGCAAACGGAACGAAACGGGATGGACCTACCCAAATTTGTCCAATAGAAACTCTAATTTTAGTTGCAAAACTGAACATTTTGCAACTGTTTGGACTAATGATTACGCCCCAAATCAGCTAGATGCAGGCTAGGTATTGAATGCGTCACCGTCTGTCACCTTGATTACACCAATTTGACTCTCAAACTTTCATTTGAAGGCTAGGTTGTAACAACCTCATGACGGATAAAGGGCAAATTCAAGTATTATGTAGTAGCCTAAACCCATCGATGATACATTGAGCTGGGTGAATGGAATATGAATGACAGTCATCCAATATGTTGTAATACAAATACGGTCATGTTCATAATAAAATAAATAAAGTGTCCTCCCTGATCTTAAACGCCACTGGGCTACAAATGTGTAGCTAACACAAATGGATTAACACACCAACACGCTGTTGTGTACTATACTGAATAGCTAAACTGAGGTTGGATGCTCTACAGAGAGCATGAAAATAAACTTACTGTGAAGACTGACAAGCCAATTTTGGCAGCTTCCTTCTCCTTTTGGGAGAACACCATTTTCCGTGACGTTGCACTGATGACAGAAAACATATGAATAATTACTCAACTAGTACACTCCAATCCAATACGGCAAGCACCTTTCTCCATTTGTAATTTTAAGGGGATACTCGGCCATGGACTCATCTATGTTCCTACAAAAATAGTCTAACGAGCGATAAGGCTTAGAAAATAAACATCTCTAAACTGAGGATACATAAACAACTCAAGAGCCATAGTGGCTACAAAACCATTAATCTCTTGTTGGTGAAATCTCTGACTGTAATACAGAATCAGAGCCTAACACTTTTGCAAATTGCAGTCAGTTACCCAGAGCTTCCAAGGCCTGAGACTCTATCCACATCTCTGTCCTCAGCTTCCACATCCTCCCTCCTGCACACATCTGCAAGGTCCTGTTGGGCACATTGCAATTGGAATTAAAGCAATCATGTTCTCATCCCTAAAATGTATGGTCAAATTTGATTGGAAATGGATTATGCTTGCTATTTTGGATCTGGTCTAGTTACTGTAAATTACTGTGACAACTGCAAAAAAAAAAACAACATCTAAATAAATGTGATTTATTGAAACGTTATCTTCAATGTTCTAATGCAGTTGTGATACCATAAAACAAATACATGATTGTGATCCAAAACATGCAATCTAGCACATAATACAAATGTGTCTCAAAAACACTATGAAGGAAAAAAAAGAAGCACCTCTTTGGTCAGGCCAGTTGGTTGTCTCTTTATATTCTTGTGGCCTCTGAAAACACAGAATAAGACATTAGCTTGACAATTTATTCTAATATTTCTGTAAGGTTCTTATTTTTGTGTGATGTTCCTCTTACAGGGCAGCCATCAGTGCCTCTTGCTCTGCTGCTTTCACAGTGGCAAGCTCCTCTTCTCTTGACATAGGCTTGACAACGCCTTTTTTGTCTTTGGCATACCAGGTCAGATCTTTGCCTTTCTGCCATCGCCCCACCGGTGCCATAAGAGAGTTCCCTGGGGATGGTACAATAACGGGGATGTAACTATACTTAAAATGCAAGCATGCATGCCCAAATAAAATCAAGGTTTATTTGTCACGTGCGCCGAATACAACAGGTGTAGGTAGACCTTACAGTGAAATGCTTACTTACAGGCTAACCAATAGTGCAAAAAAGGTTTAGGTGAACAATAGGTAAGTAAAGAAATAAAAACAACAGTAAAAAGACAGTGAAAATTAACAGTAGCGAGGCTATAAAAGTAGCGAGGCTAAATACAGATTGAGGTAGTATGTACATGTAGATATGGTTAAAGTGACATGGCTTTAATAATGAAGTTATACATAAAGTTTAATTATGTTTGATTTTCCAAACACAGAAGTGATTATCATAACTATATCATAACTATTCTTACTCAGGGTGATATCTAAAAATCAAAGATTTTGCAACAGGCTGCAGTGTTTTAAAATCTTAGAAAAATAGTTATCGTGACCAGCCAGTGTATTAATTTGGAGAACATCTCAAAATTGTACAGCACTTCAAGTCAGTCAATTCATACATATATACATGCATACATTACAGACATACATACATGGCCAGAAGTACTGTATGTGGACGCCTGCTCGTCATACATCTTATTCCAAAACCATGGACATTAATATAGAGATGTTCCCCACTTTGCTGCTATAACAGCCTCCACTCTTCTGGGAAGGCTTTCCACTAGATGTTGGAAAATACCTGCGGGGACTTCCATTCAACCACAAGAGAATTAGTGACGTCGGGGACTTATGTTGGGCGATTAGGCCTGGCTCACAGTCAGCATGGCAATTCATCCCAAAAGGTATTCGATGGGGTTGAGGTCAGAGCTGTGTGCAGGCCAGTCGAGTTCTTCCACACTGATCTCAACAAACCATGTATGTATGGACCTTGCTTTGTGCATGGGGGCATTGTCATACAGGAAAGGGCTTTCCCCAAACTGGTGCCTCGAAGTTGGAAGCACAGAATCGTCTTGAATGACATGTTGTCGCATTAAGATTTCTCTTCACTGAAACAAAGGGGCCAGCCAAATCATGAAAAACAGCCCTAGACCATTATTCCTCCCCCACCAAACAGATGGCACTATGCATTGGTGCAGGTAGCATTCTCCTGGCATCTGCCAAACCCAGATTTGTCCGATGGACGGCCAGATGGTGAAGCATGATTCTTCACGCCAAGGAAACGTGTTTCCACTGCTCCAGAGTTCAATGGCGGTGAGCTTTACACCACTCCTGCCAACGCTTGGCATTGCGCATGGTGATCTTAGGCTTGCATGTGGCTGCTCGACCACGGAAACCCATTTCATGAAGCTCCCAAACAGTTAGTGCTGAACATTCTTCCAGAGGCAACGTCAGTTTGGAATGCATTAGTGAGTGTTGCAACCAAGGACAGACGATTTTTACACCAGCGGTCCTGTTCTGTGAGCTTGTGTGGCCTACCACTTTGTGGCTGTGCCGTTGTTGCTCCTAGACATACTCACTTCACAATAACAGCACTAGCAGGGCAGACATTTGATGAGCTGACTTGTTGAAAAGGTGGCATCCTATGATGATGCAAAGTTGAAAATCACTGAGCTCTTCAGTACAGGCCATTCTACTGCCAACATTTGTCTATGGACATTGCATAGCTGGGTGCACGATTTCAGGTGTGGCTGAAATAGCCATATCCACTCATTTGAAGGACTGTCCATATACTTTTGGCCATGTACACCGAACAAAAAAATATAAACACAACTTGTAAAGTGTTGGTGCCATGCTTCATGAGCTGAAATAAAAGATCCCAAAAATGTTCAATACGCACAAAAATCGTATTTCTCTCAAATGTTGTGCACAAATTTGTTTACATCCCTTTCCGTGAGCACTTGTCCTTTGCCAAGATAATTAATCCACATGACAGGTGCGGCATATCAAGAAGCTGATTAAACAGCATGACCATTACACAGGTGCACTAAAATGGCCACTACAATGTGCAGTTTTGACATACAACACAATGCCACAGACGGGCTCAAGTTGTGAGAGAGTGTGCAATTGGCATGCTGACTGCAGGAGTGCCCACCATAACTTTTGCCAGATAATTGAATGTTAATTATTCTACCATAAACCGCCTCCAACACGTTTCAGAAAATGTGGCAGTACATCCAACCTGCCTCAACCTCAGATCACGTATATGGCCGAGCAGATTGCTGACGTCAGCCTGGGGGAAATATTGGGGTTATGGTATGGGCTGGCATAAACTACGAACAATCAAGATTGCATTTTATCAACGGCAATTTGAATACAAAAATACCGTGACGAAATCCTGAGGCCCATTCTTGTAAGGTACTGTATCTGACCAACAGATGCATATTTGTATTCTCAGACATGTGCAATCCATAGATTAGAACCTAATGAATTTATTTCATTTGAATGATTTCCTCATATGAACTGTAACTCAGTAAAATCAATGAAATTGTTGCGTTTATATTTCAGTATAGTGTGTGTATTTATGATTACTTCAGATCTCATAGCAAGCTATATCTGTGCGCCTACTAGCTACGTAGCTGGCAGCATCACATTCCCTGGCCAACTGCAGTACATTGTGCGTGCCGCTCCATGGACCTTGCCAGTATTCAATACTGGGGTCAACTGTGTGCGTTTGACTTAATATATGCCATTTTCTCAAGTTCGACATAACTAGGTTTACCAAAGTTTCAGGCAGATACTGAGTTACACACAAGCAATGTAATGAGGGACTACAATAAGGAAAAAGGTAAGAACGTGGCATTGAGAAATGTTTACAAGCTAACGTTACTATTGCTAGCTACATTGATTATACATTGGCACTTACATGCATCTAACTAGTGTAAAATTGACCGATTTAACAGTTGGCTAGTACTTCGCAAGGCGACTATAGTAAACTAGACAGCTACTGTAGCACCGCACTGTCGTTGACGATGGGTGGATGCCCATTTTACTCCACTTACCGAGGTAGTTTTCCCTGTGTTTGTCGCCTTTCACATCGTCCCAGTTGAACTGGTCTTGCCCTCCCCTTACACCCCCAGATCTCGAGGCACCAAACATTATTTCAGAGTTGTAATAAAGCTAAACGATGAAAGGCTTGTTTACACGTGCGCGCTAGGCCCTGTATTGATCTGCATCCAGGCAGTTTCCTTCTGACTGTCCTGCCAGGTTGGTTCTCTTCCACGTTCGCCTCGGGCGAGAAAGCTAGCACTTTGATTATATAGCAAGCTAACGTTAGAAGCACTTTGAGTAGCCTTTTTAGTATTTTGAAGAAATGTAGTTGGCTAAACTTCTGAAAAACTAAGTACACAACACCGTTGCAAACTGCTTTTTCTCTGGCGTTTGCACGATCCGCATGCGCGCAGATGGCTAATTTAGCTGGGGGCGTTCATTTACGCACAGTTCGCAATGCTAAATCTGCTACCACTGTAAAACACGTTCATCAAACAATTCGATTATTTTCTATGTCAACTTTAAACATGGCTTTGGTTGCAGATTGCCAGACGAGCTGTGGAAGTCTTATGTATAGCATGCGGTCTAAACGCTCACGAATTACTCGTTTATTTGGCTCGTGATGATGACGTCGATCTGTGATGGCTCTCACACAAGGTAGACAAAATATGGAGAAGACGCCTTGGAGACATTATTGAGATCTTGGACCGCAGTCATTGCAGATGTATATGAGGCATTTCTTCAGGCTCTTCTCAGGTAGGATGATATACCCTTTTGACCGCTAGTCTATAAAAGGTGTCAATAGCCCTGCTGTTTCCCTCTCATCACCTTAGAAGCTAGCTAGCCAGTCTGTCACACAGGCCATAAACATTGGTCAATCCGTGTTCTATTTGACAGAAGTTGATGTTTGCTTTCTAATTCTAAAGTTTAACATGTCTTGTTTACGTAATCATCTATCTTCCCCCACACAGCTATTAGAAGTCCAACCTGCTATATATAGTGTAAGTGGTGCCTAAATTAGATGTCAACGTTTAGCTGGCTTCAACTTGGATGTTTCTAGAAAGCCAGCATGCTTGTGATTGTATTATAGGGGACAATATGGTGGGAAATGTAAACTGCATAACATATGGATTCTAGGACCACCTCATGCAAAATGGTTTTTCGATTGTCAGGGGTGAAAATAAGATGGAGCGGTTTGGTATGAAGTACTGGCAAAAGCAATTGTGGGGGTATGCCGTCTCCAGTTCTCTTGGAATCTATTTTACTTTATCATTACTGCATGTAGTCGCAGGAAAAATTCACAAATAGATGTGGAATATGCTCAAATGTGGTGTGGTTCAATGGTAACGCAGACATTTTGCAAAGGCAGAGAGAAGTGCGTGGACAGCAGTGTACGCATCAATTCAGGTTACAAGACTTGTTTAGGCCTAATGAATGAGTGAAATACCATAAGAAACATGTTGGATATGTTTTCACATCTTTCCAGTTCCTTAATCACATCTTTTCAGTTCCTTAACCGGTCAAACTGTCATTTGGAAATCTCCCTGGTCCCTAAATTCCCCTCGCTCCGTGAGTGAAGAGGAAATGAAATCACTTTTCCGACGTCAACTAGGTTGTTGATGATGCATTGATAATTCTATCGATTTATGACATTCTGGTGAGCAAGGCTTTATTTAGTATTCTAGTCCGGGGTTTCCCTAACTCGGTCCTGGGGCCCCCACTGGGTGCATGAGCTAGGGCAAAAAAAACTAAACTACACAGCTGATTAAATCCTAACACAGCTAGTGCTGTGTTTAGGAGTTCAGAAATTAGCATTTTCAAAATGCAGACCTTCATTTGAAACCACTTTGCATGCATTTTTTCCTTAGCAGAAAATACAACACTTTTGGCAGAAAATAGCTACATTTTCATAAACTTATTTGTATTGCTTTTAATCTTTTTAAATGAATGTATCTTATTAACACTTTGTTCTAGCTAGCTATTTGTGTAGGTAGCTATCAAGTAAACACAATGATAATAGCAAAAAAACAGCAAGTACACAACAATAGAAAACGTCATTAAAAGTCTTCAGACGAACATCACAGATCTTAACCTTTCTTAAAAGTTCAATTGAGGGAACGAGGCGGGGCTAGAAAAATAAAAACAACCCAATGCTATTTGGCTAACAGCCACACAAGTAAATGAGCTTACATTTTTTGCATATTTCTAATGTTTATCATAGAAAGAATGTAACCAACTACAGTTTAAGTTAATATTACCCGAGAAACATTGAGAAAAGTAGCTACATATCAGTCAGTGCTGTCTGATGATAGAATGCCAGTTTGTGACTTCTCATCCAAGTGGAAAAGTATAACTGAAGCACAACATTAGTCTGACGCTGAGCAGAAATGACAATAAGAAGCTTCTTTTTTTTTTTCTTTTTTTAAATCTGCGTTTACAAAATGCAGGAAAATATCTTATGCTTTCTTTTTTTTCTGCATGAAAAACGCAGAATTCTGCATTAACGTGACTCCCGGGGGCCCCAGGACCGAGTTTGGAAAACCCTGTTCTAGACTAGTATCAAGTAATGACAGCAGATAAGCTGAATATATTTAATTATAGACAAGTTGATAAAAAAATTGCCTACCAAATGCAATACATTATAAACAGAAACAAATCTAGATGAGGCTTAGACTATTTCCCGCCCCCCCGAAATTCCGCATTCCCTGAGTAATGTGTGCAGGTAGTCTACATGAGCCTTTTGAAGTAACTGTTTGACTATCAGATGAAAACATCATGACTGGTTGTGTTTGACACATTAAAAGGTGGGCTAATACATTTTTAAAAGTTCAACAACAAATCTAGACTATTAGGCCCATAGCGATCCTATTGAATTAGAGATTCTATATGTAATTCTATTAGGCCCATAAAATGTTTAAATAAAAGCACGTGCACACATAGGAAGTACCCTGTACTGGGAAGAAATTACATAATTTCACCCTTGATTTTTAAAGTTAAGCATATCCTCTGTGGTGGAATTATTCTAATCAAATGAGAAAGACTTTTAGATATCTTCAAAACAATTTAACTTTATTTATTACTGCAGTAATGGAGTGTTAACGGTCACCCAATGGTGTAGACTTCAAGCCCAAACAAACAGGTTTAGGTTACAACTTTATACTGTTCCTGAGTCCTTGTGACGAAGAACCGATATAGAAATGATACAAAAAGGTATATTTTGATCTCATGTAACAAACATCAAGATTTACATGCCGCCAAATATCTGTCTCTAGTTAATTTACTGCTTTGTTATACAGAAATAGTAATGTAACCAAGGACACGAGTTCATTCCCTCAAATGATTAAGTCCAGTGTTCATCTTCCCAATGGGATAAATAAACTGGAGATTGGGTCTCCCTGGCACCAACAGACAGGCACACACACTAATCATAGAATGGAATGCAGTCTTTAGGTTATCACCAAGCCATCGTAAATCTACTGTCAGCGTTAACAGACGCATGATAGTTCTAAGAACCCAATTCTGTTTGCCCTCAGAAAAACAGACCATGTGAATGTACTAATATAGGAATACATTCTAATATATAAGTAATGTGATTAACATAATGTTGTACTTCTACGACACCTCCCTTTTTTGGGGTGGCAGGTAGGCTAGTGGTTAGAGCGTTGGGCCAGTAACCAAAAGGTTGCTGGATCGAATCCCCAAGCTGTCGTTCAGTTGACCCACGATTCCCTGGTAGACCGTCATTGTAAATAAGAATGTGTCCTTAACTGACATGCCTAGCTAAATGTAAAAAAAAAAAGTATAGCCTACACATGTGGAATCTCTTACGTGACTGAACACTTTGTTCATATTGCTGACTGCATTAACTACTAATCAGTAGCCTAATGAAATTAAGAGCCAACTGATTTTACATGATGAAAGGTTGGTCACTGTCTGGCAAGGACCAATCACATGCTGTGGAACAGTGGAACGCATATAAGGGCCAACTGTCTTAGTAAACCTAATGTAAAATCTGTAATGGCATGCAGACTGTTTCAAATGTAATTAACTTTATCCCATGCCTGTAGTCAACTCGCATGCACCCCTTGTTTTCTGTCACATTTGAAATGTGTTGCCTCGAGGTGTTACGGAAATCTTATAGGCTCATCCTATGTATGGTGATGTTGTAGACCCAATTCTTTTGGAATGTGTTAGGGATGCACAGATATGACATTTTTGGCCGATATCCGATATTTTCCAAACTGCTCCAAGTTGGATGGGTGTACGGCAATCTAAGTCATACCACAGATTCTCAATTGGATTGAGGTCTGGGCTTTGACTAGGCCATTCCAAGACATTTAAATGTTTCCCCTTAAACCACTCGAGTGTTGCTTTAGCAGTATGCTTAGGGTCGTTGTCCTGCTGGTAGGTGAACCTCCATCCCAGTCTCAAATCTCTGAAAGACAAACCGGTTTCCCTTAAGAACTTCCCTGTATTTAGCGCCATCCATCATTCCTTCCATTCTGATCAGTTTCCCTGCCGATGGAAATGATGAGATGTTGGGTTTGCGCCAGACATAGCATTTTCCTTGATGGACAAAAAGCTAAATTTTAGTCTAATCTGACCAGAATACCTTCTTCCATATGTTTGGGGAGTCTCCCACATTCCTGCATGGTATACAGTGTTTGCTTATTTTGTTCTTTAAGCAATGGCTTTTTTATGGTCGCTCTGTGGAGTGTAGGGCTTAAAGTGGTCCTATGGACAGATTCTCCAATCTCCGCTGTGGAGCTTTGCAGCTCCTTCAGGGATATATTTGGTCTCTTTGTTGCCTCTGATTAATGCCCTCCTTGCCTGGTCTGTGAGTTTTGGTAGGCAGCCCTCTCTTGGCAGGTTTGTTGTGGTGCCATATTATTTCCATTATTTTTAATAATGGATTTAATGGTGCTCCATGGGATGTTCAATGTTTTGGATATTTTTTTTATAACCCAACCCTGATATGTACTTATCCACAACTTTGTCCCTGACCTGTTTGGAGAGCTCCTTGGTCTTCATAGTGCCGCTTAGTTAGTGGTGTTGCAGACTAGGCAGCCTTTCAGAACGTGTGTGTATACTGAGATCATGTGACACTTCGATTGCACACAGGTGGACTTTATTTAACTAATTATGTGACTTCTGAAGGTAATTGGTTGCACCAGATCTTATTTAGGGGCTTCATAGCAAAGTGGGTGAATAGATATGCACGCACCACTTGTTTCTTTTTTTTTACTTGGCCAATTTGGACTCTTTAAAAAAAAATGTTTTTATGTCCATTACATGAAATCCAAATAAAAATCTATTTCAATTACAGGTTGTAATGCCACAAAATATGTAAAATGCCAAGGGGGTGAATACTTTTGCAAGGCACTGTATACACACGCACGCACACACTACCAGGAAAAGGTTTTAGAACACCTACTCATTCAAGGTTTTTCTTTATTTACTATTTCCTACATTGTAGAATAGTAGACTAAAAAAATGATGAAATAATACAAGGAATCATGCAGTAACCAAAAAAGTGTTAACCTCTCTGGGGTATGTGGGACGCTAGCGCCCCACCTGGCCAACATCCAGTGAGATTGCAGAGCTCCAAATTCAAATACAGAAATACTCATTATAAAAATTCAGAAAAGATACAACTATTTTACATTGGTTTAAAGATGAACTTCTTGTGAATCCATCCACGGTGTCAGATTTTTTTTTTAAAATGCTTTAAGGAGAAAGCATACCTTACAATTATTTGAGAACATAGCCCAGCAGACAAATCATTACAAACAGTAACCAGCCAAGTAGAAGGGTTACACAAGTTAGAAATCAAGATAAAATTAATCCCTTACCTTTGATCTTCATATTGTGGCACTCAGAAGACATTCATTTATTCAATAAATGTTCCTTTTGTTCGATAATGTCTCTCTTTATATCTGAAAACCTCCATTTTTGTTCACATTTTCTTCAGTAATCCACAGGCTCAAACAGTCACAACAGGCAGACAAAAAAAATCTAAATTGTTTCCGTAAAGTTCATAGAAACATGTCAAACAATGTTTATATTCAATCCTCAGGTTGTTTTTAGCCTAAATAATCTATAATATTTCAACCGGACAATAACGCCATCAATATAAAAGGTAAACCAGAAAGTCACTCTCTCTGGTCCCGCGCATGAAAAAGCTCTGTGACCTGGCAGGGTATACTCATTCAGACTGCTCTTACTCCCTCATTTTTCAGAATACAAGCCTGAAACCATTTCTAAAGACTGTTGACATCTAGTGGAAGGCATAGGAACTGCAATTTGAGTCCTAAGTAAATGGACACTGTAATGGCATTGAATAGAAAACTTCAAACAAAAAAAATCCTACTTCCTGAATGGATTTTTCTCAGGTTTTTGCCTGCCAAATTTGTTCTGTTATACTCAGACATTATTTTTTAAACAGTTTTGGAAACTTCAGAGTTTTCTATCCAGATCTACTAATTATATGCATGTCCTATCTTCTGGGCCTGAGTAGAAAGCTGTTTAATTTGGGCATGCTTTTCATCCAAAATTCCAAATGCTGCCCCCTACCCTAGAGAAGTTAAACAAATCAAAATATATTTTATATTCTTCAAAGTAGCCACCCTTTACCTTGATGACAGCTCTGCACACTCTTGGCATTCTCTCAACCAGCTAAACTCTGCGGTCCAGCTCATCCCAAACCATCTCATTTGGGTTGAGGTTGGGTGATTGTGGAGGCCAGGTCATCTGATGAAGCACTACCCCACTCTCCTTATTGGTCAAATAGCCCTTACACAGCCTGGAGGTGTGTGGAATCATTGTCCTGTTGAGAAACAAAGTATAGTCTGACTATGTGCAAACCAGATGGAATGGCGTATCGTTGCAGAATTCTGTGGTAGCCATGATTGTTAAGTGTGCCTTGAATTCTGAATAAATCACAGACGGCGTCACCAGCTAAGCACCATCACACCACCTCCATGCTTCACGGTGGGAACCACACATGCAGAGATTATCTACTCTGCGTCTCACAAAGCCACGACTGTTTGAACCAAAAATCTCAAATTTGGACTCATCAGACCAAAGGATTGATTTCCACAGGTCTAATGTCCATTTCTCATGTTTCATGACCCAAGCAAGTCTGCTTCTTATTGGTGTCATTTGGTAGTGGTTTCTTTGCAGCAATTCAACTATGAAGGACTGATTCACGCAGTCTTCTCTGAACATTCGATGTTGAGGTGTCAGCAATTTCTGAGGCTGTTAAGTCTAAGGAACTTATCCCCTGCAGCACAGGTAACTCTGGGTCTTCCTTTCCTGTGGCGGTCCACATAAGACCGTTTCATCTTAGCGCTTGATGGTATTTGCAACTGCACTTGAAGAAACCTTAAGTTCTTGACATTTTCTGGATTGACTGACCTCCATGTCTAAAGTAATGGACTGTTGTTTCTCTCTGCTTATTTGAGCTGTTCTTGCCATAATATGGACTTAGCCTTTTACCCAATAGGGCTATCTTCTGTATACCCCCCTTCCACAAATTGACTTTTCACAAGGCATGCCTGTTAATTGAAATGCATTCCAGGTGATTACCTCATGAAGCTAATTGAGAGAATGCCAAGAATCTGCAAAGGGGGGTGCTCAAGATGGCGGCATGAGAGGGTGTAACATTTCTAGCTGAGGAACAATTTTAGGGTTTTCTCACAAAGTTGACTGCAGTTGCAATTTGTTTTTTCACAAAAATGATATCTAACCATACAATGTAGCTATTTTGAATAATTTTGTAATCAAACCATGGAAATGTAGTTTTGACAATTTCCAACTAACAAGCTAGCTATCAAAGTTTCAGCGTGTGTAGTTAAGTGTAAAAAAAAAAAGGTGGGGTGAATGGGATTCATACCAAAATACCCCAACCAAGGAGCAACTGCCAAAGAAGCTGAGAATTGAACCATCAATGAGCCAGCTACAGGACAACATCTTCCGCACCCTCACGGCTAAAATCAAAGAGAGCGCAGATGACATCATGGATGTGGCGAAAAAGAACACTGTCAGTATCGTTAACCTGAAGAAATCAATTGATTTCAATGCTCAGGAAGTAAAAACTCTAAAGCAGCAGAACACAACATTGAAAACTCAGGTTGCAAAGTAGGAGAAGAAACTCACTGAAGTGGAGTCAAAGGTAAATGAGAATGACCGGTATAGGTGGAGATGGAATGTTCTAATTTATAGAATAGCAGAAAAATCTGACGAGAACATCAAAGCAAGCGTGAAAGAGGAGTGAAATGTTGTTGCAGGTTCTCTGGATGTAGTGCACCGCCTGGGTAGGCTGAGAGCTGGGGAAAACAACCAGCCACCACGACCAGTGATCATGAGATTTATCTCCAGGACAGTGAGGGATATGACATGGAAAAGTGCAAATAATTACTATTTTAAAAAAAAGAACAACCTGAGGATCAAGGAGCATTTGATAAAGAAGCTCGGAATCGTCTGGCCGACGATTGAGAGAGCACGGAAGGGAAAGTGCATACTTTGCGGGAGCCAAGGCTTTTTGTAATGGAAGGGAAATTCTTGCTGAAAGAAATTGCTCGTGTCAAGAGAAAGAATATGACATAAAGGGAATAATGGATTATACAAAAAAAACTGAACTATCTTCATTGCAAATGCAGTTAGACTGTATCTATGAGGAAAAGGCCCGGGGAGCATTTGTAAGATCAAGAGGGGGAGAGAAATACAAAATATTTATTTTAATTCAGAAAAAGGGGCAGGTGAAAATACTTCCATATGTAAATTAATGATAAATAATACTCCCAATGAAAATCCAAAATAAATCTCTCAGCATGTATAAAGATTCTGATAGAACTGGGCAACATCAGCCCAGTCAACCTCCAATATGAATATTTTCTTAGACAATGTAGCAAACATTGCTAAGAAGATAGATAATTATTTTTGTGATGAGTTATCTGAAATTGAGGCTTAAGGACAATAGGTCCCCTGGAAATGATGGTTTAATAAGCGAGATTTATAAAGCATTCAATGATAAACTGATTCCTTTCATTCTTGCTATGTTTCAAGAATCAATAGAAAAAGGGTTGCCGGCTTCCTTAAAGCAAGGTGTAATTACTTTGATTCCCAACCCTAATAAAGATACTCTTTATATAGACAGCTTGAAACCCATTAGCCTGTTGAATAATGATGTGGGGATTACTTGTCCTTGTATTCCCTAAGAGGTTGAAACAAGGCTTGCATCATATAATTGTTCTTCATCAATCTGGATTTATGCATGGTCGACACATTGGTCTTTTTTTCTAGATTGTTCTGTTACCCAGTAAACGGCACCCTACCGACAAAAAGCTCTAAAACGATGCCGGATGATAATTATTTTCCTGACACTGGTCATAGACCCATACAAGATTACTTTGAATATAGCCAAAGGGAGTGTGATAAGATCATTGTTTCGGAGTCCCTTTTTGACATACCGGAAGGTAATTCTGACCTCTTGAAAGAACTGTTGCATTCTCGTCTGGCGCTTAGATAAATGTATCTACATATAGTCACTCTTAGTGATTTATGTGCGTCAAGGCATTATGCCACAGGGACTCAGGTGGCAAAAAGAACCATCATTGGGACAGCACACAGATGATTTCTGTGAGTGCTGGTGTGCCATCCTGAACAAATGCTCTATTGATTTAATGACATTGATTGTTGACCAGTTGAAAAGGGATTTTATTAAAATGGATAACACAATTTAAAGACAAACGCACAGCTCTACAAAAGCTGTTAATGATGATGGCATATTCAATGAACTGATAAACTAACCAAGCGCTCCAGGACAAGTTGTCTACAGAAATAAAGGAACTTAAAATCAAGAAATTCAACCAAGACAAAAAAGACAAGGCTGAGGCTAAAGTCTACTTCTGGAGAAACCCTGACGAGGTCCTGCTCCTCCTCTCCATGACAGATGCAGGAGGGATGACGCTTACTTCTATCCACCTCGTCTGACCAACACTCTACAACCAGCGCCTCATCGGCTTCCAGTGGCAGTTTTTTTTATTCAACGAGAGACTGGGCCGACGGAAGGGCAGAGGTGGCCGCAGGCACGCGCATCGATGAGATGCCTCACCCTATCTGAGGGCACCATTCACACGGTCCCAGAACCCACGGGACTGAGTGTCTTTAATTTATCAAGCAAGATATTGAGCCCTGCCAATGTCTCCTTGCTTAACCCTTTATCTTTTGTGCCTACAACCCAGTGCAACAATTTTGATGTTAAGGTAGACATGTTTAAGTTTTTTTTTTTAGAAACATTCGTATACTTTAGCTCCCCTAATCCTGACATTTCTATTGAACCAGTAGGTTGCTCACCTGCACATACTCAGACTCCTTTTAGAAGCAAGAGTTATTTTATACCTCCATCCAATCGCAATCACTCTATCGAGACATATTGCAGACTTGTTGAAAAAGATGTTGCTCATCTCCTTAAGAACAAGCAGGAGTCCAAATCTTTTCATAATTTACCTAAGGATGAAAAACAGGCTTTGCTTGATTTATAATCCGATACGTCAGTCCTTACCTGCCCTGCTGATAAGGGTGGGTCAGTTGTACTCATGGAAAGGACAGTTTATATAAATGAGTGTCATGGACAACTACTTAACACCTTTCACAAGAAACTCAGAAGTGACCCCACTTTCCAATTTCAGAATACTATCTTTACTGTCCTAGAAGGGTTTTTTAAGTTCTAGTCAGATAACCAAAAAGAACACAACTTTTTAGCTATTCAACACCCTAAAATTGCCACGTTCTATACTATACGAAATTACACAAGAATGTTACAAAACCTCCAGGGTGCCCTATTGTAGCGGGCATTGATGCAGTAACGGCCCCTCTATCTACTTTTGTTTACTTTTCTATTAGACCACTCGCAGAACAGCTCCCCTCCTTTGTAAAGGACACCAGCAGTATGATCTCTATCATTGAATCTCTTGATACTCTCCCTGAGAATACCTTGTTAGTTACTTTTGATGTTGAGTCGTTATACACAAATATTGCACACGAGGGCGGTATTGAACCTCTGGAACATTTTCTTCTGCAACGTGACTCTAATAATACCTTCCAGTCCCTGCATTATAACATTGGCTGAAATAGTACTCACACACAACTACTTTGTTTCTAAATTATTTCTTTATTCAGACAAAGGGTACTGCTATGGGATCCCCCATGGCTTCTAACTATGCTAATTTGTATGTGGGTTACATGTGGGTTACATGTGGGTTACATGGAGAAACAGTATTTTCAATCCTCTCAAAAATAATCATATTATTTGTAAACGGTATATTGATGATATTTTTGTTCTATGGAGGGGTGATGCAAAACAGCTCCAGGCGTTTTATGCTTTTCTTAACTCCTGTTCTGAACATTTGAGATTTACTATGCAATCTGATACACGTCAAATCTGTTTTCTTGATCTTCTGATCTTGTGTGAAAATTAATGTTCTATACACTGATCTTTACAGGAAACTTACTGATTGTAACAGTTTGTTGAGGGCTGACCGTTGTCACCCACTTCCCTTGAAAAATAGTTTGGCCTACAGCCAATTGTGTCGAATTAAAAGAATTATTAAAAGAATTATCAAAAAACAATCATTCGACAAATATGGCTGAGACGCAAAGAAAAGTCAAGGAGAGGGGTACAAAAATGATCAGATCAATATTGCCATTGAGAAAATCCAAAACAAAGTGAGACATGATGACCTTTTTCAAGGTCAGTCTAGCAAAAAGACACATTCTTGCGTTCTAAATACCCACTATTCAAAGTGCTCTGAACAAATTAAGGGAATCGTTCACAAACATTGACACATTCTAAAATCCGATGATAGTCTCGGTAATGTGTTTTCGGACCTTCCCTTGGTCGTATTCTCGCGGGGCAGAAATCTCAGAGACCAATTGGTACACTCTGATTTACCACCCCAAGATATTCCTGAACAAAGTTTATTTGCGCCCCTACTGGATGGAAATTACAAGTGCAATGGCTGTGCTCAATGCAATGGCACTTATAAATGTAGATCCTACAAACACCCACAAATAGGGAAATTGATCCCAATCAAAGGTGTTATTACGTGCTCCACTAAGGCAGTTATTTATCTTATAACTTGTCCTTGTGGTAAAAATGATGTGGGTAAAACTGCGCGAATTAAAAGTACGTATCTCAGAGCATCGTAGCACCATTAGGTGCAAAAACTCGACTTACCCAGTTGCGGCCCACATTTTGGAAGCAAACCACTCGATTTCGTCTCTGCGTTATCTTGGCATCGAACATGTCACCCTCCCTAGGAGAGGGGGTGACCTTGATAATTAGAGGCTGCCTGGATCTTTAATTTTAAAGACCCTTGCTCCCTTTGGTCTCAACGTATACTTTGATCTTAAGCCATTCTTGTGACTTTTGCCATTGTAATTGTTTTGTAAGCTTGTGTAGTCTAAAATGAATCTATGATCGTATGCTCTCCATTTGTTTTTTTGTATGCTGTTTGTATGCCATTTTAATATTTGAGAATTAGCCAATGATATTAGGCCACACTTGGCCATGATTAGACACCTGTGTGTCTTTGACTATATAAATGAGTCACCCTGCAGTGTTTGTGATTATACCCTGATGAAGACAGCTTGCCTGTCAACATTGGACATTAAATGTTTTGCATCTGAGCTCTCCTTTAGTGTGCGGCTCGCCTTTATTTTCAAGTTTTCTACTCCATTAGCCAGCACTTCGTCTATATAGGTGTGCGTTTCTTTTTCTTCTAGATTAACACATTAGTAATAACATCAGGTTGATCTTAGATATGATTGACTATGATTTGTGTTTGTTGATTTTTATAAAACTTTTGACACTGTAGAACAATGAGTTTATGTTCCAAGCAATATGTATTTTGGGGTTTGGTGACTTTTTTTGAAAGCAGTCCAAACTTTTTATAGTGGTTGTACTAGCTCTTTAACATTAGCTCACGGGACATCCCAAAGATATATTGGCCTTGGCATTAGGCAGAGCTGCCCAATTAGTCCATTTGTATTTTTATTGGTTACTCAAATTATGGCTCTTCATATCAAGAAAGGGAATTTTCAAGGTGTTTCAGCATTTGGCAATGAATTTAAACTATGTCAACTGGCTGATACCACCATATTTTTAAGAGACAGGAATGAGGTTTCTAAATCAGTTTCCTGTATTGAAGACTTCATTAGTTTCGGTTTGAAAATTAATATCAATAAGTCAGTCTTATTTCCACTCAAGGATTGTGTTTTACAGGAAGTATATGGTATCCAAATGAAAGAAAAGGTTACATATCTTGGAATTGTTATATGCAAGGATGAAAAACAAAGGAGTGAATTGAACTTTAACCCCATTATTGAGAAAACATAGAAGAAATTGAACCTCTGTTTGAGAGAGATTACGTTATACGGTTGGGTTTTATTGTCCAAAGCTGAACGGTTATCCAGATCAGTTTGTCTCGTTATCACTTGACTTACCCCCTAAAATTGTAAAGGACTTAGATCAGATTCTTTAATTTTATTTGGAGGAACACGCCTCACTATCTACGAAAGGATATTCTCACTAATACCCAAGAACAAGGAGGTCTTGAGGTTTTAGATTTCAATCATCTAAATAATATTTTTATAATAAATTGTATTCTGAAGTATGTTAAGAACCAGAATAGTATTTGGAATGTCTTCCCTAAGTATTTATTTGACACTGGTGGTTTAGAACTTTTGCTTCGATGTAATTTTGATGTTGATAAAATCCTGGTAAAGATGGCCAAATTGCATAAGCAGGCAATTTTAGCTTGGATGTTAGCGTATAAACACAAGTTTCCCCCTCACATATACTTTATATGGAACAACAAAGATGTACAATTTAAAAATAAGTCTTTCTTTTTTTCATAACTGGTTAGAGAATAAAATAATTTTGGTTGGTCAGTTACTGAATGAGGATGGATAGCTACTCATGTGGAATGTCTTGATAAGTTTAAAATTCCAATAACCCCAAAAGAATATGCAATTGTTTTTTATACGATTCCAATGGGGGGTTGTATCTCTTTTAAATTCCTCTGTGGTTGATGTGAGTAACACAGATTTACATGAAAATATATATTCATTGGCAATATTAACATTGAAGATAAATGTGGTAATAAACAGATTAGGAATATTGTTTGATACTACAATTCCCTCAGCAAGATTATTTTGGTCAAATATCTATGGTGATATACAATTGGGGAAAGCATGGAAAATTGCTAAGAAATATTGTATCAATAACAAAGTAAAGGAAGTTTAATTTAAAATGTTACGTGTTTTGGAAAGATTCAAGCTGAATATTGACTATAACTGATTTCTGTGAAATGGAGAAGGAGACCATTTTGCGTTTTTGTTTTTTTTGCCTGTATTTATAGTAGATTGTTTTTGGATTGACATACAGAATTTCATTACAAAAAAATAGGACCGGTTGTACTATTTAATGGTGTTGATATGATTTATTTCAGAAATTCTGACATAGAATATTTAATTCAACTGCTAATAATACTAGGTAAATTTCATATTCACAAATGCAAGTGGTCTAATTCAAAAGCAAACTTTTTTTCACATTCTAAATTAATTTAAACAATATGGCACTACTTTAACTGAAAAACAAAAAGGCAAATAAAACTTGTATAATTAATGAATATGATTTGTTTGTTTAGGACTCCTGGCCAGGTCGCAGTTGCAAATGAGAACTTGTTCTCAACTAGCCTACCTGGTTAAATAAAAAATAAATAAACACTGCTGCTACTCTATGCATAGTCACTTTAATAACTCTAACTACATGTACATATTAACTCTACTAACCGGTGCCCCCGCACATTGACTCTCTACCGGTACCCCCATATATAGTCTTGCTATTGTTATTTACTGCTGCTCTTTAATTACTTGTTACTTTTATTTCTTATTTGTATTTTTTAAACTGCATTGTTGGTTAGGGGCTTGTAAGTATGCATTTCACTAAGGTCTACTCCGGTTGTATTCGGCGCATGTGACTAATACAGTTTGATTTGATAGAGCTCTAGAGTTCCTCTGTGGAGATGGGAGAACCTTCCAGGAGGACAACCACCTCTGCAGCACTCCATCAATCAGGCATTTTTATAGTAGTGGCCAGACGGAAGCTACTTCTCAGTAAAAGGCACATGACAACCCGCTTGAAGTTGATGAAACCAAGTTTGAACTCTTTGGCCTGAATGCCAAGCATCACGTCTGGAGTTAACCTGGCACCATCCCTACGGTGAAGCATGGTGGTGGTATCTTTTTCAGCGGCAGGGACTAGAACCCGATCAAACATCTCTGGAGACACCTGAAAATAGTTGTGCAGCGACGTTCCCCATCCATCCTGACAGAGCTTGAGAGGATCTGCAGAGAAGAATGGGAGAAACTCTCCAAATACAGGTGTGCCAGGCTTGTAGCGTCAGACCCAAGACCCGAGGCTGTGATCGCTGCCAGAGGTGCTTCAACAAAGTACTGAGTAAAGGTTCTGAATACTCATGTAAATGTGATATTCCAGTTTTATTTTATATACATTTGCAAAAATGTCTAAACCTGTTTTCACTTTGTTATTGTGTGTAGATTGAGGGATGGAAAACAATTTAATCAATTTAACCAAATGTGGAAAAAGTCAGGGGTCTGAATACTTTCTGAATGCTATCAAATAATGGCCCAGGTTCGTCTGTTTGACACCCCTGTCCTACAGACAACCTAGGGATTGCCTTCTTTCAGGTATGTCACAAACTGATGGCTAGGGTTTAAACTGTGTACTGAGAGGTGATTGGAGGGATCAAAGATTTGGTTTCACTATGTTTGCGCGTGCGCTCATACAGTCTGCTACCACAAACACCACATTTGACTGGCCCCAGGCTTCATCATATAATCGTGCTGCTCAATTCACTTTCCTATTCTGTCCTCACGCATCCTGTTGCTCAGCCTGCTCACTCACTCACAAGTCTACTGACGGTGACCAAAGGTAAGGAGGAAGAGCGATTTTAGCCAATATGGTTAATAACTAAATAGTTTGCTTAATTTCAGTTTGATACTAAACAGGCAGTCATTATGTAGAGATTAGAATAGTTGTGCCATCGAAACCGCATCTTCCATAACAAAGAGATTTTTGTATTTTCAGCTGTTTGAATCTGGTGTTCAAAACCGAAAGTAAAATATGCAAAAACTAACCTTAAGAACGGGAAGTATAGAAATTAGGGTTGGGCTGAGTACTCGGACAAAATGAGTATCATAACTGATATGGAGAATTTTCCGAATAAGATTTTGACACAGTATTATTGTTTTTTGTAATTTAACTGTGATCGGGAAACTATTTTCAGCTGCCAACATTTCTCGCTCTCACTCAAACAGTGTAAAGAGCTGCGTGCTCTAAACAACTATTGGCTAGTTCTTCTGTCTGTAAAGAAACGGGCGGGGTATCGATTGAGCCAGCTGCAACGATTGGATTACAACGAATTGCTCTCAATTCCCAATACGGACACGCGCAGCTCAGTTTCACTCACTCGTCTCCGGGCACAAGTTTTATCTTCTAACAACGTGTACGATCTGTAGCTAGTCATTGTTCAATTTAGTTATTTCCAGACGACTGGTTGTTTTTGTCTGTCTACTTGGCGTTGTTTGGTAGGCCTACCTTGTCTGTCCATATAATTATTCCACTGCTGACGACGTCTGTCATTATGTCGTGATCAAAGCCCATGCTTGCTTGCTATTATTTATTCTCGCATAGGCATTTTTTCGGAGAGAAAAAAAGACCATTGGCAATTCTTAGTATTTAAATGTTGGTGAGGCAAACACCCCTATTTTTTTTTAGATACGTGCCAGCAAAGCCACTAGACAAGACACAACACTAAATAATACATTTATTACACTATAACGGTGACTAACTATGCCCACAAACTGTTAGGGCCTATTTAAAGTTGTCCCAACAGCAGAGCTTTTTTCTTCAGCGGCGCCTTGTCTGGCAGTGAAACAGTTCATGTACTGCCTTAAAAAACAGCTGATATTGCTGACTTGCCTAAACAAATGTGGTTTCTACTGACAATTGAGATGTACAAACTATGGCATAAAGGGATGACTAGTGGAAAAGACCATTTAAATTAATCAACTTTCTTAGCTACAGTATACATACAGTGCCTTGCGAAAGTATTCGGCCCCCTTGAACTTTGACCCTTTGCCACATTTCAGGCTTCAAACATAAAGATATAAAACTATTTTTTTTGTGAAGAATCAACAACAAGTGGGACACAATCATGAAGTGGAACGACATTTATTGGATATTTCAAACTTTTTTAACAAATCAAAAACGGAAAAATTGGGCGTGCAAAATTATTCAGCCCCTTTACTTTCAGTGCAGCAAACTCTCCAGAAGTTCAGTGAGGATCTCTGAATGAAAAAAACAAAATACAGTTTTAAATCTTTATGTTTGAAGCCTGAAATGTGGCAAAAGGTCGCAAAGTTCAAGGGGGTCGAATACTTTCGCAAGGCGCTGTATCTCCCTGGTATATTGCAGCATACAAGACATTTTTTGGACTCACGTTGTTGTGCTGTGCTCACTTGAACAGGAAGTTGGTGCGTCGGTCCTTTGTGGCAAATCTCATTAAAGTCTGGCATTCTCTGAATTTATGGTGCTTTCAGACAACTGGGTACTCTGAAGGGGGTGAACAAGGTTGAATCATGACATCAGTGATCTTCAGGTCAGAGCTCTAGAGGCCTGGGTTCCCGACCGTTCAAAATATATTTTCCCAGTTTGATCTTTTATTTTTCTTATTCGGACTTTCCAGTTGCCTTGAACTCACTGAAGTCTGAGATTTCCGAGTTTCCAGTTTTGAACTGTGCCGAAGTCATTCTGGATTGATAGCATGGCCAATATTCAACCTTTTTTATGGCTCAATTAATGTTTATCCTTTTATGCTTGGAAAATGACCCGTAAACCCAGACTTGGACCACACACCCACTCCACTGAATAACAGGCTAGTGTTTTGGTTTGCAACGCTTGCAGTTAACCACTGATTCCTTCAAACCACTCACTGTTGAATGCGTTTTCCAACTTGTGTAATGTTTATGGCCGATGAGCACAATACATTTTATCAATAATTTCTCTTCACTTGCCAGTAGATTGTTGACTTGGTTCATGATGACTGCTAGCGAAGATTTTGAAAGTATGTTGTCCAATCAAAGCTGCGGGTAGATCTAACGTGATTTAATGTCATTTTTTCTGTGGCCTTGATCCTTGGATGGGCACTTCTAATGTAACTCTATGGCAACACCCAAGCGGCTTGGATTTACGAGCTCTTCCTGTAGATTTTGCAGTGACGTAGTGTCCCCATGAGTGACAGAACAATGAGCCAATCACGGCACGACAGAATATTACCAACCCCTACGCTCCGTATTTTTCGCTGGCTACCGCACCACCACAGAAATCACTGAGCTAGGCTGAAACGCATGCATTTTGCAGCTGCCTTTTAAGAAAGGAGAACAGAGACCATGTTTGTATGCGTTTTATTGATTTGAATTTTTATTTTACTTTACTATATTGTTTATCTTGATTTACAAGTGTCAGGAGAGAAATGTTGCTCTTGTAAGTGAAACAATATATGGGTCAAGCGAATTTGCCTACCTCCATCAAAATCTCTGTCTGGAATAAATGTAGGCAGTAGCCAGCCATGCATCCGGTTCATAAATAGCCAATCTTGCCGATCTTGTTGATAATTGAATGGGACTAATTAAGTAATTTGTGTATTGTCGTCTGATGGGGTTGTTTAACAATGTGTGTGAATTGCGCTCTGGATAAGAGCGTCTGCTAAATGACTTAAATGTAAATGTGAATGTAAATTATTTTTATTTTGTATGAATAATTCTTTTGTCAAATCGCCAATTGGCAACCCATCCCTTATGGGTTTAATTGACACAAACAAACAATACATTAATTCATGTGGTGATAATTCTTCTGGTGTTTTCTGAATCGCATAAAGAGTGAGAAAATGTAAATGTAAAAATCAATACATAACCTTTTTTACTTTTACCCAAACAATAAATATATCACTATATACAGAAAAATTGAAGGCTTTTGAACCCAGTGTAGTACAAAGAGAAGATTCATATGGGAGATGAGCCTATACACAATTTATACACACGTACCATTTACTACATATACGCTAAATATTTTTACAATTTAATTATAGGCAGCACTTTTTTTAAAATTTTATTTCAGGCTTTATCTAAATATTCCTCAAACAGAAATGCACAATGGACAAACATTTCAGGTTCTCCTCATTACTCAGCCACACAATGCCAGGTATATCTGGTGTGCCTTCTGGAATAAGAGCTATTGTTTATCGTGGTAGAAATGGCTATGTAAATTGAAGAAATAGAGGATAAAATGGGTATCGTTCTCTCTTTCTTCAAGGTCACAACAGATGTTCCGTATAGAAAGGTATTATGTTCATCAATCAAAAGACTCAAAATATTTATTATTTCTAGTGAACTCAAGAATGTTTCCACCGAATAACACTTCTCAGTACCTGGTTTTCTAAAATGCATTCTGTGTTTTTGTCTGGTTGATCATGAGTCTCCATTTTTATTTTGTATTGTTTTTTTTTTACACATTGACAGCACATAATAACATGTTCTTCAGGTCTGTTCAGTTTCTGCCATCCAAAATAATATCAGCATATACAAGGATACTTAGCATTTCATCATGTCTTACTCCAATATTTAACTGTCACATTTATTTTGCCAAATCATTACTAAACATAGCAAACAAAGTCTGTGATAAGGCGTCTCCTTGTTTTACACCAGAGGGTGTGGGAAACCAATCTGTACGATATTCATTAACAAGCACACAAGCAATTGGTACTTTGTAAAGAGACTGGATTGCGTGATAACATCAACCCGTCTATAACAAACTATGGGCTAAAAGATCCCTATTTGCGAAATCAAAAAAGTAGTCTTTGTGTAATCTATTTCTTATTATTATACCGATCGAGAAGATATGATCTATACAGGCTCTGGATTCACAAAAAAAAACATTTTGTTCTTCCACCAGAATGTTTTGATCCTCCTAAAAGGTCATTAGCCTATTGGTTGAGAATGAATGAATATAATTTATAAAACGTACTCAATAAACTTATGCCCCTATAATTCAGTGGCACTCTGGTCTTTTTTGAAGATTTGGGAATGGGATTCACTATCTCAAGTAGATGGCAGTATACTGTACTCAAAACAGATGTGTAGCAAATCCTATATGACATCAATTAAGGAGATTTAAAACCTCATTAGGCAGTTTATCAATGCCAAACGCTTTCCCATTGTTTTCTGCGTCAATCACCTTAACTTCTGCCACAGACAGCTCCGTGTGTGTTTCAACTACACACACCTTAGCCGAATACATTTAAACTCAGTTTTTCACAATTCCTGACATTTAATCATAGTAAAATTCCATGTCTTAGGTCAGTTAGGATCACCACTTTATTTTAAGAATGTGAAATGTCAGAATAATAGTAAAGTGATTTATTCAGGCTTTTATTTGTTTCATCACATTCCCATTGGGTCAGAAGTTTACATGCACTCAATTAGTATTTGGTAGTATTGCCTTTTAAATGGTTTAACTTGGGTCAAATGTTTTCGGGTGAGTTTTGACCCATTCCTCCTGACAGAGCTGGTGTAACTGAGTCGGGTTTGTAGGCCTCCTTGCTCGCACACGCTTTTTCAGTTCTGCCCACACATTTTCTATTGGATTGAGGTAAGAGCTTTGTGATGGCCACTTCAATACCTTGACTTTTTCTTGTCTTTAGGTCATTTTGCGACAACTTTGGAAGTATACTTGGTCATTGTCCATTTAGAAGACACATTTGCGACCAAGCTTTAACTTCCTGACTGATGTCTTGATGTTACTTCAATATATCAACATAATTGTCCTTCCTCATGATTCCATCTATTTTGTGAAGTGCACCAGTCCCTCCTGCAGCAAAGCACCCCCACAACATGATGCTTCCACCCTTGTGCTTCACGGTTGAGATAGTGTTCTTCAGCTTACAAGCGTCCCTCTTTTTCCTCCAGACATAACGATGGTCATCATGACCATCCCAAAAGTACGATCTTTGTCCCCATGTGCCGTTTCAAACCGTAGTCTTGCTTTTTTATGGTTGTTTTGGAGCTGTGGCTTCTTCCTTGCTGAGCGGCCTTTCAGATTATGTCAATATAGGACTCGTTTTTACTGTGGATATAGATACTTTTGTATCTTTTTCCTCCAGCATCTTCACACGCTCCTTTGCGGTTGTTCTGGGATTGATTTGCACTTTTCGCACCAAAGTATATTCATCTCTTGGAGATAACGCGTCTCTTTCCTGAGCGGTATGACGGCTGCGTGGTCCCATGGTGTTTATACTTGCGTACTATTGTTTGTACAGATGAACGCGGTACCTTCAGGCGTTTGGAAATTACTCCCAAGGATGAATCAGCCCTGTGGAGGTCTACAAAAAAGAATCTGTCTTGGCTGATTTATTTTGATTTCCCCATGTCAAGCAAAGAGGCACTGAGTTTGAAGGTAGGCCTTGAAATGCATCCACAGGTACACCTCAAATTGACTCAAATGATGTAAATTAGCCTATCAGAAGCTTCTAAAGCCATGACATTTTCTGGAATTTTCCAAGCTGTTCAAAAGCACAGTCAACTTAGTGTATGTAAACTTCTGACCCACTGGAATTGTGATAGACAGATTATTTCACTGTAAAATATTGTTGGAAAAATGACTTGTGTCATGCATAATGTAGATGTCCTAACCAACTTGCCAAAACTATAGTTTGTTAACAAGACATTTGTGGAGTGATTGAAAACAAGTTTTAATGATTCCAACATAAGTGTATGTAAACTTCCGACTTCAACTGTACGTACGTGTGTGGGTTCTAACATTGATTTCCATTTTAGTTCTCAGGGAAAATGTCTTCCTCAAAATATGCCACATTTGTTGCCTAAGAACTAACGAGCAAACCCCTTCTCCCACTCCTTAAGTACCTGTGTAATATCAGAGTTCAGCCCCTCTGACTTCCTTTGGAATTTTCTAATGTTGTTTTGGTCCTAACTTGTTTATTTGGCTCAAACTGTTGAGGATTTCATGTCTGTATCTTCAAGGGTGTAATAACTGCCCTCTATCTCTGTTTGAATAGGTGTAGTGTTTTATCAAACACATGTTTTTTTCTTAAATGCCTTGCTAAAATGTTCTCTTATATTCCTATTTTTACACTGTAAAAATAAGTACTCAGCCTTGTGCATTACTGACCGTATTAATGAATGCGTGAAGCAACATAATGCCCTCTGAGTGATGGCGCACTTGAGGCACAGGCTTTTACCGGCATTTAAAGCGCACTTCTGGGTTTTCCGATTTACGAGTATCAAGTGTGATAGAACAGATACAATTACGAGGATGAGGAGATTGGCACGTAGAACAGATTTACCGCTTCTTAGGCTTTCAATGAGAGTGACTGAGATCTCACATTTCTATGCAAATTTGTTTGGGTTGTCCAAAAAGTGACACATATATTGCAGCTTTTAAACAGTCGTTCAAGACTGAAAAGCTGTACTGAAATCACTTCTTCTGCCTTGCAATCGGAAGCAGCAGAGTCATTTTAGGCTCTCCAATTAGATTGTTCCTTGGGGATGCCGTGGTAACCACTGTTGGGGTTATTTGGTCCTACTAGTCTTGCTTACGTTGTGCACTACAGAATCACCAATTCGTCAGTTTTTATAGGATACCTGGTTCGTCATATCCATGTCATATTCAGCCCTTGGGCCTATTTGTGGTTTTTAGACCAGGCGGATTACACCACTATTTGAATATAGGCAAATAGAGATTTAGTAGTTTCGTCATATGAATAAAGGATAGGCCTAGGTATGTTTTTAGTCTCAAGAATGACAGCTGCTGCGCCGGGCCGTTTCTCCTCGTGACACCAGTTCTAACCGTTTGTCTCGTTACATAACTCATGCCATGAAGACATGTAACCACCACACCCCGTGCAGTGAGGAATTCCAGACTCTGTTGGATTCTCTCATCTTACCCGCTCTCTCCTCCTCCTCCTCCTCTCCCCCAGCTATGGCAGGACCCAGGCCAGTGGTGCTGAGTGGCCCGTCAGGGGCTGGGAAGAGCACGCTGCTCAAGAACCTGCTCAAGGAGTACGAGGGCGTGTTTGGCTTCAGCGTCTCGCGTAAGTGTGCTCTGCACCAGTCCCCTGTTAACTGTGTAAAATGTCAGGGAGGTGTCAGTTCCAGAAATAAAATATCTAATTGTGTGCTCTCATCCTTTAGATACAACAAGGAGCCCTCGTCCTGGTGAAGAGAATGGCAAAGGTAGGTAGGGTTTTTAAACTCCACGATAGACACTTGTGCTCCAAATCGTCCTGTTGCAACACTTTTTTTAAATTAGGACGCCCAAAGATGGTTGAAGCTATGCTGTCCCCTGTGTCTTTATTCCTTTCAATAACCAACCTTTTTAACATGAAATTGTTGTTTCAGATTACCATTATGTTACAAGGGAGTATATGCAGGCCAGCATCGACAAAGGGGAGTTCATTGAGAGCGCAGTGTTTTCGGGGAACATGTACGGGACGAGCAAGGCCTCGGTGCAGGCCGTTAAAGACAAGAACCTGATCTGCATCCTGGACATCGACATGCAGGGCGTTAGGGCTGTCAAGACGACAGACCTCAACCCCATCTACATCTCGATCCAGCCTCCGTCCATGAACATACTGGTGAGAGCCAGGAGGCATTATAAAATGGTGTACCATGGTCATTTGTGTGTTGTTTAACTTGTGTACAATTGGTTATATAAGTCCAATAACTCCTGATCTAAAGCTAACCCACTCATGATGATCTCCCTCTGACATTTTGGCATTTTAGGAGAAACGTTTAAGGGACAGAAATACTGAGTCAGAGGAGAGCCTCCAGAAACGTTTAGATGCTGCTCAGGTGGACATGGAGATAAGTGAGTCTGATTCTGGAGAGACTTTGGCCTAAAACAGAGTTGTATGTTTATAAATGAAATGTTGAGAAGTTCGTTAAGGATGTTGTCTAAAACGGTTCCCCTGATCTTTCAGGCAAGGAACCTGGCATATTTGACATTGTCGTTGTCAATGATAATCTTGACGATGCCTATGGGAAGTTGAAAGACGCCCTTATTGAGGTGAGTTTGTAGCGCCATAACAGAGCTGGGTATGATGGACTGGGCCATAATGCACCATTTTAACTTAATAGATATTTGTCAGTAAATAATGTATAGATGTGTCAGTGTTGATTTTCACCAGCTCCAAAATGTCATCCTCAAACCTACTTTCTTTCTTCAGGAAATCAAAAAAGTTCAGAAAAACAACTTTTCTTAAGCGACGAGAAACCTGACAGCCATCCTTGCCACTCCTTACAAAATGGCAGCCCTCCTATTCCAATCCTGAACATTCCGTCAGATACCGGTGTTGGAAGGAACTACAGACAACCTGCCTCGCCCCGAACCACAGATGGTAGCCTTCTGAGTGCGCAGGAATATCTTTTTACATATTTGGAAGATAGAAGTGAACTATTTTGCTGTATTTATTTATTTGCCTGGTGGTCAGCTTAAAAGTTGTTGTATTTTGATCCACAAAGAAAAATACTCCATGAATGGTTAACCTGGGACTACCTTGTTTTATTTTACTATGAAGGAGTACTGCACACAGGAGTTTCTGCCGCCAAGTCATTCTTCTGTGCATCTACCAGTATTATAGCCCCTAAGCATTCTATTTGTATTCACTCCGGCCATAATAACAAGACTCATTCCACCTAGTGCTCAGCAAGAGTGGATCCTTGTATGGTATGTTCGCAAATGTCCTGGCTTGCCCCGAAGTCTAGCCCTGTCGGTACAGCTTCGGAACATTGCTGTTCTGTTCCTGTCTAGCAGAACTGACCTGAAAATGTGGTTGTACGGAAATGCGTTTGTTGTCATTAGCCACAACACGGTTCCATAGCTATAGCCAGAAAGGTAAAGAGTAGGGAGAGGCCCAGGCCTTTCATTCCTTTTAAGAGGGATTGTTGACTAACTGCATTGTCAACATAGAGCAGCTAACAACCAATCACAATGCCAGGGGCTTGGGCACGAGCTAACTCTGGCCCTTGCATCATCATACAGGGAAGCACCATCCATTCATATACATTCATAGCCGATCTCAGGAACTGACTGTAGCCTAGCTGCTGTTTTCTAGGGATCCCAGTCAACTTGTGTGTGTGTGTGAGGCAATCTATGTTTGAAGTTTCCCTGTAGGTTTTACCATACTATTCAAATTATAGAAGTACTTAATTTACCAATAAAACAACTGATTGCCAATTAGGATTTACAATCATGTTAATCACCAGAACAGCTATACAGGAAGCTGCACTTTCTGAGACAACGACTTACCCCGAATAGATTTTTGTTCACTGTTGTACAGGCGTGAAATTTTTATATGTTTTGTGTTATTTTACAAATCTCACCTGTAGTATAATATGCAGTGGGTTCTTTTGGACAGAAAACAATTGAATGAGCATGAAAGATCAATGGCATATTTAAATAACTGGAGCAAGTAGTGTCAGTCCTTAAAGGAGAATAAAGAAAAGCTTAGAACTAAGCACACGGAACATCGGCTTCACTTGAAACTGGCTACATTGAATTCCACAGACCAGTCTTAAAGGCTACATTGTTTCAGCAGCTTTTGATGGCTTTTAAGTTTGTAGTTTGACATGCGTTGTTTCACAAGGCAACTTCCATTCACAACCCAAATTGAGTGCATTAGTAACTTTTATTTGACATAGGCTACTGTGGCCCATGACTAATGCGCCACTGCTTCTTGTCCTTTTGTGTTTGATCTCCCTTTGAACATGAAATTCATTACTTTGCACAAATGACTTAATGAAACATATTTGACTGTTTGACTAACCCACGTTTCAATGATTGAAGGCTTGATTCAGTCTAAAGCTGAAGCTTTATATTCATTGATAGAATTTACGTTAATTTCCGATTGAGCCGACATGCAGCGTTGACAGTGAATGCAGTCTCCACTAAAGCGGAAACATTGCCTTTAATTTGAAATCACTCTATAAAGCTGAACTTACCCGATGCAGATTGAAGCCCTGCTTTGTATGTATACTTGTTTTCATTGGCCAGATATTGACAAGTCACCCAGCCTTCAAGTCCTTGTTTTACAAATATGTATGTGTTTTACAACTACAGTAAAGTCAAATAATGAAACTATATTGCCTGGATATCTTATTTTATACATGCTTCAATCAGTAACTGAAAACAGCCAATGATTTGCTAAACATTATATCAGGTTGAAGGCCACGCACCTGACCTGAAATATGTAATCAATAGTTAGAGCTACCATTGTCGACTCCTAATTCTGGCTAGTATTTCTTAGCCCTACACTTTAAAACTCTGCAACAACAAAAAAAGAGGCGTCCTCGCTGTCTACTGTTTATTTTCAGCAAACTTAACATGGGTAAATATTTGTATGAACATAAGATTCAACAATTGAGACAAACTGAACAAGTTCCACAGACGTGATGAACAGAAATGGAATAATGTGTCCCTGAACAAAGAGGGGGAGGGTCAAAATCAAAAGTAACAGTGAGTATCTGGTGTGGTCACCAGCTGCATTAAGTACTGCAGTGCATCTCCTCCTCATGGACTGCACCAGATATGTTCTTGCTGTGAGATGTTACCCCAGTCTTCCACCAAGGCCCTCCGATCCAACAGGTCCCAAATGTGCTCAATGGGATTGAGATCTGGGCTCTTCGCTGGCCATGGCAGAACACTGACATTCCCGTCTTGCAGGAAATCACACACAGAACGAGCAGTATGGCTGTTGGCATTGTCATGCTGGGGGGTCATGTCAGGATGAGCCTGCAGGAAGGGTACCACATGAGGGAGGAGGATGTCTTCCCTGTAACGCACAGCGTTGAGATTGCCTGCAATGACAAGCTCAGTCCGATAATGCTGTGACACACCGCCCAAGACGGACCCTCCACCTCCATCTATCTCGCTCCAGAGTACAGGCCTCGGTGTAATGCTCATTCCTTTGACGATAAACGCGAATCCGACCATCGCGACTCGTCAGTGAAAAGCACTGTTTGCCAGTCCTGTCTGGTCCAGCGACGGTGGGTTTGTGCCCATAGGCAACATTGTTGCTGGTAATGTCTGGTGAGGACCTGTCTTACAACAGGCCTACAAGCCCTCAGTCCAGCTATTGCGGACAGTCAGCACTGATGGAGGGATTGTGTGTTCCTGGTGTAACTCAGGCAGTTGTTGCCATCCTGTACCTGTCCCGCAGGTGTGATGTTCGGATGTACCGATCCTGTGCAGGTGTTTTTACACGTGGCCTGCCACTGCGATGGCGATCAGCTATCCGTCCTGTCTCCCTGTAGCGCTATCTTGGGCGTCTCACAGTAGGAACATTTTATTGCCCTGGCCACATCTGTAGTCCTCATGCCTCCTTGCTGCATGCCAAAGGCACGTTCACGCAGATGAGCAGGGACCCTGGGCATCTTTTTTTCAGAGTAAGTTTTCATAACTGTGACCTTAATTGCCTACCGTCTGTAAGCTGTTAGTGTCTTAACGACCATTCCACAGGTGAATGTTCATTAATTGTTTATGGTTCATTGAACAAGCATGGGAAAGTGTTTTAACCCCTTTACAATGAAGATCTGTGAAGTTATTTGGATTTTTATGATTTATCTTTGAAAGACAGGGTCCTGAAAAAGGGACGTCTGATTGGTGTCACACTTTCGTCCCAGCTAACACACCTGACTCCAATTGGAGTCTAACACACCTGACTCCAATCATGATCTTTAGTCTTAGAACGCAATCAGCTGTGTTTGCTAGGGATGGGGAAAAGTGTGCACACCCCTCTGGTCCCGGGGGACTGGAGTTGTCCATCCCTGATATAAACCAACCCACACATTCACCAGGAGTGAATAAAACAGGCCAATCATGTTCATCAGTTGCAATTAATTTATTTAGGGATATTCAACATTTATTTTCATTAACTAAACATGTGCAGGCAGTCAAACCCTATTTGTGCTTTATGTTGAATTTCTTACAGCAAACAAGTATTTAAATGCTTCTACAATATTTTGTTTTATCTAACATAAAACATCACTCTTACTTTGGGAAACAGTAATTCACTATTTAAAACACGATATTGCAACAAATCCAGTGTGATCAATGACTCACTCCTAACTGCAACTGCTCTCACCTGAACCGAATAAAGGGTTGAAATGACATTGTGTTAATCCGATAAACACTCAAATCAGCTAATACATATCATGCGGTCACTTTTCTAAACATATTTTAATTACATTTTACTCCAAAGTAATCACAAATACTTTAAAAAATGGTCTAAAGTCAATCCACTCTTCATTGCTCTCAAACTGATAATGAAGAGTTGGCTTTCTATAAAACAAATGACCCAGGATGAGATTAATTATCCTATATAGCTGCATGTTTTGGATGTATATAACCTGAAGTAAATTGATACTTTTATGAGACCTGTTTAACACAATCGTAGACTTAGATCATTCCACAGCCCAAACCACAAGTGATATACAGTTCATGTAAATGTATCAACTCTGCACAACATGTAATTGACCATTTAGAAATGTTTAAAACATTTGAGACTTTATTCTGCATAGGAGGACAGACTACCCAATCTGAAGTACAATTCAATGATCCATGTGTCTGCATTCTCAAGGGACTGCTATTGAGAGAAAATTGTCGACGTGTCGCACAATTCAGCAACTCCAGTAATCAATGCTCTTATACTTCTATCATCTTGTCAAAGTTATTATTTTTGGGGTGGATTCCAGAATGACAACTCCTCTGTAACATTTCAAATCTGACTGCTCTTTACTGTTGCTGAAGTCATTGGTTTGGTCAGTTACTGTTTGAGAACACAAACAGTTTCTCCTTTCACAGGAGTTAGCCTATGTACAAACTGATATGCTACAAGTCAAGTTGGATACTCTTTGTTCATTAAACTTCAGCTGGAAACAACGAACAGAGAGACATACACTGAGTGTACAAAACATTAGGAACACCATGACAAAGACAGATGTCAATCAGTGTAGATGAAGGGGAGGAGACATGTTAAAGAAGGATTTCTAAGCCTTGAGACAACTGAGACATGGATTGTGTATGTGGCGCCATTCAGAGGGTGAACGGGCAAGACCAGAAGATTTAAGTGCCTTTGAACATGGTACGGTAGTAGGTGCCAGGCACACGTTTGAGTGTCAACAACGCTGCTGGATTCCACGCTCAACAGTTTCAAGTGTGTGTCAACAATGGTCCACCAGCCAAAGGACATCCAACCAATTTGACAACTGTGGGAAGCACTTTGGCCAGCATCCCTGAGGAACTCTGTCGACACAGTGTAGAGTCCATGCCCCGACAAATTGAAGCTGTTCTGAGGACAAAACGGGGTGCAACTCAACATTAGAAAGGTGTTCCTAATGTTTTGTACACTTAGTGTAAAGTGCTGTACACAGATGTTCTCCTACAGGATAGAAGTTTAACATCAAGGAGCTAAAATTATAAACATCTGTCGCCTGATTGTAAAGCAGATGGGAGTTTTGAACTTGAAAATAGTGTCAGTCCATGTCGCAACAACTCATAATTATTGTATTTTTCAGTACATCAAATTTGTGGCAAGAAAGGCAGCAATAAATTGAAGGCTGGATAGTATACAATGGTGTTCGGAACTCATTTAGCCTAAACATATCCAACCCCTTTGGATGTTTGTCCTTTAAAGTCCACTTTCTATCTGACCAAACGACTGACTTCCTGTGTCTGCATTTTACTTTTAGCCGGGTTGCTTGAAAATGGAATGATTCGCCATTTGCAGTAAAATGCAATGTTAGAATATGCTTTTTTAACACTTAACTAGAAAGGTTCCCATTTAAGACTAAAATGGCTATTGTACGCATCACAGAATAACAACAATCTGCTTGCTTCTAATCCAGCTACTTATTTTCACACACTAAATTATTGGTTTTGATATGGGTTATTCTTGCTAATCTGAAGAGTGACTGACTTGCCCACTGATGTGTAGACTTTAGTTTTGTAGCTCTGCTGCACTCCCTCCACTCTCTGCACCTCAGAGCAGTACAACGGCTTGACCTCTAGCTTGGCGTGGCTGACCTGGATGGGAATCTCCCTCCTGGACTGACCTCCGCTGGGGTGGTGGTTGTAGTTGTGGTGGGGGCCGGCCGGGGAGAACATGCTTCCTGAGAGGTGATCTCTAAAGCGGCTGAAGAAGCCTGGCCTGGGCCTCTCCCTAGGCATCCCCACAGGCCTCCCTACGTTGAGCAGCACCGGCTGGCCCACAGCAGAGCCCCCAATCTCCCTCTGGAGCACTGAGATCTCGCAGGGCCTCTCGGGAGGTGATGAACGGGTGTTGGAGGAGCCGAAGGTCTCCCCCTCCCTGGGGACGTAGTCCTCCAGGTCCTCCAGAGTGAGAACGCGACTGCCCTCGGTCAGGATTTTAGGCTCCAGCTTTCTGGGTGTGTTGTCATCGTCATCCGGTTCTGTGATGAAAGCCTCTTGCTGCTCTTCTAGCCAGGCCTCATCCTCTTCGTGTTCATGGTCGTTAGGAATTAGAAGCGAGGAGACCTCGTAGGCCTCTCCACGTATTCCAGGGGCGACCTCGGACCCATCCACAGCCACGTCACCATCCTCCTCCTCATCGTCCCAGTACAGAGGCTGTGCCCCCTGTAGCTCGGAGTGGTTCTGCAGTTCTACAAGGTTGTTGTTGGAGTTGTTGGCGTTAGGGTTTGCGGACCTCTGTGGCCGGGTGGAGGAGGGGGTGTGTGCCCGCTCCGACCCGGCTGGGGAGATACCTCTCCTAGAGGGCCTGGGCGACTTGTTGACCTTGTACTCAATAATTTCCTCTACCTCCACCCACTTGTTCTCCGCAGCCCGGGCCCCTGCGGCCCCCTCGGGCTCCGTGACATACAGGGTGGGGATGGTGGTCTTCCTGTTGGTGGAAGCCTGCCTCCTCTGCCTGGCCGTGGGGGTGGTCTGGTGATCTGGGGTGGAGGTTTGGGAGCGGTTGAACCCAGATGGAGACAGGCCACGACGCTTCATACGGGTGTTCTTCACCACCGTGGTTATGGTCTCCTCTCTGGAGGGAAAGGGAAAAGGGGATACCTAGTCAGTTGTACAACTGAATGCATTCAACTGTTAACGTGTCTTCCGCATTTAACCCAACCCCTCTGAATCAGAGGTGCGGAGGGCTGCCTTAATCGGCATCCACGTCTTTCGGCGCCCGGGGAACTGCCTTGCTCAGGGTCACAACGACAGGGACACAGCACAGTGGGTATGAGAGGGACAGATCAGAAGGTATGAGAGGAATAGCACAGAGGGTATGAGAGAGAGACAGATCAGAAGGTATGAGAGGAATAGCACAGAGGGTATGAGAGAGAGACAGATCAGAAGGTATGAGAGGAATAGCACAGAGGGTATGAGAGAGACAGATCAGAAGGTATGAGAGGAATAGCACAGAGGGTATGAGAGAGAGACAGATCAGAAGGTACGAGAGGAATAGCACAGAGGGCAATGAGAGAGACCAGAAGGTACGAGAGGAATAGCACAGAGGGCAATGAGAGAGACAGCAGAGAAGGTGTGAGAGGAATAGCACAGAGGGTATGAGAGAGACAGCAGAGAAGGTGTGAGAGGAATAGCACAGAGGGTATGCGAGAGACAGCAGAGAAGGTGTGAGAGGAATAGCACAGAGGGTATGAGAGAGACAGCAGAGAAGGTGTGAGAGGAATAGCACAGAGGGTATGAGAGAGACAGCAGAGAAGGTGTGAGAGGAATAGAACAGCTTGTTTGACACTAGGCCTACATAGGCAAGGTGTTAATTAGCATGTACACACACACACACACACACACACACACACACACACACACACACACACACACAGAGCATAATGGAGGATTGCCTACTCATACAAATGAGAGGCTTTGCCTGCGATGGTACATGAGTTAAGGAAAACGACACAAAAAATATTTATACTTTACGCATTCAATATATGCCGGCTCCTTGGAAGTTATATTTGGGGTTGAGTCCCTCTCACACTCAGGGTTCAAATACTGCATGGCCATGCATGCAGAGGCCAAAGGGGGACACGCACAAGTATACATGCTTCTTCTAGCCTGCTTCATAAGCTGGTCACACTTACATGATGATGGTTTTCTTTGGTATTTTAGTCTCCTGCTCGGTGACTACAAGGAAAGCAGGATTGGGTTCATGGAGTTAGCCAGACAAATAAATAGCTAGCTAATGTTTATGACAAAAGACTACAGTATCTAAATTGTTGATGAACTGATGGTCTTTTTCTTTGAATTATTGTGGCATAAGGCATACATTCTCTACAGATGGAGTATCTGGTCAAATAGGAAAATGACTAAACTAATGCACCACGGTATATGTATGAAAGGGAGTATTCCTACCTTCGATGGTGATCGCCTGCTCTCCTCTCCTAGTCACAGCAGAAGGAAGGCACAGATCAGCTGCACACCTAGCACTGCCCAGTCGATTAGACAACTGGGATGGGCAGGGAGGAGAATACATTAGGCTCACTTAACCAATGGCTTCATCTTATCATGGTAATTTATATAAATAAATAATATAAATAATATAATATAAATAATAAATAATAATATAATAAATAATATATAAATATATTATATAAATAATATAATAATAATAATAATAATAATATAAATAATATAAAATAAATATATATATATATGTAATTTCTTATGAAGATGCAAAACATCCAAAAAAATGTAAACACTGTTACATGTTACCTCTACTATTTGTCTCTATGGTTTTCATTTATATTGACCATTCACAAGTGATACACTTAGGTTGGCAGCAATTCCGGTGAGGTGGCTTGCAAGTCCAGTGTTTTACAACTGTATGGAATGGTTTCCTGGACCCAGATTAAGCCTAGTCCTGTCACGCCCTGACCTTAGAGAGCCTTTTTATTTCTCTATTTGGTTAGGTCAGGGTGTGATGTGGGGTGGGCATTCTATGTTTTCTGTTTCTATGTTTTGGCCGTGTATGGTTCTCAATCAGGGACAGCTGTCTATCGTTGTCACTGATTGGGAATCATACTTAGGCCGCCTGTTTTGCAACCTTAGTTGTGGGTAGTTGACTATTAGTGGCCTGTATAGCCCTAATAAGGTTCGGTCGTTGGTTTTGTTGGCGACATTCTTAGTAAAAAGAACTGTACGCTCACAACGCTGCACCTTGGTCCAGTCATTTCCCTGACGATGTTCGTGACAAGTCTATTGAAAGTACATTTCAGTCCAGTACTAGGCGTTATCTGCCTGGGGAACAGGCCCTATATTCTTTAACTGTTATAGGCCTACCTCACATTCGTAATGTCCCAGGTCTCTCTCCGTAGGGCCTTTAATGACTAGGACCAGTACTCCACTACGGGACTCACTGTAGGTCTGATACTTCTCCTGGTCAGTCAGCAACCTGCCCTCCTTGAACCACCTGGCCAGAAAACACACAAAACGGTTTATTGAGAGCTCTCAAAAAGGTTTATTTCAATACTTATTCATTATCTTATGTATACTTATTAACCATTAAGAATGGGTAACATAACGGCAGTAAGAAGAAACAAATGCCACAGTCCGAAGTTTGAAGAGCCTATCAGAGGGGTGTGGTGGGGTGTACTTGTACCTGATCTTGGGGCTGGGAGCGCTCTGAATGGTGCAGGAGAACTGAGCATCCTCACCAACAGTAAAGACAGCATTCCTCATCTTGTTCACAAAACGAGGAGGCACTACAACACACACACACACACTCTTAAAAATAGTGTTCTTCTCTCATAAGAATGACAATTATCATCCTGGACAAGCAAAGTATCCCTCATTCTAAGCTGCTGGGAGGAGCTATGGGAGGATGGGCTCATTGTAACGGCTGTTATAGAATAAAAGTAACGGTAATCAAACACAAACATATGGAAACCATTTATTCCATTCCAGCCGTTACAATGAGCCCGTCCTCCTATAGCTCTTCCCACCAGCCTCCCCTGATGAATAGCCATGATTCTCATGAATAGTCTGCCATGTTCACTTTCGCAAGTTCAAGCCCAATGTTAGTGTAATATCCCCTCTGTAATGGAGACTGACCTTGGACAGTGATCTTCCCCAGGGTGCTGGCATTGCCTGCGGTGCTAGTGGCGAAGCACATGTACTGTCCAGAGTCATCCGCTGTCATGTTGTCCAGGATCAGGGTGCAGGAACCGTCAGGGTCCTCGATGATGATGTGGTGAGGGTCGGCCTCCACCGCATGCCCATCTGTCATCAGAGAAGGAAACATGTTTCTACATTCATGCAGTGTGACCACAGTATGTGGAGAAAAACAAACGTGTCATGTATGTTACTGTATATAGTTAATTGATATTCTAAAACTCCACACACACACCTATTGCGTATGCACAGTGGTCTCGCTGGTGCGTCTCTTACCCTTGTACCAGGTGACCACAGGTTTGGGTACTCCAGTAACCTTGCAGGCCAGTTTCACTGTCTGTCCCAGCTCCACTGTGCAGTCAGCCAGAAGCTCATCAAAGTCAGGCATACCTGGACAGGTAGAGGCATGAATTTACACATCAATCTTACCTGAGTGGAGGGATGACACATTTTATTCAATGACCGGTCAAATAATGGATTACAATTTTAAAATATAGTTGTTCGATGGTAAAGGTTAGATCACAATGTGCTATGTCGTCAAACTATGCCTCTCTGTTTGTCTACTGTGAGTATCAGGTGGATCTGTCTGAATGTGTGTGTGCGCATGTGCTGTGTGTGTCGGGTGGATCTCAAATCAAATGCTATTCGTAACATGCTTCGTAGACTAACAGGAAGATAAAAATGTTTAACAAAAAATACAAATAGTGACAGTGAATAACAAATAAAAATAACGAGTAAAAAATAACATGGCTACACTGATCTGAGTGAATGTGTGTGTGTCGGGTAGATCTGAGTGAATGTGTGTGTGTCGGGTAGATCTGAGTGAATGTGTGTGTGTCGGGTAGATCTGAGTGAATGTGTGTGTGTCGGGTAGATCTGAGTGAATGTGTGTGTGTCGGGTAGATCTGAGTGAATGTGTGTGTGTCGGGTAGATCTGAGTGAATGTGTGTGTCGGGTGGATCTGAGTGAATGTGTGTGTGTGTCAGGTGGATCTGAGTGAATGTGTGTGTGTGTCGGGTGGATCTGAGTGAATGTGTGTGTGTGTCGGGTAGATCTGAGTGAATGTGTGTGTGTGTCAGGTAGATCTGAGTGAATGTGTGTGTGTGTCGGGTAGATCTGAGTGAATGTGTGTGTGTGTCGGGTAGATCTGAGTGAATGTGTGTGTGTGTCGGGTAGATCTGAGTGAATGTGTGTGTGTGTCGGGTAGATCTGAGTGAATGTGTGTGTGTCGGGTAGATCTGAGTGAATGTGTGTGTGTCGGGTAGATCTGAGTGAATGTGTGTGTGTCGGGTAGATCTGAGTGAATGTGTGTGTGTGTCGGGTAGATCTGAGTGAATGTGTGTGTGTGTCGGGTAGATCTGAGTGAATGTGTGTGTGTGTCGGGTAGATCTGAGTGAATTTGTGTGTGTGTCGGGTAGATCTGAGTGAATGTGTGTGTGTCGGGTAGATCTGAGTGAATTTGTGTGTGTCGGGTAGATCTGAGTGAATGTGTGTGTGTCGGGTAGATCTGAGTGAATGTGTGTGTGTGTCGGGTAGATCTGAGTGAATGTGTGTGTGTGTCGGGTAGATCTGAGTGAATGTGTGTGTGTCGGGTAGATCTGAGTGAATGTGTGTGTGTGTGTCGGGTGGATCTGAGTGAATGTGTATGTCAGACTCACTCCAGCCGGGCATGGTATAGCGCTGCTGCAGGTCCCTGAGGTCTCGCAGCCAGGAGTTCTTGATGATGACGGTGCGAGCCTGAAGCGTGTACTTCCTGACAGAGTCCTCGCGCTCGTGCCAAATCTCAAAGGCCCGGTCGTCACCCTCCACTGTCTCATTCACGTCTATGTTGTTCAGCTAGAGAGGAAGACAGACAGACAGATAAGCAGTAGTCATCCTCGAGACGAATTATTGACTTTATTTATCTGTTTGTAAATCCTTTCTATGTCATAGGAAGAGTGACAACGATGATATATTCTCTCCACCAGCAAGAATCTTTTACTGTGTCAACCCTGAATACCTGATTGGAATTTGATGGTATTTCTTTAGTGCCTTGCTTCAGTGGATGGCCATGCTGAGAGATCTGAAGTATAACAGAAAGAGCAATAAACAGAATCTTACCTTCATCATGTTCTTAAAGACGTAGCCCTGGGTGTCTGTGTTGGAGTCTCTCTTGGATTTGCAGATGACGACATAGTTTTTGAAGAGGAACGCGTGTCGACGGTGGCCTCTGGAGGAGGACCTTACCCCAGGTGCACCCTCCCACATCATGAAGGGTCCCTGTCACAAAACATCACATATCAACTCAAGCCAAATTAGACTATTTAGGCCCCAACTGATAGTAGCTCTAATACGTAAAGTCCTTAGCCAAAGACTCCAATTCCCAAAGTGGGCATCATTCAGTCTATGGTTTAACTGGGGCTGTCCTTTTTGGTCACGTTTCTCTTGTAAAAGAGGTATTCTGACCTCAATAGGACACTCGTGACATTATTTCCAGATGAGTCACCTGTCTGATGGGCTCCCCCAATACATCCAGAGTGGCAGGGTAGTTCTCTATCATGGAGACGTGGTGTGTGTTCTCTGAACGCTGAGGCAGTGATGAAACCATGGCATAGGCCTCCTCCAGCAGGCAGCAGTTCTGACCGTTCCGGGCCTTGTTCCTGATCAGCTCCTAAAGTCACAGGAATGGGTACAACGATTTAGGATGAATAATAGCAGTAATATTCCAACCAGGTTCTAATGAGTACATTTTCCTATTATAAAAACATGGTAATCCCAGCTCTGGTGCATTCATTCATACTGTGTGGAATTGTGCACGTGTGGTAAGAACAAAGACTAGGGATAGATTCACTCATCCGGGAACGGGCAATAGTGAAATGTGATACATTAAATATCACTAACTGTGTAAACCAATAATTGACATTGAAACGCTAGGGTTGTACAATAACATTATGTGCGACCCTCAGGGACCTTGGACATTAAGGGGATGTGTAAACATTGAGTAAAGGAGGAACGGGCTATGTAATGTGGAAGGGAGGGGTAAGATTCTTTAATTAACTTCTTCGGGATCGGTGTCCCTTCCACAGGACGGTTGAGCTAACGTAGGCTGATGCGATTAGCATGAGGTTGTAAGTAAACAAGAACATTTCCCAGGACATAGACATTTCTGATATTGGCAGAAAGCTTAAATTCTTGTTAATGTAACTGCATTGTCCAATTTACAGTAGCTATTACAATGAAAGAATACCATGCTATTGTTTGAGGAGAGTGCACAATTTTGAACATGAAAAGTTATGAATAAACAAATTAGGCACATTTAGGCAGTCTTGATACACCATTTTGAACAGAAATGCCAAGGTTCATTGGATACACTGATTCCATCTAGTGGCCAAAATCTAAATTGCACTTGGGCTGGAATAATACATAATTACGTTTCTCTTGCATTTCAAAGGTGATGGTACAAAAAAAATAATACAAAAGAACGGTTGTTTTCTTCTTTGTATTATCTTTTACCAGATCTATTGTGCTATATTCTACTACATTCCTTTTACATTTCCATAAACTTCAAAGTAATTCCTTTCAAATGGTACCAATAATATGCCTAACCTTGCTTCAGGTCCTGAGCTACAGGCAGTTAGATTTGGGTATATTATTTTAGGCAAAATATTTTTTAAAAAGGGGCTAATCCTTAATAAGCTGTCATTCTTGTTTTGTTTTTTCATGAATGTGTATGTTTGATGTTGTCTGGCCTATGCCATGTCTCTTACCATATCACAGTGCATCTTCTTGTACGTAAAGTAAATATCTGTGAAAATCAAACAATAAAGAAATACCTAATTCCCTATTTACAGCATTAAAGGGTGATCTCTCACCTTGAGTGAGGCCTTGTACTTCTGGATTCTGTCCAGGGGTTTCTGTAGGTAGGCATTAATGCTCAATACAGGCCCTTCAGCAGGGTCGGCACTGGCCTGCTGTTTGTCTGTGTACTTCTGTGACAAAGACACAGACAGCAAAGGTTTAGAAATCTGGCCATTACTTGCCTTACATCAGCAAGCCATTATATTAACAAAGATGACAACACAAACACATTTATGACCATTTGTGTTTACAGTATTTGTGAAGGGTTCACTTACCTTGAAGAAGTGGTGTACGGTCTTGTCACTGATAGCGGCCTCTGCCTTTTGCTGGCCTACGAGGTACTGGAGGTATTTCTCAAAGCCCTCCCCGCTCCTCAGGAAGCGCATGGCCACGTCGTCATCAGTGTCGCACTCGCGCAACTTAGGGAACATGAACCTGCACAACACACATTATGGGGTCAATTTATTTAGCAGCATAATGGTAGTATATAATGGTAAAACATCAATACAATATAATTATTTCTATACAGGTATTATAAAGGGTTTATGAAATCTTTTTCGGGATAAGGGGCAGGATTTTCACTTTTGGATAAATAGCGTGCCCAAATTCAACTTCCTGCTACTCATCCCCAGAATATAAGATATGCATATTATTAGTAGATTTGGACGGAAAACACTCTGAAGTTTCTAAAACTGTAAAACTGTTTGAATCATGTATGTGAGTATAACAGAACTTATGTAGCATGCACCCTGAGGACAAACGATTCAGATTTTTTGAGGTCACTGTCTATTCAATGAGATTTCATTGGGAAACCAGATTTCTAAGGGACTTGTTTGCAGTTTCTACCACTTCCACTGGATGTCACCAGTCTTTAGAAATTGGTTGAGGTTATTCCTTTGTGTAATGAAGAAGTACGGCCATCAAGTGTCACGTCATGTGTACTGTGTGATAGTTGCGCAAGACCAGAAAGCATGCTTGAGTTTGTTGTCTTCCTGTATTGAACACAGATCATCCCATCTTCAATTTGATCTATTATTTACGTTTAAAAATACCTAAAGTTGTATTACAAAAGTAGTTTGAAATGTTTTGGCAAAATTTACAGGTAACTTTTGAGATATTTTGTAGTGACTTTGGTCAAGTTGGAACCAGTATTTTTCTGGATCAAACATGCCAAATAAATGGACATTTTGGATATATACAGTGCCTTGCGAAAGTATTCAGCCCCCTTGAACTTTGCGACCTTTTGCCACATTTCAGGCTTCAAACATAAAGATATAAAACTGTATTTTTTTGTGAAGAATCAACAACAAGTGGGACACAATCATGAAGTGGAGCGACATTTATTGGATATTTCAAACTTTTTTAACAAATCGAAAACTGAAAAATTGGGCGTGCAAAATTATTCAGCCCCTTTACTTTCAGTGCAGCAAACTCTCTCCAGAAGTTCAGTGAGGATCTCTGAATGATCCAATGTTGACCTAAATGACTAATGATGATAAATACAAGCCACCTGTGTGTAATCAAGTCTCCGTATAAATGCACCTGCACTGTGATAGTCTCAGAGGTCCGTTAAAAGCGCAGAGAGCATCATGAAGAACAAGGAACACACCAGGCAGGTCCGAGATACTGTTGTGAAGAAGTTTAAAGCTGGATTTGGATACAAAAAGATTTCCCAGGCTTTAAACATCCCAAGGAGAACTGTGCAAGCGATAATATTGAAATGGAAGGAGTATCAGACCACTGCAAATCTACCAAGACCTGGCCGTCCCTCTAAACTTTCAGCTCATACAAGGAGAAGACTGATCAGAGATGCAGCCAAGAGGCCCATGATCACTCTGGATGAACTGCAGAAATCTACAGCTGAGGTGGGAGACTCTGTCCATAGGACAACAATCAGTCGTATCTTGCACAAATCTGGCCTTTATGGAAGAAAGCCATTTCTTAAAGATATCCATAAAAAGTGTTGTTTAAAGTTTGCCACGAGCCACCTGGGAGACACACCAAACATGTGGAAGAAGGTGCTCTGGTCAGATGAAACCCAAAATTGGCAACAATGCAAAACGTTATGTGTGGTGTAAAAGCAACACAGCTCATCACCCTGAACACACCATCCCCACTGTCAAACATGGTGGTGGCAGCATCATGGTTTGGGCCTGCTTTTCTTCAGCAGGGACAGGGAAGATGGTTAAAATTGATGGGAAGATGGATGGAGCCAAATACAGGACCATTCTGGAAGAAAACCTGATGGAGTCTGCAAAAGACCTGAGACTGGGACGGAGATTTGTCTTCCAACAAGACAATGATCCAAAACATAAAGCAAAATCTACAATGGAATGGTTCAAAAATAAACATATCCAGGTGTTAGAATGGCCAAGTCAAAGTCCAGACCTGACTCCAATCGAGAATCTGTGGAAAGAACTGAAAACTGCTGTTCACAAATGTTCTCCATCCAACCTCACTGAGCTCAAGCTGTTTTGCAAGGAGGAATGGGAAAAAACTTCAGTCTCTCGATGTGCAAAACTGATAGAGACATACCCCAAGTGACTTACAGCTGTAATCGCAGCAAAAGGTGGCGCTACAAAGTATTAACTTAAGTGGGCTGAATAATTTTGCACGCCCAATTTTTCCGTTTTTGATTCGTTAAAAAAGTTTGAAATATCCCGTAAATGTCGTTCCACTTCATGATTGTGTCCCACTTGTTGTTGATTCTTCACAAAAAAATACAGTTTTATATCTTTATGTTTGAAGCCTGAAATGTGGCAAAAGGTCGCAAAGTTCTAGGGGGCCGAATACTTTCGCAAGGCACCGTATGGACGCAATTAATCGAACAAAAGGACCATTTGTGATGTTTATAGGACATATTGGAATGCCAACAAAAGAAGCTTGTCAAAGGTAAGGCATGATTATATTTTATTTCTGCGTTTTGTGTCACGCCTGCAGAGTTGAAATATGCTACTCTCTCATTGTTTACTGTTGCGCTATCATCAGATAATAGCATCTTATGCTTTCACCGAAAAGCCTTTTTGAAATCTGACACGTTGGCTGGATTCACAACGAGTGCAGCTGTAATTTGGTATCTTACATGTGTGATTTAATGAAAGTTTGATTTTTATAGTATTTTATTCGAATTTGGCGCTCTACATTTTCCTTGGCTAATGGCCAGGTGGGACGCTAGTGTCCCGCCTATCCCAGGGAGGTTTTTAAATAATCCATAAAAAGTTGCTGTTTATAAACAGGCCAGCTGTACTTACTCGCTATGGAAGGCCTTGATCTCGTGGATGTTCCTGAAGATGGCCTCCTTCTGGCTGGTGACGTCAGATGGGGCGTCAGGGCTCTCAACCTGCTTGACGTGGTGGGAGGTGAAGAAGTCCATCTCTTTGACAAACTCTGCCTCGCTGTTGATCATGTCCTGGATCAGTTGGCTGGGGGGAAGACAGAGCATTATGGATATATTATGGTTTGCCCTTGAGTGTGGTGGTGTTTCTTGCTTGTGCACAACACAGGCCCGAATCCTCATGATCTGTGAATGTAACAAGCACTTATTTGACACAAGTTATCTCATTGAGTTCATTTACTGAGTGTCTTAGTCATGAAAAGTCGAGTCTCAGGTTAAGTTTTGGGACTAATAGAAGATGGCGTGAGAAGGTCTAGACTCACAGTAGTCTTCTTTTGTACTCTCCTTCTGAGACCTCTTCTCCACCTGTCTCTGGGACATCGCCAGCATCAGCAGATAGCTAGCCCACAATAGTTTAAATAACATTAAGAACATAATAACATTTAACAAAAATAGGAAACGGGGAGCGGTAGATGCACAATATTGGTACTAAATCAATTACTTCGATCTTGAAACAAACCTTGAGTTTCTTGTCCAGGTAGGCAGGTGACACCCAGCCCTGGCGGGATGGGGTGGTTTTGGTTGGTTTGGTCCGGACCAGCCATTTGAGTGGATGTGCCGAGTCCAGAACCTCCACATACTGGCCCTCCTTCAGGGAAATGGTCTCTTTGTTGGGGATGGTGGGGTTGTAGTCAGCCGTAGCCACATAGATGTCAAACATCTGTAGAAGGAGGAGGACATCAGACACAAAGTCTATAACTAGCATGCTTATAAGTGCTCACATTGGCAGAGTGACTTTTATCTATAAGAGATTTGCCCAGAACTGGGTTCGCTGGAGGTGCAGGCCAGTTGAGGCTCCTTGCTGCACTAGGAGCGAGCTAAAAGGAATAAGTCAAGTCTGTATTCTATAGCCAAATCCAATCAAAAATATCAGAAAGAGAAAAAACTTGAAGGAAAATAGACCCATTCCAGCGTCATTAGAGAGGCCTCTAATGACAGTCATGAACTGGAATGACGGATTCTCCTTCTATGGTTCCATACCTCTCCCCTGGCATCAGGGTCGTCAGACTCAGAGGAGGAGTCTGCGAGAATGGAGCTGGGGCGAGAGCGGCCGTGATGGGGCGAGGCGGAGGGTGTTTTGGTCTCATCGTCGCTATCGCCTCCCGGGACACGTAGTGAGGCTGGGGGAGGAGGGGGGTTCAGAGGGAGACAGCCAGGGGAACATACAATACACACACACACACACACACACACACACACACACACACACACACACACACACACACACACACACACACACACATCTCCACATAACACAGTATAGACATAGGCCTATATACTGTACACAAATTCACAGAAAGGGGGATTTGGCCACTGAAACACCCACAGACCACCTGGAATGCGTAGCTTTCTTGACGCAGAAAACATGGTGGATATTTTATCTATTTTATTATCAATGTCAAAACTGTATATTTTTGAGTCAGTACAATTAATTATTAAGATTTCCCAAAAGGTTAGCTTAGCTACACATTAGTACCATCAAACAGTTTTGCTGCTACTGCACAAGTCATTTGATTTAATAGTTTTCACTATTACAAACTAGTTAGTTTTCCAGATGCATGCATAAGATGCTGTACAAATAAGACGCGTGGTCTTAAGGACTGGCCATACATGTCTGAGTGTCGGCATATATTCCAGCTACGGTATATGCTTTGCCGAGTATCAATTTCAAAGCCATTTGAATCATATGCTCAGGTAATCAGTTACCTGCTGAGCCAATACAAAACATATTCTACTCATGCATCAAATAAATATTATGGAGTGCAAAAACATAAAGGGAGAGATATCTGATCACGTATATATATATATACACATTCATCATATATACTGAGAATGATGGAACTGTTTTGATGACAGCTTTGTCCACCACTTTACAATGGAATGCTGGCCGTTTTGTCTCAAAATGTGTTCACGTGTAACTGTCTTCGACTCTGAAATACTGTATCTTACTTAATGCCGTCTTAGACAAAGAATAATACCAGTACATTATTTCCACAAGTCATCACCTCAGGCGATAGCCAAGATATCCTCACTGTCGTGCAGCATGAACAGAGGGACGTCACTTTCTAAACCCTTTGTGGTTTCATGCCAAGTACTCCTCTTTTAAATGAAACAATTCCGAGTAAGACGAAGACAGATTGCAGAGAAGAGAACAGAGCATAAGCTTCAACGTCAAGAAGCAGATCAAAAGCGACACTGACTAACTTGTGGAAAGAATGTATATGGCTTTCAGTGAGAGTAACTGAGATCTTGATGTACTGTGGATACATACTGGAGGCTTTGGGCCATGCTTCAATCCACTGGAGCACTTGATGGTTCTGTGCGCTGTCTGAATAACAGATTAACGATTGGATGAGAGCACGTGAGTGAATTAATGGATGGGATGGATGGAGGGGGGGATGATGAAATGAAGACAGGACAGTCGTAAGGGAGGAAAGGGTGTAGGAATCCACACGTTGCTCAAAACACACGCAGGACAAGCATTGGTGAGTGCAAGGAAAGAGAAGAAGGCATCGTTGCTTATATAGAAACACACAAAGGAAATTGCGAGCAGCGAGAGGCAAAGTGCATGACATTTTCCTTGAGCTGTTCATTCGTAAAGCCTGCCCAACGATCTATTAGGAACTGACATATCCACTGACCCAGGAGGGCAGCTGTGGCATTGTTGGCATTGTTAGCTGGCCCTGTGGCTAATGGACTGCATGTGGGATAAGAGTAACGTGTCATAACATGACAAACTGTTATGAAGTGTTATGACATAACTTATGTTTATGACAGAATTGCAAAATTACAAAGGCAATGCATATATACAATTTGAATTTAGACTTCTTCAGTGGCAATGTATATATTTTTTATGATGCTATAAAACACTATAAGAACATACTCTGTGTTACTAGAGATGTACAGATGCAAATGTTTTTGCCAGCAATAAAAGCACACACACAGAAACCTTTTCCAATAATATCAGGACTATTCCACCATTATTTCCCAGATATTACATTGGAAATATTAATTTTAAAATGACCTATTCTATAAGTAACTAGAGGCAAATGAAAGGTAACACATCAATTCAAAATAAATTCTAATCAAATCGCAAAGTGCATTTACTTTACCTTAAATACACATGAATAGTGGAAGAACATTTATTTAAAAAAAAATGTTCTCACTGTCCTCTATTTTGGAGCTTTGATGGAACAGTCCGTGACACATTTCTACTCACCTTGGCTGATCTTGGCAGATACCATCTCTGTGATCTGAGAGGTGAGTTTCATAAGAAACTCTTCTGTTCCAACTTCACCTAGATAAGGCATTCTTCTGCCAGCATCCTCCACTGGAGGGCTGATAGTAATACCCAGAGGGATTTTGGTCTCTTCCTTTGGCCGTGGCGCTACGACAGAAAGCAGATCACACATTAGGAATGTTTCACATTAGAACTCGCTATCTGCCACGTACCTCATTATTATATGTTTTATAATGATTACAAAAACATGTATCATTATGTTTTCCTATCCTATGTATTGGGGACCCCAAGGAAGACTAGCTGTTGCTATTGTAAAAGCTCATGGGGATCCAAACAAACAAACAAGTACAGTATAGTCTTCCGTTACTTACCATCCTCTACTTCAAAGTGGGCGGTGCAGATGGACTGGCCGGCCCTGTTGGTGGCTATGCAGGTGTAGGTGCCGGCGTGCTCAGAACCCGCATCCATGAGGATGAGGCTGTGTTGGCGCCCAGACCTGGCCACCTTATATCCCTTAGTGTCTGGCTTGATCCACAACACGTCCTCAGCAGAATCCTCTTTCAGCCACGTCACCATGGGGATGGGAGAACCTTGAAGAGGTGAGAAACACAGTGGGACTTGGGTATTCACATGCATGTTGTATGATGAATAGTCTCTCCTAACAGTAGTCTGTGGACTGGGATGAATTTTTGTATGATGAATGACCATATCCTTTATGGACGCATACTGTATCTCACACATGACCCTGATTCTTGTCCTGGCAAAAGAGAAGAGTGTTGCGGATTCAGTACCTTCCACTCTGACTGACAGGGTGACACTGGCTCCCTGTTTCACCTTCCTGTTGCTAAACTTCTCCAGGAAGCGTGGCGGCACCGGAGGCACCTTGGGATCTAGGAAGTAAAACAGGGATGCAAGAACAGTGTGACAAGTTATTGGGGTGGCAGGTAGCCTAGCGGTTAAGAGCGTTGGGCCAGTAACCTACGGTCACTGGTTTGAATCCCTGAGCTGAACTAGATGAAAAATTGCTCCGGATCAGAGCGTCTGCTAAATGACTAAAAAAACGAAATAGGTAGCAGCGTAAGAATCAATCAATAAATTAATCAATTGGTATTATTTAGTGATAATTACATACCGTGCTCTTCTACAGGCGTGAGCTCTCCTGGACCTGTTGAAAGAGGGTCATCGTGAATTCGGTAAACACAAGAATGTTGTGTTGTGTATAAAATAACATGCACATCGCAATGTAGACTAAAGACTTTATCCAAAGTAGAAGACAGGGATCCCTCTCAGTATAAACCTTTCAGTCATGAGTAGACCTACCCAGAACCAGTATCCTAGCAGAGGAGTATGCTGATCCAGCAGCGTTGCTGATGTAGGCAGAGTACTCTCCTGCATCCTCCCTCTTCACCTCCAGGACCTCCAGACTGTGGACGTCTCTCTTGTCCAGCAGCAGGATCCTGTCTGAGGAACGCAGTGGGATACCGTCCTTGAACCAGTACACTCTGGGCGCGGGGAAACCTGGGAAATATCAACGGAAAGTAAACAACTAACTTACCCTGGGGGCAGTAATTCCTCTTTATTTTGACTTATGGAACGGACGTTCCTGTGCAGAGACAATGTAGTCTAGCAGGGTCTTGGTGTGATTAATACAGAAGTGGTGGAAAGTAACCCACAGGCCAAACCTTTGACTTTCAGCTGCATCTTAGCGATGGGTGAGCCTGGGCTGACGTGCACATCATGGAGCTCATCCAGTACTTGTGGTATCTGCTCATCCTCTGCCATAGACTCAAACGCTTCAGTTTCCCTGAGGGGAGAAGATAGGCAGAGAGTAAAGGCTGTCAGTTGTTGGGTTCGACATTTTGAACACTGAGATATGAAATAAATGATAGAGACGAAGCATGGAATCAAAGGAGAAAGTTAAGGGCTCTCCGTAGGAAGCCAGAAGGCTTTGGAATGTGTTTGTTGAAGGAGAGGAGAGTGACGTGTTGATATAGGGAAGACAGATGGATATCTGTGGATTAGGTGAAGGAGGGTTTGAGGTCAGCAAATGAGGGGTGAGATCAGTTCCCCTTAAGGGAGTAATCAGGGTTTAGTATCTGGTTACCTTCTTCCTATTGTGCATAGACTGTAAGGATTGGAGAGAGGGAGTGTCTTAAGTGGGATATAAATATCTGGATGGGACAAGTGTTGGGTTGTCTGATTACAGCTGTACAGAACCTTTGGGAAGAATTATACTTGGTTTTAGCTTCTCTAGTGTCCGTGGGTTATTTACTCTGAAAAATAAGAACCTAACAGGGTAAAGGAGTAACACAACAAGTGAAACGTTTCAGGTACTATTAGGAATCAGGTTTGAATTGTAAAGAAGGGTGAAGTCAAAGGCCTTGTTCGCTGGTTCTCTCATTCACCTAGACATGTAGCCCTTGGCGCTGATGTAGGAGCCTGTCTCAGTGGCATCAGCTGCAGTATCGTAGTCTGAGCTGCAAGACACTGAGGAAAGAGAGATGTATTACACAATGACTCGCAATCAATCCATCAATTAAGCAACCAACCAATCTAATATGTTCTGTACTCACTGTCAACCCTGAGCTCAGCCTTAGTGGCAGCGATGCCACTGGTGTTCTCGGCCATGCAGCGGTAGACGCCCATGTCAGAAGGCAGCACGGTGGTGATGATGAGCTGGTGGCAGCCCTCGTGTTCCTCGTTGATCATGTAGTGGTCATTCTCCTCCAGGAGCTTCCCGTCCTTGAACCAACGCATGCTGGGTGTAGGCTTTCCGATCACCACGCAGTCAAAGCTGACCGGGTAACCTTCAGACACGTCCTGGCTCTGGAGTTCGGTCAGGAAGACTGGGGCCGCTGGGGGACAGGGGACAGGGGTAAATCAGTTAGGCACAACAATAGGTTAGGAGTTTTTATAATTATGCAGGAGTTTAAAGTAACTGTCCAGTGTTTCAAGATTTGTATAAAATAGTGTATGACCTATAATTAATTACAATAAGAGTGACATACTTTCAAATGTATACTTTTTAAATGTTTAATTAAGTATGTTAAAAAGCATATTTTGTGTTGGAATGGTGTGGGCATACCCCAACAACAGAATGGTGTTGGGCATACAGTGCCTTCGGAAAGTATTCAGACCCCTTGGCTTTTCCCACATTTTGTTACGTTACAGCCTTTTTCTTAAATTGATTAAATCGTTTTTTCCCCCTCATCAATCTACACACAATACCCCATAATGACAAAGCGAAAACAGGGTTTTCAAAAACTAAAATACCACATTTACAAGTATTCAGACCCTTTACTCAGTACTTCGTTGAAGCACCTTAGGCACCGATTACAGCATCGAGTCTTCTTGGGTATGACGCTACAAGCTTGGTACACCTGTATTGAGGGATTTTCTCCCATTATTCTCTGCAGATCCTCTCAAGCTCTGTCAGGTTGGATGAGAAGTGTTGCTGCACAGTTATTTTCAGGTCTCTCCAGAGATGTTTGATTGGGTTTAAGTCCAGGCTCTGACTGGGCCATTTAAGGACATTCAGAGACTTGTCCTGAAGCCACTCCTATGTTGTCTTGGCTGTGTGTTTAGGGTCGTTGGCCTGTCGGAAGGTGAATCTTTGCCCAGTCTTAGGTTCTAAGCGCTCTGAAGCAGGTTTTCATCAAGGATCTCTCTGTACTTTGCTCCATTCATCTTTGCTTCGATGCTGACTAGTCTCCCAGTCCGCTGAAAAACATCCCCACAGCATGACGCTGCCACCACCATGCTTCACCGTAGGGATGGTGCCAGGATTTCCATTCAGGCGAAAGAGTTCAATCTTGATTTCATCAGAGCAGAGAATCGTGTTTCTCATGGTCTGAGAGTCTTTAAGTGCCTTTTGGCAAACTCCAAGAGGGTTGTCATGTGCCTTTTACTGAGGAGTGGCTTCCTTCTGGCCACTACCATAAAGGCCTGTATGGTGGAGTGCTGCAGAGATGGTTGTCCTTCTGGACGGTTCTCCCATCTCCACAGAGGATCTCTAAAGCTCTGTCTAAGTGACCATCGGGTTCTTGGCCACCTCCCTGACAGAGGCCCTTCTTCCCCCCCGATTGCTCAGTTTGGTCAGGCGGCCAGCTCTAGGAAGAGTCTTGGTGCTTCCAAACTTCTTCCATTTGATGGAATGATGGAAGCCATTGTGCTTTTGGGGACCTTCAATGCTGCAGAATGCTTTTGGGGACCTTCAATGCTGCAGAATGCTTTTGGTACCCTTCCCCAGATCTGTGCCTCGACACAATCCTGTCTCGGCTGTGGGCTCTACGGACAATTCCTCCGACCTCATTGCTTGGTTTTTGCTCTGACATGCACTGTCAACTGTGGGACCTTATATAGGCAGATGTGTGCCTTTCCAAATCATGTTCAATCAATTGAATTTACCACAGCTGGACTCCAATCAAGTTGTAGAAACACCTCAAGGATGATCAATGGAAATAGGATGCACAGGAGCTCAATTTTGAGTGTCGTGGCAAAGGGTCTGAATACTTCTGTTTTATTTGTATATAAACTTGCAAAAATGTGTTTTGCTTTGTCATTCTGGGGTATTGTGTGTAGATTGCTGAGGAAAACATTTATTTACAAGGCTGTAACGTAAGAAATGTGGAAAAAGTCAAGGGGTCTGAATACTTTCCGAAGGCACAGTATACCGCTCATTAAAAATATTAATGTGAGTAGATAGCTGATTGGCCAGCTCAACCAACGAGGCAGGATGACATCATCCAAATAAAAAGGATGATAATATTACGGTGGAAAAATAAAACACTTTTTTAAATGGTCTTTTGGAGATACAAGTTTGAGGTGGGTTTTTCTAAGTGTTTTTTCTCCAAGTTATTCTTTGGCCACAAATATGAGAATAAGACAAGTTAACAACATTATGAACTGATTTTCACTCTACAGTTACTTGAAATCCCACACAGTACTGTAGTAATCACACGGAACACACAAGGAAAAGCAGGAAGAAAGGCTGGATGTGGACAATGTGAACATTCATTTAGCAAACAAGCAAAAGCTCCCATTCATGAGCAATTTTTAGGGGAATTAAAACACATGGAAACGTGGATTATATTATTGAAGCAAAATAAACACTACTTCAATGTCATACATTGATTGAAGCAAAATCAATGTGACCTTCCATGAATTACAAATGTATTTTTGTGATTTTAATTGTTAATTTTTCATACTGAATGGATTGGGCTACAAAAGTATTTCATTTAATAGACATTAAATGACTTTTTAATTCCAAATTATTTTCAAACGATCTAATACAGTATATACAGTGAGAGTAGGGGAGAGCCGGGATGAAAGTAACGTGGCCATTTTCTCAGATGACACAGAAGCTAAATTGAAGTGAAATCAACATGTTCTTAATGCAGAGGATGTGCTCCTTGCAAATAAAACTGCCCAGTCCGACCATGTTTCCTCAAAATATCAACAAAAAGTGGTTTTGAAAAATGTAAGTAAAAAAAAAACATTTGACATCAATAGAATTATGCCTTAATCAATTGACTTGATGGTCAGCTTCTCACGTAAGATTTTTATCGACGGGTTTCTGGTTACGAATAAATATATTTATGACTCTGGGGGTCAATTGCCTCGTCAAGTCATTGAAATTTGATAAGTATATTGAGTTTACCCTTTGTGAAGAGAATAAAACAATCATTCTATCAAGACACGAGGAGTGCGCATGACAAGGACATCTGGAGCGCACCTGATTGGTTGCTCACCATCCATCAGCCAGTGCACCTTGTCAAGCTTGCCCTCCGCCACACACTCCAGGTGGATTAAATGATGCATAATATAGCTATGATATGATCCATTGTAGTCCGATTAATATTGTAAAGCAAAATACTGTGTTTGTGCAACATTGCGATGTCGACGCATGGTACATTTTCATACATTTCAAACCTAGAGCATCAATTATTAAAATCGATACAAACATTAAATTATGGCTGATAGTACATTTGTTGAAAGGAAGAGCATTACAAACTTATGTAGATAAGATTGTGTTCCTCCCGCCCCGCCGGCAGGTATAAAAGTAACGCTGCAGTAGTTCAGTTTGGTGTCTATTTAATTTAAACTCACATACCCTAGAAATTAAATTACAATTGCTAATGCTAGAGGACATATATAACTTGTTTGTAATAAGATAGGGTGTCTCTAGGTCTATCGAACTCTGAGTAATTTGGAAAAAAACTGTTACTTTTGTCCCCTACTCTCCTGTTTTCCTACCGGGGGCTCCTGTCATGAACGCGGGCAGCTGCTTCTCCTGTGTGGGTGTTGCAGAGCCATCTTGGGTGTATCCCATCTTCATGATGCGCAGCTCCACTTTGAGAGGTCCAGCCTCCTGGATGGTGGTCTCCACAGGCATCCCCTGGGCCGTGAACATCTCCTGAAAGTGCAGCGATGCCACCTGGGCCTCAGACCGCGTGTCAAAGCGGATGTAGAGGTAGCGCTCGTCCTCACGGTACGATTTGGGCTCGGGGGCCTTCAGCTCAGCCTCCTCGTCACAGCTGACGAACGACTCCTCCTCCGACGTGGCCGGCAGCCGTGTGCGGAGGAGGCGGCGCAGCCGTTTGCTGGCCTGTCTCAAAGACTCGTCCATCTCGCTTTCTGCAGACGAGCTCTCCGCCTCGCTGTCGGCGCTGTAGCCCATGGTCAGGGGCCTCCTTCCAGATGCCTCCCGTGCCGAGCCTACTGTCACCTTGCCGCTGTGGATGGTCACGCCGAACTTGTTGGTAACCTCACATGTGTAGATGCCCGTGTCCTTGGTGGTAACGGCGGTGATTACCAGAGAGCAGGTGCCATCGTTGTAGATGTCGATGTGGTGGTGTTTGCTGTCCACAAGGGGCTCGCCGTCCTTCAGCCAGCGCACCTTGTCGGGCTTTCTCTCAACCACACACTCCAGGTGGATGGTGCCATTGGGCTCCTTGGTCTGGTCCTTGAAGACGTCCTTGAAGACTGGACACGTGTCCTTGCAGGACTTGTAGCCCTTGAACGCAGCCTGGATCTTGACAGCAGCATCCAGCAGACCCTTTTCTTCATCCTCCTCATTTCCACACCCAGTGATCTCTGTGGTCTGTGCTGTGATCTGCTGTCCTGAAGATGAGGTCTGTAGGACTGTGGTCTGTTGCACTGAGGTCTGTTGCACTGAGGTCTGTACATAGAACTTCTCAGTTGAGATGGACTCTGTCTGGTTGGATGCAGAGAGGGAGGACTTGCTGCTCTTCTTCAGGTAGGACACCAGCGTTGGAACCCTGGACTCATCCTCAGAGCTGGTGTGTAGATTTGTATCCAACTCCTTCTTTGCGATGATGACAGGATCCACAACCTTCTCCTTTTCCTTTTCGTTCACCTTCTCTGGGGATTTCTTCTCCTTGACTGGCTCCTTGGGTGTTTTGGGCTCCTTGTCCTCCTCATCAGGCAGCTCAGAGATGGAGTCGAGGGTGGGCTCTCGGCTCATGCGGCGTTTCTTGGCCAGGGCCTCCCACAGCGCGTGGACATCACCCTCGGAGGCAGCCTCAGGAGGCAGGCTGGGCTGGGCCCCCTCCAACTTAACCCCATCTCCACCTACAACCAGGGCACAATGGAATGTTTTATGCAGCAAACTGACACCTGTAACATCTATAGTATAGCAGCCCCAAAACACACACACACGTAAGAACTGCATCTATGTTGTTCATGTAGTGGTAAATAACTGTGGGACTAGATTATTTTCTGATAGGAGAAGTGTCCACACCACACATATTTTTCAGGAATGAGCTCACCATCACTATCTGCTAGAACTAGCTAACCAACTTACCTTACCTTGTCCCTCAAATAACAAACACCTCTCCACCAAGATTCCAGTTTGGTTTGAGGAAAATAGCATACAAGTTTCACAATAAATAAATGTCAGCAGATGGAAATACCAAATTGCATGGTATAATATTCTGTCTTGTTTGGGAGTCTGTACCTGTTGGTAAATTGAGATTAATGGAGCTTTCTGCCTCGTCTGAGGCTACACAGGTGTACACGCCCTGGTCAGCAGACTCAAAGTCTTTGATCAGCAGCACTTGTGTCTTGCCCTCGATGGTGACCTGGTATTTGAGCCCAAACTCCAGCTCCTTGTTGTCTCTAAGCCAGGTGACCGAGCTGCCCTCAGCAGAGAGCTGGCACTCTACACGGGCCATCTTACCCTCCTGCAAGCTTGGACAGGCCAACTGCTGGGTCACTGTGATCGGAGCCTCTGTGGAACAAAACAATTGAATGATTGATTTATATATATTTTTTCAAATAAATGGGACAATACATACACAATTCATACCAATGTAAAATGTATTGAACTCACCTGAGTTGTATGCAAATGATGTAACTAACACATACATTATCTAGGACTAGGTTATTAGTATATTGTTCAACATGCTGGTCTTGAGACAGAGCCATATAGACATATAATTGTTCTGCTCAGGTTTGAGCGCATCTTATAGCCAACTCACCCAGCTGAACGGTCTGAGGCAGCTGGACTGGTTCTCCAGTCCCAGCTCTGTTGATGGCTGCCACCCTGAACCTGTAGCCGCTCCCTGGGATGAGGTTATCCACAGAGAACTCTGTGTTACACACAGGCTCTGCATGGCACGGAAGCCAGAGGGCGCTGTCCACCAGCCTCATCTCCACCCTGTAACCCAGAATGGGGCTGCCTCCATCGCTGAGAGGTGTGAACCAGGACAGGGTCACCCCCTGTTTATGCTTACTGACCAGCTCTGGGTCCTCCGGGGGGTCTGGAAAGGCTATATAAGGAGGGAGAATGGGTCAGTGGTGGGTTTGAAGAGCGATGAATAGGAGAAAGAGAGGGGAATGGACCTGAAAATATTGCATTTCGCTTCCCTGGAGAAAGCTACAGTCCAGTCCAAAATGATTGGCGCCCTTGAAAAAGACGAGCAAAAAAGACTATAAATATAAATAATTCAAATTCTGAGCTATATTGTATGCTCAAAAAAATACAATATTTACAGTGCATTCGGAAAGTATTCAGACCCCTTGACTTTTCCCATATTTTGTTATGTTACAGCCTTATTCTATTGATTGTCCTCATCAATCTTACACATAATACAAATTATTGTAAAATGATTTACATAAGTGTTCAGACCCTTTGCTATGAGACTCGAAATTGAGCTCAGGTGCATCCTGTTCCCATTGATCCTGCTTGATGTTTATACAACTTAATTGGAGTCCACCTGTGGTAAATTCTATTGATTGGGCATAAAAAAGATACACACCTGTCTATATAAGGTCCCACAGTTGACATTGCGTGTCAGAGCAAAAACCAAGCCATGAGGTCGAAGGAATTGTCCGTAGAGCTCCGAGACAGAATTGTGTCGAGGCACAGATCTGGGGAAGGGTACCCAAAAGATTCTGCAGCTTTGAAATTCCCCAAGAACACAGTGGCCTCCATCATTCTTAAAGGGAAGAAGTTTGGAACCCACAAAGACTAGAGCTGGCCGCTCCACCAAACTGAGCAATTGGGGAACAGGAGCCTTGGTCAGGGAGGTGACCAAAAACCCAATGGCCACTCTGACAGAGCTCCAGAGTCCCTCTATGGAGATGGGAGAATAATATAATAATAATAATAATAATAATATATGAGAATCTTTCAGCAGGACAACTATCTCTGCAGCACTCCACCAATCAGGCCTTTATGGTAGTGTGGCCAGACAGAAGCCACTCCTCTTTAAAATGTACATGACAGCCCGCTTGGAGTTTGCCAAAAGGCACCTAAAAGACAATATTCTCTGGTCTGATGAAACCAAGATGGAACTCTTTAGCCAATATGCCAAACATTACGTCTGGAGGAAACCTGGCACCATCCCTAAAGTGAAGCATTGTGGTGGCAGCATCATGCTGTGGGGATGTTTTTCAGTGTCAGAGATACTAGTCAGGATTGAATGAAAGATGAACGGAGCAAAGTACAGAGAGATCCTTGATGAAAACCTGCTCCAGAGCGCTCAGGACCTCAGACTGTGGCAACAAGACTCTAAGCACACAGCCAAGACAATGCAGGAGTGGCTTTGGGACAAGTCTCTGAATGTCCTTGAGTGGCCCAGCCAGAGCCTGGACTTGAACCCAATCAAACATCTCTGGAGAGACTTGAAAACAGATATGCAGTGACACTCCCATCCAAACTGACAGAGCTTGAGAGGATCTTCAGAGAAGAATGGGAGAAACTCCCCAAATACAGGTGTGCAACGCTTATAGCGTCATACCCAAGAAGACATGAGGCTGTAATAGCTTTCAAAGGTGCTTAAACAAAGTACTGAGTAAAGAGTCAGAGTTTTTAAAGTTATTTTTTGTAAACATTTCTAAAAACCTGTTTTGGTTTTGTCATTATGGGGTATTGTGTGTAGATTGATGAAAATTTAAATAAGAATAAGGATGTAACGTAACAAAATGTGGAAAAAGTCAAGGGTACTGAATACCTTCCTAAAGCACTGTAATACTAATATAATTGCTTGGAAATATATATATTGTTTAACAAGCACCCCTAAAGATTTTATAAATAAAATGAAACCATTCCACTTTTTAAGTTAATCTCAGTTTAAGGAACTATATTGTGGCTTCTTGTTTCACTGGGGTATAAAAATGAGTTGACAGGCATGTAACATTCCTTTGTCATTCATCAACATGGGAAAAGGCAAAGAGCTCACAAATGAAGAGACAAATGGTTGCTGACCTTCACAAATCAGGCAATAGGTACAAAAACTTTGCAAACATAATAAATATACCACTTACCACCATTAGGGCAACAATTAAGATGTTTAAAACCACTGGAACAGTGGTAAGTTTGTCTGGTATCTCATGTGTATCTAGTCCGAACACACAGTGAGGAAGATCAGCTTTAATATTGCAGATAGATTGTGGGTTCTTTGCGGGCAGCAGGTAGCCTAGTGGTTCAAAGCATTGGCCCAGTAACCGCACGGTTGCTAGATCAAATCCATGAGCTGACAAGGTAAAAATGTGTCGTTCTGCCCCTGAACAAGGCAGTTAACCCGCTGTTCCTTGTCTGTCATTGTAAATAAGAATTTGTTCTTAACTGGCTTGCTAGTTAAATAAAGTTACAACACATTTTTTTTTAAATCTATGTAATTGTAGGCATAATTTGGGGGAAACAATACTTAGGCTTCTGCTTCCAGTTTATACATACTATATACATACTATATACATTTTATAGACACGGTATAATTTACACTAGTGATCTCCTTTTATTTGTTTTTAGTCCCCCTTTGAGCTACCCTCAACCCCTCCCCCAGTTTCCTAATTGCCTTGTAAATTCTGAATCATTCTCATAGTTACCAACAGATTATAAATGAAAGATGACATTTTTTACTCAGAGTATTATTATATTATTGATCGATTGACTATTTATTTTCAAGTCACCCAACAGTGCTATTTACAGAGTTATATTCCAGGAATATTTTGCAAGTCTTCAGTCATTCCTGAACCTGTGGCCAAAAACAAGCTACATATGGGCAGAACCAAAACAAGGGATCTAATGATTCTGTCTCTTCACAGCAACATCTGCAGAGCTAGAATGGTTGTATCCGCCACGTACATAACATTCTATAAATTGGAATAATCCTATGCATCAGAGGTAACTCTGAGTCTTCCTTTCCTGTGGCGGTTCTCATGAGAGCCAGTTCCATCACAGCGCTTGATGTTTTTTTACGAATGCACTTGAAGAAACTTTCAAAGTTCTTGAAATTTTCAACATTGACTGACTTTCACATCTTAAAGTAATGATGGACTGTCGTTTCTCTTTGCTTATTTGAGCTGTTCTTTCCATAATATCGACTTGGTCTTTTACAAAATAGGGCTATCTTCTGTATACCACTCCACCTTGTCACAACACAACTGATTGAGTCAAACGGTTTAGGAGTGAAAGAAATGCCCAAATTAACTTTTAACAAGGCACACCTGTTAATTGAAGTGCATTCCAGGTGACTACCTCATAAAGCTGGTTGAAAGAATGCCAGGAGTGGGCAAAGCTATCATCAAGGCAAAGGGTGGCTACTTTGAATAATCTGAAATGTACAATATACTTAGATTTGTTAAACACTTTTCAGGTTACTACAAAATTCCATATGTGTGATTTCATAGCTCTGATGTCTTCACTATTATTCTACAATGTAGAAAATAGTAAAAATAAAGAAATACCCTTGAATGGGTAGAAGTGTCCAAACTTTTGACTGGTACTGTAATTAGGCCAGTTTAATTTTGTCTGTCTTGCCGTTTCAAATGAAGTTGACATGTTTTTGTTCATATAATTTCAAAACAAAGTTGTTCGGTGTAGGCAGAGCCATAAGTAAATAGGTAAACTGTGATATTACTAAATAATTAATCAGGGTGATTTTTCCACAAATAGACAGACATTTATCTTTCCATGGGAGCAAGATCTTACGTATTTTTGCAAACTTTCTATTCAAATGCATTGTAGTGCACTTACTAATGACAGTGAGCTTGGCCATGGATATGGCGTCCCTGGCAGCAAAGGTGATCTCCTGTGGTGGCATGGCTGGGGCCTGTCTCAGCACCAGTTGGTAGAAGCAACCGTCAGCCTGCATGGCCCAGGTATTATCCTTCTTTAGCTCGGCTCCGTTAGAGTACCAGGCTACCTCCGCCTCAGGCACAGGCTCGGTCAGCACGCAGCTGAACTCTACTTTCTCTCCCACCACAGCTACCTTATCCTCCAGACCGCTCACCACATCCAGCTGCCAGCCTACGCACACAAAAGCCACTTCATATCATATATGGCAGTTCTTCCTTATTTTCAGCTGTAGTATGTCATAGTATATTTCACCGTAAGACCAGGCCTTTGCAAAAACAATAACTAACTTACTGACAAACGAACAAACCTTTGACGTTGAGCATGGCGGAGGTCGCTGCGGTGCCCGCCTGGAAGGTCACTTTGCAGTTGTCCCCGACGTGCAGGTCCTTTAGCAGCAGCAGGTGGCGGCGGCCACTCTCGAAGGACACAATCTCAGTGGTTGGCGAATCCTTCACCGGCTTGCCGTCAATGAGCCAGCAGCTGTCTTTGATCTCGCAACGAGAGATCGAGCACTCGAACAGGGCCTCGCCGCCGTCGATGGTGTCCATGTTCTCCAGGCCCTGGAGGATTTCAATGGGTTTGGCTATAGGGGAGAAGAGGAGAGCAGGGTTTACTGTAAGATAATAGCTTTATCTGAGAGGGGAGAATGTGTCATAAAACAATCCTTTTCCCCACTGTTGGTGGGGATTTTATGTTCACGGTGGCCTATAGGACAAGTGGATTTTTTATTGCTAGACACTTGCTACTATTCAAGCTGAAACTCACAATGAAAACCTGCAAAACTGCATGAAATGGGGAGGGGAGGGTAGCTAGGTGCTCTTTCCTAAGAGAAGAGAAGCTCACCTTCCACCTCCAGGGAGGCGACCACGCAGGTCCCCTCTGCCTCACAGGAGTACGTCCCCCTGTCCTCAGTGGACACGTGGCTAATGTACAAGCGAGCCATGGTCCAGTTCTGCTCCACTACCACCCTCCTGCCGTCAGGCTGCAACGGCCGCCCGTTTCTTTTCCACTGGGCCTGGACCGGCCGGGAGTACTGGCAGATGAACTCAGCCGGCTGGTCCTCGGCCACACGGAGGTCCTGCATCTCGCTCACCACCTCTACTGTGGGTTCTGAGAGTGGGGGCAGTGGTCAAGGGTCATATGACAAGGCCATCATGACTGACATGCACTCTCTCAACATGGCGAAGAACGACACCTGGGCTTTATAAACACTCCAGTACACCTTGGAGTATTTTGGTTTATTTTACTTTTAATTGAATTAACTTTATTTATCCCCAGTGGGGAAATTGCATATATTATAGATTTACTGGTGGTATCAGAGGTGGCTTAGTATTTTAGTAATGTGCATAGAGTTGCCTTGATCCACAGTACATCTTATGGATGCAGCACTCAGTGCCCAAATACAGTATGTACTTAGAATGTGAATGTTTACACTGTGACAGTTGTTTTTGCAACTCCAAACTGAAGGGGGAGTGAAAAGCCAGAATGTCTCAAGAGGCAGAGGGAGTTGGACACAACTCCTGCACACTAACCAACCAATGAGAAAGGGGAAATATGCCAATGGGTGGCTAGAGATGCCATACAGAGCAAAGGCAGGAAGGGTTAGAGAGTTTTAGTTTTAGGCAGGCTAGGGGCGGTGCATTGCAGGGTGGAAGTGAGGCTGAGAGTAATTAAAGGGAATGTGGCCGGCCAGGGTGGATGGGTGAAGCAGCACTGCCCAACTACTGCTGCTTCTCTTCATACAGCAGCAACGTTTGTTTACAGGTCAAATCTCTCCTACTGTAGCCACAGAACTACAAAGTCAAAGCCAAGCTCAGTTAAAGTTCTCTGTAAAATACTCTGTGTGACACGTTGTCTTTTATTATTTTTGAACTACCCGTGTGCACACATGACTTCTTAGCAGCAATCATACATCACACATACTGCCACAAAATGATTAAAACGACATCATTGGCAATCTATTTCAATGTGAATATACTACAATAGGCAGATAAGATTTCAATAATTCTGAATAATATTATAGTGGATGCTTGCTAGAACTGTACATTATGACTAAAATATACTGAACAAAAATATAACATAATAATTTCTAAGATTTTACTGAGTTACAGTTCATATATGGAAATCAGTCAATTGAAATAAATTCATTAGGCCCTAATCTATTGATTTCACATGACTGGGCAGGGGCGCAGCCATGGGTGGGCCTAGGGGGACATAGGCCCACCCACTTGGGAGCCAGGCCCACCCACTGAGGAGCCAGGCCTAGCTGATCAGAATTAGTTTTTCCACACAAAAAGGCTTTATTATAGACAGAAATCCCCGGGGTGAAGAAGACGGATGTGGAGGTCCTGGGCTGGTGTGGTTACACATGGTCTGTGGTTGTGAGGCCGGTTGGACTTACTGACAAATTCTCTAAAACAACATTGGAGGTGGCTTGAACACTTAATTCTCTGGCAACACCTCTGGTGGACATTCCTGCAGTCAGCATGCTAACTGCACGCTCCCTCAAAACTTCAGACATCTGTGTCATTGTGTTAGGTAACAAAACGAGACATTTTAGAGTGGACTTTATTTTCCCCCAGCACAAGGTGCACCTGTGTAATGATCATGTTGTTTAAGCACCTTCTTGATATGCCACACCTGTCAGGTGGATGGATTATCATGGCAAAGGAGAAATGCTCACCAACAGGGATGTAAACTCGTTTGTGTACAAAGTTTGAGAGAAATAAACGTTTTGTGCATATGGAACATTTCTGGGATCTTTTCTTTCAGCTCATGAAACATGGAACCAACACTTCATATGCTGCATTTATATTTTTGTTCAGCGTATGTGCACCAGTCCTACTGTATTCCGATTACTGTAGATACGGTGTATCTGTAAACCACAACTGTTAGGTACCATTTGCCATTATTAGCTAAAAGTATAGCTACACAATTGAACTAAGGGTGTGAATATTTATTCCCAACACATTCCATGATACAATCTATAGTTTGTTCAGCTGATGTGACATAATACGCGAAAAATGCCAATGGGATTTATGCCACAAATGCTTAAATGTTAGCATGTGGAAACGGTGCCAGGGAAACTAAACCAAAGCATGGATTACTGTCATACCATGTCATACCATGCTTATAGGGTAAGGAAACCAACGTGTCACTTTGTAATTTGGTGAACTATCCCTTTAGATGCACTATTGTAAAGTGACTGTTCTACTGGATGTCATAAGGTGAATGCACCAATTTGTAAGTCGCTCTGGATAAGAGCGTCTGCTAAATGACTTAAATGTAAATGTATTCCATCAAGACTGGAAACTTCAAAATGACATCCTACAACTGATCATCTTTAACTTGCTGACGTGACATACAATACACTTGTTGAAACCACCACGACTATCTAAAACCGTTAGGAATGAATTCCTTCATCCTGGAGAAAAGAAAAGACCAGACCATACAGAAATGAACCCTCTCAGAGAGAGACGGTGTAGTGACATTATACCTTGCACTGCCACTAATGCCGTGGTGAGCTGGTCTCCAGCATCACAGGTGTAGTAGCCGTTGTCCTCTGGCTCCAGGTTGCGAATGTGGAGCTCCTGAACGCAGCCCTCCTGCCTCATCTCGTACTTCTTACCAGCCTGGAGGACTGCGCCTCCCTTCCTCCACTCCACGTGAGTGCCCGCCTTGGAGAGCTCACAGTGCAGAGTGATATCATCACCCTCCTGGGCTTCCTGGTTCTTCAGCTCCTTCTGAAAGAATGCCGGGGCACCTGGTGGAAGTAAGAGACATGACATATGCGTTGGACAGAGGACGTAAAGTAGTGTAGGTGACAGTGGCCGACGTGGACAGGGGAGTAAGATGGCTCTGTTAGTGTATGTTGATGGAAGACTGGGTGCATGGTAGTTTGTAGAGGGCAAAACAGTCAAGAAGAGTATTGTGGGGGAACTCATCCTGAGTTTATCTTGATCCAGAGCATTCACTGTGAGGATTGGGCTGGTAACTATTTTGTGGTATTAGATGCAGTGTAGAGGGTCCAGGCTTTTATAGTGCCGGCACCATTCTTTACCTTCCACAATCAAGGTGACGGTGCACTGTGCATCCCCGGTATCGCAGCAGTAAGTTCCAGAGTCCTCCATCTCCAGGTTGTGGATGCGCAGCTGTAGGAGAGCTCCATTCTTCCGCAGGTCGTACTTGAGTCCTGCATTGATGGCCACATCATTCCTGCTCCAGGTGACGGTGGCCGTGGGGTCGGAGACAGTGCAGGATAGGGTGACTGTCTCGCCCTCCAAGGCCACTGTATCGTGAGGCTTCTCAAGGATTAAGGCTGTAGATATGGGAAATCCCAAGCTAAGTACAGTGTAATGCACTTTGAGTGTCAAGAGTCATAGGACAAACTTGTATGGTTTTTATATGTGCAGTATTTAATGCGTCTCTTTTTCCACAGGTCTACAATCTCTTTTATGTACTTACAGTAGCATGCCAATGATAACCACAAAGACTATGTCCATTAGGCATGCATCACTTCACTGATAGTCAGCAAAGTGATATGTTAATATCAGCGACAAACGTCTTGTTGTCAACTTCATTTTATAGTATCTTTGAAGACAGATATGCTATAAAAAGAAAAGGATGACCAACACACGTCTAAAGAAAGGCTAGGATGGAATGGATGACGTCGCACAGCAGAGGAACAAAGAGTGTTCTAACGTGCCAAGACAAAGCTGTTTGATGGAAGACAGAGATGGAGAGATGGAGATGGAGAGATGGAGATGGGTGAGGACTAGGAGGCCATCTTCAACATCTCTGTTAACGTCTCTGTTACCTTTGGGCTTCTCTTCCACCAGTAGGCAAGCAACGGTCTTCTCCTCGCCCACCACAAACGCCACGTCCCCTGATTCATCGGGGGTGACCATCTGTAGTGTCAGCCGGTGTACCCGGCCCTGGCAGGCCATCTGGTTCAGGTCGTTGTTCTGGAGGAGGTTATCGCCCAGCCACCACTCTCCGTTGGTCACGCCCTCCTGGGACAACTCACACGCAAAGACAGCATCCTGCCCGGTGGTCACTGTGATGTCGTGCAGCTCCCGAGTGATGCGCACAGACTCTGGAGGTGAATGAATGTGATGACGGGGGAGTGAGATATCTAAAGGTTCCCAGGGTCAGGGTTTCCCAGGGGATTCATTAAGGTGAAACACTCAGGCATTAGAGCACCACCATTGGTTTCCTGATTTAAAAGTGAGATCTAAAGAGGATGGACAATTGCACTCCAGGAGACACCAGTTCATGGAGTTTGCTGAGGTTATTTATGTCTTCTCAACGTTTAGGATTCTTTCTCCATTAGAGTACAATATTACACAAAAACACATTTTCACTTCCTATGTGATGGCTATCGTGTAGGAAGGTAGATATAAATACAAAAAATGATCTCTGACAAAATACATAGTAAAGGTCTGAATATGACAACAAAACCAACACAAACTGTATACTGCAGTCCCCAACATGGCAAATAGATTGGGGTTCAAATGTAAAAACACATTGATTATGAAACCTATATTTCATGATCAACTACAATGTTATTGTTGCCCCTAAAAACTATGTGAAATAATAGATAACGTGCTTACTCACAGATTACCCTTAAAAAACGGGTCACAACAAGTTTGGCTACAACAATATCCAAGTAAAAGAACATTAAGAAGGACGTTCTTAGTATGTCGGCACACAGAATGAAAGCAGTGGATAATGTAGAGTGACAGCAAACCAGTAGCGACAGACATGAATACAGCCACGTCTCATTACCTTTGACTGTCAGGGTGGCTGTGCTCTGCTTATCCCCGGCATCGCAGGTGTACTCTCCAGCATCTTCAACCTTTAACTTGTGAACCATCAGGATGTAGGTAGAACCTGTGTGCTCCATGGAATACTTCTCCCCCTGGGTGAGGAGCACGGAGCCCCTTCTCCAGGTCACCTTGCCATCAGCACTGATCTCACAGGTCAGGGAAACACTGCCTCCCTCCACTGCTTCCTGGCTCTCCAGCTCCTTCTTGAACACCACAGGGGCCCCTGCCCGGGAAACAGCAAGATGGATACAGACCGCCACAAGGTTAGGATGGATGGAGACGTTAACCTGTTTCGGGAGTGGACACGGACAGGACGGACATTCAAGCACATCCAATATCTTGAAAGGAAACATTCAATACAACATTTAAAAGCATTTGCTAGAAAAATGTTTATCCACTATAGGTTTCAAATAGCATAGGTCTCAAAGGACAAAAACAGGGAGATTTCTTGTTTCTTGCTATTTTGTAATGTGAGTGAAATTAACAAGTGCCCTACCAATGGCATGCACTGCTATACCAATCGATGTCCACAACAAGATGACCATGAATTGAGAGATCCAGAATGGGTTGCTAGATCAAATCCCTGAGCTGACAAGGTAAAAATCTGTCGTTCTGCCCCTGAACAAGGCAGTTAACCCACTGTTCCGAGGCCGTCATTGTAAATAAGAATTTGTTCTTAACTGACTTGCCTAGTTAAATAAAGGTTAAATATAAAATGGTTAGGCCTATAGTAAAGGTGAGTGATTAGGAGACATACATGATATAACCCCTTACCTCAGACTTTAAAGTATAAGTGCCCTTTATTTTCATTTAATGGATATAAGCACCTCTTACCTCGGACAGTCAGGCTGTAAAATGAGTTTGGAATGGACTCCGGGTATCGAGGTAAAATGGTTAGGTCTAGTAAAGGTGAGTGATAAAGAGACTCATATTATACATATATTATATAACAGCTTACCTCAGACTATACAGTATATGTACCCTTTACCTTGGACGGTCAGGCTATGAAACGGATGTGGAATGAACAAAAGGGATCCAGGTATCGGGTACAATGGGAGAGGATAAGAGGGGATCAACAGACTTGTACCCCTTACCTCGTAAAGTCAGGTCATACAATGAATTCGGGAATGGCTCCAAGTATTGGGAAAGAATGGAAAAGGGTTTGTACTGATCAGCAGACTCATACTGTACACTAGTCTATATATATAGTATTATAACCCCTTACCTTAGACTATATACAGTTACCATTTACATAAGATGATATACAATTGAGGTCGGAGGTTTACATGCAATTACATTTAAACTAAGTTTTTCACAATTCCTGACAATTAATCCAAGTAATAATTCTCTGTCTTTGGTTAGTTAGGATCCCCACTTTATTTTAAGAATGTGAAATGTCAGAATAATAGTAGAGAGAATGATTTATTCCAGCTTTTATTTCTTTCATCCCATTCCCAGTGGGTCAGAAGTTTACATATACTAAATTAGTATTTGGTAGCATTGCTTTTAAATTGTTTAACTTGGGACAACGTTTTGGGTAGCCTTCCACAAGCTTCCTACAATATGTTGGGCGAATTTTGGCCCATTTCTCCTGACAGAGTTGGTGTAACTGAGTCAGGTTTGTAGGCCTCCTTGCTCACACACGCTTTGTCAGCCCACACATTTTCTGTAGGATTGAGGTCAGGGCTTTGTGATGGCCACTCCAATACCTTGACTTTGTTGACCTTAAGCCATTTTACTAACTTTGGAAGTTTTCTTGGGGTTATTGTCCATTTGGAAGACCCATTTGCGACCAAGCTTTAACTTCCTGACTGATGTCTTGAATATATCCACATAATTATCCTGCCTCATGATGCCATCTATTTTGTGAAGTACACCAGTCCCTCCAGCACCCCCACAACATGATGCTGCCACACCCAATTACTTAAAAATCATACAATGTGATTTTCTGATTTTTTTTTAGATTCCGTCTCTCACAGTTGAAGTGTACCTATGATAAAAATGACAGACCTCTACGTGCTTTGTAAGTAGGAAAACCTGCAAAATCGGCAGTGTATCAAATACTTGTTCTCCCCACTGTGTATATATATATATATATATATATATATATATATGTATATTTATATATGTATATATAAATATGCCTAATGTACCCCTTAACTTAAACAGGCAGGGTATAAAACGGATTTTGGCCCCTTACCTCGGACGGTCAGGCTTGCGGTGGAGGTATGGTGACCCACGGTGAAGGTGACTGTGCCCGAGTCGGCCTGCGTGACCCCCCTGAGGGTGAGGCTGTGCACCTTGCCCTGGGCACGGATCAGGTTCATTTCATTGTTCTGCAGAGGGACGTCCGCAAGCTTCCACTGGACCTCCTTGGCGTCATCGTGGGACAGATGGCACTCAAAGTGGACATCCTCCCCCTCGTGCACCGAACAGCTGTTCAAGACCTTCACTATGGTCACCTCCACCTCTGTTTGATAAAGCCAGTCATGTGTTGTTACTGGCTAGATGTGAAGCTTACTCTAAAAGGACAGATAATGTCTATATGGGTGTTAATGGTTAGGTGCCAACAGAAATAGGGCACCTTACCATGTACACTCAGTACAGTTACAGTACAGAGACAACGGTTAAGAGTACGGTTGTGGAAAAGACACAAGGTTGCACCTGTCAACACAGAAAACAGACGAAATGGAAGTGTGAGACAGTCCGTTGCCCTTAACAGTGGAATGGAATGGTGGAAAGGTTATGACGGTAGACGTGTAGAGGAAGATGCGTGAAGGATATGAAGGACATAGGAAGTTTTAAGTGACTGAAGAAAAGTATGATGATCACCAAGCATTAATTCAGTGCCCTTTAAGGCCTTTGGTCCTCTAAAGCCTAGCGTGACATTAGTCTTGTGGGAATCACTCAGGATGGAAAGTGGTTGGTAGGGATTGAGTGAATTAGAAGATAAGTGCCATGATTCAAGAGGTGTGTAAGAGAGAGAATGATTGAGAAGAATGGCAGAAGACAATATCAGACTTTTATCTTGTTCCCTACCCTGTACAGTGAGCACGGAGGAGGTCTTCTGGTAACCTGTGTCACAGATATACTCCCCAGAGTCAGCCCCTTGTAGGCTATAGATGATAAGCTTCACAATGGCCCCTTCCTGTTTCAGCTGATACTTGTTGTTAGACTCCAGGACCCTGTCGCCCCGGCTCCAGACAACGCTGGCCCCAGGCTTGGTGATCTCACAGCGGAGGATGGCGATCTCACCTGCGTCCCACTCTAGATTCTGTAGTCGAGTTTGGAAGTAAACGGGCAGGGCTAGGTAGGAACGGTAGAGGTTGGGAGAGGTGAGATAGTGAAACCTTTTGAGAGCACAATTATGCCCCCAAACCACAATTAATACACGAGGGAATTTTGTTTCACAACAGCACAACTGCTAAAACAAAATACTTTTTTTCTCAGCCTACCCTTCACAGAAAGGTGTGCTGTGGTTTTCCGGTCACCACTGTCACAGGTGTAGCTGCCTGAGTCTTCTGGGTCTAGGTTTTGGATGACTAGCCTAGCGCTGTGCCCTTCCTGAATGATGTTATACTTGGCACAGAGGCAAAGACCCACCTCCCCCTTCCTCCATTCCACAGGGACTCCAGGTTTAGAAAGCTCACAGTGCAGGGTAACACTGCCCCCCTCCTCAGCCTGTTGGCTCTGCAGCTCTTTCGTGAAAATGACTGGGAGAGCTGACAAATAAAAATCCCAAAAGATGAATTATAAGTCTACAGATCCAAAAAGCTTTAATGAAAAAATGGTAGGCATCATTCCAAGGTAACTGTTTTGTTACATAACTTTAACTTTGACTAACTGTTTACTGCATTTCTGTTAATACATGTGGAGCTCCAGTTAAAGTGTTGTGCTAGTGATGAATGGAGCAGCAGTGACAAGGTCTTCATCATCCTACTGTACCATTGACTTTCAGGCATGCTGAGCTCTCTGTGTCTCCAGTCCTGCACTGGTAGCTTCCTGTGTCTCCGGGTTTCAAATCACAGACTTGGAGGTCCACACGGCAATCTTTCTGCTTCATCTGGTACTTTTCTCCAGACTTCAGCACCTGTGTTCCCTTCCTCCATTCCACGGGGACTCCAGGTTTAGAGAGCTCACAGTGCAGGGTAACACTGCCCCCCTCTTCAGCCTCCTGACTCTGCAGATCTTGTTTGAATATGACTGGGAGAGCTGAGAAATGAAAGGGTTAAAAAAAAAGGTATCTGCAGACTGCATTCACTGTTACAATGCCTCAATAAGAGATATTGCTAAACCAATGGAACGATGTCTCTATGTATGGTGAACACTTTCAAGGACCATTTATATATGCACTCTCCTCTGCTTGGTGTCCGTCTGTCCAGACCAGCAGCTGTAAAAAAGGATTTGGTGTGTGACCTACCAACACCACCACCATCACCACCACCACCTTGAAAGTGTGTTTTTAACTATGGGTTTACACATAACCAAGATGATTTGTGCACAGCACGAAGAATCCTGGTCTCTGACTAAATTTGACATTTTGTATGCAGAATTCCATCGGAATATCATCATCAAGCTACAAAGAATCTACAACAAGTACACTCCTGCAAGGTCAACAATAGACAACAAAGCTAAATCTATCCTGTTGTCTAGTAATTTACCCCACTTTACCCCTACCTACAATATACCGTATGTACATAGTTACCTCAATTACCTCGTCGTCCTGCACTTCAACTCAGGACTGGTATTCCCTGTATATCGCCATCTTATTTTTTACTCGTTATTTACTGTGTATTTATTGACACTATTTCTGTTTTTATTTGTATCTTTGTTCAGCTCTGAGTTGTTGGAAAAGGAACCGTAAGTAAGCATTTCACTGTTAGTCTACTCATGTGGTTTATGTAGCATGTGACAAAAATATTTTATTTGAAAAGACAACAAAATAAAGACCTACTTCCTGCTTCCCATTTAAGGGCAAGAAAAAAATTGTAATACACCACAACTACAAGCTACTGAAAAAGAAAGCTTGTCCTTTCCTACCACCATTTTCTTTTCAGTCTCTGTTGTTTTGGGGTGCCAGGAACAACTGGTGTCTCCACAACTACAAACATGACAAATCAAATTTAATATCTATTCCTTATAACATAACTTTAAAATTGCGCACTTGAGCGAACCAGACGGAATCGAACAAAGCCCAATGTCCACGGATCTACACATCTTACCTATTCACATGGCAACCGTCAGTGTAGGCTCCTTTCTATCGACTATCATTTATTATCCAGTCAAAACAATACTTGTAGCAATGTGCCAAAATCAACAGAATATCTTTTCAATAAAGAGTGTACTTTGTTGACTGAAGGATGGAATGAATAGGAACTATTACAGATACAGTACGAGTTTAATAACTTTTGCATTTAAAAATGCACATGAGCAAACACGGCCCAAATTCAACAACTTCTGCCCGCTCATTATGAACAATGAACAATGCACTTGTTGACAGATACAAACTATAGGCTACAGCAGAAGAAGCCCTGTTGTTACCTCATATCCCAGCGATAATGCAGTGTATTGATCCTGGGAAGAAAACACAATTTGCCCAACTTGCCATTGGCTCAACCAATGGCTCAACTTAACCCCAAGGCAAACATGTTGACTATATTAGCCCACACAGCTACAAGGATCCACTTCCATGTTTGGTTTAAGACCTCATATTGATGACCCTGGGAATCGATAAAACATCGCTCAGAGACATATATTAAAAATATATATATATACATTTAAAAATATGAATATATCCTTTTGAGGTCGCTACATTACCCCTTTCCTTTGGGAGAGTGTGTCCCCACGCTTCTCTATACCCCTCACGTGTCCCTCACGTGTACACACCTATCCAATGGCCTCAGGGGTGCCATCCCACTTTGGACACCAATGTAGCGAATTCGGGGGGTAGAGCTGTCTTCTTTTCTACTGTCTCCTCCTTCTGGGGCTACAGTTTGGGGACAGCAGTAGCAGCAGGCTTCACAGTTATGGCAAAATACCAAAATGACTACCGGTATATGATTTAACTTCCTTATCTGTCTAGTAAGCAGAATGCTAAACAAAAAGCATGAGAACATGAACATAAATGTGTCATACAACAGTACTCAAAGAGAGAAACCAGTGACACAGACTACCAAAATATTGCCTACACTGCAAGTGAGGGACAAAGATTAAACCAAATAAGATTACTGGACACACGAACACGACTACAAGATTATGCAGAGACTCCAAAATGTGTCATACAATGGAAACCACATGTTTGACTCCATTCCATTGATTCCATTCCAGCCATTAGAATGAGCCCGTCCTCCTATTGCTCCCCCCACCAGCCTCCACTGTATGACGCAATATAAATTCCTGTTTATGCTGTCACATGATTCATTGCGTTATCTGCTTTTATAGCAAAACGTTTTTTTTAAACAAACACCCCCATTCAAATCGAGGGAAAATGAATCAGACCAAGAAAAAACATATTAGTATATGTCAAGTAAAGAAACCACTCACATGACATATACTAAGAGGATCGCAAGATGACGCACAGACCCCACAAATAGGCCACACCGTGCTAAAGCCACAAACGATGTCCGCTTGAACAGATAGGAACTGCTGCTCGTTGGCCTATCTGACAGACATTATCCACCAGATTCAAAAACACATAACATACAGAAACACCAGAATACAGTATTGATATTGCTGTGACATGCATGAGCTATGAGCTCAACGGACAAGAGACCCACGACATGATCAAAAATATGTGGACAGCTGCTCGTCGAACATCTCATTGCAAAATCATGGGCATTAATATGGAGTTGGTTCCCCCTTTGCTGCTATAACAGCCTCCACTCTTCTGGGAAGGCTTTACACCAGATGTTGGAACATTGCTGCGGGGACTTACTTCCATTCAGCCACAAGAGCATTAGTGAGGTCGGGCACCGATGTTGGGCGACTAGGCCTGGCTCGCAGTCGGCTTTCCAATTCGTCCCAAAGGCGTTCGATTGGGTTGATGTCAGGGCTCTGTGCAGGCCAGTCAAGTTCTTCCATACCGATCTCCACAATCCATTTTTGTATGCACCTCCCTTGTGCATGTGGTCATTGTCATGCTGAAACAGGAAAGGGCCTTCCCCAAACTGTTGCCACAAAGTTGGAAGCACAGAATTATCTAGAATGTCATTGCATGCTGTAGTGTTAAGATTTCCCTTCATTGGAACTAAGGGGCCTAGCCCGAACCATGAAAAAGAGACCTGCTCGGCTATGGAAACCCATTTCACGAAGCTCCCGACTAACAGTTCTGGTGCTGACATTGCTTCCAAAGGAAGTTTGGAACTATGAAGTGAGTGTTGATTAGCACTTGGGGGTCCCGTTCTGTGAGCTTGTGTGGCCTACTGTACCACTTTGCAGCTGAGTTGTTGTTGCTCCTAGATGTTTCCACTTCACAATAACAGCCCTTACAGCTCTAGAAGGGCAGAAATTTGATGAACTGACTTGTTGGAAAGGTGGCATCCTATGACTGTGCCACGTTGAAAGTCATTGAGCTCTTCAGTAAGGTCATTCTAATGCCAAGGTTTGTCTATGGAGATTGCATGGATGTGTGCTCGATTTTATACAGTTGTCCGAAACGGGTGTGGTTGAAATAGCCAAATCCACTAAGTTGAAGGTGTTTCCACATACTTTTGTATACATAGTGGAGCTTATATTTTTCTACCATAGGCTTCTACCATGGTCTTCTTCTCTACTGTCTCCTTCTGAGAGTCCGTTTTGGGCGTGGCAGGAGCAATAGGGCTGCAGGCTTAGAGACTATTACAAAACACCACAATAACTAAACATTCTTCAACAAGTAACCAGAAATATTTGTCTTTTCAACTGTCTCCTTCTGGGGTTCTGGTTTGGTGGCAGCAGGAACAGCAGGCTTCAAAGCTTCAAAATTCCTTTTTCAGCTCAACAAACAGTGGCACAAACAAACCACAATAAACTTGCAGCATAGTGACATATGCACTCACTGTAAAAGACGTTGAAGACTATCAACATCATCATCAGGACCAAGCAGCAAGACAAACTGCACATATGGCAAGTGAAAGCAGACAACCAAACCGTTCTCCATGTCCACTCCACTCCCGACCTTCTTCCAGTTTGGTATCCTGCTTTGGAGGCTCTTGTTTGGGGGAAACTTGGAGAGCTGGGGGCTTCACAGCTATGATAAAACATCCAACTTTGAACGGCAAAGCAAACCATATAACTGCAAGTCTACTAAGAATACAGCTGGCTTAACATTCACCCTTTAGGGCTATGATGGAGGAAAGCTTTTCGCAATATGATGGGATTCAAGTTGACCCATATATCATCCCATATCAATTGACCTTGAGGAAGAATACATAGAGATAACAGTGCTTGTACTCATCAAAGTCACTTGCTCATTAAATGAACGGCAAATAATGTCATCGGAGTTCAAATATGGAGCCCAACACAACTGTCGTTCAAATGCATCAAGGTGAGCGTCAGTATAGAGACAAAGTAGAATCTCAATTCAACGGATCAGACACAAGAGGTATGTGGCAGGGTCTACAGTCAATCACGGATTACAAAAAGAAAACCAGCACCGTCACGGACCAGGATGTCTTGCTCCCAGGCAGACTTTTTTGCCCGCTTTGAGGACAATACAGTGCCACTGACACTGCCCGCAACTAAAACATGCGGACTCTCCTTCACTGCAGCCGACGTGAGGAAAACATTTAAACGTGTCAACCCTCGCAAGGCTGCAGGCCCAGACGGCATCCCCAGCCGCACCCTCAGAGCCTGCGCAGACCAGCTGGCTGGTCTGTTTACGGACATATTCAATCAATCCCTATCCCAGTCTGTTGTTCCCACATGCTTCAAGAGGGCCACCATTGTTCCTGTTCCCAAGAAAGCTAAGGTAACTGAACTAAACGACTACCGCCCAGTAGCACTCACTTCCGTCATCATGAAGTGCTTTGAGAGACTAGTCAAGGACCATATCACCTCCACCCTACCTGACACCCTAGACCCACTCCAATTTGCTTACCGCCCAAATGGGTCCACAGACGATGCAATCTCAACCACACTGCACACTGCCCTAACCCATCTGGACAAGAGGAATACCTATGTGAGAATGCTGTTCATCGACTACAGCTCGACTACAGCTCGACTACAGCTCGGCATTTAACACCATAGATCATTGATAGATATGTGAAAAACACCTTGAGGATTGATTCTTAACAACGTTTGCCATGTTTCTGTCGATATTATGGAGTTAATTTGGAAAAAAGTTTGCGTTGTAATGACTTAATTTTCGGGTTTTTTCTTACCCAAACGTGATGAACAAAACGGAGCGATTTGTCCTACTCAAATAATATTTTGGGAAAAACTGAACATTTGCTATCTAACTGAGAGTCTCCTCATTTAAAACATTTGAAGTTCTTCAAAGGTAAATGATTTTATTTGAATGCTTTTCTTGTTTTTGTGAAAATGTTGCATGCTGAATGCCAGGCTTAAAGCTATGCTAGGCTATCAATACTCTTACACAAATGCTTGTTGAGCTATGGTTCAAAAGCATATTTTGAAAATCTGAGATGACAGTGTTGTTAACAAAAGGCTAAGCTTGAGAGCTAATATATTTATTTCATTTCATTTGCGATTTTCATGAATAGTTAACGTTGCGTTATGCTAATGAGCTTGAGGCTGTATTCACGATCCCGGATCCGGGATGGCTAGAATCAAGAGGTTAAACAATGCTACCTAATATAATGTTTACATACCCTACATTATTCATCTCATATGTATACGTATATACTGTACTCTATATCATCTACTGCATCCTTATGTAATAAATATATCACTAGCCACTTTAACTATGCCACTTTGTTTACATACTCATCTCATATGTATATACTGCACTCAATACCATCTACTGTATCTTGCCTATGCCACTCTGTACCATCACTCATTCATATATCTTTATGTACATATTCTTTATCCCCTTACACTTGTGTCTATAAGGTAGTAGTTTTGGAATTGTTAGCTAGATTACTTGTTGGTTATTACTGCATTGTCGGAACTAGAAGCACAAGCATTTCGCTACACTCGCACTAGCATCTGCTAACCATGTGTATGTGACAAATAACATTTGATTTGATTTGATTTGAGGTGATATGTCGCATTTTCCTGAATATTTGTCCATATTTTTGTAAGACGTTATTTACTTCACCATTTCAGAACACATATAAAATGATAGAAACAAACAGAAACAATTCATGAATTTGAAGACAACATTCAGTACAGTACAACAAAGGTTACACCTGTGAACATAAGAACATTTTTGTGATATTCAATTAAAACTTATGAAGTGACAAAGGCACTTCTGAATATATCAATTTTCTCTTACCCTTAATTTTGAGACTGGCTGTAGTCTTCTGGTCTCCACACACACAGCTGTAGTCTCCACTGTCCTCTGGTAGTACTTTGCTGATCAGGAGTTCACTCACAGATTCTTTCTGCTTCATCTGGTACTTTTCTCCAGACTTCAGCACCTGTGTTCCCTTCCTCCATTCCACAGGGACTCCAGGTTTAGAGAGCTCACAGTGCAGGGTAACATTGCCCCCCTCCTCAGCCTCCTGGCTCTCCAGTTTGTGTTTGAAGGTCACAAGTTGGGCTGTGGAACCGAACCATTAGGTAGTTAGTTTTGAATTAAACTATTTAAAAAATGAACAACTAAAATCACCGTAGCATAGTCAATGGAACACCCACAAAGGAGCAAGGGACAAAGCAACACAAATACAAACCTATTATAGAAACAACCAATCTGTAACACCACGACTCAAACCAATATAGACAAAACACACAGACAACACTGAAACAGACTACCCACAGACACAAAGACCCAGAGATACAAGCAAAAAGACAGGCATAACATTTCCTAAAACATGCCAAAGTCAACCAATAAATGAACATCATAATCAACAATTGCTGGACACCCATACGTAAAAAAACAAAAACATTTTGATTGACAATACACTGAACTTCCATTTGAAACATTGCATACACTAGTAACAGGGCATCGCAAGGATGAAAGCACAACAGGTTTGCATATACAGTATGATAAATAGTTAATAACATATCTTCGTCCTACCCTTAATCTTGAGACTGGCTGTAGTCTTCTGGTCTCCACACACACAGCTGTAGTCTCCACTGTCCTCTGGTACTACTTTGCTGATCAGGAGTTCACTCACAGATTCTTTCTGCTTCAGCTGGTACTTTTCTCCAGACTTCAGCACCTGTGTTCCCTTCATCCATTCCATAGGGACTCCAGGTTTAGAGAGCTCACAGTGCAGGGTAACACTGCCCCCCTCCTCAGCCTCCTGGCTCCCTAGCTTTTGTTTGAATGTAACAGGTTGAGCTGGGGATTCAAAATAAACCATATAAAATACATTGAAAAACAATATTCCTAAACAAAGATACGAGGCAATCAGACATGAGTGCATCCTCTAAAACCATGAGAATGGAACAGTTTAAAAAGCAGGTACTTGAATAATGAATCGAAACACAGAAACAGAGACAGAATGATCACTAACAAAGACGAACAACATGATCAGCACAATGAAGACACACAAGACTACAAAGACACAAAGATCAACTGAACAGAGACAGATAACACACAGAGACAGTTAAAGAATAATGGCTGGGAATACTTCTAAGCTTAAGCACAGAGTTTTCAGAACATGCAGAACTTGCTGCTGACACTGAATCATAAAATATACTAAATTAATCTCAGGGATAGCTCCCTTTTTTCAATTTTTGCCTAAATTACATACCCAAATCTAACTGCCTGTAGCTCAGGCCCTGAAGCAAGGATATGCATGATCTTGGTACCATTTGAAAGGAAATACTTTGAGGTTTGTGGAAATATGAATTGAATGTAGGAGAATAACACAATAGATCTGGTAGAAGAAAATACAAAGAAAAACCCAACCAGTCTTTTTCTACCACCATCTTTGAAATGCAAGAGAAAGGTCACAGTTCTAGCCATCACTCTGGTTGTAATTCCGATAGTGTCCACAAGATGGCAGCAGTGTATGTGAAAAGTTTCAGATGGATAACTTGAAGTATGAGGGAACTACAAGACTTTTTGTGTGAAGTCCCCAGGTACATTTGGGCAAATCATTAAGGAGACATTCGCATTCATATTACATTTCTCTGCAAGAAAATCATCAAATCTGTTTACTTAGACTTTGATTTATCTTGCCAAGTATTAGTAGCCATATTATAAGTTCAACATTTGCAAAACATCCAGTATTCATAACTCTGCATATCCTTATAATTTTTGTCCAAAATGAAAAGGCACGCTGTCGTATAAGGTTAGTAGCTACATTTTAGGACATATACATGGTTTCAGGATACTCCCATAAACCCCAAATCATTGGCTATCTATCGAGCTTTGTTTGACCCCATTTGGTGCTTATTTGACAAAGATACAGTCGTTCAAGTGATGACCGCCGGCGTCATCGGCGTGATGTGAAGGCATCGCCCTCTGACCAAATATGGTGTCCTATAGGATATACTACACCCCTAATGATATAGTGAAGTCTTGTTACCTTCTAGGATCTCTGAGGAATACATAAGAACATGATTTAACTCGTTGAAACAACGTTTAGGGTGAGATTTTCACAGATTCCTTTCTTTGCAAATTGAACGATTTGAAATACAAAATCAATCGTGTATGCTATATGGACCTTTTTAGGATATGAAAAAGGATTTTATCTAACAAAACAACACTTCATGTTATCTCTGGGACCCTTTGGAGGATAAATCAGAGCAAGATTTCAGAATGTAAGTACACATTTCACCTTCATAAGTGAATGTATCAAACCTATCGCGATGGAAAAAGTGTTTTGTTGTTAGGAGCTCTCCTCAAACAATAGCATGGCATTTTTTGCAGTAATAGCTACTGTAAAGTGGAAAGTGCAGTTATATTAACAAGAATGTAAGCTTTCAGCCATTATAAGACACTTATATGTACCAACATTTGTTGTTTCTCTAACATCTGCGATCTTGAAATAACGCGCTACACGATTTACAACTGTCCCTTTGAGGGGACGCCGATCCTTAAGCCATGATGACAACTACTCAACACAATCTAAGCCGTTATACAAAAAAACAACTTCTTGAAAATAATCTACTGATTCACACTTGAAACTTGATAATGGCAGTGAGAAAGACAGTACAGAACAACTTCAGCTGAACATACAGTAGCTATTCAATGACACCAATCTGCCTCCTACCCTTAATCTCGAGGCTGGCTGTAGTCTTCTGGTCTCCACACACACAGCTGTAGTCTCCACTGTCCTCTGGTAGTACTTTGCTGATCAGGAGTTCACTCACAGATTCTTTCTGCTTCATCTGGTACTTTTCTCCAGACTTCAGCACCTGTGTTCCCTTCCACCATTCCACAGGGACTCCAGGTTTAGAGAGCTCACAGTGCAGGGTAACACTGCCCCCCTCCTCAGCCTCCTGGCTCTCCAGTTTGTGTTTGAAGGTCACAAGTTGGGCTGTGGAACCGAACCATTAGGTGGTTAGTTTTGAATGAAAATATTTTTTTAAACGAACAACTAAAATCACCGTAGCATAGTCAATGGAACACCCACAAAGGAGCAAGGGACAAAGCAACACAAATACAAACCTATTATAGAAACAACCAATCTGTAACACCACGACTCAAACCAATATAGACAAAACACACAGACAACACTGAAACAGACTACCCACAGACACAAAGATACAACCCAGAGATACAAACTAAAAGAGAGACATGGTCACGCCCTGACCTTAAAGAGCCTTTTTATTTATATATTTGGTTAGGTCAGGGGGGGGTTTGGGTGGGCATTCAAGTTTTTCTATTTCTTTGTTGGTCGGGTATGGTTCGAAATCAGAGGCAGCTGTCTATCGTTGTCTCTGATTGGGGATCATACTTAGGCAGCCCTTTTTCCCACCTTTGATTGTGGGATCTTGTTTTTGCATAGTTGCTGTCTAGCCCTGCAGAATTTTACGTTCGGTTTTGTATTTTGTTGTTTTGTCGGAGTTCAGTATTAAAATTCATGAACATTTTCCACGCTGTGCTTTGGTCTCATTCATCTAACGACGAACATAACAGAAGGTCCCACCAAAAACTGACCAAGCAGCGTGGTCAGGAGGAGAGGACACGACAGAAACCCGAGAGGAAGCCCCCCCAAAAAATGTGTGGGTGGGGGGGCAGATGACGTGGGCGTCGGTGCTGAGGGGTGAGTCCGAGACCGAGTAGGAATTCTTGGACCGTTTGAGCGAGGAGTGGTTGGCAGTGGAGAGGGACGAAAGAGTTTGGAGGGGTTGGAGTCTGGAGCATAACAGTCGCTTTGAGGAGCGTGTGACCCTTCAGGCACCATGCTTTGCGGTTACACATACTGTGTCTTCGGTACGCATCCACAGCCCGGTGCGCTCTGGGCCAGCTCCCCGCATTTGCCGTGCTAGAGTGGGCATTCAGCCAGGATAGGTTGTGCCGGCTCAGCGCTCCTGGTCTCTAGAACGCCTCCTCGGTCCAGGATATACTGCGCCAGCTCTACTCACTTTGTCGCCAATGCACCTTCACAGCCCAGTGCGTCCTGTGCCAGCTCCCCTCACTTGCCGGGCTAAAGTGAGCCTCCAGCCAGGACAGGTTATGCCAGCTCTGCGCTCCAGACCTTCAGTGCTCCTCCACGGTCCAGTATATCCTGTGCCAGCTCCATGCACCTGGCCTCCAGTGCATGTCTCAAGCCTGGTACGTCCTGTGCCTGCTCCACGCACAAAGCCTCCAATGATGATCCATGGCACGAAGCTTCCAGTGATGATCCATGGCCCGAAGCCTCCAGTGATGATCCATGGCTCGAAGCCTCCAGTGATGATCCATGGCTCAAAGCCTCCAGTGATGATCCATGGCCCGAAGCCTCCAGCGGTGATCCATGGCCCGAAGCCTCCAGCGATGATCCATGGCCCGAAGCCTCCAGCGGTGATCCATGGCCCGAAGCCTCCAGCCGTGATCCATGGCCCGAAGCCTCCAGCGGTGATCCATGGCCCGGAGCCTCCAGTTATGATCCATGGCCCGGAGCCTCCAGTGATGATCCATGGCCCGGAGCCTCCAGTGATGATCCATCGCCCGGAGCCTCCAGGGATGATCCATGACCCGGAGCCTCCAGTTATGATCCATGGCCCGGAGCCTCCAGTGATGATCCATGACCGGAGCCTCCAGTTATGATCCATGGCCCGGAGCCTCCAGTGATGATCCATGGCCCGGAGCCTCCAGTGATGATCCATGGCCCGGAGCCTCCAGTGATGATCCATGGCCCGGAGCCTCCAGGGATGATCCATGGCACAAAGCCTCCAGTGATGATCCATGGAGAGGAGCCTGTAGTGATAATCCTTGGCAAGAAGCCTCCAGCGACGGTCTCCAGTCCGGAGCCTCCAGCGACGGTCCACAGTATATATGCCATTTAGCTCCAGTCCGGAGCTCATGACAACGATACAACGATACAACGATACACGGTCCAGAGTCCACAACGATCCACGGTTCGGTTCCTCCGGCGACGATCCACGGTCCGGTTCCACGGAAGCGGAGGGATCAGCGAGCAGAGCGGGGTCTAAGTCCCGAGCCGCCACCGAGGCTAGATGCCCAACCGGACGCTCCCCCATGGAGTCAGGTTTTGCGGCCGGAGTCCGCACCTTTGGGGGGGTACTGTCACGCCCTGACCTTAGAGAGACTTTTTATTTCTCTCTTTGGTTAGGGCGGGGTGTGATTTGGGTGGGCATTCTAGTTTTTCTATTTCTTTGATGGTCGGGTATGGTTCTCAATCAGAGGCAGCTGTCTATCGTTGACTCTGATTGGGGATCATACTTAGGCAGCCCTTTGTCCCACCTTTGATTGTGGGATCTTGTTCTTGCATAGTTACAGTCTAGCCCTGCAGAACTTTACGTTCGGTTTTGTATTTTGAAGTTTTGTCGGAGTTCAGTATTAAATATTATGAACACTTTCCACGCTGCGTTTTGGTCTCATTCATCTAACGATGGACGTAGCTGACATAACATTTCCTAAAACATGCCAAAGTCAACCAATAAATGAACATCATAATCAACAATTGCTGGACATCCATACGTATAAAAAAATTGAAAAAAACATTCCATTTGAAACATTGCATATACTAGTAACAGGGCATCGCAGGGATGAAAGCACAACAGGTTTGCATATACAGTATGATAAATAGTTAATAACATATCTTCGTCCTACCCTTAATCTTGAGACTGGCTGTAGTCTTCTGGTCTCCACACACACAGCTGTAGTCTCCACTGTCCTCTGGTACTACTTTGCTGATCAGGAGTTCACTCACAGATTCTTTCTGCTTCAGCTGGTACTTTTCTCCAGACTTCAGCACCTGTGTTCCCTTCCTCCATTCCACAGGGACTCCAGGTTTAGAGAGCTCACAGTGCAGGGTAACACTGCCCCCCTCCTCAGCCTCCTGGCTCCCTAGCTTTTGTTTGAATGTAACAGGTTGGGCTGGGGATTCAAAATAAACCATATAAAATACATTGAAAAACAATATGCCTAACCAATGATACGAGGCAATCAGACATGAGTGCATCCTCTAAAACCATGAGAATGGAACAGTTTAAAGAGCAGGTACTTGAATAATGAATCGAAACACAGAAACAGAGACAGAATGATCACTAACAAAGACTAACAACATGATCAGCACAATGAAGACACACAAGACTACAAAGACACAAAGATCAACTGAACGGAGACAGATAACACGCAGAGACAGTTAAAGAATAATGGCTGGGAATACTTCTAAGCTTAAGCACAGGGTTTTCAGAACATGCAGAACTTGCTGCTGACACTGAATCATAAAACATACAAAATGAAACAAAGCCATGATGACAACTACTCAACACAATCAAAGCCGTTATACCAAACCAACTTGAAAATAATCTACTGATTCACACTTGAAACTTGATAATGGCAGTGAGAAAGACAGTACAGAACAACTTCAGCTGAACATACAGTAGCTATTCAATGACACCAATCTGCCTCCTACCCTTAATCTCGAGGCTGGCTGTAGTCTTCTGGTCTCCACACACACAGCTGTAGTCTCCACTGTCCTCTGGTACTACTTTGCTGATCAGGAGTTCACTCACAGATTCTTTCTGCTTCATCTGGTACTTTTCTCCAGACTTTAGCACCTGTGTTCCCTTCATCCATTCCACAGGGACTCCAGGTTTAGAGAGCTCACAGTGCAGGGTAACATTGCCCCCCTCCTCAGCCTCCTGGCTCTCCAGTTTGTGTTTGAAGGTCACAAGTTGGGCTGTGGAACCGAACCATTAGGTAGTTAGTTTTGAATTAAACTATTTAAAAAACCAACAACTAAAATCACCGTAGCATAGTCAATGGAACACCCACAAAGGAGCAAGGGACAAAGCAACACAAATACAAACCTATTATAGAAACAACCAATCTGTAACACCACGACTCAAACCAATATAGACAAAACACACAGACAACACTGAAACAGACTACCCACAGACACAAAGATACAACCCAGAAATACAAACAAAAAGAGAGACATGGTCACGCCCTGACCTTAGAGAGCCTTTTTATTTCTATATTTGGTTAGGTCGGTGTGTGATTTGGGTGGGCATTCTAGTTTTTATATTTCTTTGTTGGTCGGGTATGGTTCCCAATCAGAGGCAGCTGTCTATCGTTGTCTCTGATTGGGGATCATACTTAGGCAGCCCTTTTTCCCACCTTTGATTGTGGCATCTTTTTTATGCATAGTTAATGTCTAGCCCTGCAGAACTTTACGTTCGGTTTTGTATTTTGTTGTTTTGTCGGAGTTCAGTATTAAAAATTATGAACAATTTCAACGCTGCGCTTTGGGCTCATTCATCTAACGACGGACATAACCGACATAACATTTCCTAAAACATGCCAAAGTCAACCAATAAATGAACATCATAATCAACAATTACTGGACACCCATACGTAAAAAACAAAAACATTCTGCTTGACAATACACTGAACTTCCATTTGAAACATTGCATATACTAGTAACAGGGCATCGCAGGGATGAAAGCACAACAGGTTTGCATATACAGTATGATAAATAGTTAATAATATGTCTTCCTCCTACCCTTAATCTTGAGACTGGCTGTAGTCTTCTGGTCTCCACACACACAGCTGTAGTCTCCACTGTCCTCTGGTACTACTTTGCTGATCAGGAGTTCACTCACAGATTCTTTCTGCTTCAGCTGGTACTTTTCTCCAGACTTTAGCACCTGTGTTCCCTTCCTCCATTCCACAGGGACACCAGGTTTAGAGAGCTCACAGTGCAGGGTAACATTGCCCCCCTCCTCAGCCTCCTGGCTCCCTAGCTTTTGTTTGAATGTAACAGGTTGGGCTGGGGATTCAAAATAAACCATATAAAATACATTGAAAAACAATATGCCTAACCAATGATACGAGGCAATCAGACATGAGTGCATCCTCTAAAACCATGAGAATGGAACAGTTTAAAAAGCAGGTACTTGAATAATCAACCCGAAACACAGAAACAGAGACAGAATGATCACTAACAAATATGAACAACATGATCAGCACAATGAAGACACACAAGACTTCAAAGACACAAAGATCAACTGAACAGAGACAGATAACACACAGAGACAGTTAAAGAATAATGGCTGGGAATACTTCTAAGCTTAAGCACAGGGTTTTCAGAACATGCAGAACTTGCTGCTGACACTGAATCATAAAACATACAAAATTAAACAAAGCCATGATGACAACTACTCAACACAATCAAAGCCGTTATACCAAACCAACTTGAAAATAATCTACTGAATCACACTTGAAACTTGATAATGGCAGTGAGAAAGACAGTATAGAACAACTTCAGCTGAACATACAGTAGCTATTCAATGACACCAATCTGCCTCCTACCCTTAATCTTGAGGCTGGCTGTAGTCTTCTGGTCTCCACACACACAGCTGTAGTCTCCACTGTCCTCTGGTAGTGCTTTGCTGATCAGGAGTTCACTCACAGATTCTTTCTGCTTCAGCTGGTACTTTTCTCCAGACTTCAGCACCTGTGTTCCCTTCCTCCATTCCACAGGGACTCCAGGTTTAGAGAGCTCACAGTGCAGGGTAACACTGCCCCCCTCCTCAGCCTCCTGGCTCTCCAGCTTGTGTTTGAAGGTCACAGGTAACGCTGACAAACCATTGGATTAAATATGCAATTATACTGAATTTACGATAATAATTCTACCAACACATAACATTACATATATCATTTTTGACTTACTGAGCCCCTGTAAACACTAACTTCCCAATATTCCCATTGACCAAGACTATGTATCCATACCATTGACGTTTATAGTCGCTGTGGTCCTCTGGTCTCCACACTCACAGGAGTACTCCCCACTGTCCTCAACATTCAGATGCTTTATCTGAAGCTCGCAGGAGGCATCTTTTTGTTTCATCTCATATTTGTCTCCAGCTTTGAGATGCTCAGTGCCTTTCTTCCACTGAACCTTGGCCCCAGGTTTGGATAACACAGAGCAGAGAGTGACACTCTCCCCTTCCTTGGCCTGCTGGTTCTTCAGCTTTTGTTCAAAGCTGGCAGGCAAGGCTAGAAAAAGACAAACACACCCTGATTCATTAACAAGTAGGCAAAACATTCTCTTTAAAATCCTCAGTTGTGATGGAAGTGGAACAGAAGCAATATGGAGGAGAACAATGGGTAATGGATGATGATAGTGATCCAGATTCGTTCATGCTGTCCTTCGGAACCTAAATATGATTCCAATGATTGGGTTGGTCAATGAAACAGACGACTTGTTAAACGAAGGTGGTAATCAAACCAGTACATGCAATAAACATGTCCTTCACAGCTGAACACAACCCCAAAACAAAATGAAATCCTTCCAAAGTACACAAAGGATCAGCAGCATACAGAGACAGGAATTTTTGGAGCTTTTGTCAGAACTTATGCAACATACCTTTGCATTGAGGCACCAATCTACACATGAACAATATTCAGAACAGTTTTCAGATAGGAATCATTTCTTAGTTGATAACCCTGCAGTATTTCCCAGGACACAATAGAAGCATACTCATTACCTTGGATATAAAACCGAGCCTACATGCTAACACAGCAGAGTGACTTCAAATCAAATTTGATCTGCCCCGAATACAACAGGTGTAGTAGACCTTCCCGTGAAATGCTTACTTACAAGCCCTTAACCAACAATGCAGTTCAAGAAATAGAGTTAAGAAAATATTTATTAAATAAATGAAACTAAAAAATTCAATAAAAAGTAACACAATAAAATAACAATAACGAGACTATATACAGGAGGTACCGAGTCAATGTGCAGGGGTACAGGTTAGTTGAGGTAATTTGTACATGTAGGTAGGGGTCAAGTGAAAATAAGATAACAAACAGCGAGTAGCAGCAGTGTAAAAACAAGGGGGGGCATTTGATTTATTGTACTGCGGTCTTATGGCTTGGGGGTAAAAGGTGTTAAGGAGCCTTTTGGACCTAGACGTGGCGCTCCGGTACCGCTTGCAGTGCGGCAGCAGAGAGAACAGTCTATGACTTTGGTGACTGGAGTCTTTGACAATTTTATGGGCCTTCCTCTGACACCGCCTAACTGAAAAGATTTGGCCCCCAGATCCTCAAAAAGTTCTCCAGCTGTACCATCGAAAGAATCCTGACCAGTTGCATCACCACCTCCCCCTGAGGGGGAAAAGGCATGGTCGTGCCCTCTTCACAATTTTCCTGTTGTGTTTGGACCATTATAGTTTGTTGGTGATGAGGACACCAAGGAACTTAAAACTCTCGACCCGCTCCACCACAGCCATGTCGATGTGAATGGGAGCCTGTTCGGCCATCCTTATCCTGTAGTCCAAGATCATCTCTGTTTTTTTCTTAGCACCACACTGCCAGGTCTCTGACCTTCTCCATATGAAGGTGATCAGGCCTACCACCGTTGTGTTGTCAGGAAACTTAATGATGGTTTGGAGTTTTGCTTGGCCACTCAGTCGTGTGAGACCCGGGAGTACAGGAGGGGACTAAGCACGCACCCCTGAGGGGCCCCCTTGTTGAGGATCAGTGTGGCAGATGTGTTGCTGTCTACCCTTACCACCTGGGGTGGCCCGTCAGGAAGTCCAGGATCCAGTTGCAGAGGGAGGTGTTTAGTCCCAGGGCCCTTAGCTTAGTGATGAGCTTTGAGGGTACTATGGTGTTGAATGCTGAGCTGTAGCCAATTAACAGCATTCTCACGTAGGTGTTCCTTTTGTCCAGGTGGGAAAGGGCAGTGTGGAGTGCGATTGAGATTGAGTCATCTGTGGACCTGTTGAGGCGGTATGCGAATTGGAGTGAGTCTAGGGTTTCGGGATGATGGTGTTGATTTGAGCCATGACCAGCCTTTCAAAGCCCTTCATGGCCACCGACATGAGTGCTACGGGCGGTAGTCATTTAGGCAGTTTACCTTCACTTTCTTGGGCAGAGGGACTATGGTGGTCTGCTTGAAACACGTAGGTATTACAGACTCGGTCAGGAAGAGTTTGAAAATGTCAGTGAAGGCACTTGCCAATTGGTCCGCACATGCTCTGAGTACACATCCTGGTAATCCGTCTGGCCCCGCGACCTTGTGAATGTTGACCTGTTTAAAGGTCTTGCTCACATCAGCTATGGAGAGTGTGATCACACAGTTGTCTGAAACAGCTGGTGCCCTCATGCATGCTTCAGTGTTGCTTGCCTTCGAAGCGAGAATAAAAGGCATTTAGCCCATCTGGTAGGCTTGCGTCACTGGGCAGCTTTGTAGTCTGTAATAGCTTGCAAGCCCTGCTACATCCGACAAGCGTCCGAGCCGGTGTAGTATGATTCATTCTTTGTCCAATTTTGACACTTTGCCTGTTTGATGGTTCATCTGAGGGCATAGCGGGATTTCTTATAAGCATCCGGATTAATCGTTGAAAGCGGCAGCTCTAGCATTTAGCTCGGTAGGGATGTTGCCTGTAATCCATGGCTTCTGGTTGGGATATGTACATATGGTCACTGTGGGGACGAAGTCATCGATGCACTTACACGGAACCCAAACTGGCTGCGCGCGTGCGCCATCGTGTGCATAAATGTATTTTGTCCCCCCACACCAAACGCAATCACGACACGCAGGTTAAAATATCAAAACAAACTCGGAACCAATTATATTAATTTGGGGACAGGTCGAAAAGCATTAAACATTTATGACAATTTATCTAGCTAGCTTGCACTTGCTAGCTAATTTGTCCTATTTAGCTAGCTTGCTGTTGCTAGCTAATTTGTCCTGGGATATAAACAATGAGTTGTTATTTTACCTGAAATGCACAAGGTCCTCTACTCCACCAATTAATCCACACATAAAATGGTCAACCGAATCCTTTCTAGTCATCTCTCATCCTTCCAGGCTTTTTCATCTCTTGACTTTATATTGTGATTGGCAACTTTCATAAATTAGGTGCATTACCGCCACTGACCTCGTTCGTCTTCAGTCACTCACGTGGGTATAACCATTGAGGAGATGGCACGTGGGTACCTGCTTCTATAAACCGATGAGTAGATGGGAGAGGCAGAACTTGCAGCGCAATCTGCGTCAGAAATAGAACTGACTTATATTTTAGCCCTTGGCAACGCAGACACTCGTTGGCACGCGCGAGCATTGTGGGTGCAATAATTGAATAATATAGATTCCTAAATATATTTTGCAAAGCTTGTGCATGCGAGGCGAGCGGTGTAGTCGGCCTGTTATTGATGAAGCCGGTGACTGAGGTGGTATACGCCTCAATGCCATTGGATGAATCCCGGGACATATTCCAGTCCGTGCTAGAAAAACAGTCCTGTAGCGTAGCATCCACACCATCTGACCATTTCCGTATTGAGTGAGTCACTGGTCCTTCCTGCTTTAGTTTTTGCTTGTAAGCAGGAATCAGGAGGATAGAATGGTCAGATTTGTCAAATAGAGGGTGAGGGAGAGCTTTGTATGCGCTTCTATGTGAGTTTTTTTCCCTCTGGTTGCACGTGACATGCTGGTAGAAATGAGGTAAAACAGATTTAAGTTAGCCTGCATTAAAGTCCCCGGCCACTAGAAGCGCCGCATCTGGATGAGCATTTTCTTGTTTGCTTAGGGCCTTATACAGCTCGTTGAGTGCGGTCTTAGTACCAGCATCGGTTTGTGGTGGTAAATAGACGGCTACAAAAAATACAGATGAAATCTGGTGAGCTAATAAACTGAACATCTAAGAATCTAAGAATCAGAGATGCCGCTGTACATTAAGTATGCACCCTTCAATAATCTAATCTTTCTCTCTTTACTCTGAGGATGATAGACCCAAAGATGAGAGAATGATGAACAAAGATCCTTATGGAATGGTTGACTGAGATCTGATGGTATGAATGGTGCCACAGGCATCGAGGGCACCAGCCGTGGTCACTTGTGATATTGCATAAATTGTGCATTTGACAATGCACACTGCAACGACAAGTCTAGATGAACGTTAAAAGTCACGCAAGTATCATTTAAATTTCAGAGAAACTAAAGAAGAGGGAAAATGAAGTGATGCACTTCCATCTCTGGTATCTACTACAGCTATAGATCTGCTAGATAGGATGGGGTGGGGCAGGATTGTTATGAGAGTGCCCAGCCCCCTCTAGCCTCCATATAATTCGAACCATGGCCCCGGCCATGGGAGTTACCTTTGACCATTAGCGAAGCATACTCTCTCTTATCCCCAATCACCACATTGACGGTGCCTGAGTCCATAGGTGTCAGCTCGCTCACGGTGAGAGAGTAGAAACCCCCCTCAGATACCTGGATCTCATTGAGGGGGGTGGGCTGCAGAGGGATTTGGTCTAGATACCACTGCGCCAGATAGGGCAGGTCCCCCTTGAAACACTCAACGTCCTGGGGTGGCTCCACTATGAACACGGTCTGACCTGGATAAAACAGATCTTAGACCATGACGGAAAGCAGAGACAAGGGCGCATGCTGTTCTGAGCATAATGTGTGTCCTGTCCACCAACCAGAATGGGATTAGACAGTGGGAAGGAATGATCTCCCAAATGTTAAAACATTCAGCATATAATAAGGCAAAACAAAGGGGCATGAATAATGCTCAGTCAATGAGGTTGCATCGTATGAATGTTGTCTGTTCAAGAAGACAAGCAGGAGAGTCAATCTTACTAGATGTTAAAATGTCAGCTCCAAGATACCAAAAACAAACTATTGCTCATATAACCCCTAGTATTATTCAAGTACCGATCAATAAAAGTTGACAGAGACAACCTAATCGCTCACAAAACATTTTTGCGGAAGCATCTAAATGCTCAACATTAATTCAAAGCTCTCTGCCCTGCTATGCACTGCAGTCAACATGTCAGCAAATCTATCATTTTCAGTGTCTGTAACTACTACATTAAAAAAAGTTATTAACATACAGTATGAGTGTGCAAAACCATACAGCAATTTCAGTCGAAGGTAATATCAATTCACTATAAACTGTTTGGTGATCTCATAGTAATTGTAAGCACGATAAAGAAAAGATCTACACTGTACAGAGACCAAGGTCTTACCTTTGACTGTCACCTTCGCCATCATCGTGGCAGTGCCCACGTCACAGGTGTAAGTGCCGCTGTCTTTCTCCTCCAGCTGCTTGATAGTGAGGGTGAGGACGGTCTCCTTCTGACTCATCTCATAGCGTCCCCCGGCCTTCAGCTCCACGCCCTCCTTGGACCAGGTGGCCTTGGAGGCAGGCTGGGCCGTCTCACACTGCAGGGTCACTGAGCCCTCCTCCTCCACCTCGCTGTCCTTCAGCTCCTTAGTAAACTTGTGGACTGGCTCTGAGGAAAGGTACATTCAGGTAGGAGCCCAGAGGAGAGGAAACTTTTTTTTTGTTATTTAACATTAAAAAGCAGTCACAGTTTAAAAGTGGTAGCTCCTGGTCAATGATACATGAATATCCAGTAATCAACAACCGTTAAACGATTGAAGGTGTCTGTGAAGGGAACTGGCCAGACTTACCTTTGATCTCCAGCTTGGCCTTGGTAGTGGCCCCTCCGATGACCTCACAGCTATATTCCCCAGAGTCCTGAACAGTGACACTGTGGACGGTCAACTTCATGACCCTCTCCTCTTTACTGATCTCATACTTCTCACTCTTCCTGATGTCCTTCCCATCTTTGGCCCACTGGACGGTGGCCCTGGTCTGTGTGACCTCACAGATGAACACAGCATCCTCCCCTGAGACTACACTAATGCTCTGCAGCTCCTGTGATACAGATTGAGCTTTGCCTGGAACAAGTCACAATTATGTGTTTTAATTCTGAGGGTGGCTCAATTTCCTTTCAATCACATGCAACAAACAAACTCAGAAATGTGATATGTTTTCTCTCAATGGTCTACATACCCATCTTTGCGATAACCTCAGGGATCAGTTGATCAAAGTCTCAAAACCATGAACGCTAAAACCCATGCAGATTGATGTTAGAACCTCAACTGGTAAAGATGTCTGACCTTCAACAGCTAAGGTAGTCTTGGAGTTCAGGTTCTTGATGTTGAAGACCACCTCACCAGCATCGGCTGGCGTCACATCCTTGATAACCATCATGTACTTGCGACCTGTACTGGAGACCTGGATGCGTCCTCCATTAGCCACGGTCTGGCCATTCAAGGTCCAGGAACACTCGTCAGTGCTTTCCCGTGACAGAATACACTGAAAGCTACATGTCTCTCCCTCCATCGCCTCCACGGACTTCAACTGCTTGGTGATACCTATGCTCAGGTCTACATAAAGGGAGGAGAGGAGTTTTTCTTTCAAAGACATGATGACACAATTGCTGCCTCAGCACACTATACTAATTTGTTTGCAAGTTATGCAGCTTTGTCATACACACCTCTCACAGTGACCTTTGACTTGGAAAGCTCAGTACCCAGGTCGCAGCTGTACTCCCCTGCGTCTTCCTTGGTAACATCCTTGATGATCAGACCCAGGGACTTGCCTGTGTGCAGGACCTCATACTTAGAGTCAGTGGTCAGGAGCGTACCATCTTTCCTCCAGGCGGGGGAGACCCTGGGCTTGGAGGCCTCACACGCCAGGGTGATCATACCTTTCACCTCTCCCACCACGTCATCCAGAGACTTGAGGAACACTGCACGCTTCTCTGGAGGAATGCAAATGGAGATCACAACCACCAGTTAAAGATGTTTAACATATTCTTTAGTCCCACTTCTACACTACAGTATTTTCACTTGGACCAAATTAGCTCATGAGTCTTTACCTTCGACTTTTAGGGTCACACCCTCCTTGATTTCCCTGACCTTGAAGATGATGGTGCCCCCATCCTCAGGGGCCAGATTCTTGAGTGTGAGCGTGTGCACTTTGCCCACGTGTGTGATGGTGTTGACCTCGTTGGAGAAGAGTGCTTTTTCATTGAGTAGCCATTGCACCTCCTCATCAGTGTAGTTGATCTCACAAATGAACACTGCATCACTGTCCTCATCCACCTCTGTGTCCACCAGGTGTTTGGTGATCTCCACTTTCCGAACTGCAATAACCCACAGCACACATCTCATTTGAACCATCAACGCTCAGCAAAGCAATCAGCATTGAAGTCAAATCAACACCAACATCTGATACAAAACGTACCCTCTACAGTGAGAGTGGCTTTGGTCTCGGCAGCAGCCGACTGACAGCGGTACTCCCCGGTGTCTTCCCCAGTCAGCTTCTGGATGGTCAGCTGAGCCCTCACAGCGTCCTGTTTCAGGCTGTACTTGTCTGAAGCATCCAGGAGGGTTTGCCCTTTGAACCAGCTCACCTCTTTGGGTGTGGCGGAGAACTTGCAGCTCAGAGTGGCTGAGCCCTTCTCCTTGACTTTCACATCTTTCATGGGCTCTACCACCTCAAGAGGACGCTCTGTAGTTGAGAGAATAAGAAGAACAAACAGCTCTGATCATAGGCAAGTCATATAGCATGCTCCTAACCCACTTTAATCTGGTTATGAGAACGTCATTTCAACCAGCTATACCCACTGAGAACATGGTAGTCTGACATAACCATTTGGTTCCACGCTCTGTGTATGAAGAAGCCTCTGACCTTTGACAGTAAGCTGGGCCACAGACTTGCTCTTGCCAGCCATGAACTGGACAGGTCCTGTCATGGAGGCCTTGGTCTTCTTAAAGGTGAGGCGGTGCATGGAGCCCTCCTTCTCCATCTCGACGTCAGCGCTCTCCTGCACGGCCACACCATTCAGGGTCCACTTGGGGGGCTTGACTGAGTCGATGTTGATCTCCACCTCGAAGAAGGCGGCAAAGGGCTCGGTCACTTCCACGGCACTTAGCTCCCGTACGACGCTGATGGCCTGCTCTAGAGGGACCACAGACACAGAGTGTTTAGGTCATACTTGAGGTAAAATCACTCTTAATTGCACTCTTTAGGGATCTGTTAAGAGTGCTATTTCCATTCACTCATTGACTGGTAGTCCTGTGTCCTGAAGTATTGATATGTGCTAAAAGAGATTCGAAAGTATATTTTGATGAAGCCACATTACACTTCATAGAAAATTCTTACATGTTTACAATAGACACGGTCCTGGATTTTCTCCTGTTACCTTCCACAAGAAGTTTACAGGATGTCTTGTCGTCGATGGCGTCACAGGTGTAAGTATCCTCATCATCCGAGCCCACGTCGTTTATGGTGAGTTTGCGGTATATACCCTCGCTGCTGATCTCGTGCTTCTTGCTGGGCTTGATCTCCTTCTTGTTCTTGTACCACTTGACCTTGGCGCTGGCCCGGGACACTTGGCATTCCAAGAACCCACGGTGTGTATACAAGGCTAACTTATCCCTGAGCTTCTTCACAAACTGGACAGGGAGCTCTACAGTAACAATAACAACCGTATCAATACAAGGAAGCGATACTTAGCAGTACCAAAGAAACATATCAAAACACTACCACACATCAAAGCTGTAAGTAGCACTAAACTAAGACAGGGAACAGAAAGTACTCAACAGGGGTCAGTACGCCAAAGAAAACAACTCCACATCTCCCTGTGCAATTCACATCCACAGGCTGTCCCAAGGAACAGTGATTTATCGTGTGCCTTCTTCCATCAACTCCAACATCCTGAGGGGCTCAGATAGCCACTGCATGGCCTTCTCATTCCTGGCCTGGTACAGAGGGATCGCCATGAACAACACGAGAGACAGTTCCCGAGGGTAGACGGGTCACGCTAGGATCTAGGTTCTGTGGTTCAGGTTCCCCAGAGGATGTATAGCAGCCATGCGTCAAAGAAAGACAACACCATGGATTCCCAGAGAAACCACTATGAATCGTTAAGGATGTAGCACTCTGGCCGGGGATACAAAACACCAATATTCCAGTCTAAAAGAGGCCAATGCAGTATCATCCCCACAGACGTTTGGCTGCTGAACCAAAATAAACCTCAGGGAAATAACTCTGAAGACACAGAGGACAGGCTGACTGGCTGAGCAATTGACTAACTGGACCAGTTGACATAATATTTTTCAGGTTTGAGTTATGGATCGGGAACTGCATTGACCATTGGCATGTTTAATGAGTGCTTGTGAATTCGTTGAATTTGTTACATACCGTATATTGTGATGTGCTGACCTGAATATGTTATTATATCCTATGGTGCTTCACATATCATGCCATAAATACCATGCTATAGGGAAAGCATGCTGGAAATAGACTTTACCTTTCACTGTCAGTTTGGCTGTTGAAGAGGCCTTTTCAGCTGTGAATTTAATCTCAGCAATGTCTTCTGGGGTCACCGACTTAAACAGCAGCACATAGATTTGACCTTTAATTGAAAGAAGGCAACTTATAACAACAGTACTGAATGTTAAAACACTGAAATAGTACATTTGTCCTGATTGATCAATGATAATAATTCAAAAACGGTGTATTACTAAAACGTATGAGTGTTTATCACAAATATGGACATCTAAACATGTATTTGGAAAGTATGGCAAATGTGTGTGTTCTCCTCACCCTCTTGTCTCATCTTGATGTTGTCACCGACTTTGAGTTTGGTGTCGCCTTTGAACCACTGGCAGTCCACTTCATCGTGAGAGATCTCACAGAAGAACGAAGCGCTCTCCTTCTCCATCACCTCCACGTCCTCAAGCCTCTTCACTATTCGAATGTCTCGGGCTGTGGAGCGAGAAGCACAAGAGACAATAAAAAGAGACATTAGAAAGTCTTCAACATACCTAATGCTGAATGGAATATGGCCGTTCTTTTACATAGATTTTTAGCTATGTATAGTGGGGTCTGAAATGATTCACGCCCTTGATAAAGATGAGCAAAAATGACTGTATAAAATAAATAATTGAAATACTGTGCTATATTGGAGCCTGAAAAAAAATGGGAAAGTTATGTTATTTTATACTAATAGAATTGCTCAGACAAAGAGATTTTGTTTAACAAGTAATATATATTTTTAGCAAAAAGTTAGAGGTCAAAATTCTTGACACGTGTTCTCAATACCTCACCTTGCAAGGATAACAGCACTGAGCCTTTTTATGAGTTGAAGAACACATAGGATTTGTATTTATTAGGGATCCCCATTAGCTGCTGCCGAGGCAGCAGCTACTCTTCCTGGGGTCCAAACACATTAATGCACTTATCACACATAAAACAAAAGATGAAATAGTACATCATATAACATTATTTCACCACTACATATCTACAATACAAAATGTAATACCACCATATACCAATATTACAATATACTGTACGTGTGTGTAGAGTGAGTGTGCTAGCGTGTGTGTGCGTATGCGTGTGTCTGTACCTGTGTGTGTGTCTCTTCACAGTCTCCGCTGTTGCAGAAGGCATATTTTTTATCTGTTTTTTTTTTATCTGATTCTACTGCTTGCATCAGTTACCTGATGTGAAATAGAGTTCCATGTTGTCATTGCGTTATGTAGGAATGTGCACCTCCCATAGTCTGTTCTGGACTTGAGGATTGTGACGAGACCTTTGGTGACATGTCTTGTGGGGTATGCATGGGTGTCCGAGCTGCGTGTTAGTAGTTTAAACAGACAGCTCGGTGCATTCAGCTTGTCAACACTTCTTACAAAAACAAGTAGTGATGAAGTCAATCTCTCCTCCACTTTTGAGCCATGAGAGATTGACATGCATATTATTCAATGTTAGATCTCTGTGTACATCTCAGGTCCAGCAGTGCTGCCCTGTTCTGAGCCAATTGTAATTTTCCGAGGTCCCTCTGTGGCAGGTGCCAAGTGCGACAAAATTATGGCCTGTAGGACCTGCCTTGTTGATAGTGTTGTTAAGAAGGCAGAGCAGTGCTTTATTATGGACAGACTTCTCCCTATCTAAGTGTTGGAGGAAATTATGGTTGAAATTATTAATTATGTATACATTTAAATTAAAACCATCTATTTTAATACTATTATGTTATGGTATGAAATGTATGGGTTCTTGGTTAAACTAGGACCGAAAATGTAGGTAAAACAAATTAATTGTCTGTACCTTGCGGGTTTAAGGGAGAGGGATGGCATATATCTTCTCAGACAGATAAGAATGTTTGTTTGATGTTCCATTAGTGGAGAAAAGTATATATTTTAGACAGATTGGAATGTTTGTTTTATGAGGGGAGTAGAAGACAATTTCCAGACCTGAAGACACTGCGCTATTGTGGATCGGAGAGGGTGTGAGAAACTGATGACGTCATTTCATGTTCTCTCCTCATAATGTAATGATCTTTGTATTTTTGGTCAGTACTCAATTGAATTAAACACTGTTACCTGACTTTTAAGACTGGTCTCGATCTATTTCATGCATAACTAATGAATTTACAACTCATTAATGAAATAGAGAGAGTGCGAATTTGGTTTTGGCTACAAAACATATAGGAATTTAGAATTCCTCTAACACTAAGCTACAGTTGTATCAACATGTTTTGACCATGACAGTTTACAATCCAGGGTTACTCCAAGCAGTTTCGACACATCAACTTGCGCAATTTCAGTCGCTGTAGTAGCTGACGTGTATAGTGTTGAGTCATCCGCATTCTTTTGACACACTAGTTTCTTCTTCTTTTTATTCAGTTTAATCACATTATTTCTCAATTGTAAGGGATCGTAGACCATTCCTACGTACAGAATCCTTCTAGGTCCTTGATACCCTTTTTTTTGGAAGGATTCTACATGGATGGATGAATGTGTCTAAGATCCCTGTCAATGTATTCTCATGGAAACAATTTTGAACAAGCTTCCGTGCCGTTATCCTCGCAAGGTGAGGCATTGACAGTTATTGAAAAAAGGGGTGTCAATCATTTTGACCCCCACCTTTATGAGATTTGTTTTAATCACTTGCTAAACAAAATCAATTTCTCTAAGCAATTGTATTCGTATAAATTAATATAATTTCATTTTTTTGGAGCATACATTATAGCTTAATATTTAAATTATTTATTTTATGCAGTCAATTTTGCTCATCTTTATCAAGTCTGTCAATAAGATCGCACCCCACCGTACCTGGTAAGAAGAAGGTCTGTTATTTCAAAGTGTGACACGCACTATTTTTAACTACCTGTGCAACAAAGTACTGTACAACTATCCTTGACAAGCCTAATACATAATTAGATTTTTTATTACACAATCAGTATCATTGGATTGCATAATATACAGTGTATTGTATCATATGAATAACATGCGGGGACTCATACCGTGAATAGTGAGTTTAGCTGATGTGTTGTCATCAGACGTTTGGCAGACGTATGTGCCCTCATCCTCTTGGGAACATTTGTGGATTAGCAGGCTGCGTGTGCGCCCCTGGGAGTGGATGCGAAAGTTCTTTCCTGGTTTCAGTTCCATGTCACCCTAAGAAACAGTGGTCTTTTAGTAAAAATAATTATATACACAATTATGCAAATAAAATTGCTGACAACTACAGTTCCATGATTTACTGGAATATGTTTTCTCACCTTGAACCACTTGACCTCAGCGTTAGTTCTGGACACCTCACACTCAAGCGTAGCCTTCTCCTTCTCTGGGGCTTTGACATCCTCCATGGGTTTAGAGATCATAGCCGCAGGTTCTATAAAAACCCCAACACCAATAAGCACAACCTTCAAATAACAGCTGCCACCTCAATTAGCACTCAACTCGATGAATAGTTAACTGTTCGTCGAAAATGGATATAACCTACCTGTAACAATGAGTTTGGCAGAAGTTTTGACTCCCTCTGCTTGGAAGGCAATTGTCCCTGCGTCCTCCATATTAATTTGGGATAGTGTGAGGGCGTGCTTCTTTCCCAGGGCTGTGATGCGGCAGTTGGACCCTGCCTTGAGCTTGACGCTGTCCCTGGTCCAGGAGCCCTCCACGTCAGCCTGGCTGAGCTCCACCTCAAGGGTCACTGTCTCCTTCTCATGGGCCTTGACCTCCGGCAGCAGGCCGTTCACCACCTCAATCTTCTTCACTGTGAAACACAGACAGAGGGAACGTTTAGGTGTGCTGGAATATGCATAGAATTATAGGTTACACAGCATCATCAGTAAGTGTCCTGTACATCTCTTCTTGACACGGAAACTGTAGATATAAATAGTCTGAGTATCTGGGTGGGGGTCAAATGTTCTATCAAACTACATGTAATATTAGAGAATACTGTTACTATACTCAATAGGGGCTAGTTACTGTATACTGTACAGTGCCATCAAAGTATTCACGCCCATTGACATTTTCCACATTTTGTTGTGGGATTAAAAGGGATTTAATTGTCATTCTTTTGTCAACAATCTACTAAAATACTCTATAATGTCAAAGTGGAATAAAAATTCAAAAATGTGTTTAACCCCCTGAGTCAATACATATTAATAAATCATGCATTTATAAAGCCCCCCTTTTTTTTTACATCAGCAGATACCCAGCCTAAAACCCCAAAAAGCAATCAATGCAGATGTACAGTAGAAGCATAGTGGCAAGGAAAAACTCCCTAGAAAGGCAGGAACCAAGGAAGAAACCTAGAGAGGAAGGAGGTTCTAAGGGGTGACCAGTCCTCTTATGGCTGTGCCGGGTGGAGATTATAAGAGTACATTAAGGCCAGATCGTTCTTCAAGATGTTCAAACGTTCATAGATGACCACCAGGGTCAAATAATAATCACAGTGGTTGTAGAGGGTGCAACAGGTCAGCACCTCAGGAGTAAATGTCAGTTGGCTTTTCATAGCCGAGCATTCAGAGGTCGAGAGAGCAGGTGCGGTAGAGAGGGAGAGAGAGGGAGGGAGAGCTAGAAAGAGGGAGAGAGAGGGACGAAAAAGGGTAGCACGTCTGGTGAACAGGTCAGGGTTCAATAGCCACAGGCAGAACAGTTGAAACGGGAGCAGCAGCATGACAATGTAGCACGTCCGGTGATGTTAGAATCACCATTGGCAGTGGTTACATGTGAGTCTTTCTGGGTAAGTCTCTAAGAGCGTTCACACTGTGCAAATTATAGGTGAACAAGGGGGCCTCAGTTTCCCCGAATGAGACGTTAGCTCCTCTAAATGCAACAAAAGTCAGACTTTGGGTGGGGTCTCTAAATAATGCTAATTTAACCATTCTCCTATTTGTTTAAAATGCAGTGGTAAATATGTTGCACAGTGGTAAACATAAAAATAAAACCTCCCAATGAAACGAACACCCCCAACTCTCTGTCATGGTTTAAACCAATTATTTATATGTGGCAGCGCTGGCAGTCTCAGCTGCATAGATTTTCCTTTGTACTTCCTTGTTTTCGCCATTTGTTTGCCATGCATCCTTGATTTAAACAAATAGCCTATGCCTTTATTCCAATGCATTAGCTTTATCCGTTGATGTATCATTGTTTGCTGTGGTCAGTCAGCTCAGCTGTTCAGAGCACTCATTGCTTTGTTTCACAGGTGTGTGCTGGTACTGGTGTTCTCCATTCTCCTGTAGTAGTAGACCATTTATTTAGCGTTATTATTTTCTATTCATATTTGTTTTCTTTACTGCATCACCTGATGATGGTCAACAATATCACTAGACAACTAGCCTACAGCTAGACATCAATGCGCATCCAACAAGTATACGTTAATGACAGTAGGCCTATAGTCGACCCTCGTTTAGAAGCATTCGATTTTGCAGTGGGATAGGCCTACATTATTTTGGATTTGTGTCCCCGTGGGAACTGTTTTACCGGTGAAACATAATGAAATGTTACGTTGGCATAGTTACACTTACAGTGCATTTTCCCAGATCTCCAAGATCCATGATAGGTACAGGTTTTAAGATCAATATTCTATTTCAATTGTTAAACGCTAAATAATGAAAAATAACACTGTCATTGTAACGGTCTTCTTCCTCCCCTGACGAGGAGTAGTAGGAGGACCAATGCGGAGGACCAATGCGCAGCGTGGTAAGTGTTCATGATACTTTTAGTAGAACACAGAAAAATACAAAAATAACAACGTGAAATAACAAAAACCGAAACAGTTCCATGTGGAACACACAGACACAGAAAATAATCACCCACAAATCAAGGGTGAAAACAGGCTGCCTAAGTATGGTTCTCAATCAGGGACAACGATTGACAGTTGCCTCTGATTGAGAACCATACCAGGCCAAACACAGAAATACAAACATAGACAACCCACCCAACTCACACCCTGACCATACTAAAACAAAGACATAACAAAAGAACTAGGGTCAGAACGTGACAGTCATAAATGTAAGGAAAGAACTCGATCCCTCCGATGTCAACAACTACAGACCAGTATCCCTTCTCTCTTTTCTCTCCAAAACTCTTGAGCGTGCCGTCCTTGGCCAGCTCTACCGCTATCTCTCTCAGAATGACCTTCTTGATCCAAATCAGTCAGGTTTCAAGACTAGTCATTCAACTGAGACTGCTCTTCTCTGTATCACGGAGGCGCTCCGCACTGCTAAAGCTAACTCTCTCTCCTCTGCTCTCATCCTTCTAGACCAGGGGTGTCAAACATACGGCCCGCGGGCCGGAACCGGCCCCCAAGGAGGTTCGATCAGGCCCGCAGGATAATTTGAAAGTGGAAAAAAATGCATAAAAGACATGGAATTAATATTTTTTTTTTTTTTTTTTAAGACAAGCCGCATCACTGAGACAGACTGAAAACAGCAGACGGTATCAATGCGCCATCTGCTGCTTGTTACGACGTTGTTAAGATTGTTAATGTCTCTACCTCTCCACTACACCCTCATTAGCCAAAATGTCGTTATCCAAACGGAGAAAAGTAGATAAGGAGTGTAGAATTTTCAAAGAAAAATGGACCACGTCCTATTTATTTACAGAGATGCACGGAAAACCTTTGTGCTTGGTGTGTTTGCAACAAGTTTCGGTATTGAAGGAATATAATATTCGACGCCACTACGAGACTCATCACAGCGAAAAATATGACGGCTTGCAAGGACAACTGAGAAGAGATAAGATTAACGAATTGCTGGCGGGTCTGAGGAAACAGCAGTCAACTTTCATCCAGAGCCGAGAAGTCAGTGAAGCAGCGGTAAAAGCCAGCTACCTAATTGCTAGCGAAATAGCATTAGCATCGAAGCCGTATTCCGACGGTGACTTTGTTAAACGATGCATGATGAAGGCGGCTGAACTTGTATGTCCCGAGAAGCGACAAGCTTTTGCCAATATTAGCATGACGAGGAATACTATAGCAGAGAGGATTTCGGAACTATCGGCAGATTTAGACAGTCAATTGAAACAGAGAGTCAAGTCATTTATTGCATTTTCCGTGGCAATTGACGAGAGCACTGACATCACAGACGTGGCCCAACTGGCCATATTTATTCGAGGAGTTGATGAGACATTGACTGTTACTGAAGAGTTTCTTGAGTTGGTGCCAATGATGGACACCACAACAGCCGAGGACATTTTCGGCTCTGTCCTTGCTGCATTGGACAGAGTTGGAGTGGACTGGTCCCGCGCTGTCAGCCTGGCTACAGACGGCGCGCCATCCATGGTCGGAAAGAAAGCAGGTGTCGCGACAAAGTTCAAAGACAAAGTACAAGCCCTTAATGGAGGAGATCGTTTCTGGACATTTCACTGTATTTTGCACCAGGAGGCATTGTGTTGCAAGTCGCTGAAAATGGACCACGTCATGGAGGTGGTTGTTCGCACTGTAAATTTCATCCGGTCCAGAGGTCTGAACCATCGTCAGTTTGACAAACTTCTCAGCGACAGCAACATTACCCACAGCCTGCCATACCACACTGAAGTGAGATGGTTAAGCCGAGGCATTTCTTTGATCTACGAGAGGAAATCGGACAGTTCATGGAGAAAAAAGGAAAACCGGTGTTGGAATTACAATCTCAGGAATGGCTACGGGACCTTGCATTCTTGGTTGATATTACTGAACACTTGAACAATCTGAACAAAATGTTGCAAGGCCGCAAAAAAGTTGTCACACAGTTTTCTGACAACATACATGCATTTAAGTTGAAGCTGACTTTGTGGGAGATGCAACTGGCAAATGGCAACCCTGCCCTGATTTTATCAGTATCTACTACCAGGGTACCCCAAATTAACAGCCCTGGCTGCTAAAATTTTGTGCATGTTTGGGACAACCTACCTTTGTGAACAAATTTTCTCAGTGATGAATATCAATAAAACAAAAATGCGTTCAAGGCTCACAAACAAGCACTTAAATGACATTCTGAAAGTGACAGCTAGTCAGGACATGACACCTGGTGTTGATGCACTTGTACAGGCCAAAAGATGCCAAGTTTCAGGTACAAATACAAGTCCAGACTAGACTAACACCTTTAAAATGCTGCCTTAGATACTGTTTGCATTGAAAGAATACAGCTCTGTGAAGATGAATCCTTACTGTGGTGATTTAAAAAATGTGCACTTTAATGTTAGTCAGCAGCTTCAAAACAAAAGTTGTGTGATGGAATTCTACTGTTCATACAACTCCATACATTTTCAGTATGTATTGTATGTGTATGTATGTTTCATGTATGAAGTTTACAGATTTACAGGACAGGCGAACACTTTCTTCATTACACATTTAAAATCACTCTCCTTAGTTTGTAAGGTGTACGCAGGGATTACATTTAGATTTTATATGCGTATGTGTAAGTGGTTTAAAAATCCTTTCTTTAAAAGTCTAATTTAATCTTAAAGTGCATTACTATATTTTTCAGTACCAATTAAAGTTTTGTGCCTTTGTACAATCAGTGGGATCAGTTGCAATGCATATTTGTGAATGATAAAAGTAAATTGCACATTTGTCTAAGGAAATATGAGGTGTTTCATGAAATGTTTTGTAAAAGGATAGTTCATTAAATTTCAATATTTTCCTAATGTTCTTGTGCTTCTTTACACCAAAACAAAGGAAAGACATGATATTTTGGTTATTTATAGCAGAGTATGGTATAATTTTAATGGTCCGGCCCACTTGACATCTCCCTAGGCCGTATGTGGCCCACGATGCGAAATGAGTTTGACACCCCTGTTCTAGACCTATCGGCTGCCTTCGATACTGTGAACCATCAGATCCTCCTCTCCACCCTCTCCGAGTTGGGCATCTCCGGCGCGGCCCACGCTTGATTGCGTCCTACCTGACAGGTCGCTCCTACCAGGTCGCGTGGCGAGAATCTGTCTCCTCACCACGCGCTCTCACCACTGGTGTCCCCCAGGGCTCTGTTCTAGGCCCTCTCTTATTCTCGCTATACACCAAGTCACTTGGCTCTGTCATAACCTCACATGGTCTCTCCTATCATTGCTATGCAGACGACACACAATTAATCTTCTCCTTTCCCCCTTCTGATGACCAGGTGGCGAATCGCATCTCTGCATGTCTGGCAGACATATCAGTGTGGATGACGGATCACCACCTCAAGCTGAACCTCAGCAAGACGGAGCTCATCTTCCTCCCGGGAAGGACTGCCCGTTCCATGATCTCGCCATCACGGTTGACAACTCCATTGTGTCCTCCTCCCAGAGCGCTAAGAACCTTGGCGTGATCCTGGACAACACCCTGACGTTCTCAACTAACATCAAGGCGGTGTCCCGTTCCTGTAGGTTCATGCTCTACAACATCCGCAGAGTACGACCCTGCCTCACACAGGAAGCGGCGCAGGTCCTAATCCAGGCACTTGTCATCTCCCGTCTTGATTACTGCAACTCGCTGTTGGCTGGGCTCCCTGCCTGTGCCATTAAACCCCTACAACTCATCCAGAACGCCGCAGCCCGTCTGGTGTTCAACCTTCCCAAGTTCTCTCACGTCACCCCGCTCCTCCGCTCTCTCCACTGGCTTCCAGTTGAAGCTTGCATCCGCTACAAGACCATGGTGCTCGCCTACGGAGCTGTGAGGGGAACGGCACCTCAGTACCTCCAGGCTCTGATCAGGCCCTACACCCAAACAAGGGCACTGCGTTCATCCACCTCTGGCCTGCTCGCCTCCCTACCACTGAGGAAGTACAGTTCCCGCTCAGCCCAGTCAAAACTGTTCGCTGCTCTGGCCCCCAATGGTGGAACAAACTCCCTCACGACGCCAGGACAGCGGAGTCAATCACCACCTTCCGGAGACACCTGAAACTCCACCTCTTCAAGGAATACCTAGGATAGGGTAAGTAAGGGTAAGTAATCCTTCTCACCCCCCTTCTCCCCCCCAACAAGATTTAGATGCAAGTGGCTGTTCCACTGGTTGTCATAAGGTGTATGCACCAATTTGTAAGTCGCTCTGGATAAGAGCGTCTGCTAACTGACTTAAATGTAATGTAAATGTGTTTTATGTCACAAGATGTCACGCCCTGACCATAGAGAGCTTTTTATTTTCTATGTTCTATGTTGGTTAGGTCGGGTGTGACTAGGGTGGCTTATCTAGGTTATTATATGTCTATGTTGGCTTGGTATGGTTCCCAATCAGAGGCAGCTGTTTATCGTTGTCTCTGATTGGGGATCATATTTAGGCAGCCTTTCCCACTGGGTTTTTGTGGGATCTTGTTTGTGTGTAGTTGCCAGTGTGCACTGCATTTGACTTCACGTTTCGTTTTGGTTCTGTATTGTTTTGGTGAGTTTATTTAATTAAACATGTGGAACTCTATGCATGCTGCGCCTTGGTCCGTTAATTCTACAAACGACCGTGACAGAAGATCCCGACACTCACGGACCAAGCAGTGTGCACAGGAGGAGAGGGTATCCTGGGCCTGGGAGGATATCCAGGAGGTAAAGACATCCTGGACTTGGGAGGAGATAATGGCAGGAGACGAACGCCTTCCTTGGAAGCAGACGCAAGCGGTGAGGGAAGGACAGCGACAACCCCGGGCTTCGTGGCCACGACGCAAGCCCAAGAAGCAGCCTCCAAAAAATGTTGGGGGTGGCACACGGGTTGGTCGGCGAAGTTGAGATGTGAGTTAGAGACCGTCGAGGAGTTATTGGACAAATTGCAGGACAGTGAACAGAGGGGAGAGTTAGAGACCTTCGAGGAGTTGTTGGACAAATTGGAGGAGAGTGAAACGAGAGAGCTGTTGGTTTGGCGTAGTATGCACGGCATTCGCCCTGAGGAGCGTGTTAGCCATCTGATGCCACCTGTGCCAGCTCCCCATACTCGTCCTGAGGAGCGTGTCATTTGTCCCGGTACCATGTGGGCTGGTTCTACGCACCAGGTCTCCAGTGCGCCTACACAGCCCAGTACGTCCTGTGCCTGCTCCTCGCACTCTCCCTGAAGTGCGTGTCCGCAGTCCGGTACCACTTGTGCCGGCCCCAGGCATCAGGCCTCCAGTGCACCTCCCCAGTCCAGAGTTTCAGGCGACTAGTCCCAGTCCAGAGCTTCAGGCGACGAGACCCAGTCCAGAGCTTCCGGAGACGGTCCACGGTCCGGAATCTTCAGCTCCATGGCAGGAGCCTTCCTCTGCGCCGATGTCCAGTCAAGGCACGGCGTCCAGTGCCGTGCCAAGGCAGGAGCCTCCAGCGAGGGTTCCTAGTCCAGAGCCTCCTGCAAGGGTTCCCAGTCCAGAGCCTCCTGCGAGGGTTCCCAGTCCAGAGCTTCCTGCGAGGGTTCCCAGTCCAGAGCCTCCTGCGAGGGTTCCCAGTCCAGAGCCTCCAGCGAGGGTTCTTAGTCCAGATCCTCCAGCGAGTGTTCCCAGTCCAGAGCCTCCTGAGGGTTCCCAGTCCGGAGCCTCCTGCGAGGGTTCCCAGTCCGGAGCCTCCAATAATGATCCACGGACCGGTTCCTCCGGCGACGATCCACGGTCCGGAGCCTCCGGCGACGAGCCACGGTCCGGAGCCTCCGGCGACGAGCCACGGTCCGGTGGTTAGCTCAAATTACGTTTATTTTTTATACTGAAACTCCCCAGTCCTTAATGATTACAAGCACATGATGCAGCCACCACTATGCTTGAAAATATAGAGAGTGGTACTAGGTAATGTGATGTCTTGGATTTTCCCCAAACATTACACTTTCTAAGTTTACTGCTTTGCCACAATATTTGCATTATTACTATAGTGCCTTGTTGCAAACAGGATGCATTTTTTTTAAATATTTTTATTCTGTACAGGCTTCCTTCTTTTTACTCTGTCAATTAGGTTAGTATTGTGGAGTAACTACAATGTTGATCCATCCTCAGTTTTTTTTCTATCACAGTTACTGGCCTAATGGTGAAATCCCTGAGCGGTTTCCTTCCTCTCCGGTAACTGAGTTAGGAAGGGCGGCTGGATCTTTGTCGTGATTGGGTGTATTGATACACCATCCAAAGCATAAATAATAACTTTACCACGCTCAGATGGATATATTCAATGTCTGCCCTTTACGAAGGATTGTAAAACCTCCCTGGTCTTTGTGGTTGAATCTGTGTTTGAAATGCACTGTTTGACTGAGGGACCATACAGGTAACTGTACTGTATGTGTGAGCTAGAGATGTAGTCATTCAAAAATCAAACCTGTTATGGCTAGACGTTCCGCTGGAAGCCATAGGAACTGCAAACAGGCGCCTCATAAATCTAGTTTCCCATAGAAAACACAAAAAATTCCTGGATGGTTTGATCTTGGGGTTTCGACCTGCCAAATACGTTCTGTTACACTCAGACATTATTTTAACAGTTTTGAAACTTTAGAGTGTTTTCTATCCATATCTACCAATTACATGCATATCCTAGCTTCTGGGCCTGAGTAGCAGGCAGTTTACTTTGGGCACGCTTTTTATCTGGACGTGAAAATACTGCCCCCTATTCTAAAGTGGTTTTAAACACTTTTATTGCACACATTTATTTACCTTTATTTAACTAGGCAAGTCAGTTAAGAACAAATTCTTATTGTCAATGACAGCCTAGGAACAGTGGGTTAATTGCCTGTTCAGGGGCAAAATGACAGATTTGTACCTTGTCAGCTCGGGGTTTGAACTTACAACTTTCCGGTTACTAGTCCAACGCTCTAACCACTAGGCTACCCTGCCACACACATAGTGAGTCCATGCAACTTATGTCACAAATTTTTACTTCTGAACTTATTTAGGCTTATCATAACAAAGGGGTTGAATACTTATTGACTCAAAACATTTCAGCTTTTAATTTTTAATTAATTAATTTTTAATTAATTTGTCAATATATATATATATATATATATATATTACATTACAAGGTATTGTGTATAGGCCAGTGACCAAAATCTAATACATTTAAAATGCAGGCTGTAACACAATAAAATGTGAAAAAAGTGAAGGGGTGTGAATAGTTTCTGTAGATACTCTATATAACCATAAAACTACCGCAGCTGTAAATAGGACACCATTCTTACTTACCATCCACTGTGAGTTTGGCCTGGGTCTTGTCGTCCAGGGTCTCACAGGAGTAGTAACCACGGTCGGCCGTAGTCACACTCTTAAAGACCAGGGTCTGCTTGGCTCCATCCAGCCTGATCTCCATGTTGCCTCCAGGCTGTAGCACCACGCTGTTCTTCATCCACCTGACCTCTTTAGAGGGCTTACTCAGCTCTACCTCCAGCTTCACCTCCTTCTGTTCCTCCACCGCCATCACATTCTCCAGCTTCTTCTTGAACATCACCGGCTCCACTGTCAGGGCACAAAGAAAACACAGATATTACAACTCCTTTCCGAAAACTGTAGCCCTTCTAAGCAAAATTGCTTAGAAGGCTTCTACATTTTTGTAAATAATGGCTGTAATTGTATATCAATCAATGAAGACAATCAGAGGATTTTACAGAACAGAAGCATATCCATGGGAAATGTGCATATTTTTTATATCGTAAGTGCAATATGTAACTTTTTGGGCCACCTGACCAAATTCACATAGAAATGTGCATTATAGATGTCATTCTCATTGAAAGCAAGTCCAAGAAGCAGTACATCTGTTCCGTTTCTATGCTTCTCGTTCTTAAGTTTAGCTTTTGCATCTTTTACTTCTGGTTTTGTACACCAGATTCAAACAGTTGAAAATAGTATATTTTTGGTTATGGAAAAGATATTTCACAGTGGTTTAGATGATAAAATGATTCTCTACACTATACTTGCTCTTTTGGTCACAAAAAACTGAAATTCGGCAAACTATTCGAATTTTAGCAAACAGGAGCTATTTCTCCATCGTGCACCTTTAAAGCGAATGGAGGTTGGTTCTTACGTTGCACTTGGAGGGTAGCACTGCAGGTTTTTCCCTCTGCATCAATACTGATCTCTTGAGCATCATCCTGACTGACTGAGGTGACGGTGAGGGAGTGGCTGGTGCCCCCATGCTCAATCTTATATTTGGGCCCAGCAGTGATGGGCACGTTGTTGCAGAACCATTTCACGTTGACGTCAGCTGGGGTGACACTACACTTGAAGATGGCCTCCTTCCCCTCCACAGCAGCGACGTTGCTCAGCTTGGAAGTCAGCTTCACCAGTCTGGGTGCTGAAAAGGACAGAAAATAATAGATTACTTGGAGACATAATTAGACTCAGGAACACAGAAAATGGGTTAATATGGAAATGAATGGCTTAACATCTAGTGCGTTTGACCGTATGTCTGTAACTACTGTATGCTGTATCTTGTATATGTCTGTAACTACAGTTCATCTTGTATTAGTCAGGTACCAAGTTGTACATCTAATGAAAACAAAGCCTCAGCTACCTTTGGTGGAGACCTTGGCAGAGGTCTTATCATCTTTGCATTCACAGCTGTATTCTCCCTCATCCTCTTTTGCCATTCCTGTCACAGTAAGGACCCGCTTGGGACCATCAGTGCTGACACAGAACTTGCCGCCGGGTTTGACCTCACAGCTGTCGTGGCGCCAGAGCACGTCCCCTAAGGCTCGGTTCATTTCACAGGTCAGTGTCAGTGTACCACCCAGCTCTGTGGCTACAGGCTGCAACTGCACCACAAACTTCAGCGGTGAGTCTGAAGGGAAACATGGCCAGCATTTCAATAGCTAAATGGAATATGTAGGATCTTCATAGGTATTGACTATGCTCACAGAAACATACAACACTAGCCCGTCAATCATTTGTTCTGACGAATGAAAAGCAAACTAACCTTTGACTTGAACTTTGAACTCAAGCTTGTCGTCAGCAGTGTGGCAAGAGTAGGTGCCACTGTCTTTGACTTCAGTGGACTTCACAATCAGGGTACGAGAATGTCCCTCTCTCTTCATGTCATACTTAGAGCTCTCCTTCAACTCCACGCCGTCCCTGAACCACTTAACACTGGCACTCTCCGAAGTCAACTCAGTGGTCAAAACAATCTTCTCACTTGCTTGAACACTGCATGCACTCTTCACTGCAGTTTTTTTAAACTTGGCAGAGGATTCTAGAAACAAAAGAGAAGAGTTGTTAGTATAGAGGTGATAGCAAAGACATTTGGGTACAACAAATATTGTTGAAAGTCAATGACATCCTACCTGCCACCTCTATCTTGAAGGCCAGTTTCTCTGCTCCAACCTCACAGGTGTACTCTCCAGCATCCTTCTTCTCCACCTTCTCTATCACCAGCTGACGAGTCTTGCCCTTTGTCTCCATGGAGACGGTCTTACTGGAAGTCAGCAGCTTGCCATCCTTGTACCATTTCACCTCTGTCTTGGTATCAGACACCTCACAGCTCAGAGTGGCTTTCTGGGAGAGAGTAACTTTCACCTCCTTCTGTACAGACTCCTTGTTGGTGAAGGCTGCCTGGACCTCTGAATGGGGATCAATTAAGGGTATGGTAAAATCAGAAACCCCCAATTCAGGGTAAAACAATCCCCACCCCAAATCAGAAACCATTAACATAATCTTGTACATGACAGACAAAGGAGACATCAAGTGGTATTGCCAGAGTAAGTTAAAAATCAGCATTTCTCAAGCATTATGAGACAAAGACATTTCAACAAACAAAAACAAGTCTTATATCAACATGAACAAAACAATCATAATAGACAACGGTATAACATCCCTTTGCTTGGGAGAAAACACGTGTTGACAACGTAGAACACACACGGTATATTCACAACCATTCACCCACCAAAACCTTGAGAGAAACATCAATAGACAGCCAGCTCTCATATTGTCCCTACCTGCCACCTGTATCTTAAAGGCCACTTTCTCTGCTCCAACCTCACAAGTGTACTCGCCAGCATCCTTCTTCTCCACAATGTCCAACACTAGCTGACGAGTCTTGTCCTTTGTCTCCATGTGGACTGTCTTGCTGGTTGTCAGACGTTTGCCGTCCTTGTACCATTTCACCTCCGTCTTTTGGTCGGACACCTCACAGCTCAGAGTGGCTTTCTGGGAGAGAGTAACTTTTACCTCCTTCTGTACAGACTCCTTGTTGGAGAAAGCCGCTTGAGTTTCTGAGAAAACAATCATGGAGATGCATGGCAGTACCAGAAGCATTACATTCAAGGTCAAATAATCCCAACAACCAAACCAGATACCATATCTTACACACAACAGACCCGGGGGACATAAAGAGATACAATTGCGAGATAAATGAACCATCTGCGTTTTCTAAAGCGGAAGACAATGAAGCAAAAAAGACATTTCAAGACAATCAAACAACACAACAGTATAAGATCTCTTTTCTTTAGGGAAAACATTTATAGGCAATGTAGAGAACACATGCACTGAGTGTACAAAACATTAGGAACACCTTCCTAATATTGAGTTGCACCCCCTTTTGCCCTCAGAACAGCCTCAATGCGTTCCATAGGGATGCTGGTCCATGTTGACTCCAAGGCTTCCCACAGTTGTGTCAAGTCGGCTGGATGTCCTTTGGGTGGTGGACCATTCTTGATACACACAGGAAACTGTTGAACGTGGAAAAACCCAGCAGCGTTGCTGTTCTTGACACACTTAAACCGGTGCGTCTGGCACCTACCACCATACCCCAATCAAAGGCACTTAAATATTTTGTTTTGTCCATTTAACCTCTGAATGGCACACATACACAAGCCATGTCTCAGTTGTCTCAAGGCTTAGAAATCCTTCTTTAACATGTCTCCTCCCCTTCATCTACACTGATTGAAGTGACATCAATAAGGGATCATAGCTTTCACCTGGATTCACCTGGTCAGTCTACGTCATGGAAAGAGCAGGTGATCCTAATGCTTTGTACACTCAGTGTATATTGACAACTATTTAGCCTCCAAAGCCTTCTGGGGAACAATAATAGACAGCGGCTTTATATGTCCTTACCTGCCATCTGAATTTTGAAGGCCAGTTTGTCTGCTCCAACTTCACAGGTGTACTCTCCAGCATCCTTCTTCTCCACCTTCTCTATCACCAGCTGACGAGTCTTGCCCTTTGTCTCCATGGAGACGGTCTTACTGGAAGTCAGCAGCTTGCCATCCTTGTACCATTTCACCTCTGTCTCGGTATCAGACACCTCACATCTCAGAGTGGCTTTCTGGGAGAGAGTAGCTTTCACCTCCTTCTGTACAGACTCCTTGTTGGTGAAAGCCGCTTGAGTTTCTGAGAAAACAATCATGGAGATGCATGGCAGTACCAGAAGCATTACATTCAAGGTCAAATAATCCCAACAACCAAACCAGATACCATATCTTACACACAACAGACCCGGGGGACATAAAGAGATACAATTGCGAGATAAATGAACCATCTGCGTTTTCTAAAGCGGAAGACAATGAAGCAAAAAAGACATTTCAAGACAATCAAACAACACAACAGTATAAGATCTCTTTTCTTTAGGGAAAACATTTATAGGCAATGTAGAGAACACATGCACTGAGTGTACAAAACATTAGGAACACCTTCCTAATATTGAGTTGCACCCCCTTTTGCCCTCAGAACAGCCTCAATGCGTTCCATAGGGATGCTGGTCCATGTTGACTCCAAGGCTTCCCACAGTTGTGTCAAGTCGGCTGGATGTCCTTTGGGTGGTGGACCATTCTTGATACACACAGGAAACTGTTGAACGTGGAAAAACCCAGCAGCGTTGCTGTTCTTGACACACTTAAACCGGTGCGTCTGGCACCTACCACCATACCCCAATCAAAGGCACTTAAATATTTTGTTTTGTCCATTTAACCTCTGAATGGCACACATACACAAGCCATGTCTCAGTTGTCTCAAGGCTTAGAAATCCTTCTTTAACATGTCTCCTCCCCTTCATCTACACTGATTGAAGTGACATCAATAAGGGATCATAGCTTTCACCTGGATTCACCTGGTCAGTCTACGTCATGGAAAGAGCAGGTGATCCTAATGCTTTGTACACTCAGTGTATATTGACAACTATTTAGCCTCCAAAGCCTTCTGGGGAACAATAATAGACAGCGGCTTTATATGTCCTTACCTGCCATCTGAATTTTGAAGGCCAGTTTGTCTGCTCCAACTTCACAGGTGTACTCTCCAGCATCCTTCTTCTCCACCTTCTCTATCACCAGCTGACGAGTCTTGCCCTTAGTTTCCATCTGGACTGTCTTACTGGAAGTCAGAAGCTTGCCATCCTTGTACCATTTCACCTCTGTCTTGGTATCAGACACCTCACAGCTCAGAGTGGCTTTCTGGGAGAGAGTAACTTTCACCTCCTTCTGTACAGACTCCTTGTTGGTGAAGGCAGCCTGCGTTTCTGAAGGAGGAACCATTGAAGGATATGATGGAAATTAAAAACCTTCCTCTCAATATAACATCAAAACAGGAACCATATCTGTAGACTGGACAAATACGGGAGGTATTGGACATTGCCTTCCAAAGTCAACCATCGGAAATTCAAATGTTTTATGGAGACGGACACACACACACCAGAACAACAAACAAGGAAACAGAGCACTCAGATATCCCCATGAGCAACATCAGTCAAACAAGACACACTATTAAAAGGACATTGTTGTGAGGAATCAAAACAACCAATTAAAAAACTCCCCAAACCTTTCTGTTTGTAAGATAGAACTTAAAATTCTATGGTCCCAATTACACTATGAAAATAACAAAATAGCTGTAAGTTTGTAAGATAAAAACAGAACTGAAAATGTAACTGTGTCTGCCCCATAACATCTCCTCAGACCTAGGTACTGTAAATCTCTTCTTGAAATAAGAATAACACAACTTGAATTCGTAGGACAGACACATGGGCAACCATTCCAGCAACCAAAGCCTAAATGGCATCACAGAGGGCATGTAACTAAAAAAGAACTCCTCCTTACCTCCAGTCACGTGTATCTTGTAGGCCAGCTTTTCTGTTCCCACTTCACAGGTGTACTCTCCAGCATCCTTCTTCTCCACCTTCTCTATCACCAGCTGACGAGTCTTGTCCTTTGTCTCCATGGAGACTGTCTTACTGGAAGTCAGCAGCTTGCCATCCTTGTACCATTTAACCTCTGCCTTGGTATCAGACACCTCACAGGTCAGAGTGGCTTTCTGGGAGAGAGTAGCTTTCACCTCTTTCTGTACAGACTCCTTGTTGGTGAAGGCAGCCTGTTGTGCGTCTGATGGAACAATCATTGAGGGGCAAAATGGCAGAAATGTTTCATTTAGGGTCAAACAGTATCAACACTAAACACAGGACACATCCCTTACTGTCCTGTACAGACCATGGGGACAATGAACTACAGAACGTACACCGGGAGTCAACAATTCTAACATGATACGAAGACAAACAAACTATGCAACAAACATGGAAACAGACTTTTTCAGACATAATATAAGATAGAGCAGCGACACAGATTGCAGGAGACATCAACTTGGGAAGACAACTCAACAAATGAAAGAACCTTTTTCAAACACAAGTTTTATTGCATAAATATCTGTAGGACAGGCATTTGGACAACCATCCCTCCCACTATAAGCCCTATAGCAGACGATAGACGGACAGTAAATCCAATAGTTGCAAAACATCCATACCTGCCACCTGAATCTTATAGACCAGTTTCTCCGCTCCAACCTCACAGGTGTACTCTCCAGCATCCTTCTTCTCCACCTTCTCTATTACCAGCTGACGAGTCTTGCCCTTAGTTTCCATCTGGACTGTCTTACTGGAAGTCAGCAGCTTGCCATCCTTGTACCATTTCACCTCTGTCTTGGTATCAGACACCTCACAGCTCAGAGTGGCTTTCTGGGAGAGAGTAACTTTCACCTCCTTCTGTACAGACTCCTTGTTGGTGAAGACAGCCTGGGCTTCTGTAAGTCAACCATTAGCAATTCAAATATAGAATGGGAATAGACACACAGCCCCAAAATGGACAGAGACCAGTGAGACGTCCCAATAAGCAACAATAGCAAGCCAGAAGTCAAAACAACCAGAGCCATATCAAGCAAAGAAACAACCTTGATGCGCCAGATACAGGTGTAGGAGTTTTGCCAGTTTGCTACAGCAGGAAGATAATCCTGCAGCAACAGTAAATGGGAATTGTTTGTAGGGTTTGCTAAATTTGTCGTAAGGCAAAATCAAGTCTGAAATGTCAAAGAGGAAATGACAAACTTTAAAAGCATTTTTTAAATTCAAATACACTACAAGTTTCACATTTCCTGTATTGCAGTAAAGTTGTCCTGCAACAGGGTGATCAAATTAAGATCATACCACCTTGTCTGATAGAATCAACTAATCCTAAAATTGCAATTTTAACACTACGGCAACAACAAAATAGGCATTGGTTTCTGACTGAGACTAAATCTAAATGTAATTTAACAGTACATTTGCCAAAGCATCCCAGAGAGATAAATATAAAACAGTTATATTTTCCTAAGATAAACATGTCAAATGTGCATATCAGACAACCATTCCAGCAAAAGCAGACCAGACAGTGAGTAGATCCTCCTTACCTGTCACCTGAATCTTATAGACCAGTTTCTCCACTCCAACCTCACAGGTATACTCTCCAGCATCCTTCTTCTCCACCTTCTCTATTACCAGCTGACGAGTCTTGCCCTTAGTTTCCATCTGGACTGTCTTACTGGAAGTCAGCAGCTTGCCATCCTTGTACCATTTCACCTCTGTCTTGGTATCAGACACCTCACAGCTCAGAGTGGCTTTCTGGGAAAGAGTAGCTTTCACCTTCTGTACAGACTCCTTGTTGGTGAAGGCAGACTGTTGGGTTTCTAAGGGAACAATCATGGAGGTGCAAAGTTGCATCACAAATGTTTAAACACTAAAAACATGATCATGACTCTGGACATCTGTCTCTCTCTTTCTCTCCCTTCCCGGAGGACCTGTGCCCTAGGACCATGCCTCAGGACTACCTGACCTGATGACTCGTGGCACTCCCGTTACCCAGTCCACCTGGTCGTGCTGCTGATCCAGTTTCTGCTGTTGTGTCTGCAGCCTTTGAACCCTGACCTGTTCACCGGATGTGCTACCTTGTCCCAGACCTGCTGGGTTTTTTTTTACCCTCTCTCTCTCTCTCTCTCTCTCTCTCTCTCTCTCTCTCTCTCTCTCTCTCTCTCTCTCTCTCTCTCTCTCTCTCTCCTCTCTCCCTCCCTCCCTTCCACATCTGCTGTCTCAACCTCTGAATGCTCGGCTATGAAAAGCTACCTGACATTTACTCCTGAGGTGCTGACCTGTTGCACCCTCTACAACAACTGTGATTAATATTTACCCTGCTGGTCGCCTATGAACGTTTGAACAACTTGAAGAACGGTCTGGGATTAGTGGCCATGTACTCTTATAATCTCCTCGTGGTACAGCCAGAAGTGGACTGGCCACCCCTCAGAGCCTGGTTCCTCTCTAAGTTTCTTCCTAGGTTCCTGCCTTTCTAGGGAATTTTTCCTAGCCACTGTGCTTCTACATCTGCATTGCTTGATGGTTGGGGATTTATGCTGGGTTTCTGTATAAGCACTTTGTGACATCTGCTGATGTAAACAGGGCTTTATAAATACATTTGATTGATTGATTGAATGATTGATTGACATGGGTAGCATTGACTGATAGTTAAGCATGTCAACCACCTATAACTCTAATATTGCAGAGACAGAGACAGCGCACCATTGAAGTGTCATGAGAAGCCATGATATTCACCCAATTAAACAACTTCTAAGCCCAAATCTACAAACCATGATCAATCTGATAAACTCAACTATTTCATTCTCAATTATAACATATTGAAACTAACAAAACAACCATACATTTCTAAGATAACGAGCAGAGCGGAAGCAATTCAAATGTACATTTTCCAAACCATCTCCAAGGACTGAGAGGGAAAATGTTCTACATTTGAATGACTGGCACATGAACAACCACTCCAGAAACCTTTGTCAAAAGCAGACAATAGCTAGTCAGAATATTACCTGAAACATGTATTTTAAAGACCAGCTTCTCTGCTCTAGCCTCACAGGTGTATTCTCCAGCATCCTTCTTCTCAATTTTGTCTACTACCAACAGACGACTCCTGCCCTTTGTCTCCGTGGAGACTGTCTCAGTAGAAGTCAGCAGCTTGCCGCTCTTGTACCATTTCACCTCCGTCTTGGGGTCGGACACCTCACAGCTCAGAGTGGCTTTCTGGGAGAGAGTAACTTTCACCTCCTTCTGTACAGACTCCTTGTTGGTGAAGACTGCCTGTTGGGCTTCTGTGGAAACAATCATAGAATGGCACAGTAAAATCATAAACCTTTATTTTAGGGTTGAACACTAACCACAGGAACAATATTTGCATAGGCAGTCAGGGATTCTGAAAGTTTGCCTAGGTTATTAAACAAACTGAAATGCAATGATACTATTGGTCCAGTGTGCTCGACAGACATTCCCTTTTCTCTTACCTTTGATCTTGACCTGGAATGTGACTTTGTCGTCGACTGTCTCGCAGGAGTAGTGTCCCTCGTCACTCTTCTTGGCATTCTTGATGACCAGTCTCCTCTGTGTCCCTTTGGAGACGACGGTGGTTCTTTGGTCCTCAGTGACCAGTGTCTGATCCTTCCTCCACACCACCACCCCGCTTGCAGACGACACCTCGCAGTTCAACTCCAGGTCCCCGCTGAGGGCAGGCGCCACCTCCATGGGACCCCTGGGCTTGTTCAGGAACTTGGCTTCATCTGGAAGAGAAACAGGGATGGGATTTGTCATCAAGAACAAAAACTTGAATTGTACACTTTTTTTCATTCATAGAAATGTGGCAGCAATCCATTGATACCTTAAGGTTATAATTAAATGTGAACAAAGAACCATATGGAATTGAATATTTTTTAAATGAACGCAATGACAGAATTTATCTGTGATGAGTTATTCGCTTTTTCAAATACTGGATTATTCTATTATAACCAAACAGTTACATTTCATACACCATCATATGATATCCTCTCCGAGTTGGGCATCTCCGGCGCGGCCCACGCTTAGATTGCGTCCTACCTGACAGGTCGCTCCTACCAGGTGGCGTGGCGAGAATCTGTCTCCTCACCACGCGCTCTCACCACTGGTGTCCCCCAGGGCTCTGTTCTAGGCCCTCTCCTATTCTCGCTATACACCAAGTCACTTGGCTCTGTCATAACCTCACATGGTCTCTCCTATCATTGCTATGCAGACGACACACAATTAATCTTCTCCTTTCCCCCTTCTGATGACCAGGTGGCGAATCGCATCTCTGCATGTCTGGCAGACATATCAATGTGGATGACGGATCACCACCTCAAGCTGAACCTCGGCAAGACGGAGCTGCTCTTCCTCCCGGGGAAGGACTGCCCGTTCCATGATCTCGCCATCACGATTGACAACTCCATTGTGTCCTCCTCCCAGAGCGCTAAGAACCTTGGCATGATCCTGGACAACACCCTGTCGTTCTCAACTAACATCAAGGCGGTGGCCCGTTCCTGTAGGTTCATGCTCTACAACATCCGCAGAGTACGACCCTGCCTCACACAGGAAGTGGCGCAGGTCCTAATCCAGGCACTTGTCATCTCCCGTCTGGATTACTGCAACTCGCTGTTGGCTGGGCTCCCTGCCTGTGCCATTAAACCCCTACAACTCATCCAGAACGCCGCAGCCCGTCTGGTGTTCAACCTTCCCAAGTTCTCTCAAGTCACCCCGCTCCTCCGCTCTCTCCACTGGCTTCCAGTTGAAGCTCGCATCCGCTACAAAACCATGGTGCTTGCCTACGGAGCTGTGAGGGGAACGGCACCTCAGTACCTCCAGGCTCTGATCAGGCCCTACACCCAAACAAGGGCACTGCATTCATCCACCTCTGGCCTGCTCGCCTCCCTACCACTGAGGAAGTTCCCGCTCAGTTCCCGCTCAGCCCAGTCAAAACTGTTCGCTGCTCTGGCCCCCAATGGTGGAACAAACTCCCTCACGGCGCCAGGACAGCGGAGTCAATCACCACCTTCCGGAGACACCTGAAACCCCACCTCTTTAAGGAATACCTAGGATAGGATAAAGTAATCCTTCTCACCCCCCTTAAAAGATTTAGATGCACTATTGTAAAGTGGCTGTTCCACTGGATGTCATAAGGTGAATGCACCAATTTGTAAGTCGCTCTGGATAAGAGCGTCTGCTAAATGACTTAAATGTAATGTAAATGTAAATGATAGGTGGGAGTCTGCCTGCGCGTGGTTGGAGGATGGGGGACGGTACCAGTGACACATTGGACTTTATTACAGGATGACAGCGAGCTCTTTTCCATGCTAGACGGCTCACTACCACCTGGTGTTAGCTGTCACAGCCCTGTCTGTCCCTGTGTGTCACGTGGCGTGAGAGGGGCTTTCTGTCGGCAATGTAGGTTAGAGGTTGCATTTGATACACTGTCGCTTTAAGACTCGGGGTCTGACTAACCCACTGGATTTAGATTTTTAAAACATGTCAAAAATTAACTAATTAAAAATGGTGTTCAGTGAAAGTATACAGCATTTTGCTATTCCTGCAACTCTAATAAAAGGATATGGGGATCTGAGGTACCAGGTTTCCACTTCCCACCGGGTGCCAACAACTTATTAATAAGTCGCATACATGTGCCCATTGGAGTGCTTTCTTCTTTCTAGCGTGACATATTACTACAGGAGTTGAGGTGAATCTTTGTTCTTGAACTTTCGACTGTCCTGTTGTACCTTTTAGAGAAAGCTGCAGGGACATTCGGTCTTCGTTTAAGACACACTCATAGATGCCCGTGTCCTCTTCGGTGACGTTGTGCACCATCAGCATCCTCTTGCGGTCGGTGCTCATGCACTCATACTTCTTGCCCACCTTCAGCTCCCGTCCATTCTTCATCCAGACCACCTACAGAGTTAGAGGGAACGTTCAAAATTCGTCGGAACACACAACCCACATAAGAGTCAGCCCAATACATTCATTAACACAGTGAATTGAATCGGAACAATTCCAAAGAGTTACGTGGTATTTATTACACTACCCCTTTTACGTTTCCTAACCCTAACAGACCAATAAAGCATGACTTTGTTCATTCGTTCATTCAGTCATCTGGACTTTTCCCCACTACACACCTGAGCATCATAATCGGACACCTCTGTGGTCAGCTGGGCGGAGGACTGGGCGCTGCAGGTCACCACCTCGGTGTGAGCGGACTTACTGGTGAACCGGACAGCTGGAGCTACAAATAGAGGTTTCACCTGTAGCTGTTGTTTGTGGAAAATCCCATGGAACGATGAGGACTGTCTACCAACATAAATCACCTGAGGAACTGAAGTTACCTGAACCTGAGGTTCCTAACTGCTTATATAGCATGAATACAAAAGGACTCATAAAGACACTGCATATAGCGCCTCTATACAGGCAAGTCTAAGCATCAATCTAATGAAGACCTGCACATTCAACCCATAGATCTTATTCTTGGCATTGCTCTCTATTCCAGTGCTTACCCTTCACTTGGAGTATACAAGTGCTCTCGGAGCCACCGCCCACAAATTTGACCGTGGCTCCTTTCATCTCCATCGAGACGGTTCGGATCGTCAGCGTATGTGTGGTCGTTTGGCGTGTGATGAGGTAGTCAGCCCCACTCCGCAGGAGGCGGCCGTTGATAGACCAGGAGCCAGAGCACACTGCAGACAGGTCCACGGAGAGGGAGGCCTCCTCGCCTGAGATGGCTGTGCTGTTCATCAGGCCTGTCTTCACCTCTGCAGAGGGCTCTGGAAGAAAGGGTGAAATAAACCACGTCAATATGCTTCATTCAAAAGCAGCGTGCTGGGGTTTTACTGAAGTGATCAGCTCTGGAGAGGGCGTGGGTTATAGGACGTATTGTCTCACCCCTAGGGGTTTAGAGTTGATTATTCTTGTTGTTAAGCCAGAGACAGTGAGAAAGAAATTACACATGGGGGAGTAATGATAATGAGATGTTTCTCTGTCTCACCGAGGTAGAAGGTCCCAGGCACCTCCATATACTGGCTCTGGCCGTAGTCGTTGACTGCAGAGATGCGGAACTGGTAGCTGGCCTCCTCTGTGATATTCTGGATCGTGATCTCAGTAAAGGGGCTGACCTCCATGCCATTGCACCTCTGCCAGGTCTGGGCACCCACCTTCCTCCTCTCTACCATGTACCCTTTGATGGGCACGGGGCGGTCACTGTCTGGGGGGGACCAGTGGAGGGTGATGGACGAGTCGGTCTTGCTACGCACCACCACGTCGATAGGGGGATCTGGAGGGTGCTTTCTGGCAGCTGCGGAGGGAGGTGTAGTTCGATTAGGCTCATGTATGTATGATACATCCTGAGACAATTCTAAGTGACATGATGTATCTGCAGATGGACATAACATAAGAGTTAACCTGTGTGATGGGATTATTCAAACGTGTGTTCTAATTGAGGATTCCCTTATTTAGTGTCGGGATAGGAAAAGGGCTTTGAGTCTGTGTTTTTTTTTGGGGGGTTGAGTCTGTGTTCTATGCAAGTAGGTCTATGTCTGTAGCTCACCCGCGACTGAGAATCGTGTGGAGGTCTTGCAGTCTCCAGCCACAAAAGCCACCTCTCCTGAGTCGTCGGCCTGGCAGTGGCTGATGGTTAGCGTGTACTGTCTGAGGGTGCTCGCAATGGATATCCGTGTGTCCGGCTTCAGGCGCTCGCCATTGCGCGTCCAGTAGGCGTCAGAACAGGGGTGCTCCAGCTCAACGCAGAAGATCACTGTATCACTCACCGACACTACAGTCCTCCTGGGAAGCTTCTTAGTGATGTTCCCTGGAAGTGACAAGCACAGGGGTCACCAAAGGGCAGGTGTAGTGTGGTCTACAACGCTGCAGCACTAGCACTGTGCAAACGAAATACCAAGGTTATTGTTCCCTGGAGAGGTCATAAATGAAATTGGATACCCCCTTTGCGCCGTTAAATGTTTTGACAGCATTTTCACAGTATCGTTTGACAGTAATATGCAGTAATGCCTATTACATGACGAAACTGCACAACGTGTCATTGCAAACTAAAGCAATGTTAACTTCTGTCTTACATGTTTCCCATCAAAGTATATGTAGGGACAATCTCAATGTTGATGATGTTGTCTTATCTGTTAATGGATGCATCAGAAGGTTGTCAGAAGACTAGAGAGACAAGAAAATGGCTCTAGTACCCAGCACAGTGAGCTCGGCTACAGTGCGGCTCCCCTCCTTCATCTCGCAGATGTAAACGGCATCATCATTAGTGGTGACATTACGGATGGTGAGGCGACGCATGGTCCCCTCCTCCTCCATGCAGTACTTGGAGCTGTCCTCCAGACGTGTCTCCTCCATGAACCAGCTGGCCTGGCTAGCCGAAACGGGCACCTCACACAGCAGCATGGCCGTCATCTTCTCCTGGACCTCCACATCCTGCAGCTTCCTCCTGAACGGCACCTTGGGCTCTGAGGATCATGGGAAGAGCGCAGAATAATTCTCAAAAGGTGAGGAAATTTATGCATATTGGTAGATACTGTTGGGGTAGGTTCCTTGTTCGTTGTCAATCATTTGTTTATTGGTGAAATCAGCAATCAGACAATATCTTTAAGTAATTCAATCGTTCATTTATTAATGTACTGTAATTGCAGACAGAAGTTGACAACGGGAACATAGCACGCATGTTTCCGAGTAAGTTCTGCAAAATAGAAAAGGGTCCAAGTTGCTTTAATATGCTTGCAGTCAACCCCTAGTGATGTAACTGCATACGTCAACACCTTCTACTCATGAGACCAAGCCCATGCATTAGGAGAGACACTAGTTCCAGTGTTTTCTAAGGGCTCAGCAGTAATATTCCACTCCCCAAGTTGCTTTATAGTGGTATGTCTGACTAGTCTCTTATCTCTTTTACTCCCCTGCAGGGTTCTGTGTCTATGAATCTCTATTAGCCCAGGGGCGCTTTCTCACAGACACCCGATTTTTACTGCAATAGCTCACACATCTCTCAGACTGTTTCTTATAAGAAGCAGAGACTAGAAAAGAACTGTGGAACAATATTAAACCTTATAAAGCATATATATTGCTAATCTGTAGTCGAGGACCCTATAAATGTAGTGGGGGAGGGGTCTTTTAGCCCTTCCCCTTCTATTAATACAACATAAGCATAATCAATTATTATAATACATCAATCATTTGGTCCAGCCCCTATCATGACCCCAAGGTGAACCCCATCAATACGTAAGTCAATTGCTCAAAAAGTCTATCTCTTTTTGTTTTTGCCTATTCAATGGTGTCTTTCTTTGAATACACTGTGCCATACAATGCCTTGGGCTCTGACACAGGAAGATTCCAGAAACATTTTCAAAAGGTGAGTGACATCCAGTAATTAAATGAGCTAATACATCTACAGTATCTCTGAAGACTCCATGCACCCCTTTAAACAAGTATGTGTACAGTAGTAGAGCTTCAATCACTTATGTATTTAATCTGTAATCCATGGACAACCCAATAATCTCCAACCAATCCACCCCAGGAAAGAAGTGTAAAAACGTGATACACACACATGATTTATGACTGTCTATGGGCTCCAATAAATGACTCAGGGTATAAAAATAACATGTACAATCGTTAGAGAGCGAATTACAGAAACAAAAGGAATCTTCTCCACTTAGGCTTAATAACACTGGTGTAAAGTACTTAAGTAAAATAATGTTTGAAAGTACTACTTATGTCGCTTTTAGGGTATCTGTACTTTACTTTACAATTGATATTTTTGCCAACTTTTACTTTTACTTCACTACATTCCTAAATAAAATAATGTACGTTTTACTCCATACATTTTCCCTGACACCTAAAAGTACTCGTTACATTTTGACAGGAAAATGGTCCAATTCACACTTATCAAGAGAACATCCCTGGTCATTACTAGTGCCTCTGATCTGGTGGACTCACTAAACACAATTGTTTTGTTTGTAAATTGGTGTTGGAGTGTGCCCCTGGTTATCCGTTTTTTTTTTAAGTAAAAAATAATTGTGCCGCCTGGTTTGCTTAATATAAGGAATTTGAAATTGTTTATACTTTTACTTTTGATACTTAAGTACATTTGAGCAATTCCATTTACTTTCGATACTTATGTATATTTAAAACCAAAAACTTTTAGACTTTTACTCAAGTATTATTTTACTGGGTGACTTTCACTTTTACTTGAGTCATTTTCTATAATGGTATCTTGAGTGGGTTGAGTCACTGACGTGATCTTCCTGTCTGGGTTGGGGTTTTAGGCTGGGTTTCTGTACAGCACATTGAGATATCATCTGATATCAGCTGATATCAGAGCTTCATAAATACATTTGATATCTTTACTTTTACTCAAGTATGACAATTGAGTACTTTTTCCACCACTGCTTAATAATGCTTTAGTTCTCTACGATGTAACTGCCTATTTACTTTATTATGGAATGAGTTTACAAGGCCATTTACAGTGGGTTCAAAATAGTGGTTTATGCTTTTGGGGAAATCATATTCACTTACATTTTGTGGTAAGCCTTTATGTGCTGCTCTCATCTTTCCACATATCATATCCTCTAAACGTGTGTGTTTTGAATGTTTGGCTGGGACTTTGACTACTGAGTAGGTTTCTATTATGACCTTTTCCAACGTTGCTTCTTGCGTCCCAGAGGGGTTATCAAATTATCTGGTATTAATAGGAACACTGGTGCATACAGGGAAGAGGGATACAGCTCCTCTCCTTTGCAAATCCCCCGACAAAATCCTATAAAACAACAAGGCAGGCATGTCGAGTATCCATTATCTGGCGTCAATTATAACCAGACACAACCAAATGCCAGCCATGGGCTCTGCACTCACTGTCAAATTGAGACAGAGATTAACAACCGCCATTGATAATCCATGCTCCAGGTTTCTAGCCAATCAGGGGTGCCTCATGGAAAGTCACCCTAGCTCTGGCGCTTGCGGGTAACAGTGGGCTAATAGCCACTGTGAAATACTCATCACCGGCAGAAAGTAGATGAAACACAACACTCCTCCTTCATATCGCTGCCAGCATTCCACCACTTAGTTGTGCAGTTTAAGTCTACGGTATGTTGGAAAAAAGTAACACTGGGCTCAGGTGAACGTTTTAGTTTACTTTGGTTAATTCTGGTAGTGTAGACCAGGGGAGAACGACTGCCCCCTCTCATCAAGTCATGAAATTCAAGGCTGACCGCGGTACTGCAAGCATTGTTAGCAGAAAACACGATTCCCCGTTATAGTGAATGGGGAAATGACAATCTTTGTTGCCAATCTAACTCAATGAAAAGTGGCAAAACTGAGTTTGCCTGCGACGCCACTACCTGCAGTAGCTCAAACTGCGCATGTTATGTCTCCGTAAGACGCCATTTTAAATGCGCTATTGTGTCTTCACATATGAATGTCACATGATCGATGGTTTTGTCCATTCATATATACAGTCATTGGTGTAGACAGATTTGATGAAATTAATTTCAGCTATATTTAAAATATATATATATTTATAATATATATACTAGTCCAGTATCAGCAATTCATATAGAGCCATGAGAGTTAATCTTAAAGTCATCTCCCTACATTAATCATTTTATGTATCATTTTATGGAAAAACTACCCTCACTTTTTCCTCAGCAGCCAAGTGATGAACTAGACTTGGGAGGTATGGCAATGCGAGATATGTAAAAACTAATGCTAAACATTTTATTTTAGAATGGAGAAATGTATATGATCATGCATAGAGTAAATTCACTATTTTACATTTTTAAAAATGAACCTTTATTTAACTAGGCAAGTCAGTTAAAATAACAAACTCTTATTTTCAATGATGGCCTAGGAACAGTGGGTTAACTGCCTGTTCAGGGGCAGAACGACAGATTTGTACCTTGTCAGCTAAGGTCACCCCATTGCAAAAAAAAAGAAAACAAAAACATTGTACTTTTTTGGGGGGTATAGACCAAAACAAATCCATTTAATAGCTAATCTCGTGCTATTTTACAAATTTTGCCATGAGGCCGAGAGAAAAATATGAAGTTTTAAAGCTAATTTCCCGTCATTCCAAAAAATGAAATCATGGCTTATGACGTGTTCATATGCTATCTGGGGGGCCCGACCTCCGGGGTAACCCCAACCACGAGGGCTGCGGGGGCGTGTGCTACACCAGTGAGCATACTGTATATCAAGCTTGTCAAAAGGTTTCAAAAAAGCTCTTCTTACCTTTAACAATCACCAGCACAGCGCTGTAGGTTTGTCCAGCCATGTTGGAGGCATTACAGGTGTACAGGCCGTTGTCGCTCTGCTTGCAGTACAGGATCTTGAGGATGAAATTCTCGGCCTGGTCCTCATACATGATGTGCCTTCGTCCCTCGCCGATGTTCCCCCCATCCTTCCTCCAGATGATATGAGGCTTGGGGTGACCCGTCACGAAGCAGCTGAGCTTGGCATGCTTGCCCTCAGTCACCGTGCAGGTGCGGGTGAAGACGCTTTTAGGTAGCTGGCTGACCAGTGCTGCGCTGCCGTGGTCCAGACCCAGAGCGCTCAGCCCGTCTGTGACCATAGTGGTGGCTGTGGACGAGGTGGTGGTGGAGTTGTGAGAGGAGCTGCGGGTCTCTCCCGTGCGGTAGATGGAGATCCCTTCTTTACGCTTCTGCATGTGGGAGAGGAGGGAGGTGCTCTTGTCCTGGCCCAGGTGACGGGAGTCCTGGGTGTCTATGACCAAGGCGGCGGCAGAGTTCGAGCGGCCCACCGAGTTCTGGGCGCGGCAGGTATACGTGCCGCTGTCTAGGCTGCGCACGCTTTGGATCCTCAGGGAGCTGCTGTCGCCGTCCGAGGACACCTTGATGCGGTTTGTCTCGGCTAGGTAACGCCCGTCCTTATCCCAGTCAAATTTGGGCTCTGGGTAAGCAGCAACCCGGCAGTGGAAGACCACATCGCCCCCCAGGCCCACACGTGCAGAGGTAGGCTTGACCATGAAGACGGGGGCCCTGTCTACCATCTCCTGTGGAAGGCCTACATGAAGGGTTACACATGCGTATGCCTCCCCGACGTTGTTCTTGGCCCGGCACATGTACTGGCCGCTGTCTTCCAGAGTTAGATCGTAGATGGTGAGGCGGTAGACATTACCATCATCCACCGTCTTGAAGCGGCCCCCGGAGGTCAGACGTAGCTTCTCCTTTTCCCAGGTAATCAGTAGGGTGGGGTTGCCCACGATGGTGCAGCTTAGAGTGGCATCCTTGCCCACGCACACTGCGAATGCTTTGGGCCGCGTGAGGAATCTGGGGGCCCCTCCAAACAGGTTCTGGTCCATTACTGGTTCCTAGATTACCAAGGAAATAATGCCAGTTAGAATAGAAACACACAATTGAAAGGAATCAATACATGAGTATAGAAAATAGAAGTATAGAATAATATATCCAGTAAGTAATATATCCAGTAAGATACATTATAGAATAATACTAAGATATATCAAGATCATAAGACAAAAAAAGTAAGATGTCCTTCTATTGTTGTTGTCAATCATTTAAATCACTTGCCTCTTGAACTACAATGTCACACACGTATGACACTACACGACGTCTAGTGTCTCATCCTTCTCATGCCTGACACTAATGCCTGACATGATCATGTAATAACACTACACCAGGAAGTAATAACTTGAAGGTTTGGTAAGCCTAGTTCTCACATAGAGGCATAATGTGTTTGAGTGGGCCACTATGGAGTGAATTGATTGCTGCAAATTGAGATAGGGACTTGGAAGAATGTGTTAACATGTCTCACATATGGCTCAGATATTTCTAGTGATGTCTGTCTGACATGGAAGTCAACCAAATGTAAGATATGCATTGATGACTGATAAGTATGGTTCAAAAAGGACATGCTAATTTAAAAAAAACATTTATCTCGTTATGTTGAGATCCCAACTTATTTATCTCATGATCACGACATAACAAATATTGTTTTGTCGAGATCACGAGATAAACTCTGTAAATAGGAGTGGACGCATTGATGATAGATTGACTGTATGGCTGGGGTGGCAAAGCCCCCAGCGGATCATCGCATAGGTTTTCATTGATTGCTACACTAAAGGATGGTGCGTTTCATGCTAACTTGAGCTAAGTAAGAGCTCTTGGGGCATCTAATCCCTCGTGGGGCATTTAAACCCTGAATGATGCCTGACAGGTAACTCTGAGTCTGTATGCCACCCCCAAGACCGCAGCCAATCGCAAGCAACAATGCTTTAATATTTCTAATGTAGTATGGAACATAACTATAAAAGGGTGGTATGACCTATTGACCTTATCATGGCTATCTTTTGGGGTCTGATCAGCCTCAGGGGAGAGCCATTTGTATAATGAATTTGTGGTCATTTGGGTTACTAGTTTTAAGGTAAATTAATTATAATGGAGTTTTAGTTTGGGGTTATAATTATTGTTTGAACCGCAAATGAAAAAGTGGTTCAGGATTCTGTTTTACAACATTAGCTGTGAAGTTTTTGAATTGGCTATTATTGATTTGGTATTACAACAGAGACAAAACATCCTATTTATCATTGAGAATAAATAGGGGGAGATAAGATTCACTGAGGTTTGGATAGGATATATATTAAGCCAATAGGGCAGGGAATTACATAGAAAAATAAGTTTAAGTTCTTAGGGGTGATAAATTACTGTAGATAAGGTATTCCACACTATGCAACATATATTCAATTAATGTTATTGTCAGATAGAATACTGAGGATCCCTAAAGGAAAGAGCTTGTAAGTGTAGGAAGGATTTTGAATATGGTTAGCATTTGTTTTGGCTTTGTTTGACTATTAGGAGGTTTTTTAAATAGTATTCAATTTAACAGGAATATAGGACATCTGTGATGATTTAGGATTATTGTTAGGATTAAGATAGATTGATTAAGGAAATGTAAGGACTTTAGAGATTGCCACTCATAGACATGTTTTTTCTAAAATCAATGATTTTAGATAAAGTCAAACAGTGAGAAGCTTAGTGGTATTTGAAAGATAGGAGAGAAAAGGGTTACTGTTTAAATTGGTAAATATATATATTTATGAAAATATATAAGTAGCACAGATACTTCTTAAAGTAGATAAGACACTTGACAGATAATTGGTACAGGATTGACATGAATGGACACCCAAGGGAGAATTGGACATGTGGAAAATGAAAGGGGCGCTCCTACATGATGATGTCAGACATAAGGATAATTTACTAATCTTACCTAAGTCATTGTTTAGAGTAGGCAAGGTTGTTACCTGGGCAGAGCCAGGTAACAAAGGGGGGATGGGTAAATTGTGTTCTAGGATAGGATGTGACTACTGGATAATAAACGATAAAAAAACAAGTAACAAGTAGGTATAGAAGTTAAAGATATAATCAGATAGAACAAATGAGAAACTGTTTGTTAACCAAACCTGTATGTCCAAGATTTTATGCACTACAGGTGAATTACAGGTGAAGTCACTCAATCCAGTCCCTGAGGCCTGTTGGGGGGACCATACGAAGGACTCCTGGGGACAGCTCGCTGAAAGAACTACCCGGATTCATATCACACTGCGGGAGGGTAAGACACTCTGACACTGTCGAACAATAACAGTGGTTGAGAGGAGAACTGGAATTAACAGAATTCTGGGGGCCATCTCTCGAATGAAGATTACCTTACCTGTCATTTCCTCTCTGTTCTTGTTCATAGAAGTGAAAATGTGTCTGACTTGCTAATGATGTGTTTTCTGGAAGAGGGTGGGGCTTTATAGGTGAGCTGTCCATCCTAAGCTGTATGGTTGGGAGACCTTATTCCTGAACATTTTCCTACACCATGAAGGCCAGAGGGTAATATTGACATAGTTAAACAAGGAGGAATTAGTATTAACCAAGCATAAGAGATCACTTGATCTGGATAAACAGGAAGTTAGAGTAGGATAGGGAAGGATGTCTCAGTGGAGTTCTATGTAGACCAATTTGTGCCTCTGACTCCTTGGCAGTTCAGGACTAAGAGTAGCTATTATGGAAGACATCTATGCAAGTCTCTGTGTAGTTCATGGAAACAGGTTATAGCTCACATCATGTGAGAGGGCTACATAAATCTACATACCCAGCATGGAAGGAGATGGAGTGTAGTGAAAGTAAGGGTTTCAGTTGATAACCTAGTGCATTCCAAGTAGAAAAAGTTAGAGCAGCTGATTGCTCTATAGTCAGCCGAATACAAGCAAAGCCTCTGACAAAGCAGATACTGACTGTGGAGTTGTCCAGAGCCAAGAGCCGGTGTGGATAGTTCAGAAATGGAATTATTCACCTAAGGGAACAGCCTGTATGGTAAAGCTATTCATGGAAGCAGGAAAGCCAGATAATAAGTTGTATGGATTTGCACTATTTATATCCACATGCTCCTCTGAAATCTGAGCTTCCTCCTTTCACAGAGGCAAAGGGAGACTGTTTACTGTTTGATTCAGTATAGTACCTCTGGGAAATATGTGGGGGAAAATCAGTATTGCAATAGGACAGATAATGTTACTTCTGATGTGACCAATGAGTGATTTGGCAGGCTGGTTGAGATCTGGGGATTTCAGTAAGATAAAGAGGCCCAAGGCTCACATCTGTTGGTTGTGTGGGGGGAATGACGTGATGGCCGAGTATTACTGGCTAATTGAACAGGGGTGTGTGCACTGGTACATTTGAGAATGTCTTTCATACTCATTCAACACCATGACATGATGTTGACTAAACGGGAGAAAATAAGTACTCTGTCTGGGTCTTTTGATGATGGGGTTTGTATTAATAACATTGTGGTTCCAAGGGTGGCAGATGAGATCAAAGCTATAAATTAGATACTGGCAGGATTAGAGTCAAGTATTTTTTGGTGGTCCACTCTCAATGAGAATGTGGATTGGATCAATTATATCTATTAAAAATCCACAGCGCTTCACCAATTATATCAGAGATGTAATGAATGGTTTGGCAGAATAGAATAGTCTTGGATGTTTGCTGGCTGAAAAGGGTGGAAGGAGTGTATGGAGGTCATTTGGACTCCGAGGGTACAGGATAGGATGGATCAGTGACCAAGGCCTTGTCTGGTTTACACACCCTAGTTCACGAGTTGGCAGGAAACTTAGGGGTGGATACTTTTCTGCCTAATTGGGTTGACAGTGTGTTTGGAAGATGGAAACATGTTATGATTGCTGTGTTATGGGCTACCTTCACCTGTGTGACTGTGTTAGTTTTGTGCGGATGTGGTTGATTGTGTGTATGAAAGTTATCATTTCCAGGACTCTGGAGAAATCAATGACACTTCAGATGGTGATATATGGACCAATCCTAAGCTCTGACCAGTGGAATACAAAATACATGGCATGGACGTAATAGAAGAATCCGGATCCTTTCACTCGCGAGGAGACCATATTTGATGTTTAGGAAATTTAGATGTTTTCTTGTTTCAATGTATCGATTGTTTTTTCATGAAGATTAACAGAAAATCCTGATAAGTAGAATTAAGATTCTGATGTAGGTTAGAACAGTCATTGAAGTTGATTATGTACATACATGTATTGGTTGTCTTCTTCTAGTATATCATTGATATTTCCATGTAGTGTTTAATGATGGTATGAGTTGTTAAGTCATTTTGAGGGTGGATTGTTGGGAAAATGATGATTAAATGACTGAACAAATCATTTTAAATGGAACTGTAACTAAGTCAAACTTATACTCTGTTTTATTATATCTGATTAACAATATGAGTTCATAAGAAGGGATTGTGAGACACGGACATGGAGTAATTAAAGTTAATGAACACCATTCCAACTAGGAAGAAACGAATGGGTTGGGGACTGTGTAAACACATAAGGTCGTAAGCCTATGGTTGACCCTACAGAAACTTAGCTCTGGGTTTTTTAGATAAGACAGTGAGTGCATTCCTAAGTTTTCTGTTAATTAGAACTGTCAGCTCAGTGGTGATCGATAATGTTGAGGGGTCAAAAGTTATCTGGGAGTGTGTTAGTAAGTTAGAATTAACTTTTCACCTCACTTTGTCCCGGTGGAGAGGAGGGGATTCTGTTAAAGCAATGAAATGACGTCATGATCTGTATATAAACTGTTGCTCGTGGTTAAGTGTCAGCGTGCTCCGAGAATAAATTATGTTACCTATTATTGAAAGACTGGTCTGCGTCTATTTTATGCAAACAAGAATATTATAAATTCTCATAAAATAGATTAAGGGTTTTCAATTAATGAAAGCACATTGGCATAATTAAATTACAATAACAGAAACCCACAGGGTTTACAAGTCCAGCACTAACAGACCTGATTAAACTTGATTAGTAGCCTAATCATCAAGTCATTGAAAAAGTTTATACCTCTTGAGTCCCCAGGACCAGACTTGAGGAACACGATTGCAGTGTGACGTAGGCCATCAACCAGACCCCTATCACTATCAAGGTCAAATAACACCTACAGTACACACTTCCATATAAAGGTGCGTCCAAAGGGGAGCAGTTGGATTCCCACTGGGCACAAACTGGTTGAATAACATTTTTTTCAACGTAATTTGTCAGCAACAAAAAAGTAATCATCATAAGCTGTTGTTTTGAGGGTGAAATTTCAAGCACATGATTATGTTATCATGGTAACCAAATTTCAACATAAATGACTTTTCTATCCACAGTTTTCATTTTAGTAAAGTCATACGGTATAAAAATAAATCACGACAGCTGTGATGGAAACAGGACTTTCGGTACAATTGTACAAATGCTGGCAGATAATTTGTTCGTTGGACATGGTGGGATCTTTTTGTGACAAAAATGTATTTTGGTGAGAAATGGCAGTGGAAATGCCTTTATGCACAAATATTGATATAATAACCATCATACTGAAGTAAACTTTAGAGTCACGTGATAATATGGTGTGTGATCCTCCCACTACGACTCTGGAAACCATGCAGTTTATTAGGCGACAGAAGACATAAATTGTGATGAACTTCACAGGGTGGTGAAAGTGTACGGTGATGAGCTTGATGCTCCTTTCCAATAAATATTGAGGATCTTATTCTGGTGACATAATCGATGCTTGGCTGCCGTTTGACAGATACAAATATTCTCGCATTTTATCTATCATAATCTCATCATGATGACTAGCCAACCTGCACAGCAACCCGCACTGCATCTGGGAGCTGTTAGCTAGAGCGTACATGCCAAGACCAGAGTAGGCACATTTGCTATTAAACACAAACGTTTTTGTGCCAAAACTATCGGTAGAGTTGAAATGTGATGGAAACACAATGAACTTAACATTTTTCATTGGTACATGAAAACTCAAATGTCATTAAGCACTGACTTTTATCTGCAAGAAGTCAGTTTGGTGGAAACACCACTGGTGGGACAATGCACATATTGTCTTTATATGGATTTTTGAATATTCACATGAACATATGTTAAATTTGTACCTTAAAAACAACGTCAGCTCTTCAACGTTATATCCACTATCAGAATAAAAAACTATAGGTTGAGCAGCACCTACTGCTGAAGAATATATCTATATAGCACTACCCTTTGGTCTACCATTCAGGGTTTTATTTTCCATTTGATGTTGTAATTTTCCCCCCTTTTCCACCCCAATTTCGTGACTCCCCAACGGGCTCAGGAGAGGTCATGCGTCCTCCAAAACATGACCCGCCAACACCTGCACACTTAACCCGTAAGCCAGCCATACCAATTTGTCAGAGGAAAACTGTTCAACTGACGACCGAAGTCAGCCTCCAGGCGCCCGGGCAGCCACAAGGAGTAGCTAGAGCGTGATGAGCCAAGTAAAGAACCCCAGGTTGTAGTGACGCCGCAACACTGCGATGCAGTGCTTTAGACAGCTACGCCACTCGAGAGACCATCCAGGGTTTTAACTAAGACCAGCCCTGCTTACCTATGACGTTTTCACTGAGTATTACCAATGTGCGATTATGAGAATGACCAAGAACCCAATGGTCACTCTGACAGAGCGCTTGAGTTCCTCTGTGGAGATGGGAGAACCTTCCAGAAGGACAACCATCTATGCCGCACTCCACCAATCAGGCCTTTATGGTGGAGTGGCCAGACAGAACCACTCCCCAGTAAAAGGCCCATGACAGCCCACTTGGAGTAAGCCAAAAGGCACCTAAAGAATCTCAGACCATGAGAAACAAGATTCTCTGGTCTGATGAAACCAAAATTGAACTCTTTGGCTTGTGGGGATGTTTTTCAGCGGCAGGAACTTGGAGACTAGTCAGGATCAAGGTAAAGATGAATAGAGCAGGGTACAGAAAGATCCTTGATGAAATCCTGCACCAGAACACTCAGGCCCTCAGACTGGGCCGAAGGTTCACCTTCCAACAGGACAACGACCCTAAGCACACAGCCAAGACAATGCAGGAGTGGCTTTGGGACAAGTCTCTGAATGTCCTTGAGTGGCCCAGCCAGAGTCCGGACTTAAACCCGATCGAACATCTCTAGAGAGACCAGAAAATAGCTGTGCAGCAACGCTCCCCATCCAACCTGACAGATCTTGAGAGGATCTGCAGAGAAGAATGGGAGAAACTCCCCAAATACAGGTGTGCCAAGCTTGTAGCGTCATACCCAAGAAGTGTTGAGGCTGTAATCTCTGCCAAAGGTGCTTCAACAAAGTACTGATTAAGGGGTCTGAATACTTATGTAAATGTGATATTTCAGTTTTTAAGTAAGCAAGAATTTCTAGAAACCTGTTTTTGTTTTGTCATTATGGGGTATTGTGTGTAGATTGATGAGGAAAAATAACTTTTAAAATAAAATAAAATAACATTTTAGGCTGTGTGTATATACGCACACACACACACACACACACACACACACACACACACACACACACACACACACACACACACACACACACACACACACACACACACACACACACACACACACACACACACACACACACACACACACACACACACACACACGGACACACGGACACAAAACACTGTTATATACACACATCACAATTGCTGTTACCAGACTCATATGTACTATTGCACAATTTAAACACTTGCAAATCCCCCTTTTCTCTGATACAAATCATGTGTAAATATTGGACTATAAATTGTACCTTCCTGTATTATACTAAAATGTTTATTCTACTGAACCATTTACTTTATGTTCCTATTCTTATCTTTTAATATTTCTTATTGTTGTTGCATTGTCGAGAAGGAACCTGCAAGTAAGCATTTAGTTGGATGATGCATACCACGTGTATCCTGTACATAGTACCATTAAAATGTGAAACTTGAAACAATATCACTTTTGAAATCCAATAAATACCTTATAATACATATCCTATCAACTATTAAAGTTAACAAATGATATGTTGGATTCACATCTCCAACTCAACAAAAAATACAAGTTCAAGAATGGGATTAAGCCATTGGCTCAAATGAAACTTTCCAAACACTAGATAGATCTCCTTTAAACGTTGATATTTGGTTGCATTGTCAACCAAACACAATTCAATATTACTTTTGTAATCCGATAAATAGCCTAAAGTTAAGGCCATTTTACAAACTAATGTAACAGTCAACTATACATTTCTTCTAATGTAATCATATAAAGCGTGCATGTTCAAGATAACATGCATAGGTCACCATTTCTGTAATAATCTGCGCAGAATCTCACACTTCATTGTGATACATACTAGCATTATGTACTTTTAATTTCGTCTAATCTCAATTGCAATCCAGGTCATTTGGTTCTGCTATTAGATTAACTACAGTGATAACACATTCATCTGTTATATAAAACAATAACCTATCTGATATTGAATTCCCATTTTAACTTAGCTTTTAAATGATTGAAAGCGCAGTGATAGACATTTGGCGACAACTAAACCAAAAATTGTTTTTCCATTGAAATTTGGTTGTGCTTTTAGAAGGTTGAAAGCAGAGTGATAACACATGGAAATTCAACAAACGTTTGGCTGTCTTTTTGAGAGGGTGAATATAGGTTGACAAAGGTAAACTGACATCAACGCACTGCCAGATTGGGACAAATTAGGTTTTAACACGGTTAAATAGAACAGATATGTGTCTTTGAAAGGGTGACATTTGCCATCTTTGTCACCTCCCTTGAGCTGCCTGTACCCAAAATAACCTCAGCTGTCGGGCCGCGTCTCTGTCCATTGCCATTTGTAGAAGCGTAGAGGGATAAACTGTTTTGATAGGGCACCACAACTGAAGGAAACGCTTCTTTGTTCTATATTGTTTAATAAACTTGCCAATACCACTAGCCAATGCAAATTGATCATACATGTTTTATGTAGTTGGTTTTGTGTATTGTGTAGGCTAGATAGTCGGCAAAAACGTTTTACGGACAGTATTTTGTCCGTAAAAAGTTGCTCATTGTAATTAAATAAATAAGTCATGAAAACATACTTTTTGGGGAAGGTAAAACTGCCACTACAAACATAAAGCACATTAATAAACATGACTCCTCTAAAATGACGACACTCGATTCCCATTCAAAAATATATGACTCATGCCTTATTAAATTAGAAATTATGTTGATCAGGGATTGCAAATTGAATGTCCTTTTAGGTTATTTAAACTGGGAACTGGGTTAGTTCAACTTCAGCAATGATTTGCTCACCTTGAGTCTTCAGCCACTCTGATAAAACAAGCGCTGAAACATGTGAACTAAAACTTCAATAAGGTTTTACAGTCCGTAAAATAATCCAATCTTTGCCGCTGAGATCAAATAAATGTATGTCCGGTGCGTATCAATATCCCTACAATGATGATTGTGTATCCAGGAAAGTGTAACATTCCCCCAGTCTCCTGCGGTGGGTGGTTGACTACGCTTTCTTTTTTCTAATGTGGTACCTCATGATGCCAAATAGCTAACATTCCTATTTTGGTGCAGCCTCCGTTCCAAAATAGACTTGTCATTTAATGTAGAGATAGCCTAGGTGCTGGAGCATGCGTCTGGACTAGAGGCCGACTGATTATGATTTTTCAACACCCGATACCGATACTGATTGGAGGACAAAAAAAAGCCCATACCGATTTAATTGGCTGATTTAAAAAAAAAATGTATTTGTAATAATGACAATTACAACAATACTGAATGGACACTTGTTTTAACTTAATATAATACATCAATAAAATCCATTTAGCCTCAAGTAAATAATGAAACATGTTCAATTTGGTTTAAATATTGCAAAAACAAAGTGTTGGAGAAGAAAGTAAAAGTGCAATATGTGCTATGTAAGAAAGCTAACGTTTCAGTTCCTTGCTCAGAACATGAGAACATATGAAAGCATGCAGAGCAAGGGAAACAACTACTAGAAGGCTCAGAGCGAGTGACGTTTGAAACGCTATTAGTGTGCGCTAACTAGCTAGCCATTTCACATTGGTTACACCAGCCACATCTCGGGAGTTGATAGGCTTGAAGTCATCAACAGCGCAACGCTTGACGCACAATGAAGAGCTGCTGGCAAAACGCATGAAAGTGCTGTTTGAATGAATGTTTACGAGCTTGCTTCTGCCTACCACCGCTCAGTCAGATACTTAGATACTTGTATGCTTGTATGCTCAGTCAGATTATATGCAACGCAGGACACGCTAGATAATAGCTAGTAATATCATCAACCATGTGTAGTTAACTAGTGATTATGATTGATTGTTTTTTATAAGATACGTTTAATGCTAGCTACCAATTTACCTTGGCTTACTGCATTCATGTAACAGGCAGTCTCCTTGTGGAGTGCAACGAGAGAGAGACAGGTCATTATTGCTTTGGACTAGTTAACTGTAAGGTTGCAAGATTGGATCCCCGAGCTGACAAGATGAAAATCTGTCGTTCTGCGCCTGAACAAGGCAGTTAACCCACCGTTCCTAGGCCGTCATTGAAAATAAGAATGTGTTCTTAACTGACTTGCCTAGTTAAATAAAGATTAAATAAAGGTATATAAAACGTTTTTTTTTTTTAAACATCGGTAAATCGGCGCCCAAAAATACAGATTTCCGATTTTTATGCAAACTTGAAATCGGCCATGCAGATTAATCGGTCGACCTCTAGTCTGGACAGGCGTTTTATCTACCTGACTATCCTGAAACATTACTCATGCCATGTTTATTTGATATCGGAATGAAAATGACTAACAAAATCAAAATCAACCCTGTGCGGTATTTTTGTGAATACTGCAAGTTTAGATAGCTGGCTAGACAAATTAACCGATAAAAAAAATGACATGGGCTAATTGAGTGGCTGTCAGTGAGTGAAAGATAAAAAGAGGAAAACTACTGATGACAACCAATTTTTGAAATGGCACTTTGTATACTCTACTATTCTAACTCTGAACAGTAATTTAAGACACCAACGAGTTCCAGAAAAAAAAAAAAAAAAAAAAATACAGAGGCATGCATTGCCTAGAGCACTACATTCTCTTGTCTCCAAATGGAGCAGTTTACCAAAACTCATTCAAATCAACCCACAGATCAACCCACAGAGCAATTCAAAGAATTGGTATAGAAATCAGAGGAAAGACCATTTCATTGGATGGAAGTAGCTGTCTAGCCCTATTCAGAAGGGATCTTTTGGGCGGGTTGGGTAATACCAGCCAGAATAACCTACTGTTTTTTGGCAAACTTCAAGATCCTTAGATAATACTAGTCCCTTGCAAATCATCATCCCTGTTTTTTTGTTACTGTCTTGTCTCATCGCTACAACTCCTGCACGGACTCGAAGATCAGGAGCCATGCTCGGCGAAGGTCGGGAGCCATGCTCGGGGAAGGTTGAAAGCCATGCTCGGCGAAGGTCGAGAGCCATGCTCGTCAAGGGTCAAGAGCCATGCTCGGACCCAGAGTCTCTGGCTGCACACAGTGCATTAGACCACTGCGCCCCCCGGGAGGCCCCCCATCCCTGTTTTTTGAGAGAAATGTCTGAGTTTGACAGGTGTTCCTTGCGGTTTGAGCAAGAAAACAATAACTGGTTCGATACATTGAACGAAGTTCTGCACGTAGCCTATATATGAAGGGCCTAAATTTATCAACTTGTGTTGCAAGATTGTGTTGCAACTTTCACAGCGAAGGCTTTTCTTTATACGTTTTGTACGCATTAAAATTATACACCGCCAAATGGTTCATACAAAAATGGGATTTCACTGTTTTATTCATAGCCTAAAGACGCATTGCAAGTGCGCTGTTTAGCTCACAAGGCTGGGGGGCATTTTATATGTCTTCTACTACGTATCGTTAGAATATCCTAATGATTATGATCACACTTCCTCAATTCAAAAAACATTGGGACACTATACCAAAGATGGTTTCGAAATGTGGGAACCAAACTCCAGTTATCTGTGTAGCCAGTTTTCGCCCTGACTTGTTGAGATATCTTTAGGCCTAGAAAAAAACCTGGATGCTTCCTTCATAACTGTCCATTTATATATAGATAAATAAAAAAGAGCATTACAGGGGGTAGTTTGGAAAAAACTAATCCCGTCCGAATCGTCCTCTGGAATAATTGAGATTCTGGGATATTACAACTGGTGGTTAAAACCGCATTCCAACCAGTGTCCATTCCATAAATTACCACCGGCTAAGGCTATGACATTAAAATGCTTATTTACTCTGTTCAATCTGACTGTGCATCAGCTGTCTGTCTCATCAGCCCAGCCAGGCACTTTATAAACTTGATCTCTACTATAAAAAGCATCTAGACATTATCTCACATTTCTTTTTTTAGTTTTCAACAATGGAGATTTGTATAAATCTTGCTGTCTGATTATCCAACATTTGCAACATTGTTTCAATATTCAAATTGGATCTCCAGCTGTCCCATAATAAACTTGTCAAGAGTAGGGAAGAGACAGACAGGCAGACAGTGTTTCTCAGCCAATGGAAACCATGAATCAGATGGCATCATTTTCATGGATATATACAAAGAAATGTCCATTGAAAAAAGCTAAAACGAAGCGAAGTGCAGCTAGTTTGCAGTCTTTCCAGCTTCAGATTGAAGTTATTGTGTTAGCTGTGTTGTTGGTTAGATCCTCTGAACAACAGTGTCCTGACGAGTGAGCAGATTTTCTATGCCAGGCCTCAAGCAACCAAACAGATAGAACAAACTACCATCCGGCTTGGGTAGCAACCCTAGATGTGGAAGGATTAAATAAACTCAGCAAAAAAAGAAACGTCCCTTTTTCAGGACCCTGTCTTTCAAAGATAATTCATAAAATACAAATAACTTCACAGATCTTCATTGTAAAGGGTTGAAAAATGCTTGTTCAATGAACCATAAACAATTAATGAACATGCACCTGTGCAACGGCCGTTAAAAGACTAACAGCTTAGAGACTGTAGGGAATTAAGGTCACAGTTAAGAAAACTTAGGACACTGAAGAGGCCTTTCTACTGACTCTGAAAAACATAAAAAGAAAGATGCCCAGGGTCCCTGCTCATCTACGTGAACGTGCCTTAGGCATGCTGCATGGAGGCATGAGGACTGCAGACGTGGCCAGGGCAATAAATTGCAATGTCCGTACTGTGAGACGCCTAAGACAGAACTACAGGGAGACAGGGTGGACACCTGATCGTCCTCGCAGTGGAAGACCACCTGTAACAACACCTGCACAGGATCGGTACATCCGAACATCACACAGCGGGACAGGTACAGGATGGCAACAACAACTGCCTGAATTACACCAGAAATGAACAATCCCTCCATCGGTGCCCAGACTGTCCGCAATAGGCCGAGAGAGGCTGGACTGAGGGCTTGTAGGCCTGTTATAAGGCAGGTCCTCACCAGACATCACCGGCAACAACATTGCCTATGGGCACAAACCCACCGTCGCTGGACCAGACAGGACTGACAAAAACTACTCTTCACTGATGAGTCGCAGTTTTGTCTCACCAGGGGTGATGGTTGGATTCATCTGGGACCTGTTGGATCGGAGGGTGAGGGCTAGGGCCATTCCCCCCTGAAATGTCCAGGAACTTGCAGGTGCCTTGGTGGAAGAGTGGGGTGACATCTCAAAATAAGAACTGGCAAATCTGATGTAGTCCATGAGGAGGAGATGCACTGCAGTACTTAATGCAGCTGTTGGCTACACCAGATACTGACTGTTGCTTTTGTCCCCCCTTTGTTCAGGGACACATTATTCCATTCCTGTTAGTCACATGTCTGTGGAACTTGTTTAGTTTTTGTCTCAGTTCTTCAATCTTATTATGTTCACACAAATATTTACACATGTTAAGTTTGCTGAAAATAAACGCAGTTGACAGTGAGATTCCTTTTTTTTTGCTGAGTCTAGTATTCATTAATTTATCAAAATAATGTTTTTAATGAAAATATTTCAATCATTATTTGAATATGTTGGTAACCAGTTGTATAAAAATGATCATTCCCTCAAAGCTGGTGTTTGGAGGATATATTGACACGGTTTGCCAACCCTCGACGAACACCAGTGCCAATATATCCTCCAAACACCGGCTTCTCTGGCATTATAACTTAAATAAATACCAACACAGCACATATACATAACCAATGTTCTCTAGGAACACTAGTCAAGTGCAAATAGGGATTTATTCTACAAATATCGGATTAAAGATACAGCTGAAGTCGGAAGTTTACATACACTTAGGTTGGCGTCAATTAAACTTGTTTTTCAACCACTCCACAAATTTCTTGTTAATAAACTATAGTTTTGGCAAGTTGGTTAGGACATCAACTTTGTGCATGACACAAGTACATTTTCCAGCAATTGTTTAGAGACCGATTATTTCACTTATAATTCACTGTATCACAATTCCAGTGGGTCAGAAGTTTACATACACTATGTTGACTGTGCCTTTAAATAGCTTGGAAAATTCAAGAAAATTATGTCATGCCTTTAGAATCTTCTGATAGGCTAATTGACATCATTTGAGTCAATTGAAGGTGTACCTGTGGATGTATTTCAAGGCCTAACTTCAAACTCAGTGCCTCTTTGCTTGACATCGTGGGAAAATCAAAAGATATCAGCTAAGACCTCAGTAAAAAATTGTAGACATCCACAGGTCTGGTTCATCCTTGGGAGCAATTTCCAAATGCCTGAAGGTACCACGTGCAAACAATAGTATGCAAGTATAAACACCATGGGACCACACAGCCGCCATACCGCTCAGGAAGGAGACACATTCTGTCTCCTAGAGATGAATGTACTTTGGTGCGAAAAGTGCAAATAAATCCCAGAACAAGAGCAAAGGACCTTGTGAAGATGCTGGAGGAAAAAGATACAAAAGTATCTACAGTATATCCACAGTTAAACGAGTCCTATATCGACATAACCTGAAAGGCAGTTCAGCACGGAAGAAGCACCTGCGGCAAAACCACCATAAAAAAAGCCAGTTTGCAACTACACAAGGGGACAAAGATCGGAATTTTAGAGAAATGTCCTCTGGTCTGATGAAGCAAAAATAGAACTGTTTGGCCATAATGACCATTGTTATGTTAGGAGGAAAAAGGGGAAGGATTGCAAGCTGAAGAACACCATCCCAATGGTGAAGCACTGGGTGGCAGAATCATGTTGTGGGGGTGCTTTGCTGCAGGAGGGACTGGTGCACTTCACAAAATAGATGGCATCACGAGGAAAGAAAATTATGTGGATATATTGAAGGAACATCTCAAGACATCAGTCAGGAAGTTAAAGCTTGGTCGCAAATGAGTCTTCAAAATGGACAATGACCCCAAGCATACTTCCAAAGTTGTGGCAAAATGGCTTAAGGATTACAAGTCAAGGTATTGGAGTGGCCATCACAAAGCCCTGACCTCAATCGAATAACAAATGTGTGGGCAGAACTGAAAGTGTGAGCGAGCAAGAAGGCCTACAAACCTGACTCAGTTACACCAGCTTTGTCAGGAGGAATGGGCCAAAATTCCCCCAACTTATTGTGGGAAGTCTGTGGAACGCTCCCCGAAACGTTTGACCCAAGGCAATGCTACCGAATACTAATTGAAATAAATAAAATCTGGAAAAAAAAATTCTCTCTACTATTATTCTGACATTTCACATTCTTAACATAAAGTGGTGACACTAACTGACTGAGTCGCTTTGGATAAAAGCGTCTGCTAAATGGCATATATTATATTATTATAAACAGGTGATTCTTACAAGGAGTAAATGTCAGAAATGGTTAAAAACTGAGTTTAAATGTATTTGGCTAAGGTATATTGTAAGGGGTACGTAATTGGTGGCAGTGAAGTCAAACGCAGGAGAGCAGAACTTGGTTAATAGCCAGAGCCGTTTATTAAACATGACTACCGGCATACAAAAAACAACAAACACATGGGCAACAAAACCCGTATCGCACCAGTCACACAATGCACATGTACTTACAATAAACAATTCCCGAAAAGGACATGGGGGAAACAGAGGGAACATATACAACATGTAATTAGGATATTGATACCAGGTGAGTGTGAAAACAAGACAAAACAAATGGAACATGGAAAATGGATCGGCGATGGCTAGAAGATCGTTGACGTCGACCGCCGAACACCGCCTGAACAAGGAGAGGAACCTACTTCGGCAGAAGTCGTGAAATGTATGTAAACGTCCGACTTCAACAGTATAACCCCATCAACTATAATGCGGGTAACATACAGTATGTGCTGAAGTGTCAGCCAATGGAATTGTATTGTACCTCAAAAATTGTACAGCACCAATGCACTGATACCACAGAAACATTCTGGGAATGAAGAGGGGCATTCCTACCATAAATCTAGGCCGAAGAACCCTTTTGGAACCATTTTTCTAAGAGTGTATCCCTCCCACTGTGGGCTTCCCCCCACTGTGGGCTTCCCCCCATGGCTGCTCTGCTTAGCTTACTGTGTGACTGACAACAGCAGCAGGCCTCCCATTTAAGCCTGCTTATTTAAGCCTCTCTGAAACTCTAGCGGAGGGTCATCTTAACATTACTAACTCTCTGTTGCCACGTACTACTTGAATTCTGACTTCTGGTCTTCACTGCATGTCCTGAGCTAACATGAGAATAAGCTGTCCTATAGGACCCTGTAATATAGAGATGTAATACTCATGTTGAGTATTAAACCAGAGTCAGTCATATTGTAAAGTCATGCTTTTGACAAACCATGGAAAGGCTAATACTATGCTTTGGTGACAAGGCAAGATGTATATTTTTATACCAATACTGTACCTGATAGGGGTTAGGTGAATTGGATAGGGTCACATAAACTAAATACGTTTGTACTATATCTCCTTTTAGAATGACAGACTGTCAGCACATGAACCGTTATTATTTATTATCAATGAGACCGACACTTCAATGTCATGAATCTTTTCCTTCACACAGACATACATGTGCAGCATTGTAAAGGAACAAATGGCACCTCAGTTGCTTGAGAAGGGGTGGTCGCTTGCTGGTGAATGCTTTTCGGATATTTACTGAGGGGTGTGGAAAAGATTTACAATGCCCCTCCAGACCGACTGGTTTTATAAGCAAGGCCAGCTCTGATAGCATTCCCAATCATAACAACTCAAGATGGACAGTGAAAGTTGCACAATCATAATCACGCAAACCGATTGTGGGTCACTTTTTCTGGATTGTTTTTAGACATGCAATGCTTTGGATAAAACTAATACTGTAATAAGTGTTATTACAGTAGATTGTCAGAAGCAATCTGTTTGACATTTTAGTCATTTAGCAGATGCTCTTATCCAGAGTGAATTACAGTTAGTGCATTAATCTTAAGTAGCTAGGGGGGACAACCACATATTACAGGCATAGTAAATATACTAATCTGTAAAGTAATATTACAGTATGATTGTGTGTGCATTAAGCAAGCACAACCATCGCTACAGCACTCCACCAATCAGGCCTTTATGGCAGAGTGGCCAGGCGGAAGCCAAAAGGCACCTAAAGGATTCTCAGACTATGAGAAACAAGATGTTCTGGTCTGATGAAACCCAGATTGAACTCTTTGGCCTGAATGCCAAGGATCACGTCTGGAGGAAACCTGGCACAATCCCTACGGTGAAGCATGGTGGTGGCAGCATCATGCTGTAGGGATGTTTTTCAGTGGGAGGGACTGGGAGTCTAGTCAGGATTGAGGGAATATGAACGGAGCAAGTACAGGGAGGTCTTTGATTTTTTTTAAACTCTCCAGAGAGCTCAAGACCTCAGACTGGGGCGAAGGTTCACCTTCCAAAAGGACAACAACCCTAAGCACACAGCCAAGACAATGCAGAAGTGGCTTCGGGACAAGTCTCTGAATGTCTAGTGGCCAAGCCAGAGCCCGGACAAGAATCCGATCGAACGTCTCTGGAGAGACCTGGAAATAGCTGTGTAGTGAGTGACACACCCCATCCAACCTGACAGAGCTTGTGAGGATCTGCAGAGAAGAATGGGAGAAACTCCCCAAATACAGGTGTGCCAAGCTTGTAGCGTCATATCCAAGAAGATTGAAAGATGTAATCGCTGCCAAAGGTGCTTCAACAAAGTACTGTTTTTGCTTTGTCATTATGGGGTATTGTCTGTAAATTGATGAGAGGGGAAAAACTCCTTAATCAATTTTAGAATAAGGCTGTAATGTAACCAAATGTGGTAAGGTCAAGGGGTCTGAATACTTTCCGAACGCAGTGTATTATCTACTTAGTGTGACACCTCCAAGCAGAACTTACTACAGCATGTGTGACGTTTTTACCATGAACTATATTGAGTGACTGTTTATTTGCAATGACACATCTCCATGTGTAGATTACGACGTAATGGGAAAAGTGTGTGTGAAAAGAAATAGATTTTTTTTATCTGTATTATCATTTTGTTTTAGACAAGATAAAAAGACACAAGTGGTTGAAATGCCTTTGTTGCAGAGGATCTGACCCTCCTCTGGCCTTTCAAGCGACCTCACTGTAGATGGCTGTATCATGTTGGCTGTTCAAAACGTGCACCGTGCACGTGTTTTTGACAAGATAACAGGATTAGATATTTCACTGCATGCCCAGGATGTGGCGAGAATGAGACAGTACCACGTGATGATCCAGCAGTATACTATGCAGGAGTCCAGCAGTATACTATGCAGGAGTACTAACGTATATACACTGAGAGTATAAAACATGAGGAACGCCATCCTAGTATTGAGTTGCACCCCCCTTTGCCCTCAGAACAGCCTCGATTCGTCGATTCGTTGATGATGTCCCATGTTGCTTCCCATAGTTGTCTCAAGTTGGCTGTGTCCTTTGGGTGCTGGATGATACACATGGGACACTGTTGAGCGTGAAAAACCCAGCAGCGTTGCAGTTCTTGACACACTCAAACCGGTGCGCTTGGCACTTACTACCATACCCCGTTCAAACGCACTTAAATCTTTTGTCTTGCCCATTCACCCTCTGAATGCCACACATACACAATCCATGTCTCAATTGTTACGAGGCTTAAAAATCCTTCTTCATCCTGAGTCCTCCCCTTCATCTACACTGATTGAAGTGGATTAAACAAGTGACATCAATCAAGGGATCTTAGCTTTCACCTGGATTCACCTGGTCAGTCTATGTCATGGAAAGAGCAAGTGTTTGTAATGTTTTGTACGCTCACTGTAGAACCTGCCGTTAAGAGGAGACTTGACACAGTTCCATAGGTGACAGTAATGTGCAAATCTGAAAACCTTGTGTAACTTTCAGACAGGGAAATAAATGTTCCAGCATGGCTACTCTGTACAGTCAAAGTAAAGGCAACAACATAACATGCATATAGGCTTATTGTTCTGTACAGTATAGATGCCCACTAATTGATATAAAGCCATTTATAAATGTGTGACATTCAAACAGAAGATCCGATTTACCCACATTACCAAATGAATATGTGAAACAGCATAGTTTCCTAATATTCTTCTCCTCGTCAGTTCAAAATGATACAAATCAGTCAAATGTACAGATAAGCTAGATGTAGAAATCAAAAGTTTCTGTAGCTGGAAAGTTTTATGGTATGTGCTTGTGAGTTGCGAGTTTGTATATGTGAGCTGGTGGTTCTTCGATCTAGTGGCAGACAGGCTTGGGAATAAAAGGTCTTTCAAACCAGAGTTGCAACACACATTTTGATTGACGGGGGGAACATGAATCATGAGATGCTTCACAACTTTCCTGGCTGACCTTTTCCTATTTCTAATTGGCCAACACCTTCGGAAACATTTGTCACTCAAGAACACTCAACTCCGTATGTCAATGAAGTGCACTTTTGACAAACTGTGTCATCAACAATATTGTTTCTATTGTCATCATAGTAACAACAACAATATAGTTAACCCTGAAGCGTATTTAAGGTGTGATCACCCAGATTGAACATAGTTGTATAGATTTGAGGATCAAATCTGTGCTTGCATTTCAGGGCAAAGTATAACAGTGGACAGTAACAGCTGCAAAAGTTATATTTGTTGTGTTCAGAATGATTGTTCATTATGCTGTTTAAAATAAATATATATCAAATTTAGCAATAAAGTTCTATTTTGGTTTCATCTGACCATATGAAATTCTCTCTATCTTCTTCTGGATCATCCAAATGCTCTCTAGCAAACTTCAGACGGGTAGGCCAATGCTCTGATTGATCTATTGAGCAGACAAATTAGGCTTTGTTGAAACATGTAGGAACATTTCAGGAAACAGATTAGGCCATGTTCTGTATAAACCATGACGACACTTCAGGCAGGGGTTCCCTAGAAGCCTGGATTGCTCAACCCTGGATTTCATTGTAAGAACAACAGACAGACTATAAAACAGCAGAAGTAGGAATTAGGAATCAGACATGAAGATGAAGGTCCAGGTGAGATCTCTCATCCTGCTCACTGTGGCTGTCCTGCGGGTCAGATCTCAGAACCAGACTGAGACCAGATATGAAGACATCATCTCAGTTGCTTTGCCTCAGCTGCTTCCTGGGGAAGAGCAGGCTTTCCGTCCAATTGTGAACCAGCTCCAAGTCGAGACTGTGAGTATTCTGACAGTATGAATGTGTCCTTCCTTCAAAAAAAGTTTGTGGCATGTTTTATTTAATATTTTTCTTTCAGTCAAGTCAAGGGATAATTGTCTGCTTAATATGCACCATAGTATACACATTTTCCAAGTCCTTTATTGTGGAAAAGAAACAGACTCAATATGGGGGAATGACAATTGAAATGAATGACAACACTATAAGTCGCAGTATTGTCTTTGTCTCTCGGAAATCAGTTGAATACAGAGGATGTGGACCAGTCTGAGGTGTCTGTAAGGCTGACCTTCCCCATGCAAGAGACTTTCTGCAGTAAATCACAGGGGCAGCCAGGCAAACCATGCCCTCTGAAGAAAAATGGGGTAAGAACAATTGGATTTTACAGTATTGTGGGGGAATAATAATCATGGGAAGCAGGAAATGACAAATAATATGCTGAGGTTAGCAAATGGCTCATGTGCAGCATGAAGGTCAGACATCCGATTCTGGAGGCTAGCAACAACCTGAACACTGACCTGTCTACATTTGTTTGTGAATACATGGACGCAGAAGATTCTTTGCAGGTACTGAGCAATGCAAGTTATTTCTCAACACCCCCGTACCGACATTAGTTAGGATGTCATGATAATGGTAGCCTAGCAGTGTCAGATCAGTTGGTCTGCAATCTAAAAATGTAGATGTGGAAAGTGCATTATCTGCTTATGAATTTCATGGAGATTGAACTTCATGTTCCTTGAGATAGTAAACATGCACCTTTTTTTCTGATTATACTTGTCTAATTATTCCGATTTTTCACGCAAAAAAAATGCAATGAATATTTTTCATGATTTGCAGCAGAAGATTCGGACAAGAAGAAGCAAAGTCAGAATATGCTCCAGAGGCAGAAATTGTCGCTCTAGTCCTGGGGGTGGCTCCGTAATCGGTCGCCCTGTGGGTGGCTCTCCTCCTGGGGGTGGCTCTAAATTCATTGATGAATTTATCAGAGATCACAGTGATGGAAATCGCTTTGCATAGATCAGCACCCTACAACCTCTGGATAACTGCAAAGAACCCATCTATCAAAGAAATGTCATAAGGTTATTGATCTTTTTTTTTGTATCAACGTACCGTACCTACTCTTACATGCCAATTGTTGAATATTATGAAAATTACTTCTAGATTATGTTTACGCCAATAAACTGCAAAATAAGTTTACAAAAGATAATGTCTGTAAAATGTGTTATTTCATGTTTCATGGCAGTTCAGGAATTCAGTTTTTTCAACGTTTTTGTGTTTATTGTTCATTATGCTGTTTCAAATAAATATCTATACTCTGTTAGATCTATTAGGCCGGCAGTTTAACCTTTGCTGGAACATCTAGGACCGAACACAGATTCAAGTAAGAGTAATTAGTACGTGCCCGCCTAGGAACCCGAAATGTAAGAGCCATAATGCAAGAAAGAGCATTTACAGTTTACAGTGAAGAAAACAGAATTGCAGTGCAGCTTACATAAGAAAATGAACATGATTAAAAGAGAAAACTTTAAAGGTCCAATGCGGCCGTTTTTATGTCAATATCAAATCATTTCTGAGTAAAAATGAAATACTTTACTGTGATCGTTTCAAATTAAAATGGTCAAAAATAAACAAAAACAGCTACTTAGCTAAATGCAATTTGTCAAGCAAGAATTTAGCAAGGACTGTCTGGGAGTGGTCTGAGAGAGGGGCCTAATTGGAGGAGCCTAATGGGTGGGGATGTGTAACCTGAAAACTAGCTGTTACTGGCAGAGAGCAGGGCAAACTTTCTTTGTTATTGGTCTATTAAGTTATACAAATCCAAAATCCCCACCCAGCCAAAAAAAATGAAATGACATGTCTCAAACAGCGCTTACACTAAAAGTTCATTATGATCATTTGTACAATTTTACAGTATTATTCCAACATCATAGTGTGGAAATATATATAAAACTGCATTGCATTGCTCCTTTAATAAAAACGTTTCAATTTGAACAACTACCCCATCTAGTGTCCTTTCAAAAAACTAGCAAGTGACGGTCTTGGGCTTTGTTTTGCTCCTGCAGTTGCCCACACTGCATTGTCCTTACTCCGGGTAGCTCATCCATTGTAGGTGGCAGCCAGCTGGAGAATTTGTTTGAACTCTGCAGCTTGAGGACAAATTTCAGACAAAGCTCATTTCATCTCTGCTGCACTCGTTGCATCTGTCGGGTTTGACAGGCCACTGCGTATGAGGTGCAGTCAGAACCGAGGATGATCTTGAGGGCCCTCCTCTGAACTCTCTCTGAGGCAGGGATGGGCAACTTTCATGGGTGTGGGGGCCGCAAAAAATTCTGAACTCATCATGAGTTGGAAGTATAAGGATGGTGGCGGTGGTGGTGTTCTCTCTCTGTATGTGTGTCGGTTTCTCAAGTGAAATAAAGCAACCTCCGAGATTTAAAAAGAAAAGGAAAATGCTTGTAGGAAAGTGGTTTCTCATTTCTTATCCCATCAGGGTGTTTTTGTCTGTTACATGTAATAGCTTCTGACATCTGTCAAATGTAGAATAGATGGATTTTTAAAGAGAGAGAAAAAGGAAAAGTATTCAAGTGTTTTATTTTTAAAAAACACTCCATGATACACTTGACACAGACTGTTTTTAAATGCATCAGTGGCTATAGATGTAGATATACACTGATTGTACAAAACATTAGGAACACCTGCCTAATATTGAGTTGCACCTCCCTTTGCCCTCAGAACAGCCTCGATTCGTCGGTGCATGGACTCCACAAGGTATCGAAAGCGTTACACTGTGATGATGTCCCATGTTGACTCCAATGCTTCCCACAGTTGTGTCAAGGGGCGGCAGCGTAGCCTAGTGGTTAGAGCGTTGGACTTGTAACCGGAAGGTTGCGAGTTCAAACCCCCGAGCTGACAAGGTACAAATCTGTCGTTCTGCCCCTGAACAGGCAGTTAACCCACTGTTCCCAGGCCGTCATTGAAAATAAGAATATGTTCTTAACTGACTTGCCTGGTTAAATAAAGGTAAAAAAATAAAAATAAAAAGTTGGCTGTATGTCCCTTGGGTGGTCGATCATTCTCGATGCACATGGGACACTGTTGAGTGCTAAAAAAACCAGCAGCGTTGCAGTTCTTGACACATTCAAACCGATGCACCTACTACCATACCCCATTCATACGCATTTAAATATTTCGTCTTGCCCACTCACCCTCTGAATGGCACACATACACAATCCATGTCTCAATTGTTTCAAGGCTTAAAAATCCTTCTTTATCCTGAGTCCTCCCCTTCATCTACACTGATTTAAGTTGATTTAACAAGTGACATCAATCAAGGGATCACAGCTTTCACCTGGATTCACCTGTCATGGAAAGAGCAGGTGTTCCTAATGTTTTGTGCACTCAGTGTGTATTCTCAGTCACAAGTACTTGCCTTATTTGCATGTAATTAACGGTATCCTGCCTATATTGATTCTAAATGGCTCACAGAAGATGTGAATATAACAATTCAACACATGAAGTCACAAAGGCAGGATACATAAGAGAAAGTGAATCTGCAGTGCAAAGATAAAACCATGCTAAGGACCCTTCCACACGGGTCTGATTAGTGTTAAAGGAACATGACAGGTTGGTCTCTTGGCCTGCCGCAGACCATAGATGGTCCACTCCTCCAAGGGTAGAGTGAGGCATTCTGGCTGTATAGAACAGAATGATGAGGCAGTTCAATGTTTAGTTTTGATTTACATTTGGTTGAGATGTCAACTAGCGTGAATTCAACATGAAATTAACAACAAATGACACCATGTCATTGGATTTTGCTTCAAATTTAGGTGACAAAATGCCCTAAAGTTGGTGACTTTTTGCAAATCCAGTCAGTGTTGCACGTAGATTCAACTTCATAACATAGATTTCTTTGGTTGAAATTATGTGGAAACAACATTGATTCAACCAGTTGTTTGTTCCTAGTGGGTCCCTTTTATAAGAATAATTATAGTTATTTTAACGGACTAAAACTATATTAACTAACTATATTAAAAACCTACTTTGTCAAATCAAGACACCTGAAAACAACAGTTTGAAATCATTTTAAAAACCTACTACTTTGAACTGTGTTTCCCTGTGGATTTTTGAGTGATAGTGATGATATAAGGAGAGAAGGAAATGCACCTCAGATCTACGGTCAAACTACCATACCACTATTCACAACCGTAAACATTAAAGGGATGTAAACATGCAGATGTAGGATATTCATTTGACCTACAGTATATTGTCACAGCAAAATAATCTTGCAGCAACAGAATTTGAACACTTAGTCCATAACATTGCTTTGTCTGTGGTTAGGCTATTAGCTGGCCTAAAGTAAGCTACAGACCCTGGTTCGATCCCGGGCTGTATCACAATTGGTTGTGATTGGGAGTCCCATAGGGCGGCACATAATTGGCCCAGCGTCGTCCGGTTTAGGGTAGGGTTTGGCCAGGACCGTCATTGTAAAATAATAATTTGTTCTTAACTGACTTGCCTAGTTAAATAAAATAAAAATACTGTCAATCAAATCAAAGTTTATTTGTCATGTGCGCCAAATTACAACAGACCTTACAAGGCCGGCCTTTGCCGTACGATACAGTTGCAGAAACATTATGTACAAAATAAGTTACAAATAACGCAAAAACTGTGGGTTTTCAGTGAACGCATGTCAATCACAAAGGTCATGCGCACTTCCTTTTGCTAAAGGAAGTTTGAGTTTGTCTGAGGTGTAGACATTATCGTAGGAGGTAGCTGAAGGGAGGAGCAGAGAGGGGAGCTCAAGCTGGCAGTCTGAACCCAGAGGGACGAATAGGTCCCTCAGCAACAACAAGATTGTAGGCCTGAAACAAACACACATAGTATTAACACACATATGATAACACAATTAGGGGGAATAGAAGGTCCCACAGAGATATGATAGAGGGGTCAAAAGGGAGAGAAAAACTGAGAAAAACGTGACACGGTAATGAAATGCTTGATTGATTATAGACCTACCGGGGCACTCTGAACATCTGAACCTTCTGGGTGGTTGGGGTAAGTCAGGGACGGTGCAGAGGGCCAGTCGGGGTAACTCAGTGCACAAGGTGGGGAGTTCTATATAGGGGCTGGTGGTTGACTATGGTAACTGATATAAATGCTTCGGTTGTTGATATCCACAGATAATGTAATCCACAGATAATGACACTCAAAACTGGAGAAAACAACTGAAGACTTCACGGTAGATGTATGCCATCATTAATATCATCATCATCATCCTCAATAAGCACAGGTTTGTCTGATGCTACGTTTTAAGCCCCACCATCTAATAACAACACCTCTAACCTGATTGAGTAAAAAATGTTTAATTAAGATTATTTGTTATGGTACGTACTTAACAAACTGCAGGGGGTACAGATGTGGCTGTGGAGGGCAAGGTTATTATAGTTTTGGGATTTAATATTAGTTATTTAGTTCATCAGGAAGTTAGAAGTCCCGCCCAGTTATCTAAATCAAAATGGCCAAAGTCCTCAGTGGCTCCTCATACAACTCTATGGCCAGGAAAGTGGGATACCTAGTCAGTTGTACAACTGAATGCATTTAACTGAAATGTGTCTTCCGCATTCAACCCAACCCCTCTGAATCAGAGGTGTGGGGGTCTGCCTTAATCATCGATGCCCGGGGAACAGTGGGTTAACTGCCTTGCTCAAGGGCAGAACGACAGGTTCTTACCTCAGGGATTAGATCCAGCAACCTTTCAGTTACTGGCCCAACACTCATACCCACCAGGCTGCCCATAGGTTTGGTTAGGTTTCAATTATAAATCAGTCCTAACGTGACTTGGATTTAAAGGATAAGTGCCTAGACTTTAACTATCAGAAAGAGCCATGTTATGTTTATGTAACATTAAACATATATCACTGACTAGTGAAATAGGGTTAATATAAACCGCTGCAACAACAGCAAAAACATAAGCAATACAACACTGTAATACAGTTCACAGCCAGCTAGTGTGTGTTTCTGATTTTCCGATGTATCTTCAAAACTGCTCTCCAGAGAGGCGGTCGTTCAGTTTCTCAAGTCTGATGACAGTTGTCCACAGACAGAGAATATTCTCTCCACAAATGATTGATATTTTTTATTTTTTTATTTTACCTTTATTTAACTAGGCAAGTCAGTTACGAACAAATTCTTATTTTCAATGACGGCCTAGGAACAGTGGGTTAACTGCCTGTTCAGGGGCAGAACGACAGATTTGTACCATGTCAGCTCAGGGGTTTGACCTTGCAACCTTCCAGTCCAACGCTCTAACCACTAGGCTACCCTGCCGCCCCGATATAAAAGGGCAGAAACCAGATTCAGTGCAACAGGTCACAGCTTTGGATAAACGGCCAGCCAGCAATCAATCAATCAATCAAAAAATGTATTTATAAAGCCGTTTTTACATCAGCAGAAACCCAGCCTAAAAGCCCAAACAGCAAGCGATGCTGATGTAGAAACACAGGGGCCAGGAAAAACTCCCTAGAAATGCAGGAACCTTGGAAGAAACTTAAGAGAGGTAGCAGGCTTTGAGTGGTGGCCAGCCCTCTTCTGGCTGTGCCGGGTGGAGATTATAAGAGCACATGGCCATTAAGGCCAGATCATTCTTCAAGATGTTCAAACGTTCATTGACGACCAGCAGGGTCAAATAATAATCACAGTGGTTGTAGAGGGTGCAACAGGGGCACCTCAGGGGTAAATGTCAGTTGGCTTTTCATAGCCGAGCATTCAGAGGTCGAGACAGAAGGTGCGGTAGAAAGGGAGAGCGAGAGGGAGGGAAGGAGGGAGAGAGAGAGAGAGAGAGAGAGAGAGTGTCGGACACAGCAGGGACAAGGTAGCACATCTGGTGATCAAGTCAGGGTTCCATAGCCGAGGCAGAACAGTTGAAACTGGAGCAGCAGCACAAGAAGGTAGCATGTCTGTTGAACAAGTCAGGGTGCCATAGCCATAGGCAAAACAGTAGAAACTGGATCAGCCACATGACGAGGTTGAGAGAGAGAGAGAGAGAGATATGGGAGGATTAGAGGGAGCATACTTAAGTTCACACAGGACACCAGATAAGACAGGAGAATTTCACCAGATAGGACTGGCCCCCCCAGCACATAGACTACTTCAGCAAAGATACTGGAGGCTGAGACAGAGGGGTCGGGGGACACCCCCAGACAGGGCCAACCAGGCAGGGTATAACCCCACAACCCACTCAACTCGAGTATAGCGAAAAAAGCCTAGCACGACGTGACGCACCCCTCCTAGGGATGGTATGGAAGAGCACTAGTTAACCAATGTCTCAGCCCCTATAATAGGGTCAGAGAATCCCCATGGAGAGAGGGGAACAGATACAACAGAGACAGCAAGGGCGGTTTGTCACTCCAGTGCCTTGCCGTTCACCTTTGCACCCCAATAGCAAATAGAAGTTGAAATGTGTAATGTACACAATAACTTAATTTGATAAAAAAAGATCTAACACAACATTAGGTGATAAAATATGTATTATTCTGGATTTATAATCAGCTATAATGGGGTGGTCATTTTGGAGCGGGAACACATAATGAATTATCATGAAACGAACACACCAGGAGGTTTAACAGCCTGCTGCCTGGCCTGCACCCTATCTCATTGTGGAGCTAGAGGAGTTACAGACCTGTCTATGTTGATAGGTAAGATGAGAGAACCCCTCCAGCTTGGATAGAGTCCGTCACTCCTCAGCAGTCCAGGCTTTGCCCTGTTTGTGGTGGAGTCCCAGAAAGAGGGACAGTTATCTACTAATTCTATATTTTGGGAACGGCAGAAAACATCTCTCAACCAGCGATTGAGTTGTGTGAGTCTTCTGTAAAGCTCATCACTCCCCCAAACTGGGAGGGGGCCAGAGACTCTGCTGTAGAGCTCATCACTCCCCCTAACTGGGAGGGGGCCAGAGACTCTCCTGTAGAGCTCATCACTCCCCCTAACTGGGAGGGGGCCAGAGACTCTGCTGTAGAGCTCATCACTCCCCCTAACTGGGAGGGGGCCAGAGTCTCTGCTGTAGAGCTCATCACTCCCCCTAACTGGGAGGGGGCCAGAGTCTCTGCTGTAGAGCTCATCACTCCCCCTAACTGGGAGGGGGCCAGAGTCTCTGCTGTAGAGCTCATCACTCCCCCTAACTGGGAGGGGGCCAGAGTCTCTGCGGTAGAGCTCATCACTCTCCCTAACTGGGAGGGGGCCAGAGACTCTGCTGTAGAGCTCATCACTCCCCCTAACTGGGAGGGGGCCAGAGACTCTCCTGTAGAGCTCATCACTCTCCCTAAGTGGGAGGGGGCCAGAGACTCTGCTGTAGAGCTCATCACTCCCCCTAACTGGGAGGGGGCCAGAGACTCTGCTGTAGAGCTCATCACTCCCCCTTACTGGGAGGGGGCCAGAGAAGAGCTCATCACTCCCCTAACTGGGAGGGGGCCAGAGACTCTCCTGTAGAGCTCATCACTCTCCCTAACTGGGAGGGGGCCAGAGACTCTCCTGTAGAGCTCATCACTCCCCCTAACTGGGAGGGGGCCAGAGACTCTGCTGTAGAGCTCATCACTCCCCCTAACTGGGAGGGGGCCAGAGACTCTCCTGTAGAGCTCATCACTCCCCCTAACTGGGAGGGGGCCAGAGGGTCTGCTGTAGAGCTCATCACTCCCCCTAACTGGGAGGGGGCCAGAGACTCTCCTGTAGAGCTCATCACTCTCCCTAACTCATCACTTGGGGCGGCAGCGTAGCCTAGTGGTTAGAGCGTTGGACTAGTAACCGGAAGGTTGCGAGTTCAAACCCCTGAGCTGACAAGGTACAAATCTGTCGTTCTGCCCCTGAACAGGCAGTTAACCCACTGTTCCCAGGCCATCATTGAAAATAAGAATATGTTCTTAAAGGTAAAATTAAAAAATTAAACTGGGAGTGACCAGAAACAATTACTTGATGCCAACACATCTTTCCAGCTAAATTACATGCTGAAGTTATTGCGCTTGGTGACCTCTGACCTCTGTTTCATCCTAACATCCCATTGGTGGATAACAATATCCATATACCATCTACAGTACACCCGCCAGTTTTAGCCTCAGCCAGCACCACCTTCAGATTAGTCTATACATCAGTTGCCCTGCCCCTTAGTAAACAATGTATGATCACTGGATGATTCTTTTTAAGACTAATATTATGGGTAATGGAGTCACCAATGACCAAGGTTTTCAATCTGCCAGAGCTACTGGTGAGAGCCTTTGGTGGCTCAGACCCAGTAATGGGTGGAATAGAGACCTGAGAAGGCTAGTTGCTTAGTGGGGAAACCGGTGAATGTTTCTGTCAGCTAAACGAGTGGCACTTTCCAGAAGCCATGAGAAAACTGCTCCAGAAGACTGCAATGGAAATGTGACAGAGAACTGGTATGGTTACATAAGACAGAAGGCAGAAACGAAAGTAGGGTGGATGGTCGGGGTAGATGGGTAAACGTATAATGTGAACATCTAGCAACTCAAAGGTTGTGTGTTTGAATCTCATCATGGACAACTTTAGCAACTTAGCATGTTAGCTAACTCTTCCACTAACCCTAAACCCCAACCGCTTAGCTAAAGCAATTTGGAATTCGTAACATATCATTCCTTTTGCAAATTCATAACATACTGTACTGATGATGGACATTCTTAAATGAACACATAGGCCTACCATATGAAACGTAACATACCAGACTAATTGCAGTGTCCCGGATTTACATTTACTATTTTACATCTACCCCTGAGTCCAGATTGCGGTTTCATACACCCAGATAACACTTACTCCTCTACTAACAATGTTCATTAAAGCATCTTTGTTAAAATTATTTTTATAGGAAAAGACAGCGCCTAATCAACAGTGTCATAGCCTCAACTCAACCTCACCGGTAGAGGAAAACACTTAACAGGATCCAGAGGGAAATGATCTGCGTGGGATACAGTATAGTGTTTATTATCCGAGCTGAGCCACTTGCAGAAGGTAGTTGAATGTGTGCAGTTGGTGGAAAAAGAGGCACTATACTTGACTGATGTCGCTACAGTACCTCCTTCCTTTGGGAAAGCGTGTCCCCGCGTTCACGTATACACGCCTCTCCTGAACAGCCGGGAAGTGGCAGGCTAAGCAAGGGGTAGATTTCAGGATTTTAAGAGTATTTTAAATGTTTATTTTAATAATAGATGCTGTGCGTTTCAATATGTATTTCCCTGAACTGTATCTGTCTACACCCAAACAAAACAAATCACACAACTTGTCTGTAAGGTCCTGGGTGTCGTGAGGATGAAATCAGGCGCAGGAAAGCAGAGTTCAATAAAGTGCTTCTTTAATGTACACACGGTGAACTACGGTCACCCCACTTACGGGTGCTCAAACCAAATGCTCCAGACACAGGGAAACAAAAACAGTCTAGCACTAAATACACAAACATGTACATCTAATGCAAACACCAGGGTTACAATAATCAATCCCGCACAAAGAACCAGGCGGGCCAGGGCCGGCTGACTAATAAAGCCTCACTAATTATAACCAACTCAAAACAGGTGTACTCAATAAACACATAAGGAGGGGGAGAAAAGAATCAGTGGCAGCTAGTAGGCCGGCGACGACGACCGCCGAGCGCCACCCGAATGGGAAGGGGAGCCACCTTCGGTCGGAGTCTGACATTGTCTGTAGACCTAGACATGGGGGAAGATGATGCTATACATGCAGGTGCTGAGCACTGGACGTTATTAGAACATAATTATAAACAGTAACAGTGTCAGAACAGTCAATAAAAAGATACGTACACTATATATACAAAAGTATGCAGACACCTCTTCAAATGAGTGGATTCTGATATTTCAGCCACACCTGTTGCTGACAGGTGATAACAATCGAGCACACAGCCATGCGATCTACATAGACAAACATTGGCAGTAGAATGGCCTTCCTGAAGTGCGCAGTGACTTTCAACGTGGCACCGTCATAGGATGCCACCTTTCCAACAAGTCAGTTCGTCAAATTTCTGCCCTGGTCAACTGTAAGTGCTGTTATTGTGAAATGGAAATGTCTAGGAGCAACAATGGCTCAGCCGCGAAGTGGTAGGCCACACAACCTCACAGAATGGGACCGCCGAGTGCTGAAGCGCGTAGCGTGTAAAAATCATCTGTCCTCCATTGCAACACACTACCGAGTTCCAAACTGGAAGCAACATCCGCACAATAACTGTTAGTTGGGAGCTTCATGAAATTGGTTTCCATGGCCGAGCAGCCGCACACAAGTCTAAGATCACCATGCACAATGTCAAGCTCTGCTTGCAGTGGTGTAAAGCTTGCTGCCATTGGACTGGAGCAGTGGAAACACATTCTCTGGAGTGATGAATCACACTTCACCATCTGGCAGTCCGATGGACTAATTTGGGTTGGGCGAATGCAAGGAGAACGGTACCTGCGCAAATGCATAGTGCCTACTGTAAAGTTTGGTGGAGGAGGAATAATGGCTTGGGACTGTTTTTCATGGTAATGGTTTGGGCTAGGTCCCTTAGTTCCAGTGAAAGGAAATCTTAACGCTACAGCACACAAAGATAGTCTAGACGAGTCTGTGCTTCTGTCTAATTATTGATTTTTTCACCCAAAAATGTAATTAATATGCAGCAGAAGACTCGGATAAGTAGAAGCAAGGCCAATGGAGTCTTAAAGGGCTCTAAGGGGTGCAGCAAAGGCTCCAAGGGGTCATTAGAGGTAGTACTGAGAGTGGCTCCTCGATCACCTCCATGGCAACTTCCATCTATCAAAGAAACAAGTTATGGCTAATGGGTGAACAACCTTTAGCTTGTTTTTCTTAAAGGCTGCTGAGACTGATAGCTTTTTTCTAACCTTCTGAACTGTTTGTGATTTGCTGATATACCTATTTATTCTTACATGTGAATTGTTGAATATTACACTGGATATAATTATCAGTAGTTCTCAGTGGCGACCCGTCATTCAGGGCAGGTGGGGCTGTGCTCAGTTTTGAGACCCACCTTTTTTGGGGGGTTGCCTGTTTTGCATGTTATTTTGGCGTCAATACATGTCACATATCAGTTTGCAAACAATGTAAAAAAATAAATAAAGCTGCATACAAACATGTTCTCTTTTTTGCTTTCTTGAGTAAGGCAGCTCCAAAATGCAGGTGTTTCTGTGGTTGTTTGGGCAGCCAGTGGAAAATACGAAGCGTAGGAGTTGGTAATGTTCCTTAGTTGCGCTGTGATTGGCTCAGTGTTTTGTCACTTATGGGAACACTATTTCACCTCCAAATCTAAGGGTAGAGCTAAAAAATTAAAGCCCCTTGGGTGCTGCCATAGAGTTACATTAAAGATGCCCATCCATGGTTATTGGCCACAGATATAATGACGTTAAATGACGTTATATCTACAGTAGCTTTGATTGGACTGATCCTGTCAACATCATACTTCCAAAATCTTAGCTTAGCAGTCATCATCATGAATCAAGCCGACAGTCTACTGGAAAATCCTTTTTAATCCTTGACATATGAATAGAAGTAATGAAAATAAATTATAGATAAAAACGTATCGGTGCTCATCGGCCATTGGACATAAACAATACACACAAGTTGGAAATCACAAATACAACAATGAGTGGTTTGGAAGGAATCAGTGGCTAACTGCAAGCATTGCAAAGTAATCACTAGCCTGCTATTCAGTGGAGTGGGTGTGTGGTCCCAAGTCTGGGTTTAAGGGTCTCTTTTCCAAGCTTAAAAGGATAAACATTCAACATTTGCCATGCTGTCAATCCAGCATGATTTATGCCGCGCACAAAACAACTGGAAACTCGGAACTGGTAAATCTGGCTTCAGTGAGTTGAAGACAACTGGGAACTCTGGGAAATAGGAGCTCCGACTGGGAAAATACACTTTGAACGGTCATCCAACTGGGAACTGTACATTGGGAACTCAGGCCTCATTCTAGAGCTCCACCCTGAAGATCACTGACGTCATCGTGATTCAACCTTGTTTTTTCCCCCAGATGTTTTCTGACACCGTACATCCATGTATATCTGATCAAATTATGAAAGACAAGCATTGCAATTTGGAATTCCGTAAAGTGATTCTGGAAGAGGTGAATTATTTTTTGGTTTATCAACAATGACAAGCCACTGGGGTTTGACAACTTGGATGGAAAATTACTGATGATAATAGTGGATAATATTGCCACTCATATTTACCATATTTTCAACTTAAGCCAACTAGAAAATGTCTGCCCCAAGGCTTGGAGGGAAGCAAAAGTAATTCCGCTACTGTTAGGAAATTATGATTTAATATGACTGAACAAATCATTTTAAATGGAACTGTAAGTAAACTTATACTCTGTTATATTATATCTGATTGACAATATGATTTCATAAGAAGGGATTGTGTGACAGGACAAGGAGTAATAAAAAGTTAATGAACACCATTCCAACTAGGCAGAAACAAATGGGTTGGGGACTGAGTAAACACATAAGGTCGTTATCCTATGGTTGACCCAACTGAAACTTAGCTTTGGGGTTTTTAGATAAGGCAGTGAGTGCATTCCTAGGTTTTCTACCTAATAAAACTGTCAGTTCAGTGGTGATCGATAATGTTGAGGGGTCAAAGGTTATCTGGGAGTGTGGTAGTAAGTTAGAATGAACTTTTCACCTTACTTTGTCCCGGTGGAGAGGAGGGGATTTTGTTAAAGCAGTGAAATGACGTCATGATCTGTATATAAACTGCTGCAATGTGTTTAAGAGGTAGCGCGCTCCAATAATAAATGATATTACCTATTATTGAAAGACTGGTCTGTGTCTATTTTATGCAAACAAGAAATCTTACAAATTCTCATAAAATAGATTAAGGGCTTTCAATTGAAGAAAGCACATTGGCATAATTAAATTATAGTAACAGCTACCTCAGAAAAGTAAAGCCCACTTTAACCCCTTTACATCAACAACATAGCTCAGGCAGTAGGAGGCTCTCTCATCAATTTATATGCAGATGATACAGTCTTATACTCAGCTGGCCCCTCCCTGGATTTTGTGTTAAATGCTCTACAAGAAAGCTTTCTTCGTGTTCAACAAGCTTTCTCTGCCCTTAACCTTGTTCTAAACACCTCCAAAACAAAGGTTGTGGTTTGGTAAGAAGAATGTCCCTCTCCCCACAGGTGTGATTACTACCTCTGAGGGTTTAGAGCTTGAGGTAGTCACCTCCTACAAGTACTTGGGAGTGTGGCTAGACAGTACACTATCCTTCTCTCAGCACATATCAAGCTGCAGGCCAAGGCTAAATCTAGACTTGGTTTCCTCTATCATAATCGCTCCTCTTTCATGCCAGCTGCTAAACTAACCTTGATTCAGATGACCATGCTAGATTACGGAGACGTAATTTATAGATTGGCAGGTAAGGGTGCTCTCGAGCGACTAGATGTTCTTTACCATTTGGCCATCAGATTTGCAACCAATGCTCCTTATAGGACACATCACTGCACTCTGTAAACTGGTCATCTCTGTATACCAATTGCAAGACCCACTTGTTGATGCTTATTTGTAAAAGGGGGGCTCACTCCCCCCTATATGTGATACCAACTGCAGCCCTCATCCTCTACAGACAACACCCGTTCTACCAGTCACATTCTGTTAAAAGTCCCCAAAGCGCACACATCCCTTTGTCGCTCCTCTTTTCAGTTCGCTGCAGCTAGCGACTGGAATGAGCTGCAACAAACACTCAAACCGAATAGTTTTATCTCAATCTCTTCATTCAAAGATTCAATCATGGACACTTACTGACAGTTGTGGCTGCTTCGTGTGATGTATTGTTGTCTCTACCTTCTTGCCCTTTGTGCTGTTGTCTGTGCCCAATAATGTTTGTACCATGTTGTGTTGCTACCATGTTGTTGTCATGTTGAGTTGCTACCATGCTCTGTTGTCATGTGTTGCTGCCATGCTATATTGTTGTCTTTAGGTCTCTCTTTATGTAATGTTGTCCCTCTTACCGTGATGTGTGTTATGTCCTATATTATATATATATATTTTTTATTCCAGCCCCCATCCACACAGGAGGCCTTTTTCCTTTTGGTAGGCCGTCATTGTAAATAAGAATTTGTTCTTAACTGACTTGCCTAGTTAAATAAAAATAAAATAAATAAATACTGGCTCAAATAGCCGACCAATCAGCCTGTTACCAAAAAAATTGTGTTTGACCAGATACAGTGCTATTTTACAGTAAACAAATTGACAGCAAACTTTCAGCACACCTATGGGGAAGGACATTCAAGAAGCACAGCACTTACACAAATTACTGATGATTGGCTGAGAAAAATTTATAAAAAGATTGTGGGGGCTGTTTTGTTAGACTTCAGTGCGACTTTTGACATTATTGATCATAGTCTGCTGCTGGAAAAACATATGTGTTATGGCTTTACACCCCCTGCTATATTATGGATAAAAAGTTACCTGTCTAAAATAAACAGAGGGTGTTCTTTAATGGAAGCCTCTCCAACATAATCCAAGTAGAATCAGGAATTCTCCAGGGCAGCTGTCTAGGCCCATTACTTTTTTCAGTCTTTACTAATGACATGCCACTGGCTTATGCAGATAACTCAACACTATACATGTCAGCTACTACAGCAACTGAAATGACTGCATTACTTAACAAAGAGTTGCAGTTAGTTTCAGAGTGGGTGGCAAGGAATAAGTCAGTCCTAAATATTTCTAAAACTTAAAGCATCGTATTTGGGACAAATCATTCATCAATCAAATCAATCATTCATCTCTAAACCCTAAACATCAACTAAATATTGTCATAAATAATGTGGAAATTGAGCAAGTAGAGGTGACTAAATTACTTGGAGTAACCCTGGATTGAGAACTGTCATGGGCAAAACATATTGATACAACAATAACTAAGATGGGGAGAAGTCTGTCCATAATAAAGCACTGCTCTACCTTCTTAACAGCACTATCAACAAGGCAGGTCCTACAGACCCTAGTTTTGTCACACCTGGACTACTGCTCAGTTTTGTGGTAAGGTACCACAAAAAGGGACTTAGGAATATTGCAATTGTCTCAGAACAGGGCAGCACGGCGAGCCCTTGGATGTACACAGAGAGCTAATATTAATAATATGCATGTCAATCTCTTCTGGTTCAAAGTGGAGGAGAGATCGACTTCATCACTACTTGTACACTGCTCAAAAAAATAAAGGGAACACTAAAATAACACATCCTAGATCTGAATGAATGAAATATTATTAAATACTTTTTTCTTTACATAGTTGAATGTGCTGACAACAAAATCACACAAAAATTATCAATGGAAATCAAATTTATCAACCCATGGAGGTCTGGATTTTGAGTCACACTCAACATTAAAGTGGAAAACCACACTACAGGCTGATCCAACTTTGATGTAATGTCCTTAAAACAAGTCAAAATGAGGCTCAGTAGTGTGTGTGGCCTCCACATGCCTGTATGACCTCCCTACAACGCCTGGGCATGCTCCTGATGAGGTGGTGGATGGTCTCCTGAGGGATCTCCTCCCAGACCTGGACTAAAGCATCCGCCAACTCCTGGACAGTCTGTGGTGCAACGTGGCGTTGGTGGATGGAGCGAGACATGATGTCCCAGATGTGCTCAATTGGATTCAGTGGGCCAGTCCATAGCATCAATGCCTTCCACTTGCAGGAAGTGCTGACACTCCAGCCACATAAGGTCTAGCATTGTCTTGCATTAGGAGGAACCCAGGGCCAATCGCACCAGCATATGGTCTCACAAGGGGTCTGAGGATCTCATCTCGGTACCTAATGGCAGTCAGGCTACCTCTGGCGACCACATGGAGGGCTGTGCGTCCCCCCAAAGAAATGCCACCCCACACCATGACTGACCCACCGCCAAACCGGTCATGCTGAAGGATGTTGCAGGCAGCAGAATGTTCTCCACGGCATCTCCAGACTGTCACGTCTGTCACATGTGCTCAGTGTGAACCTGCTTTCATCTGTGAAGAGCACAGGGCGCCAGTGGCGAATTTGCCAATCTTGGTGTTCTCTGGCAAATGCCAAACGTCCTGCACGGTTTTGGGCTGTAAGCACAACCCCACCTGTGGACGTCGGGCCCTCATACCACCCTCTTGGAGTCTGTTTCTGACCATTTGAGCAGACACATGCACATTTGTGGCCTGCTGGAGGTCATTTTGCAGGGCTCTGGCAGTGCTCCTCCTGCTCCTCCTTGCACAAAGACGGAGGTAGCGGTCCTGCTGCTGGGTTGTTGCCCTCCTACGGCCTCCTCCACGTCTCCTGATGTACTGGCCTGTGTCCTGGTACCACCTCCATGCTCTAGACACTACGCTGACAGACACAGCAAACCTTCTTGCCACAGCTCGCATTGATGTGCCATCCTGGATGAGCTGCACTACCTGAGCCACTTGTGTGGGTTGTAGACTTGCTACCACTAGAGTGAAAGCACCGCCAGCATTCAAAAGTGACCAAAACATCAGCCAGGAAGCATAGGAACTGAGAAGTGGTCTGTGGTCACCACCTGCAGAACTACTCCTTTATTGGGGGTGTCTTGCTACTTGCCTATAATTTCCACCTGTTGTCTTTTCCATTTGCACAACAGCATGTGAAATTTATTGTCAATCAGTGTTGCTTCCTAAGTGGACAGTTTGATTTCATAGAAGTGTGATTTACTTGGAGTTACATTGTGTTGTTTAAGTGTTCCCTTGTTGTGTAGTTGCTTTGCTGGCATGCATATCAAATAAAATAAAATGGTGTTTGCTCATCATGATTTACATGCTAAAAATCACCACTGCTAGTTATCACACTAATAAACTGAGGAAAAAAAAGATTAATTTATTTCATGTCTGTGAATTGTGTATTTATTTCATGTTTAATGGCAGTTTAGGAATTACATTTGGAAAGTTTGTGCAAATGAAAACATTTCCAACTCAATAAATGCATAGAATAGAACATATATTACATTTTTTATTTCAAATTACATTACATCTTGGAACACACTTCAATGATTAAATACACATGAAATAAGAATTCCTTCGCCTCTATTCAGTTACAGAAAACAAACAAAATATGTATGATAAAGCTGTGTTGAAAACAAGTCATTTTGGCATGGTTTCTTCTCAGCTAGTGTTCCTTAAATTAACAAAACAAACAAAAACAAAAAAACCTAAGTAACAAAGAAAACAAGATGCCTCAAACTATTTAGCACTAGAATACGAAAACGTAGCACCTTGTACCAGTCAAATATATACATAGTTTTTACTGGTTTGTAGTGGATAAGAAGCGATGATATTGAGTGGGGAGACTCAAGGATGTGATAAAACAAATCAGTCAACTTCATTGAAAGGGGTATAAAACACTCCCAACAGCTTCTTTTGGATCGGGAAGGCAGACAGTGCAAAACAAAAACTTTGATCAGATTAATTCTCTTATCAAGTGAAGGTGATTTGACTACTTTGATGTCAAATAGCAGTCTGTTGTTACACAAGCCTCATCCACAATATTAGAATACAATTCCCACTGTATATTTGATGCAAAAACATGACCAACCTGCCAAAATAAATACTGTACATCACGTCCTGCTAAAATACAAAGTCAAATTAGATCTGATGGTTTACATACAATGGTTTCTAATAAGGAACTAACGCCAACCCTAAGGCACTGCTCAAAATAAAGCTACATAATAAACAAAGAGAAGTGAGGCAGTGAGATCTAGCTATGGAAACTGGCAAGACACATGACCTATCATGTCTCCACAACTAAAACTCAATACATCAGTAATGACAAATGGAACACCAACAGCCATACCAGTTGTAGCATTGACTAGGCCTAAAATGTTACTGAAAACATTTAGACATTTCCCCTACTGGCTGAACTTTTACTGACCAGAGGTAACAACAACCAGGTACGCGATAGGCCCACAGTGTGGACGATAACAATACTACGCATGGTGATGCTATATGCACATTATACATACTGCGAGAGAGGCCACTGAGGATGGGAGTTCCACTCACTATCCCTTTGAGACCTCGGCTCCACAGGACCTATCTAAAACTGTAGTGTAATGCAGGTATCGATCAATAGACATTTTTATTTTCAGTCAGTGCAAAACGTTTGAGTCAATGTCAGCTTAGCATAGTTAAGACTGATGACTACACTCACACCCCTTCGAAACACACATATAGAAAACAAAATGAAGAGTGGTCAAACACCTGTGCTCTCTAAAGTGTTACAGTAGTGGTGGATACAGAGATATACATATAGATGTGCTCTAGGTTACTGGATCAGCCGGGCATGGATAGCAGCGACGGAGCTTTTGTGTAATGTTTCAATAAGCAGTTCTGGCTACAGTAACAAGGATACATTTCTAGGGGTGATGGGTGGGTTACATTCAGCATTTACACACAAGCATGTTTTGCTTCCCTTTGAGTTGTACTGTACTGATGAAACCACTAAGTGGTGCTAAAGCACACATGAAGGATTGTTTAATTTTCGAAGCTGCATATCCAAAAATGTTGTGTCAAAGACAAAAACAGCAACAAAACATCTGAAAATCAGTTTTGTTCAATGTTGCATGAGAATTACATCCAGGAGAATACATGCGTTTTACATGGGGCAAATTTAAGAATTAAAAAAATATATATTATTAAAATTAGATCCCAAACATATGTGGTATGGATGTATTTACTATAAAGATGAATTCTAAAGGAAACCAATAAATGCTAAATTAAATATGAAATACTAAAGACATTCATAATTTAAAGTAACTGTCCAGGGAAAATCTCACTTTTTAAAAGTTGACTCATACTCAAATAATGTTGTTGACTCGCACTATACTTGTATTTGTGGACAAAACATAAATTGAAGAGAAAAAAAGGACTTTTAAAAAATGTTTGCAATTTTGTCATATAATACGATATCATGTTGGCTCATTGGCTGAGCTGGCCAATCAGCTGTCTATTTGCATGACCGGTATACACCCAAAACATTCTGTTGTTGGGGTACACCCATACCACTCCAACACAGAAAAGCTGCTTCTTAACATAATTACTATTTTACTCATATTGTAATTAATTATAGGTCATATCTCAGAAATCTGGACAGTTTAAATATTTGGGATGACAAAGGGAGAATTATCTAATTTAAAATGACATCTTAGGCTGTTCTCTGAGAAAAGTAAAATGCTGACATAGGATTAACTTACAAATAAAGTAAAACCACAAACTCAAAATGCTGTAATGACAATGTTAAGAACAGCCCTTATACTAAAAAGTTGACTTCTCGTGTGGACATTGGGGGAAGTGTTCCGTGAACAACATGTTGAGCAGTACATGCAAAATCAACAACACTTAATGATATACTGTATACTGTACATGATATGCATCTCTGCCTATTCTCATCGCTACCCACAACAAAGTAGTTACTGCCTGGGCAAATATGTAATCTTGATCTTCGTGCGTTTGTCAAGTAATACACCTCTGTTGCCAGTGGAGACAGAAGATTGGTGATCCTTTGATACAGAATAATCAAGTTATTACCTGTTAAATAATGTTTTAGGGTCACCAAGGACTTTAAAAAGAAGATAAATAACTTAATACTGACGAAAACATGGTATTAGGCCCATTAAAGTCATAGACAGCAGCTTTTAATGACATTATGTCCAGTTTAGAAATGTGGTTAATGAATCTAGTCCATCTGTAGGCTTTTGTCAGATTTTCTTGTGGGGTCCTATTGGTGACCTAAGTAGTAGAGTTGCAGCCTATTTCAGGTCACCGCAATACTTCACATCTTTCCCAATCATTAAAACTGACAGAACATAAGACGCTAAAGTGTATTTACAAATGTCAAGCAATAATAAGTCATGGCCAAATACGCCAATGTATAATTTTGCCCTCAACTTTCCTCATATAGTGAAAATGGTCAGGCAGCTAGTATGACAGACCTTCACTCCGTACTCTCTTCAGCACCAGGTAAGACACCATTTCCACCATGAGAAAGTGAACCCAGACCCACATTGTAAAACTCCCAGATGCGCAAATAAAACATAAAAAAAAAAATAAACGCAACAAAAGTGTGACAGGTGTTGCTATGTTCCATGCTCAAGCCTGCCCTGCAAGTCTCCTGGCTGTGCATGCCACCCTTTCCCCGAGTTCTAAACACACACACACAATGCTCTTTCACATTCACACAAACACACACAGACTCCAGTCCTCTATGAGCAACATTTATACATTTTATAACAAAATGATGACATGGTGAGAGGGATGGAAGACAGGTCAGTTTCCCTGATGCCACAACAACTCCTGATGTGATAGGAGAGGCATGGTAGTGGGTTGGAGACTGAGACAATGGTTATCCAATGAGCTCTCCCAACTGCCGTGTTGTGTTACGTGATGTCATAATACTCGACCAACAAGATCATCTAAGGCCACAATGTTCATCGAGAAAGGAGTGGAAACACTGCAAACGAAGAGGAGAAAAGACAATCAGCCACACACTTTTTTTTTTAAGAGCCATTACGTAGTTGTGAGTATGACCTGACATTTCAGATATAAATTAGAGTTATAGATCTGTCATTCTCATTGAAAGCAAGTGTGATAAGCGGTAGATCCATTCTATGTGCAAGATTTCTATGCCTCCCCTCAGTTTCTTTTTTGCTTCTTTTTGCTTTCGGTTATCAGCTTCAAAAGGCTGAAAACTACAATATTTTGGGTTATTACTGGTTATAAAGATATTCACAGCAGTTTGCTTGTTGTATCACACAACCGGGCAAACATTTTAGAAACCAGGAAACAGTGGAGCTATTTCTACCTATTGCTCGCTTAAGAAAAGCAAAAACAGTACTACTAGATAGAACATTTCCCGACAAAATTAGCCTATAGGTTAGGGAGGAGTTTCTGTGTGTAGGAAATAGAGGTAAGATGGAACACACCCCTTTATTTAAGGCACTTTAACAACTACTCCTGGAGTCCTGTTTAGGAGTCGATCCCCTGTTGAGAACTTCCTCTTCCTCTGCATCCTCCTCCTCTTCCTCCGTCCAGCCTCCCAGACGCAGCGGGGTGGGCATACTAGACAGGTGGACTGCTGTGTGGCCGCTGTGCGTCTGCGAACCTGATTGCATAGAGGGTCGGCGCATAAGACAGTTGATAAACTGGATGTCATAACCCGATATGCTCCATCTGACTTAGCCAAGATCCTAAGTAAAACAGATGAATGACTGTTACGTACCCGTGTTGCTGATTAGATCTCTCATTGGCATTGGGTTCTGCCACTGGCCTGATGTCCTCTGGTGGGGGAGCGAGTTCTGTTGGTGGACCTAGAGACAGAAAAGGACACACTTGTGTGTTTGTGTGTGCGAACTAGGGCTGACCCAATTTAGTCAACTGGTCGATAGTCTGATGGTGGACTGAGAATTTTTTAGTCGAACAGTTGCACAAATCTTGTTTTTTTTTATGGCACGTCTTGATTGACGCCTGTTTCAGTGGACTAATCTGTTGGAGGCCGTGGAGATGGCATACCAGTATCACCAGTAGTACATTTACTGTTAATCCCCATAATTTATCATCTAAAATGTATGTTTGGTTAACGTAATTTCTGTTCATACAGTCAATATTATTACTATTATTATTATAGTCTTTTACAGTTCTCATTGTCAGGGTGGACACGCTGTTTGCAGAGGGCACAACTTAGGCTACAATTGTGAGAAACAAGTTTTGGTTTATTTCATTCCATTTACGAGCGGTCAATTTATTCACTGTTTTGTTTGGAGCGCTCCTGTCAATGTTGAGGAAGGATACACCCCCGATTACGCACAGAAGTAAGCCTTGGCTGCCGGGCCTGCATGCAAATGTAGGCCTATAAATGTGCCCATTTGGGGACCTGATAGTATTTCTGATCGTCTTAACTCACCACCACTAATGAGCTGTGGAGCTTTTAAGTAATTTTTTCTTCTGTCACGCTCGTCTGAATGAATGGACCAAGGCGCAGCGTACTTAGAGTTCCACGTGTTTAATAAATATGATACTCACCAAAAACAATACAGAAGAAAACTAAATGTGATGTTCTGGGCTTGCTCACAGGCAGCTAACACAAAAACAAGATCCCACAAACCACATGTGGGAAAAGGCTGCCTAAATATGATCCCCAATCAGAGACAACAATAGACAGCTGCCTCTGATTGGGAACCGTACCAGGTCAACAAAGAAATAGAAAACAGAGATTGCCCACCCTAGACACACCCTGACCTAACCAAATAGAGAATTAAAAGTATCTCTAAGGTCAGGGTGACATCTTCACCTCAAAACAGCAAGTAAAGGGGGTCTGTTTTTATATCCATTGAGAATGACAATAGTTCCTTAATGTAGCATACTTGAAAAATATTTCCAGCTCTCTCCCTTTTAATAATCATCCAGCGAGAAAGGAAGGGGGAAAAAAAGTCATGCTCTGATCCGGTGGAAACGTCATAAAATAGGCCTACCTGATTACTTATTATCCCTTGCGCAAATAGCCTACAGATGTGCCTGTCCAGAGCTCACTGGCTCATGAAACTCCAGAACACTTTAATATTTTATACAATGTTGCAAATTTCTTAGTACAATGTTTCAAGTTCCTCGCAGAAAGGTCATGCGTAGTCAGCTGCAACGTTTTTATTTGTTGGCTTTATGTATGGTAATTTTACATAGTCCCATAGGGTGGCGCACAATTGGCCCAGCGTCGCCCGGGTTAGGGTATGGCCCGGGGTAAACAAGAATTTGTTCTTAATATTTAACTGACTTGCCTAGTTAAATAAAGGTTCAATCAATCAAAAAAAAAAAATACTAAAAAGTTGGCAATGGCAATATTTGATTAAGATTTGTATAATTTTTCATTTAGATATAATTTTTATTAAATCACATGACAATAATTTTGAGACAACTTTATTATAAAAGAAATGAAACTGTTCCACGAAAATGTGCATATGAAAATCATATCTGGCACGCGGATCGGTAGAAATGACAAGATAAATTGGCACTCCAAATGGGAAAAAGGTTGCAGACCCCTGGTATAGCCTATTACTGGCAACTTCGGGAGTGTAACGGCAGAATCTGCAAAGGCCAGAAGCATCAACGGGAGGTGGTGGTTCGGGAACAAGTTTTGTTTCTTCTGGTTAGGCTACCTTGATCTCTTGCTCCCTCGTGTAATATCTGTGTCTTAATTATTTAATCGGTGTGCTTAAAGCATCAGACAAGCTTAGTAGCCTACATATAGTTGATTTTATTAAAAACACATAGGCAGTGTCTATATATGGAATAACACGCTTTTTAAAATTTCGACCAGCCGATTGGTCAAAAGAACAGACGACTCTTGGTCGACCAAGATTTTTTTTTAGTAGAGGACAGCCCTAGTGTCCCAGTTAAATAAACATAAGGACCCCGAGGTCATCCCTTTGAGGTTACCTACCTCATGCATGTAAATAGCATGGAGACTCATCTCAGCCAAGGCAAACTCTGAAAGCATCGTCGTGCTCCTGATCCGAGAGTCACTGGCTGACATGCTGAGGAAATAACAACAAGCTATTATTAGCAAGCCTAAAAAAACATCTAAATACACTGTTATTCATCCCTTAATCCACCCACTTTCAACAAACCTCAATATCAAATCAATAACACACTTTTGGCATGCAAGTATCCAATCAAGCAACACTGTTGTGTTATAGAACAACCTAAACATTGTGTGTTGTGGAGTGCATTTGCAGAGCGTGGAGTCTGTTTATCTACCTGTCAATGACAGTGCGGTCACTGCAGTACATGGTGCTGTCGGGGTGGGTGGAGGGCAGGAGAACATGCGAGTGGGATCGGCTGGCGTGGGGGAGCTGGGAGTGGGAGATGGACAGCGAGGCCAGGACGCTGGCGGCGGCTGAGGCAGCCGTGCTGGGAGGGACGAAGCGGCGGTCTCGGCCGGGTAGGCCTGACGCGGTCAGAATAGGGTGGGCCAGGACACTGGCCAATAGGTTGTCAGGCTGGACAGGAAAACATAACCCAGAGATACAGAGGTCAGTATACAAGAAAGCTGACAAATAACACAACATAATGTAATCCAATACTAAACAAAAATCTTGGAGAAATGACAATACATTGACATCATTGTTGGATGAAACCGTTTGAATGAGAGTTGGCGTGCTGATACAGAGTGTTGAGGCAAATATCTTCCTGTGTACTAACTGTGACTGACTAGGAATTGGTGGTGGTGAGTTAGTCACTCACTGCGTTGCCGGACTCGTTGGAGAGCAGTGAGGAGCAGAGCGGTGCCTCAGAGAGCAGCAGCTGGGTGGGGGGTCCTCCCTGAGCGTCCTGGTGCACCTTCTCCTTTAGATGGCTGATGAACACTGAGCTCTCCTGTGGGGGTTGCCAGTGGGGGTTCTTTATGGTGAAGTGCATCAGGGACAGCTCAGTCTTGCCGTTCTCAGCCTGCTGGTACACAGATGCCTCTGTCTGGCCCTCTGACATCCACTGAAAAGACAACCGGGTGGTTATACATCACTCACAGGAACTTTGCCCAACAATAATATGAATTAACACCATTATACAGAAGTGGTCACTAATATCAGGACAACAACCACACACACAAAGTGAAACTGATTTGTAATAGCATGTATAGTATGACTGATAACTTGGCGATATCTGACAATTAACCGCGTTAGTCTCTCATTTCAACACGCCAAATTACAAACGACGCGACAAATCTTTCCCAATACGGTAAACATCCCAAATGAGCGAACGGTAAAGCCGCAGAGGCGACCTGAACTCACCAGTGGGTTTCCGTGGCGACGGATGTCCATCTGTGCGAAGGAGCAGATATCGCCAACTCCGACCACCTCCACGGTGAAGTTCCTGAAGAAGTCGATGATCTCCAGGGACTTGTTCCTCAGGAGGAAGATGAGGATGAAGGGCGTGACGATGGGGCTCAGCAGCTCCTCCAGGATGAACACCTAAACAGACAGACAGAACACTGGTGAGTTACACTAGAAAGGGATTCGCATTGGGAAGATATGTTCAGACTTCAGATCCGCACGCTTTAAAAGGGATACTTCGGGATTTTGGTAATGCCCTTAATCTCCTTCCCCAGAGTCAGATGAACTCGCGCATACCATTTATGTGTCTCGGTGATCGGTATGCAGGAAGTTGGAGGTAGTTGTGCGAGCCAATGCTAACTAGCAATGACTAGACATTCTTGGGTGTCTGATAGCGTATAGCCTGCGCCATCCTTCATTGACGTCAATGAGAGAGTTGCGAGAACAGCGAAGCACTTGGATCTCAAGTCTGACTACTTTACATAGTGTCACTCAAACAAATGTTTAAAGTGCTGTAACATCAATTCCTTCCTGTGTGGGGAGTGTCATATTATGGTGAATTAGTTTGTATTGGAGTGTACATAAATAACTACTTACAATTAAAGCACTTGTTTAGGTATTGATTCATTCAAATAAGTCAGCCTATGTTAAGCCCTTACATGTCTGTTACAAGAATAATTTCATCTCAGACCGTATGCCATAAACCCATATAAAGTTCAGTCATTCCTTTCCATCTAAGGTGAAGCCAATGAGCCGTCTATTTACTGTCTGGCCCTTCTCACCCACCGCTTTGTACTGAAACAGCTGTGCCACCTCGTCCCGGGTCTCACTCTTGTTGGCGTTATCCCTCCAGTGGTCTGGCATGTAGTGGATGTGAGCCAGCACACACTGCAGCAGCTGCTCCGGGCACCACACCATGTGCTCGTCTGGGATGAACGACCTGAGAGGGCATATTCATACAGACGTCATCTCTCTTTTTCACACAACACATATGACATATACCAGTCCGTCCATGATCTGTTTGTGGGTTTTGTTCACAAACATTGGCACATCCTAAAATCCGATGATAGTCTCGGTAATGTGTTTTCGGACCTTCCCTCGGTCGTATTCTCGCGGGGCAGAAATCTCAGAGACGAATTGGTAAACTCTGATTTACCACCCCAAGATATTCCTGAACAACGTCTATTTGCGCCGCTACTGGATGGAAATTACAAATGTAATGGCTGTGCTCAATGCAATGGCACTTGGATCCTTCAAACACCCACAAATAGGGAAATTGATCCCAATCAAAGGTGTTATTATGTCCTTGTGGTAAAAATGATGTAGGTAAAACAAAGCGCGAATTAAAAGTACGTATCTCAGAGCATCATAGCACCATTAGGTGTAAAAACTTTACTTATCCAGTTGCGGCCCACTTCTTGGAGGCAGGCCACTCGATTTCGTCTCTGCGTTATATTGGCATCGAACATGTCACCCTCCCTAGGAGAGGGGGTGACCTTGATAATTTATTGTTAAAACGAGAGGCTGCCTGGATCTTTAATTTAAAGACCCTTGCGCCCTTCGGTCTCAACGTAGACTTTGATCTGAAGCCATTCTTGTGATTATTGTGACTTTGCCATTGTAATTGTTTGTAAGCTTTGTAGTCAAATTAATCTATGATCGTATGCTATCCATTTGTTGTTTGTATGCTGCTCTTTGTATGACATTTTAATATTTGATTATTAACCAATGATATTAGGCCACTCTTGGCCATGATTACAGACACCTGTGTCTTTTGACATTATATAAACGAGTCATCCCACAGTGTTTGTGATTATACCCTGATGAAGACAGCTTGGCTGTCGAAACGTTGGTAATTAAACTTTTGCATCTGAGCTCCTAGAGTGTGCGGCTCTCTTTTATTTTCAAGTCTTCTACTCCGCTAGCCAGCACCTTGTCTTAATAGGTGTGCTTTTCTTTTTCTTCTAGATGTTTGTGGGTTTAACATAGACTGAATTTCTTTATGGATAGACGTTCCCTAGAGCTCCCTCCCTTCTACCCCCCCTCGCTCATTCCTCATCAGATTTGTTAGAATTGGTGGAGTGGCAACCATATTCTGGAAACTAGGTTGAGCTGTTCCATACCAACTCATCCGCAATGGGAAGCGGGAAGGAACGACTTCTTTGAACAAAACACAACCAGTAGAAGATCATCCCGAGAGGTCACCATTCCCCCTGTGGATGCCATTTTGTCTCCTCACTCACCTGGTGATGGTGATGACCACTCCCAGTACAGTAATGGCGGTCAGGATATGCTGCACGGTCAAAACATCCTCGTCGTACACGGTCAGCGCGATGAGCACGGCCAGCACAGAGCCCGAGAAAAACGCCACGTTCTTGGCCAGCACGGTCAGCAGCGGTGAGGTGAATGAGTTCATGTACTTGGAGGTGGGCTTGTAGCCGCGACCCAGTCTGCCGTGCAGCTCGTGGTCCAGCTCGTTGAAGTGGCGCAGGTAGAGGCGGCCGTACAGGGACCAGCGGCGTGCTCCCAGACTCCCCGGCTCCCTCCTGATGACCTCGGTGTAGCTGAAGAAGGCATAGAGCACCTGCCACACCAGGATGAAGGGGCAGAGGAGCAGGTTGGCCACGCCCATCAGAAGAATGACCCGGCTCAGCTGCTGGGCCAGCTCCAGACGGTTGCCTGCACGTTTGTACTTGGGGTGCAGGTTCCATTTGTTCTGGAAAAGCGACCCCGGACCCCAGAAGAGAATCAGCTCAAAGTTGTACTTGAGGCCCTGGGTGAGGAACACCAGATTGCCCAACAGGGGGAGCTGTAACTGTACAGGTAACAGGGACTTGTTGACCATGGCTACCATGTAGTTCTTGAAGCGCAGGATGCGGTGGTAGATGTCCAGCTCAGTTAGTTCCTTCTTGTGGATGCACATCTGCTGCTCCCGCTGTAGGCTGATCAGACGGTCCTGCACCTCCTGCCACGTGAAGTTACACAGCTCGCCCTGAAATGGCGAAAGGGCAGAGGTCAAAGGTGTTTAGAGGGACTCGTGCCCACCCGCCTTACTCACGACCACAAACATTTCTTGGTCTTTTGAAACCATTGTAATCCAAGCAATCCTATTTTGCTAAAACAGTTGCTAAAACTACCTTGAACCATTTGGCAGATCACAGTTTCATGAGACTGTGGGATCACGCCTTACCATTCGGATCTTCAGTGCTTTGATGTAGAACTGTCGGATCTCCCAGTAGTGGAGGACGTTGCAGAAGACCTTGATCATCCGGTAGACCCAGAATATGGCTGCCATGATGAGCAGGAAGATGATCCAACTGTTCTCCTTGATCCTACAGAGAAGAAAGGATGACAAAAGGGGGGAAAATGTATATTTAAGAGATTTGTGTTTTTGGTCCCTGTTTGACATCAGTGGTTTATTCCACGTAGTGGAAAATGCATGCGTGTGGGAAGATGGCGCGAGCCATTCATCAGCTGCATAAAGACAAGGTCAAAATCATTCATTTTCCCCATTGATGTATGATCAAAATAACCATCTACAAATGAGAGTAAAGGAGCCTTATGAATCTGTTGCTTTTAAGACTCCTCACGGGTGACCTGAACCAACCACATGCTGTAATTAAACTGTGGGGCCTGAGAGGTAGAGCTCTGCTACCCGACCAGCCCGACGGGCATGTTTTTTCATCAATAACTAGGGTAAGGGCAGGGCTTGGGTATCACTAAATTGATCACTAACATTTTGAAGCGGAGTCATTTGCACGTGCTCTGCTGCACAGTAGACATGTCTGACTAAGATCATAACACTGTGTCAGAAATGCTTTAACCTCGTCAAATAGAAGACAAGAGAGATTATTTCACAAAAAATAAGTTTAGAGATGACGAAAAGTAGCTAACAGCTAACTGCTGTCTCATGGCTCTTAAGCGGAGCAGCCCAAGCAGCGCCGTTGCTATGGATACTCACAGATACTCATAGGATACTCACAGGCCGCCATAAACTGAGTGCATGCAGAGTGACAGAGGAGCAGCTAACGGACTCACAAAATGGCGGAAGTTATTTCTGATTTGGCAGAAGCAATCGAGCCTGGGTAGGGCCTGAACGTCGCTTGCATGGGTAGGGCTCGGGCTTAAAATGCATGCCCGTGCAAGGCTCTACTGAGAGGTATCTTCAGATACTGCACTCCTGTTCACAGTTTGTAGCTTGGATATGTCTCAGTAACAGTCTCTCCTGCGTATCAGAGAATTACTAAGAATCAGCTGGTAAAGTATCCCATTTCAAGTCACACACAGGTTATTATCTAGCTAGCCATCCTGGTAAACATATACAAGAGAATAAACAAATGCATGAGTTTAATTTTGAAATGAAAAACCAAATACAAACAGCGTTGTGACAAAGTTAGGCTACTTCCTGATTTGTGTGACATCTCTTTAATTTCAAGACCAACTCAATGATGAAACAGAGAGGAGTTGGGGGAAGCAGACTAAGTCAGTAGTTCTAAAATGGTGGGACATGCTGTTCCTGGGTTAGAATTCCTGTGGTGTGTAATCATCTTCTATATAAACACCCATTCAGTCACTGAACTTTTTAGGGGGGTCTACTATAACCCCGCAGTCTAGGATTGTGTGCAGAATCAGATTAACGATATTTCAAAAGACAAGCAAGATGGTTTATCCATTTTGGAGAAAGATTTTGCTGTGGTGGGGTCTGGGTCTTGCTGCAGTACTAGGGGATGTCATGTGGTCCACAGGCTGCCTGCCCAGATTTCACAGTGATTCCTTCCAGCTACTGAGTCTCACCATTCAGGGACTATCCATTACATGGTTTTCCCTGGTACTACTCTGAACACAGATACACAAATAACCTGCTCCAGGAATCAGTCATCCACTACAGGCTGGCGGTGTTGCAACTTGTCTAGTGTTTACAAATGTTTTAGGAGAAGGCTATGTGAATATGCAGGGCTATAAATCAGTCATAGCAGGATAAATACTTAACTGAATCTATTTTTTTATACTTAAATGTAGTATTTTGAAATAAACAGCTAAAATGTACAGTAGTTGCTAGGCTGTATAAATCCCATAGAGAATGCTCACTAAGCGCTAATGAGCACATTGCAAACATTTTATACAGTCTCAAACACCACGGGACTGGGGACGACAAGTAAGCTTCGTAATGAAAAATGTCACAGGTGAAATGAAGCACGCAATCTTCTTCATCTCCTAACGTATTGCACAAGCTGACTGCAGGTACTTAAAAGTAGCTACAAATATTCAAATGTATAAAAGATATTGAAAGAAATTGTTTCAACGCTGTTGACGGTATTGAAAAACCATCCCATGGCTGTTTCTAAATAAGCCAGTATGTTGCACGGAACTTAATTTCTCTTTCAGATATGTCTTTGACAGAGAAGTCATGACTACCAAAGCTTTTGCTTGGTAGGCATAACTAACTAAGCTCTTCAACACAAGGTTTCTCAGCACGCATTACTCAAATTTCACTAAAACAGCAGCCATTTCCTCGGTCCATTGAACAGAATTAGACTTAAGTGCTTGACAGCAATCAAAATGAGTTCAATTAATGACCACTTTCAATTAGGTAATAGGAAATGACAATAATAAGACTGCCACTCAAAAGAGCTCATTTTACAATTAACATCTCTGATACACAACTAAATGTACTCATCATAATGTTCTGAGTGGAAGAATAACCCAAAGGCAATATGAAAGTAGGCCAATGCTCTGTGCTCCACGAATGTGAGCCTATCTTACAGTAAAACCACATCTCTCACAAATCTAATAAGCAAATATTAGCCTCGGAATGACTGGTCAAAATTACATTATGCTGGACAAATTAAATCCCTTTTCTCAACCCTGATGAGGTTCTGCAGGCTCTTAGATATATACCCTGGTATTACTGTGGCCTTGTCAATACACAATTTAAATGAAAAAGGATTTAGATTCTGACATTGGTTGTGGTAAGACAAGTGTACATCAGGAAAGTGTACATCATGCACTCAAGCACCTTCATTTCTGCCAGATCATGTACAAAAACAATAAACCTGAACTGGTAACAGAGATAACTGGGTAGACATTGTTAATGTTGTCCTCTAGCTGGAAAGGGCAGATTTTTATGGAATATCTACATAGGCGTAGAGACCCGTTATCAGCAACCATCACTCCTGTGTTCCAATGGCATGTTGGGTTGGCTCATCCAAGTTAATCATTTGAAAAGGCTAATTGATCATTAGAAAACCCTTTTGCAATTACATTAGCACAGCTGAAAACTGTTGTTCTAATTAAAGAAGCAATAAAACTGGCCTTCTTTACACTAGTTGAGTATCTGGAGCATCAGCATTTGTGGGTTCGACTGCAGGCTCAAAATGGCCAGAAACAAAGACCTTTCTTCTGAAACTCGTCAATCTATTCTTGTTCTGAGAAACAGTTTTATTGCTTCTTTAAATCAGAACAACAGTTTTCAGCTGTGCTTACATGATTGCAATTCATTAGCCTTTTAAAATGATAAACTTGAAATAGCTAACACAACGTGCCATTGGAACACAGGAGTGATGGTTGCTGATAATGGGCCTCTATGCCTACGTAGATATTCCATAAAGAATCTGACGTTTCCAGCTACAATAGTCATTTACAACATTAACAATGTCTACACTGTATTTCTGATCAATTTGAGGTTGTTTTAATGGACAAAATAAATGTGCTTTTCTTTCAAAAACAAGGACATTTCTAAGTGACCCCAAACTTTTGAAAGGGAGTTTATATATACAGTTGAAGTCAGAAGTTTACATACACTCAGGTTGGAGTCAATAAAACTCGTTTTTCAACCACGCCACAAATCTCAAAACTATAGTTTTTGTAAGTCGGTTAGGACATCAACTTTGTGCACGACAAGTCATTTTTCAAACAATTGTTTACAGATTATTTAACTTCTGATTCACTGTATCACAATTCCAGTGGGTCAGAAGTGTACATACACTAAGTTGACTGTGCATTTAAACAACTTGGAACATTCCAGAAAATTATGTAATGGATTTAGAAGCTTCTGATAGGCTAATTGACATCATTTGAATCAAAGTGTCTCTTTGCTTGACATCATGGAAAAATCAAAAGCCAAGACCCCAGAAAAAAAATGTGTAGACCTCCACAAGTCTGGTTCATCCTTGGGAGCAATTTCCAAACGCCTGAAGGTACCACGTTCATCTGTATAAACAATAGTACGCAAGTATAAACACCAAGGGACCACGCAGCCACCATACCGCTCAGGAAGGAGAAGTGTTCTGTCTCCTAGAGATGTACTTTAGTGTGAAAAGCGCAAATCAATCTCAGAACAGCTGCAAAGAAGATGCTGAGGAAACAGGTACAAAAGTATCTATATCCACAGTAAAACGAGTCCTATATTGATAAAACCTGAAAGGCCGCTCAGCAAGGAAGAAGCCACTGCTCCAAAACCGCCTTAATAAAGCAAGACTACGGTTTGCAACTGCACATGGGGACAAAGATCGTGCATGATCGTGATGAAACAAAAATATAACTGTTTGGCCATAATGACCATTGTTATGTTTCGAGGGAAAATGGTGAGGCTTGCAAGCCGAAGAACACCATCCCAACCGTGAAGCACTGGGGTGGCAGCATCATGTTGTGGGGGTGCTTTGCTGCAGGAGGGACTGGTGCACTTCACAAAATAGATGGCATCATGAGGCAGGAAATGTATGTGGATTTATTGAAGCAACATCTCAAGACATCAGTCAGGAAGTTAAAGCTTGGTCGCAAATGGGTCTTTCAAATGGACAATGACACCAAGCATACTTCCAAAGTTGTGGCAAAATGGCTGAAGGACAACAAAGTCAAGGTATTGGAGTGGCCATCACAAAGCCTTGACCTCAATCCCATAGAAAATTTGTGGTCAGAACTGAAAAAGCGTGTGCGGGAAAGGAGACCGACAAACCTGACTCAGTTACACCAGCTCTGTCAAGAGGAATGGGACAAAATTCACCGAACTTATTGTGAGAAGCATGTGGAAGGCTACCCAAAACGTTTGACCTAAGTTAAACAATTTAAAGGCAATGCTACCAAATACTAATTGAGTGTATGTTAACTTCTGACCCACTGGGAATTTGATGAAATTATTCCCTCTACTATTATTCTGACATTTCACATTCTTAAAATAAAGTGGTGATCCTAACTGACATAAGACAGGGAATTTTTACTAGAAATAAATGTCAGGAATTGTGAAAACTGATTTAAATGTATTTGGCTAAGGTATATGTAAACTTCCAACTTCAACTTCATACATCTATTAACAGGCTGACGAAATTGCAAAATAAATGTAGAAATCTATATTATTCAATTATTGCACCCACACTGCTCACGCACGCGTGCCAATGAGCGTCTGCGTTGGCAAGGGCTAAAATAGAAATCAGTTCTATTTGTGCCGCAGATCGCACTGCAAGTCATGCCTCTCCCATCTCCTCATTGGTTTATAGAAGCAGGTACCCACGTGCCATCTCCTCATTGGTCATACCCACATGGGTGACTGAAAGACGAACAAGGTCAGTGGCGGTAATGCACCTAATTTATTAAAGTTGCCAATTGCAATATAAAGTAAAGATAAGAAAAAGCCTAGAAGGAGGAGATGACTAAAAACGATTCAATTGACCGTTTCATGTTTGCATTCATTTTTGGAGTAGAGGACCGTGTGCATTTCAGGTGAAATAACAACTCAATGTTTCTATCCCAGGACAAATTAGCTAGCAACAGCAAGCTAGCTAAACGGGACAAATTAGCTAGCAAGTGCAAGCTAGCTAGCTAGCTAAATTACCATAAATGTTTAATGCTTTTCGACCTGTCCCCAAATTAATGTAATTGGTTCAGAGTTTGTTTTATTATTTTAACGTGTCGTGATCACGTTTGGTGTGGGGGGACAAAATAAATTTATGCACTATGGCGCACGCGCGCAGCCGGTTTGGGTTCCATGTAAGACAATACTGATTGACGTACCTCTCAGTGCACTGCTGGCTTGGTAGGATGGCATCAGGCAGAGTGACCTTGTTTCTGTCCAGGGGGTTCTGGCCAGGACCTGTATGGTTCACTGCCCGATTGGCAAACAGGATATCATACTCCACACAGTTGAACAGGAATGTTGTGAATGTGACCACAAACAGGAATTGACTGCAATAAGGAGTTTGAGATTTTGGGGTTAAACATCAGCCGATATAAACTTTGAATATCGTCTTTAAAGTAAAAAATATCTTACAATAGCATGAGGATTGTAAATAAATCGATATACTTACAAAAGTTCAAAGAACTCTGATAACATCATACAGGCAAAGCCATTCTTTTGATGGAACTGATAGATGTGGAAATTCAAGTAAAGAAAAACAAAGAATTTAAAGGGAAATTCCATCTCATAACATCAACATCAACATCATATTCATTATCTCCAACACCATACCAGTGTCTACATAAGTTAGGTGTCTACATATGTGTTTCTATAAAGACAATAAGGTCCAAAAATATGCTTCTCTGTAACACCACGGGGTAGGATTTAAAAGTAAAAAAAGACAGTTATTTTTAAAACCTGCAATGAGCTTAGCCAGAGGGAGGGTATTTTCCTGCTCTCCACGTCACCGCAAATCAAACATTTTCAAAATCACTTGTTTTTTATGTTTTAACTTTGATATCATCATATATAATTTTTCAATTTGATTATTTTCTACAAAATGTTGAATTTCAGCATTTTGACATATGTAGACAATGATATTGTGCTGAAGATAATGAAACAGGTTGAAAAGTGGTGGAATTGCCCTTTAAGTGTTGTCACACCCTACAAAACATTTACTCTGAAGTAACCTTTGATGCTTAATCGAATAATAACAATGCATGTTTATTTTTTAAGTAGACCTAACCCATGGAGAAAGAAAAAAAACAACAAAGCAACTTGAAGTGAACCAGTCTGGCATCAATATCATTAAAGTACAGAGCATTTGATCTGGAAGAACACACATAATTGAAAGTCGTTCTCCTGAGGCAAGTGCCTAATTTAAAGTCACTGCATCATAAATTGCATTTGTATCTAGCGACATCATACTGCCTGGATTAGATTAAGCTGTCAAAACTGTGTCTGAAATTGCTTCTTTATAAATTAGATCATTAGGTGACAGTACAGAAACACACATTATAAAGCTGCAATTTTAAACATCACCTTGAAAGAAATTCTTCTTTGCAACCCAATAAGCCACAGCATATACAGTGTCTTTCGGAAAGTATTCAGACCCTTTGACTTTTTCCACATTTCGTTACATTACAGCCTTATTCTAAAATTAAGAAAATAAAACAATTTCCTCAGCAATCTACACACAATACCACATAATGACAAAGCAAAAACAGGTTTGTAGAAATGTTTACAAAACATAAGTATTACATAAGTATTCAGACCCTTTGCTATGAGACTCAAAATTGAGCTCAGGTGAATCCTGTTTCCATTGATCATCCTTGAGATGTTCCTACAACTGGATTGGAGTCCACCTGTGGTAAATTCAATTGATTGTACATGATTTGGAAAGGTACACACCTGTCTATATAAGAGGTCCCACAGTTGACAGTGCATGTCAGAGCAAAAACCAAGCCACGAGGTTGAAGTAATTGTCCGTAGAACTCCGAGACAGGATTGTGTCGAGGCACAGATGTAGGGAAGGGTACCAAAACATTTCTGCAGCATTGAAGGTCCACAAGAACACTATGAACTCCATCATTCTTAAATGGAAAAAGTTTGGAACACCAAGACTCTTCCTAGAGCTGGCCGCCGGGCCAAACTGAGCTGTCGGGGGAGGAGGGCCTTGGTCAGGGCGGTGACCAAGAACCAAATGGTCACTCCAGAGTTCTTCAGTGGGGATGGGAGAACCTTCCAGAAGGACAACCATCTCTGCAGCACTCCACCAATCAGGCCTTTATGGTAGCGTGGCCAGACAGAAGCCACTTCTCAGTAAAAGGCACATGGCAGCCTGCTTGGAGTTTTCTCAAGGCACTCAGACCATGAGAAACAAGATTCTCTGGTCTGATGAAACCAAGATAGGAACTCTGATTGCAAAGTGTCACGTCTGGAGGAAACCTGGCACCATCCCTATGGTGAAGCGTGCTGTTGGGATGTTTTTCAGCGGCAGGGACTGGGAGACCAATCAAGATCAAGGCAAAGATGAACCGAGCAAAGTACTGAGAGATCCTTGATGAAAACCTGCTCCAGAGTGCTCAGGACCTCAGACTGGGGCGAAGGTTCACCTTCCAACAGGACAACAACCCTAAGAACGCAGCCAAGACAATGCAGGGGTGGCTTCGGAAGAAGTTTTTGAATGTCCTTGAGTTGACCAGCGAGAACCAGGACTTGAACCCGATCGAACATCTCTGGAGAGTCCTGAAATTAGCTGTGCAGCAACGCTCCTCATCCAACCTGACAGAGCTTGAGAGGATCTGCAGAGAAGAATGGGAGAAACTCCCCAAAAACAAGTGTGCCAAGCTTGTAGTGTCATACCCAAGAAGACTCAAGGCAGTAATCACTGCCAAAGGTGCTTCAACAAAGTAAAGGGTCTGAATACTTATGTAAATGTGATATTTAAGTTTTTACTTTTTAGGAAATTAGCAAAAATAAATAATTTAAACTGTTTTTGCTTTGTCATTGTGTGTAGATTGATGAGGGGAAAAAAACGATTTAGTCAATTTTAGAATATGGCTGTAACTTGACAAAATGTGGAAAACGTCAAGGGGTCTGAATACTTTCCGAAGGCATTGTATATTGCCAGAGAAACATATTTTATCACAACATTTGTTAAAAGGATATTCTTGTGAAAAAGTTGTCCAGATTCTTGATATGGTGCCATGAGTCTGCAAATTAGGGGTGAAAAAAGGAGATTCAAAGAAACCATTACTTTTTCCCCCCTCAACAAAACAGCAACAACAGTTTTGATCAGGTATGAATCAAAGAAAACAACAACTTTAAGTGAATCTAGTGCCTGTGCTTATAAGTGATTGGGGGGGTCGATAGTTACATATAGGGACACTTATTTTTGATGATACATTGTATCATTTTGACAATATTGCAATATTATTTTTGTGCTTGTTGGCTGTACCTGCACCAAAACTCTTGTATTTTGCCTTCATACTTTGTCCCCCATTTTCTTTTTAAATTGGAAGACAATTTGTTTTCAGCACTTTTATTTCCATGCCTGATCAAAACTCGTTTTGTCATGGCTCTCGTCCCTTTGCAGCAGATACTGTATATGGTGAGCAATATGTTTGGAACATCGAATCACAATACATATAGAATTGTGAGAATCGTAATGTATATCATATCGGCACCTAAATATCAAGATAATATCTTATCGCAAGGTCCCTGGGAATTCCCATTCCTAGTGCTTATAGGAAACAAGATTCGTGCCATTACTGTGTCATTACAAGAAATCACATTTCTCACCAAATCATATTGTACCATAAGATAGCGTTATGTTAGGACAAGATATGTTATGTAATATAACTGGTACAGTACCTCTCAGGCCCTCTGGCACATGTACTAATAGGTCCTCTTCCCCGTGAGGTGAGTCCTCCTCAAAGTCCTCAATCCGTTGGTACTCCTGGTAGGTTTCTAAGTTGGCCATAGTGCTTCACATTCTCCCTGCACCTTCTCCAACAGGCAAATTGGGAATAAACACACACACAGTGTTATTGTGACGTTGGTTTTCTATGCAGTTGCTACCTAGTTAACAACATTAGTTTAAACGAAATCAGACAGGTGAGGGGGATTGCTAGGTAGTTACTATACGTTAACTATTATGCTAACGTTATCTAAATAACATTACATACAATGTGGCGTTGAATGGTTACCTAGCTATAAACCAGCAAGTAGCTAGCTATCTAGCAAGGTATGTAGTTAACTGTTCTTACCTCTCTCAGCTTTTTTCTTTGCTAGTCAGTCAGTCAACGTTTCTCGTTTATCCTTGACTGTCTTGACGTAACGCTGATACGGTACCGTTACGTTAGCTATGTGGCTAGCTAGCTGTTGTTCCCTTCTCGGTCCATTCGCTGGATTCTGATTTCAAGTGGCCTGGATTAAATTCTACGTTAATTGTCGCGCTATTTGCTAGAATATCCACTGTTATATATATATATAACTAATAACAATTTAGGGTTGATAACTATGTATGGTAGATAACCTAGTTAGCTAGCTGGATCATTAGAGGTGGGCTTCCACTGTTCTGTCTTTCACAAACAAACCTCAACAAAACATAATTTGACGTCACTTGGTTTTAACGATCGTCACTTCCTCAAGACGATTTCCCCCCACTCCCCTTTTCACAAATGGAAGACAGCATCGTTGCCAATGATGATCAAGAATGAGCAATACATTTTTTTATTTAAAAAATTCAGATATGGCCATATTGTTTTTCGTGACCAAAGTGCATGTTTTGTTATTATTATTGCCATATTATTGCCATATATCGGGATATATCGGGATAGTGTCAACATGGCAGCATGGGTGTTGTTCAAGCTTGTAGCCAAAGAACTAACCCTGTTGTACACTTCTGAGCAAAGTGCTCAGTTTATTTGCATTTTGTTACATTTCCGTGAACAAATGTTTCAACACCACAGCAACACAAGATTTATGGGGACAGCCACGTTAGGACAATTTGCTAGTCGACTAATGCCGGTTGTCAGCTGATCAGGTGTGTAATCCGTTAGCCAAACACGTGCAATTTTTTTTATTCTATTGCACAAATTCAGGTAGGTTTTTCCCCCGTTTCATTCAGTTTGCTTCCGTTTAAGAAACGTTTGCAACATAATCGGCGTAATGAATACGCCCCTGATGAATTAGTCCACCTCTGTCCCAAAGTAGTAGTGTCGTTTACTGTAAAAGGTGGTGGTAATCGACCATCCAGAAGTGTCCCAATGCACTTGTAAGATTCACATTTATTTGACGAGGCAAGTCAGTTAAGAACTAATTCTTATTTTCAAAGACGACTGACTAGTAGTTTTCTAGTTTAATCTGTTAATATTTAATTGTACCTTTATTTAACTAGGCAGGTCACCGAGAACAACCCCGCCCTGGGCATCGAGTGTCTGCACCTCCAACACCAAATTCTTATTTTCAATGACGGCCTAGGAACAGTGGGTTAACTGCCTGTTCAGGGGTAGAACGACAGGTAGAACGACCTTGTCAGCTCGGGATTTGAACTTGAAACCGTCCAGTTACTAGTCCAACGCTCTGACCACTAGGCTACCCTGCCGTCACAAAACAATAAGTGTAATGAGAAGCCCAACACATAGCTGTTAAGCTCATGTTGTCCATGTTTGTCAAACTTGCACAATAAAGATAGCACTACAAATAGTACAGGTTGTTGTAAATTATACATGTAATCACCCAGAAATTCATTTTAGTGGGGTTTTCTTTTTGAGAATTAACCCTTACAGGCCATGCTAGTCATTATCCTTTGAATAAAGGTTGAATATTTGAAACCTAACATTATGGTTTTCGTTTCAGCTCACGGCTATACACAACACAATTAGCCAATGCAGGCAACTTCTCTGGACAGCCTAGTAAAGCTGCTGGACATATCTGGGGTCTGGCTCAACGAGCAGTCCGCAAATCGGCCTGCCGGATGTCAAGACTAAGGGGCAGTGCTGAAGTTCATCCTGTCGATTGGCATATCCTCAGGGAGTTTGTCAAACCCCAGCTCTTTGCCCTTCTTGGTGCTGCAACTTGACACGACCCTTACAAAAAAAGATTGCAGTAATTTTGCAGTATAACTGCAGTTCAGTTATTCTGCAATTACTGCGTCCAAAATACCACAGTCATTTGCAGTTTCTGCACAGTTTCAAAACTGCAATCTTTTTTGTAAGGGTATTGGACTGTAACATGTAGGCCAAACTCCAGTGGTCGTTGATCTTATTTTCCCAGTGTGTTGAAATGTTGAGTGATTTCAGACACCTCAATTGGAATGGAATGAACCAATCCTGTATTTTTTTCCCCCAGCTTGCTTTTGGTGCTGCCATCTTGAACACTCAAATTCCCCTGTTGGGCAATCTGGTGAACAGAGTGGCACGCTACATGAAAGAACATACTGGGAATTACATGAGCGATGAGGGAACCTGCTCTGATGTCGCTGATCTCCAAATAAGTTGTCCATTATCTAATTTCAGTGTGTCAAATCAGAGGGCATGTTGTCCGGTCCTCTGGCAGTCTCTATGGGGGTGCCACAGGGTTCAATTCTCGGGCCGACTCTTTTCTCTGTATATATCAATGATGTTGCTCTTGTTGCGGGCGATTCCCTGATCCACCTCTACGCAGAAGACACCATTCTGTATACTTCTGGTCCTTCCTTGGACACTGTGCTATCTAACCTCCAAACAAGCTTCAATGCCATACAACACTCCTTCCGTGGCCTCCAACTGCTCTTAAGCTCTAGTAAAACCAAATGCATGCTTTTCAACCGTTCGCTGCCTGCACCTGCACGCCCGACTAGCATCACCACCCTGGATGGTTCCGACCTAGAATATGTGGACATCTATAAGTACCTAGGTGTCTGGCTAGACTGTAAACTCTCCTTCCAGACTCATATCAAACATCTCCAATCCAAAATCAAATCGGCTTTCTATTTCGCAACAAAGCCTCCTTCACTCACGCCGCCTTTCCTTCCAGTTCTCTGCTGCCTGTGACTGGAACGAATTGCAAAAATCGTTGAAGTTGGAGACTTATCTCCCTCACCAACTTTAAACATATGCTCTCTGAGCAGCTAACCGATCGCTGCAGCTATACATAGTCCATTGGTAAATTACCTACCTCATCCCCATACTGTTTTTATTTATTTACTTTTCTGCTCTTTTGCACACCAGTATCTCTACCTGCACATGACCATCTGATCATTTATCACTCGTGTTAATCTGCTAAATTTTAATTATTTGCCTACCTCCTGCCTTTTGCACACAATGTATGTTTTTAAATTATTTTTTATATATTTTTTCTGTGTTATTGACTTGTTTATTGTTTAATCCATGTGTAACTCTGTGTTGCTGTCTGGTCACACTGCTATGCTTTATCTTGGCTAGGTCACAGTTGTAAATGAGAACTTGTTCTCAACTAGACTACCTGGTTAAATAAAGGTGAAATTAAAATGTATTAAAAAATTGAATTTAACTGTAGATTGAAGAATCTATATCATGTCAAATACATAGTAAAACATATGGTCATGAAATATATTTGCTGGTTACAGCGTCCTGCTTTCTAGGGAAGGGGAGCGAGTAGCAGCAGACATGGGTAAGACCCTTTTTCAATCTTAACTCAGGGATACATACAGTTGCAGTTATTTCTCTGTTGCAAGCAGAAGGTAGAATAGACCAGTTCCAAGACATGGAGTTGGGTGTGTCAGGGTTTTCCTGTGGTGAAGTAGAGGAGGACCAAAACGCAGCGTGGTTATATTGACTCATGTTTAATCAAAAACGGATAAACATGAACACTACAAAACAATGAACGTGGAAAACCAAAAAACAGCCCTATCTGGTGCAAAACACAGAGACAGGAACAATCACCCACAAAACCCAACACAAAACAGGCTACCTAAATATGGTTCCCAATCAGAGACAATGACTAACACCTGCCTCTGATTGAGAACCATATCAGGCCAAACATAGAAATAGACAAACCAGACACACAACATAGAATGCCCACCCAGCTCACGTCCTGACCAACACTAAAACAAGGAAAACACATACGAACGATGGACAGAACGTGACAGGGTGACTGACTAGATGTCACTAGACCGACTACCTACTGTCCAACTATCAGTCTTGCTAATGCAATAGTTCCGTTGTTGTTTCAGGCGTTTAGGTATGGCTGTGTACGTATGAATTTATTGGATAATTAAAAGTAGTAGGCGACTCCAGCTGGAGACAAGATTTACATACATTAGAAATCATTGAGGATAAGAACACAAAGGCCAGAGTCTTATTTCCATTGTGGTCCTTCAGTGCCCTCGGAAAGTATTCAGAAGCCTTGATTTTCCAACTTCTTTTTACGTTACAGCCTTATTCTAAAATTGATTAAATATATATATATTTTTTACACACAATACACCGTAATGACAAAGCAAAACAGGTAATTAGAAATGTTTCCAATGTATGAAAAACAACAACATTTATATAGGTATTCAGACCCTTTACTCAATACGTTGTCTTGGCTGTATGCTTAGGGTCGTTGTCCTGTTGGAAGGTGAACCTTCGCCCTAGTCTGAGGTCCTGAGTGCTCTGGAGCAGGTTTTCATCAAGGATCTCTCTGTACTTTGCCCCATTCATCCTTGCCTCAATCCAGACTAGTCTCCCAGTCCCTTCCGGTGAAAAACACCCCCACAGCATGATGCTGCCACCACCATGCTTCACCGTAGGGATGGTGCCAGGTTTCACCTAATACGTTACTATTCATCTAGGATTCAAAAGGTGATCAGTTGATATGGCCATGAGAAACTATATCCTAACGCTTTTTCCAGTTGGTGAGAGCCCTGGGGCCCGTGTTTTCGAGTACCTGTCTTTGGAGCGTCCATTTCCACGGACAGGGTGCAGCCGCATCCCTGACAAATCTCTGACAGGATGGGTGTACTTCATGAAAGTCACCTTCAGGCAAGACCATGTCAGAAAGTTAGTATGAACACAAAGACAGACACACACATTATTTGTATAAGTGAGTGCCATTTTTCCTTTGTTTTTCTTACAGTTACCCAATGAGACCTGGCCAACAGATCCTGAAGAACTTCAACCTCATCATCCCCCTCTCTAAGACTGTCGCTATCGTTGGAGAATCAGGAGGAGGTAATGTCCCATGCATTTCCATGGAAACAAACACTCAATTAATCTGATTACATAAACAAAGGGCCTATAATGAGATTGTAGAAACATTAGTCTGAAAATAGTATAATTATGTGGAACCTAATGATATATTTATGAAAATTATGTGATTAGTTATGGCTCTCCTACACTGCAGGGAAGTCTACAGTGGCCTCCTTGCTGGAGCTTTCCTTTGACCCCAGCAGTGGTGTGATCATGTTGGATGGATGGCCTTTGATTTGATTTGATTTGATGTGGATATCCGGACACTGGACCCATCTCAGAGGACAAGTCATTTGATTCATCATTCAGGTAAATATCCTACTGTAATCTACACACACAGCTGTATATGTTTTCTAGTGCATATGAGGATAGTTTTTTGGGGGGGATTTGTTCTAGGATCTGTCTTCAGGAGCTGTTTTAGTACGCTTAGTTGCTATCCTCAGTATGACATGGCCTTTTAATGTGATTTTGTCATAACACTAAAAACAAAATTACTTTGTGTACATTTACCTCCCATGCTTGCAGGACACTGTGCTGTGATGGAGAACATTTGCTTTGGTAAGCGGGGGCTACTGATGCTAAGGTCATTAATGCTGCCAAGCAGGCCAACGACCACGGCTTCCTCACAGGCTTTCCTTAGGGATACAACCCTGTGGTGGGTAAGTGACAACACATTAGTGAGGAAAAAAACATAGATTTTTGAGTGAGTCTCCCAGAACGGCCCAGAACGTTATAAAGTCCTGATTTATTACAAGTCTATACCACTCTAATAAACCCCAGACACACATACTCAATGCATTCCCCTTTTCTCAATCAATCAAATGTATTTATAAAGCCCTTTTTACATCAGCAGTTGTCACAAAGTGCTTTTACAGTAACTGCTTTTATTTAATATTGTATCTCTGTGGACACACAGGTATCTTCTCTTCCTAGGCTGGAATTGCTGAGCAAAGGAGGGCTGCTGACATCATCTGCAGGCAGAGATCAGAGGGATAGATGTGAACAGTACTTTGCAGAGCTGCCAACTCTCACTTGATTGGCCGTGAGATAAAAGCACGCATTTGACCCTCTTTTCACACTTTCTTATATCTCACAAATTGTAAAGTACTGCTTTTATTTTTCAAATTTGTCCATTGTATAGTCAGCACGTTAACTTTTTGACTGTGCTCCAAATTCTTTTGAAATCGGAGCATCTGCGCCTGCAATTTAACATCACGAGCGGAATCTCTATCATTGTACTATCATTGTCCTGTCTTGCCACAGCACTGTGAACCGCTTCCCATTGAAGCATATGATTGGTCTAGTTATGTAAAGGATCAAGGTGATTGGATGCATGTTTTAAAGAAACACCCCTCAAGATAAGAGTGGAGCTGAATGGAGAGAGAAAATTATCTACTGAGTTTATAAAACTAAAGAGAGCAGCACGGTAGCGCTGTTTCATGTACAATGTTTTCAATAAAATTAGGTTGCTGTTACTCCCATCTTATTGCAGAATGCAGTCTTCTGACAGCATGTACTAAAGTCGAGTTAATCCACACTTGCATTAGTCCCCTCGATTGGTGATTGGCATTTAGGCTGTGACAACAAAAAGGCAGCAGACAGACCTACAGTATGTTTTAGCAAGGAAGTTTGGTAGGATGACTTGCTTTGTAATTATGAAAATAATTTTGTCAAACCAGATTTTGAACCCAAACTTGTAAGTTTGATTCTAGAAGGGCAACGTTAAATATAAAATAATTTGGGTAGAGTGTAGGGGCAGATTCATGTCATATTGTCTTCAGGAGATTTTATTAGCTATTTACTTAGTTTAGTCTGATCAATAGAACAATTCTCATTCTAAACAATGAGCTAAAATATTGGGTAATTACTGTGCTTGTCAGCAAGAACACTACTGTTATTCCCCACACTTATTTTAATATTCCACTAATCACATATTTGAAATCTGATATGACTACAGTGCATTCGGATAGTATGACTTTTTCCACATTTTGTTACCTTACAGCATTCTTCTAAAATTGATACATTTGTTTTTCCTCTTATCAATCTACATACAATACCGCATAATGACAAAGCAGAAACAGGTTTGAATATTTTTGGGAAAATGTATTAAAAACTGAAATATCACATTTACATAAGTATTCAGACCCTTTTCTAAGTACTTTGTTGAAGCACCTTTGGCGGAGCTTACAACCTTGAGTCTTCTTGGGTATGACGCTACAAGCTTGGCACACCTGCATTTGGGGAGATTCTCCCATTTGTCTCTGCAGATCCTCTGAAGCTCTGTCAGGTTGGATGGGGAGCATCGCTGCACAGCTATTTTCAGGTCTCTCCAGAGATGTTCGATTGGGCTCTGGCTGGGCCACTCAAGGACATTCAGAGACTTGTCCCGAAGTCACTCCTGCGTTGTCTTGGCTGTGTGTTTAGGGTCGTTGTCCTATTGGAAGGTGAACCTTCGCCCCAGTCTTAGGTCCTGAGCACTCTGGATCAGGTTTTCATCAATGATCTCTCCATACTTTGCTCTGTTCATCTTTCCCTCGATCCTGACTAGTCTCCCAGTTCCTGCCACTGAAAAACATGGTGCTGCCACCACCATGCTTTACCGTAGGGATGGTGCCAAGTTTCCAACTTTCCACCTGAGAACAGGGCTCAATTCCTACTTCCAAACATCTCACTGTTTCTAGCATTTTGCCTCTCCCTATCTCATTTCATTACTGTCTGAATAAAGTGTGAAACCACCATAACCAAAAGATGTTATATTAGCATACTTTACATTTCATCACCTACAAACCTAAAAGTAACAAAGTCGTTGAATATTGGGTGTTAATTTAATGTTCAAAGCATCCTGAATACACATATTTTCACCCTGGTCATAGGACTTAGCCATGTAAAAATACATAGAATTGCAGGAAATGAGCTTTAAAACAGTCAAATCTTCCTGGGGGAGGCCATCTAGGGATTGTGTCAGGGGGCAATGAAATTCACATGGCAAAACTCACTCCAAGCTTTCTTCAAAAGTTGCCAGCCTTGACTTTGATATAGCACAAAACTGTAGACCTACAATGTGAACTGAAAATACTTGTTGTAAATGTACTTTTGTGACATAGCCGTTGCCTAAGAAATGAAAAGGACGTATATGTTTTATAACTAGTTTGATGTTGGTGTAAAGTTGCTTTAGTTTAATGGTCCAATGTCAAATTCCATTTTATACAAGCCAAATGTATGGGTGAACAAACGCGATCATATTTTATTGTGCCTCGAGGCTGCAGAAATTGCAAGTGTTTATCATGTGCTCTTAATAGGAAGAGAATACTAACCGTACAATACAGTATGTGATTGTGGTTTTAAAGGTGTTACTTGGACCTGACCTGTATATTTCAGTAAATTTAGCAAGAATTTGAGGGGGGCATTTATAATGATCATTGTCTGAACAGATAATACGATGTGAAAATGGTGGATCGAGGCTCGCTAAATCCATTAACAGGCTTCTTAGAACCGGATTTAAACAGGCTGTTTAACTGGACCTCTGATTGGGGATTTATTCAGGAGGGAACATTGCAACAAAATGGAGTATTGCTTTTTAGTAAACATTTCTGATTGACCACTTGAGAATGACAGTGAAACAGGTTCATAAGAATTATTTTTGACTGGGAATGGGCGATTTTTGCATGCAGTTCATAATCTGGCCTTTAGATGCCCATGTAGCAGCATCATTGTAGCTGAGAACAGCTAGCTAACGCGTATCACAAATATCCCCAAACCCTGGGGCTGCTTTTCACTCGTTAGCTAGTTAAAGACTAGCTTTATTGACAAAATATGCAGAAGTATGAAAAGCTTGAAAAGATTGGAGAGGGTAAGTGTCTGTTTCTTTCCCAGGATTTCTCTTGCTGATGTTTTCCGTTAGCATTGCTATGACTGCTACTAGCTAATAATAATAATAGCTAGCTAATAGGAATGTTAGCAGCAATCATATCCGTAATTTTAAATGGCAAGTCATTGCTAAGTGACACGTTTGATAGTGTTTAGATATTTGGTAGTAGCAGCAAGCATAAACTACGACAACATTTAGCTAACGTTAGTTACCTACATTACTATTAGCTAGTTGTCTGACGCGTTAGCTTGCGTGTTAACAAAATATAGCTAGTTAACTAGACATGTTGACGTATCAATAAAAATATGTAACATAAGTTATTCTCGTCGGCATCTGGTTAAATTAGTTGAAGTTGGCTGCTAGTTAGCTTTTCATTATTCTATGTAAATAATGACACTAGTTAGCCCAGTCCAGGGCAAGTTAGCTAGCTACCTTGCTAATTAGCACAACCCATTCAGTCAAGCTAGCTAGCGAACGTTGTGATTTCTTTCTCCAGGTACATATGGAACTGTTTTCAAAGCAAAAAACAGAGAAACGCATGAAATCGTGGCTTTGAAAAGAGTGAGATTGGATGACGACGATGAGGTAGGCATTTTTGAGACTACAAATACAGCTACTTTAGCTTGCTGTCCAACTGGTTAGCATATTTTTTGATGGCTCAATTTGGTTGCTGCTGTACGCTAGGGCGTATTCATAAAGCAGATTATGTTGCAAAACGTTTCACACACACGGCATCAAGCCCGAAGAGAGCTCCCACTGCAGGTGTGAAATGTTTACTGTTCTGTTTGATAGGACTCGAGTTTTCAAGTGACACCACTTTGTCACCTGCTTACGACTGCAAGTTTTTTTTACAGTGCCATGGGGGCACCTACCTGAAATTAGGCCCTAACTAAAATTATTGTTTTAGCAGCTGTTTGGCTAATGATTACACCCCTTGTTTCTTGTAGGGGGTCCCAAGTTCTGCCCTGCGAGAAATTTGCCTCCTAAAAGAACTGAAGCATAAAAACATTGTGAGGTAGGTCTGAAGTGAAATTTGTCAAATTCTGAATATGCATAGGTGGCTAAATGTATTTATGCCATAGCATAGTTAGACCAGCCTGACTCAGTAAGTAGTAGTAAGTTACTTTTCAAGAGTGTTATAATTAGCATTAGATTAAATATCTAGCTATGCAAAGAGTTTAATTGACAATTCATTTTGTTTTCCCAAGGTTGCATGATGTTCTGCACAGTGACAAGAAGTTAACATTGGTGTTTGAATTTTGTGACCAGGTGAGTGTTGCGTTGTTGCCAGATGTATGCAGATGACATTATTGTATAAAGAGGAGTTTGTAGTTATGACAATTTTCCAATAGACTTGACTGACCATTGTAAAGTAGATGTGACCGCAGGTTCAACTATAAGGGTTTTGTACTTTTCACCAGTTTGATATGATGAGAAGAAATGCAATGTTGCTGATAGAACTTCTGACATTTACAACCACAGGATCTAAAGAAGTATTTTGACAGCTGCAATGGAGATCTAGATCCAGAAACGGTCAAGGTGAGTCATTGCTATTAGGTCCTGGCACAATTATCATGTAACCGACAATTATAACAATAACACACAAAAAAACAAACATTATCATTCGTTTTTTTAAACCGAGATGTTAACAAAGCTCTTTTGTAGATTATTTTCTATGCATTATGATCCATGACAAGCTCAAAATACTTTTCTACAAAAATGACAGTTATGACAATAACCATGTCCATTTGCTTGACACAGGGATGCAAACTAGTGACCTTTTAGGCGAAATTTGAGCAGTGCCATTTTCTTGCCTGCCTGCGCGTTCACGTGGGGGGTTTCGGCACCACTGTTCATCACGTTATAATGTGGTAGTTGCTTACTGGACCCTGGCAATCTGTGTGAAATGTTTCCTAGCGAACTAATGTTTTCCCTCTATGTGGTTAATTTTCAGAATGAGAGAATTAGGTGAAAATGAGGCGTTGCTTGTTAAACAAGTGGATTCAGGGATCAAGTGTAGCTGTAGCTGGGGCCTGGCTTAAGCTGGATGCCAATAGAAGTGAATGAAATGTCACACACTTTCCCTCTTTCAATAAAGTGGATAAAAAGGGATATGCCACTGGTGTATTCGCTGCCTGAAAGAGATTATGCCAACAAAGAGTATCATGCTCTGCTGGCACATTGTAGAACTGATGTCCATAGGCAGAAGGTGTGCAGTGTAGCCCAAAGCTATTGCTTTTGTTGTGTTGAACTTGACAGTAACACTTGTGTGAGTTAGGGGGTATTTTTGCACACATGTAGCCTTGTGTACTTGTTTGATGTCTACTATAGTGGCCACTATAACAGAGCAAACAGAATGGTTGTTTGTTTCTTTCTATTTCTACTTTAACCCTCTGTCCCAGTCTCAAATCTCTGGAAGACTGAAACGGGTTTCCCTCAAGAATTTCCCTGTATTTAGAGCCATCCGTCATTCCTTCAATTCTGACCAGTTTCCCAGTCCCTGCCGATATGGAAAAATATCCCCACAGCATGATGCTGCCACCATCATGCTTCACTGTGGGGATTGTGTTCTCGGGGTGAAGAGAGGTGTTGGGTTTGTGCCAAACATAGCGTTTCCATGATGGCCAAAAAGTTACATTTTACCAGAGTACCTTCTTCCAAATGTTTGTGGAGTCTCCCACATGCCTTTTTGAGAACACCAAATGTGTTTTCTTATTTTTATTTTTAAGCCATGGCTTTTTTTCTGGCTGCTCATCCGTGAAGCCCAACTCTGTGGAGTGTACGACTTAAAGTGGTCCTATGAACAGATTCTCCAATCTCCGCTGTGGAGCTTTGCGGCTCCTTCAGGGTTGTCTTTGGTCTCTTCGTTGCCTCTCTGGTTAATGCCCTCCTTGCCTGATCCGTAAGTTTTTGTGGGCGGCCCTCTCTTGGCAGGTTTGTTATGGTGCCATATTCTTTCCATTTTTTTAAATAATGGATTTAATGGTGCTCTGTGGGATGTTCAAAGTTTCTGATATTTTTTTAATTACCCAACTCTGATCTGTACTTCTCCACAACTTTGTCCCTGACCTGTTTAGAGAGCTCCTTGGTCTTCATGGTGCCGCTTTCTTGATGTTGCCCCTTGCTTACTGGTGTTGCAGACTCTGGGGCTTTTCAGAGTTTTGTGTGTGTGTGTGTGTGTGTGTGTGTGTGTGTGTGTGTGTGTGTGTGTGCTGAGATCATGTGACACTTAAGATTGCACACAGGTGGACTTTATTTCTACTTCTACATTGGCACACACTGTACAGAGATGTTTATTTTGTGTTATTGACTACATTTGTTTGTGTGCAACTCTGTTGTTTTTGTCACGCTGCTTTGCTTTATCTTGGCCAGGTCGCACCGGATCTTATTTAGGGGCTTCATAGCAAAGGGGGTGAATAGATATGCACACACGCCACTTTTCTGTATTTTCTTCTTTTTTTTTTGAATTTCTTGAAACAAGTTATTTTTTTAAATTTCACTTCACCTATTTGGACTATTTTGTGTATGTCCATTACATTACATTTGAATAAAAATCTATTTAAATTACAGGTTGTAATGCAACATTATAGGAAAAACGCCAAGGGGCGATGAATACTTTTGCAAGGCACTGTAAAACCACCTTAAACATGTTTTTACAATATTTCAAAACATTTATTTGAAAATCCAAAGTTCATCATCAATATTAACGACCACACGAACAATTGTGAATTAAGAAAACATGAACACTAAAAGGAACAAAGTCTGTGTGTGTGATGCTGTCTTAGTCCATTCATTTGTTACAAACCACAAGCATGTGACTGCTCTTTGTGGGTGTGTTGCACTGAGAACACCAGCAGCTGACTTTTCTATCCTTTGCACTTGGGCAGAGCTGGCACCTCTTCTGGTCCTGGCTGCTCTGAGTGGTGGTGGCGGCATGGCTCTCTTTCGTCACACCATAAATATGTTATCAATTACTTAGATTTTTATTGTTGTAGCAAAAAGCAAGGTCAGTTTGACGAGCGCAATGCAGTGATTTCCGTAGGAAATACATGCAGGTCATATTTGACCCACATGGAAAACTTGGGGTAGTGATGCAAAAAAACTATTTTTTTAAAAGAAATTAAATAAAATAAAAACTAGGATGTTAGAACATTAAAGACACATTATTTAAGGAATTCCTGGAATATTAGATGACATTTTTGGGGATCAATACAGCAACAAAATAAACATGACCAGGCATATGCATCCTAGGGTTAAGATGTTCTTCTTCCCAAATGCAATATTTAGATGTGTGTGTGGTCACAGGCATTCTATTATAAAGGCTAACTGCAATATTAGTGTATTTTTTTTTTCAGGACTTAAATGTCATTTGCAGTAAAAATCAAGGCAACAAATGACATTGGATTGCTTTCCTTACAGTTTTTAGTTGGGTTAGGTTCACATTAACCACTTTATATTTTACACACAGAGACTGATCATGGAGATCATATTCTTTGTTGCTTTAATTAGTTAACCTGCATTGCCCCCTAGCAGGGATTTTTGTGACTGTTTCAATGCAACAAAAACGTGTCACCTTTTTGGGCCCTCATCAGTTTGCATCCCTGATGACAATGAATTGTTACCCAAATTCCATAATCGTCATGGCCCTAATTGAGATTCAAATAAGGAGCAGAATACGGCTCTAATGATGTCCCATCAGTAGAGCTCTGTCCCTTCAGGATTTTGTGGCAAAAAAAAAGTTTTTTACATATTTGTTTTTGCTTGGCAATATGTAAATATGTTGTTACAAATGCAGTGACAAGGGGAAAAGTTTGTAAATGTGTGGCTTGGTTGAACCATATTATGCTCTAACATGTGCAGTGATTGGTTGAAATTCCTAACCATCTTTTTCAGTCAGTTTTATGCGATATTGTGATGAATTGACTGTTTTAATGCTGTGATTGGTCAAATTTGCTAGCCCTCGCAAAATATCCAGGGTATTATTGATTTTGCAAAAAGTTTGCGATTGTAATTTTTTTTTATCACTTTGAAGAATACCTCCAATGACTATCTCACTGAGAGTGAGAATACTGTAGTATTACTGCCTTGTGTTTCTGTATCTCTGGGCTTAACTCGGTCTTCCCCTACTTTCTGTATGTGCAGTCATTCATGTACCAGCTGTTGAAGGGGCTTGCCTTCTGCCACAGTCGGAATGTTCTCCACAGAGACCTGAAGCCACAGAACCTTCTCATCAACAGGGTAAGTCTGTGGAATATTGACCGTTTCTAATTTCTAGTTCTAGAAAGTCCTAACAGAAATGTTGTTGCTTAGTTATTAGTGACAAAGTATTTCCCTTTTTAAATGTGGTATGATTTGCTTAATTTAGAATGGGGAATTGAAGCTGGCTGACTTTGGCCTGGCTCGAGCCTTTGGAATCCCAGTGAGATGTTACTCAGCAGAGGTGGGATATTGACTACATGTTTATATGCAATTACATGATTCATTGGGACACTGGCAAACAATTACTGGCCTAACTTACTGGTGACACTCAAGCTTCTCTCTCCTGAAGGTTGTGACATTGTGGTATAGGCCCCCAGATGTGCTCTTCGGTGCCAAGCTTTATTCTACCTCCATTGACATGTGGTCTGCTGGATGCATATTTGCAGGTATGTGTAACGTCAAGGTTAAAATTGAGACGCGAATTCAAGGGGGATGATCTTACGGTCTGTTCATACCTGTGTGTTATAACGCTCAAGTAAGTTTGGGGCCTCTGCAGACCTGCCAACCTGCCACACGTGTTGCTGCGTACCAAGCACGTAATTTGAATTCAAAGTATGCTGGTATGAAAAACGACCCTAAAGTACACAAAAAGAGGCATCTCGTCGGCACGTTGTGGTTTTTGACTTCGGCCGTCTGAAGTTGGAGCAGAACCAATCAGAGGACTCGGTCGAGGAGAAAAACAGGGAGGAAGAGGCTAATAGACAATCTTTGGAAATAATCTCTTGCCCTCCGCTCCTGCGGCACCTGTAATCGTAGTACTATTTTCCTCTTTCGAGCTGGATGGCATCTCTCCCCTTCGCGTACCACTGCTGTATGAGGAAAAGGGTAGAAACAAATTGTGAAGTTGAACAAACTGTTTGCCAAATACACGGACTAACAAATTGCATAAGTTAGGCAAGCACATAACCAACATTATTTTGTAGTTAGTTAAAGCGCTACGGCGTCATTATAACAAAGGTATTTGGCTACGAAGTTTAGTCAACTAAGCGAGAACACCTTCTAGCCCGCACATGCTTTGATCTCCCCAACAGTAGCAGGCACGAGTGCGTCGACAAGCAAGGAAACGTGCAGTGTTGCGGGAGTTCTGTGCACGTCGCTGCGTGGCTGGAAACGTACATGGCGGAGAGCTGTTCCGCTAATACCATCCTTCAAAGGTTATGTCGGTCTGTGAAAGTTTAGTAGGCCTATGTTAATGAATCAGTTCTTAATTTACCTTTTCATATACCGTACCAGTCAACTTTGGACACACCAACTCATTTATTTGACTAGTTCTGATTTGTAGAATAATAACATCTAAACTATGAAATAACACATATGGAATCATGTAGTATTCAAAAAAGTGTTTAACAATTGAAAAATATATTTTAATAATAATTTTCTTCAAAGTAGCCACACTTTGCCTTGATGATAGCTTTGCACACTCTTGGCATTCTCTCAACCAGCTTAATGAGGTAGTCACCTGGAATGCATTTCAATTAACAGGTTTGCCTTGTTAATTTGTGGAATTTCTTTCCTTAATGCGTTTGAGCTAATCAGTTGTGTTTGTGACAAGGTAGGGTTGGTTTACAGAAGATACCCCTATTGGGTAAAAGACCAAGTCCATATTATGGAAAGAACAGCTGAAATAAGCAAAGAGAAACTACAGTCTATTGTTTAAGACGGGAACGTCAGTCAATCTGGAAACTTTCAAGAACTTTGAATATTTCTTCAAGTGCAGTTGCAAAAACCGTCAAGCGCTATGATGAAACTGGCTCTCATGAGGACCGCCACAGGAAAGGTAGACCCTAGCCTCCTGTAGCTTTTCGTTTCGACCCCAGTTGTAACCAACCTGATTCAGTTTATCAACCAGCTAATTATTAGAATCAGGAGCACTAGATAAGGGTTGGAACAAAAACCTACAGAATGATAGCTCTCCAGGGACCGGGTTGGAGAGCCCTGGTCTATAGCCTACCATTCATACTGGGAGTCTTCTGTCAACATCTTTATTAGGCTAGAAACAGGTGCATTTGCCTATGATTTCATCTGTGGGGTTGTCACACGCTCGCTGCCATGGGGTCCAACGCCACGCTGAAGTGGTACTCATAAAAATGATTTAAGGTTGGCAGGTCTGCCTCCTGTCTACAATAACTTATCTTTTTATTTATTTTTTAGAGTTGGCAAACGCTGGAAGGCCTCTTTTCCCGGGTAATGACGTCGACGACCAGCTGAAGAGGATCTTCAGATATCCTTTCCGAGATTTTTCCGATAGTTAACCACCAAGTTCAGCACACTGTCCATTTGTTGTGTGGTATGTAGAAACAGAACACATGAACTAAAGTTGGTCCACTTTGTTGAGATGAAATCTATTGTAATGACTCAACTTGACGAGTCCTATTTAGTGGTGACAAGTCATTCCTTAATGCTGTTGTGACACATTGTTGGGTACACCAACTGAAGAACAGTGGCAGACAATGACAAAGCTCCCAGACTACAAGGTAGTCAAACCCACTCATTTTGTGAATTACAGTTGATTATATAGAAATCCATGTTTTCTACTGCCTGTCAGGAAAAAAATGTGATTATATGATTTACAAGGTATGAGATGAATGGCAGTTTCCAGATCACAGATTCATCTCTAAGAGAAGGAACAAATATTTTCTGCTCTGCCGTTTGTTTACATTTACAACATTTTACATTTTTTTTGTTGTCTACAGCCGTACCCCATGTATCCAGCCACGACCTCACTGGTGAATGTTGTCCCCAAACTCAGTAGCACAGGACGGGATCTGCTACAGGTTAGTATTGCCCCCAAATGACCATTTTATATTATTCAGTATACAATGTATTATCATGCTATACCATCCATTGATGTTAACATCAATTTACAATCCAATGTCCTTCACTCTTCTATTGTATGGCTCTGAATTCATATGTTTGCACAGATACATATGTTGCAAACCCACACAAGTGGCATTAAAACAACATGCATGTGTCTGGAGTTGTGTAGTTTGTAACTCGTTGACCGCTTAGCTGGGGACATCAACTTACCACCAGGTGGAGCCAGTGCAAGGCTTTTTCCCAAACCTAACTTGAATCAAAGACAGTACAGTATGAATTGTATTTATTTAACTAGGTAAGTCAGTTAAGAACAAATTCTTATTTTACAATGACTGCCTACCCTGGCCAAACCCTTCTCTAACAACTCTGGGCCAACTGTGCACCGCCGTATGGGACTCCCATTAAGATACTAGACTAAAACTGCTTCTCCAATAGAAATCCTCGATCACACTTGTTGGCGACGTCATAGCGATGTTGGCTAACAAAGGAAGAATTTTGGACTTCTCAGACCCTGTTCTGTTTTGCAAGCGTTCCCAGAAGTTTCGCCATGTTGCTCCTGTGGGTTTAGAAACTGTTTGAATGCTCAAATGTTTCCGTACAAACGCATATTTTTAGTCACATTCTCTTTTTTTTCTTCTTTTAGAATCTTTTGAAGTGTAATCCTGTCCAGAGGATCTCTGCAGAGGAGGCATTACAGCACCCATACTTTGCTGATTTCTGCCCACCGTAGATGAGATGCCAAAACACACGTCACTTAACTGAACCTCAGACATCGGACTCAATCCTCTTTCTCTCCATCTCTACAGGACCTGTCTATCCTGACTCCCTGCAAGACTCATCTCCCAGCAGCACCTGTTTTAACTAAGACTTTCCTTCAGTATATCCTGTTGTGCCTCCTAATGGAATTGAGTCCTTGTCTGCTCTGCAAGATTTTAGGTTCTATTAGCAAGCCGATTTGTCTTCTCTTTGTCTGTTAAGCACATTAAGCGCACTGACATAGGAACATAACATGTAGCGATGAACAATTCTGCACCCGGAGAAACAGTGAATCCTTCTGAGCCAATAGCTGCACTGCAGAGTAAGCGGTTTGAACAATTGCATTAGTGTGCTGCATAATGTACTGGCAAAAATGTAGTTATTTGGATACATTCTTCAAATCGTGTTTGTGCCACTGCTGTTATTAACGTGTCAATATTGCATTAATAGTTTATGATAAGATTGGAGACAGTCTTCCTTGTCCTTCATCATAGTCTAAACCATTTTCCGCTTACTTTAATAGATTGTAAAACAGAAGGGGAGGTTTATTTATATTCATCAGTTACTTCTCAGGCTCTCTATTTAGCTTTTTGTATTAGATAGATTTTTTTTTTGTGCACTTTGGGTAAATGGCATTTTCTTTTTTTAATAGTTTAGATCTTGTCCGCGGTCAAGTAAAGTTGAACACAAAGATGGGGTCAACATATGTGTTATGAACAGTGGACCATACGTACTTGAGTAATTGCTTTTATTTTTTTAGTTTCATTTTGTAACTTTCTACCATCTTTACTCATTGACCTGATGTCTTATAGCTTAATGAAAGTGAAGTGAGAGCGGAGAACATCCGTTGATACCTATATTACTACATTACGATTGTTTTGCACCACTGACTTTAGCTGTGTTCACGCAGATGGGTAACTTAATTTTTGGCAAAGGACTAGTAAGTTTTGCAGTGTTATTTTACTCCAGGTAGTCGCTACTTCTCCCACGAAAGCCAACATTTTTAACTCCTCTTTGAGGTTGCTGTCAACTACCAAAACTTTGGTTTTGATCAATAGGGAAAAAATATTTCATTTTGATGTAAGAGAAAATAATAGAATGCATGTATTTATTGATAATTGAATGTCTGCTTATGTATGCATTTAGTCTCTTTTTTTTATATATATATACAACACATTACCTTTCATGAGTGGCAATGTTCTCCTTATTAAAATAATGAAACGTGTGACACTTAGTTCTTTAATGCTTTGGGTGTGTGTGTGTGTGTGTGTGTGTGTGTGTTTGCATCCGAGTTGAGTTGGGACATCACAAGATTCCATGATCACATGTAAAGACAAGCAATTCCCCGTGCTTATTTTAGAAAAGAGTACTGTAGAATATTAGTTTAAATATGACATGATTTGAATCTTTATTTAGAATTACGAGTGAACTTTGCACTTTCCTGTTATCATAGTTTTATTGTAGGACTTGGGTTAAGTATTTAGACACTTGCTCTCAGTCAGTGGGTCTCAAAATTTCAAAACACGACGGTTCAATAAAATGGACTCAAAAGTTGTTTCTTGTTCTGCTTTTTGTTGTTGTGTGGAAAAGGATTTACAATTTGCCCATATATTTTCTGTTCAAGTCAAAACTGAGCCCTGTCAATATCAGAGCTGGGGCACTGTGGAGAAGATGTCCAAAGTGGAGAGCCTTTGTTGCAACTTTCTGCCCTACGCACCAGCAGTTGCAACAGGGATGAGTGAGTTTCAGTTAAGCTGTTACCATGTTTACCAACCAATGATTTTAAAGTTACCTTTAGCCCCAAATGTTATTGCCAAGACCCCAGTTACACAACCGGTCCATATGGAGGGAGGCATTGTAATATCATGTGTTGTGTAGGGGTGGATGATCTGACCTACACTGATTAATCGACGCACCAAACAATGCTGATTACATTTCCAGATAATCCATCACGCTTCACATAAAATTGAGAACGTTACACTTGTTAAAAGAGAGGGTATAAAGTATTTAATGACTACTTAAGGTCAATCACAAATGATATATCACATATACAGTACATAGAGCCAGATTAACCTAGTTCAGTTCCACAGCTGTCTGTAGGCCTCCAACAGGGTGAGGAATAGTATAATCCATACTCTACTTTAATCGTCTACACTTGTCTAAAAATGTGGGCACAATCCGAATGTGGGCAAGATCAGGACAAAGGACGCATATGAGAACCCGGTATAAGCAGAGCTTCTGTAAACTAGTCTTACAGAAATATAACATACAATAACTTGACCTGCAAAAATTGGTCAGAAAACATATCCCAGTGTCTCATCCCCATGTTCAATACTTCATGGTCACTGAATATTGCACAACCCCAAGCCTAATTTTGTCATGATGATTTTTCATGACCATGAAGATTGTATAGTAGGCTACCACAGAACACGGAGATGAACCATCTGGTTCCCAGCAAAGTAATGCGTAACAAGGCTGATAATGGTGGTCAAGAGACAATGGTCATGCAAGAAGGAAAAGAGGTAAGATGCAAAATAACAATTCACATTATACTTAGGCTGCCAGAATAAAGGTCTTTAGACTATTGTGTTGACAAAAATATATACCACTGTCATCTACTAGGCTGTAATTGATTATGCTATAACATATCCATGAAAAGACTTGAATCAATAGGCACAACCAGTATTGCCGGTATTATTCAAATATGACAGGACAATGTCCATATTCAGCTTTAGACTACTGAGTAATGTGTGGCTGCTGCTCTACTATTCTTTGACTGGCAGTAAGGAGAAGGAGAGGAGGGCAGAGATGAGTAAAGATTGTAGAAGGAGACAGTACATTGTACAGAGTATTCATAAAACTGTAGCATAGCAAGTTTATCACTTATTTTATTGTTAATCTGACTTTAAAATGAATTCATTGCAGATTTGATTTACGCTTGCATCATAATAGTTACAATTCTTGGAAAGGAAAGGTGGTAAACCCTGGTGGTAAATTTATGATTGACCCCCACTATGTTCATCATGACAGACCAGACCACAATGTCACTGTCAAATACAGTCAAAACCAAGACAATGTCACATCATCAGTTGTGGCATCACAGTACAGCAGAGATTTAACCATGAATTTCTTTATGCCAGTCCCATCAGAGAAATTCAGATCATCCAAGCCTTCCAACTTCAACTTAGTAGTAGGGCAGCAGTACAGTTTGACCAGACTTGATAATGAATACCTTGATCATCCCATTTCTGATTCAATGCATTTTGAAGTGTCATTTTCAAATCAAGAGTTGCCTCTTCACTGTTGAAGTTGAGACTGGTGTTTTGCCGGTACTATTTAATGAAGCTGCCAGTTGAGGACTTGTGAAGCGTCTGTTTCTCAAACTAGATACTAATGTACTTGTCCTCTTGCTCAATTGTGTACTGGGGCCTCCCACTCCTCTTTCTATTCTGGTTAGTGCCAGTTTGCGCTGTTCTGTGAAGGGAGTAGTACACAGTGCTGTACGAGATGTTTCTTGGCAATTTCTCGCATGGAATATCCTTAATTTCTCAGAACAAGAATAGACTGACGAGTTTCAGAAGAACGTTTTTGTTTCTGGCAATTTTGAGCCTGTAATCAAACCCAGAAATACTGATGCTCAAGATACTCAACTAGTCGAAAGAAGGCCTGTTTTATTGCTTCTTTAAGCAGGAAAATAGTTTTCAGCTGTGCTAACATAATTGCAAAAGGGTTTTATAACGATCAATTTGCCTTTCAAAATGATAAACTTTGATTAGCTAACACAATGTGCCATTGGAACACAGGAGTGATGGTTGCTGATAATGGGCCTCTGTATGCCTATGTATTTCATAAAGAAATCGGCCATTTCCAGCTACAATAGTCATTTACCACGTTAACAGTGTCTACACTGTATTTCTGATCAATTTGATGTTATTATAATGGACAAAAAAATGTGCTTTTCTTTCAAAAACAAGGACATTTCTAAGTGACCCCAAACTTTTGAACAATAGTGTATATATATATATATGTATATATATATATATATATATATATATATATATATATATATATATATATATATATATATATATATATCGCATGGATAACTGTGATGAACAGGAACAGTAGCTTGAGAGCAATTAAACTGACAACGAAGATTAAAAGGTGTGTACATAGGAAGGTGGTTAAATATACAGTTTATTATATTTGATCATTTACACATCACAAACGGACTGTTATTTGAGTCTTATTACATGTACTGAAATTTCAATAACAATGGTATATAATAATGCAGTTATACAATGCGTTTCAGTGTTACAAACCAACTGAACTGAATAGAATGTTTTTGAAGCACTGTAATAAACTGTCTCGGTGTCCGGTCCTGAAATTAAATGGAAGTTGGAAGACACTTGAGGTCAACTTGGGTATCAACACAGATTAATAGGCAATCCTTGGGGTAGGCCAGTGTGTGTTCGTATGGCAAGTGAGCTGCTCTCATCCAAATGCAATGTCCTCTAATTCCCTTCTGGTGCAACAGCAATAATGGATATTTCTATATTTTGTTTTTTTTGCATTTACATATATCAACATAAGAGCAAGATTTAATTTCTTATTTTTGATCTAGTATTTACACATTTCAATCAATATTTAGAACACCACCTTGAAAATGTTAGATTTTTCACTAGTTTCCAATAGAGAATCTATTACTATCACAGGGACTTGTGCTCATGAGTGTTTTTATAGCAGTTAAAAGCCATGACCATGGAACAAAACCATTCCAACACCCACATATGTTAACTTTAAGGATGGGTGCATCGTCTTGCTTGTTTATCTATTCTAATGAAAGTGGTGAAAAAGAGGGAGGCTAAGTTATATCAGACTCCTGTGATTGGTGTTCTTTTCCAGTGACAGTCCAGCCAGTCTGATAACCCCCAAAAAAAAAAAGAGAAACCACGACAGAATAACATTTAGTCATTGATGTTAATTGTTTTTCAGCAGTAAACAGATAGAAAACATTGAGCGGAGCACTATACATAACCATGGACAATGTTCCTATTTTCCAAAAATCTATGGAAAAGTTTGTGATTGTTCATTTGTGCAAACATATACACTTGTTTTCCCCTCTTCAATATGTAACTTGTAAACAAGAATGGCATTCAGTGATCTTGCAAAAGCGTATCTTCTTGGAACCTTACACAAGAGGCTTTCATCACTTGGTATTAATACTTCAAATCAATGACATGATCAAGAATCTCAGAACAGAATAACTTGAGTACAACAAGGCAACAATTACAACAGCAGTCTACCACTGGGATTCAAGTCAGCTCCTTGGAGCATTGTGATCATAGCTGAGTAGGCATCACTGAAATCTGATTTTTCTTACTCACAATGAGGTATACTAAATGAAAGAGTGGTACCAGAAAGATATCTTTCAACCTCCTCTCTTGTTCTATTTACGAATGGATCTGGATATGCTGATGCTACACGTGCTAACCATCGCTAGCCTCTCGGTTCGATATTCAGCACACGAGAACGGACTGTGATTACAAAGGTGTATAAATTTAGATAAAATGAGACCGCTCTGAAGGCCTTTCCATTTACATTACTAAGCTGACACTTTAATAGGCTGATTAATCCCGATTCAAACACACTCTAATGTCACCCTGTTTAAAGAGAATGCAACATGAATGAAATATCCAATACATAGTGTAGAGTCGATGCCTTGATATGGCCCTATCACCTGAGTTCTGTTTTAAAAGTGGTTTATTCTTATGATAGTATTCTATTTCTATTCAGGCAATTCACAGATCCTACTACTCTTTGAGTATTTATCACTGACCATGTTTGTAATAATATAGAAGTTATTTCACAGTTTGCTGTCAAACCCCGAAGATCCCAGGTCCCACCCTGTTTTGTGTTGTCAACAAGCAAACTCCTCAAAGTTGCCTAGAGTCGGGTGACGAGGTAACATGTTCGGTGTGAATCCGAGACTGTCCGAGTGACTCCGGAGGGTGTCACAGGTGCTCTGGAAGACAAAGTAAGGGGGAAGAGGAGTTCAACCGTATTAAGGGGTGGGTGATGAGAGAGTGAGGAGAAGAGGAGAGAGGCATGCGGGTCGCAGTAAAAATGGGAGAGGATGTGACATTAACAGGAGAAAAAGAACAATAAATAAATGAGCATTCAACATAACCAGGACCAAATGGAAAACAGAATACAAAAGGAAGTGACATAACATGATGTTAACCATCGTGGATGCATCAGACAGGAAGATGGTTGAAAGCATAGTGTACACATTGACAAAATAATTCAATACAAATGGGATAACATATAAAGAAAAATGATTAAAGTGGTAGTGCAGGGGACAGTTACAACAGGTCAGTAATGTTTCACGGTATGGGTAGAGAGATGAAAGAGTACGAGAGAAAGATAAGAGGGGTATGGCACGGGCGAAGGAGGGAAAGAGAAAAGAAAACAGTTTTTTCAGTCCTTGTCTCGATATTAGTACCTTCATTTGTACATGGTCATTGACACACACATTATGTTTGCATACGTTTAGTGCAACTGCGGTTGTTTCAGTTAATATATTGCCGTTGTGTGGGTTCAAAAGAAGCAATAGCCAAAGATGTAGATCACTATTCAAGCAGATGAACAACCATTTCATTTGGTGCAAACTGCATTGCATGCAGACCTGTGATAGCATCACTAAGGAATGCATCTAGTGATGTTATTGGGCACAGGATCCAGTACAAATGGTCCCCTAGGACCTCGGTCCTGCAGGAAAGCTAGTAGGAAATAATATCGATGATCCCTGCGGATTGGCTTTTATTGTACTATCTACAACAAATGCTATATTTTTATATTTATATTTTTCTCAGGAAACTGCATTTTATCAAAAAGAAGCAAGACTGTATTGCTGACTAGCAAAGTTTCAAACGTTCTTAACAGATGTAGAATCCAACCAACTCATTGTTTATAATAAAACCGATAATAATCTCGGACGGCAAAGTGATTTATGGCATTGAGAGTCATTGATTTCAAAATGGTATCTACAGAGGAAAATGCATTTACATTGGCTATAATATCATTGACCTATTGCTGTGTTGGAAAAGCACATTTATAAAGTGATCACTACTTGTATCTCTACAAAATCAACCACCAAACCAGCTTTAGGTGAACCAACAGCTTGTTAACCAGGAAGGAAATGTATGAAATGGTTCCCAGAATGTCTGAAAAAGAAGGACAGTATGGGAGGGAGGATCTATTATCAATGGGGTTTGCTACCTGGGGGCATGATTAGGCGTGACACCAGGGCTGGTTGGGTTCTCTGGAAACTCCTGGAATAGACATGATGAAAAATAGAAAGATGACCCCAAAAATATCAAATGCAGAGCTGATAAGTAAAACAATTGGCTCCAAGCAAGTTTGTCTGTGCAAAACGGCTAGGCCTACAGCCCTGTGTAATCGATTGAGTATAGACAAGAACGCTGCACACTAATACTTAAAGGTCACAGAGAGCTACCTCCGTTCAGCCATTTGATTTAAAAAATCAGATCAATTTGAGAAAGCAAGATGCCATTGCTAGTCTCTGCCATGTATGTTTTGTAATGCTTAAAAAAGGGTAGATATTCATCATTCAATGATATAAATCACAAACATACTGTATCTTGTTATGAAAATGGTTGCTATTGCTCCCTTCATTTTAGTACATCTAATGGACTATGTAAAGTAAGTAGTCCTAGAACTATTATACCACTATATTTAACACTCATGTGCATGACTTATTTTAGCATACAGTACGTTGCACTGTCTCATATTGTTTTCATTTAGCACTTTATCTAATGTAGATTGACTCACTGGGTGGTTAGAGAGGAGAGAAGGTGAATGGAGTTGGCAGAAAAGAAGGAGAGGATTGGAGAACATGAGAGTCAAAGGTATCACAAATGGCTTATCATTATGTTTTAATGCAAAGAAAGCCTTCAATAATGGATGAGTCCATGACATGGGTGGAGAAACTATATGTGGTAGTGAAACACAGCATTACATCCACCTAAAGCTCCCTGTTCTTGTTTCATGTTGCAGTACGTGCCTCCAGTATGTAATATGTAATATGTAATATATGTAATATAACATTGTTGGCTCCTGCTGATTTAAACCATCTAAAGCCTGAGGAAAACTTGATGTGAAATGCCACAAAGGTATTTTTTAAACTCTACTCTGTTTATTTACTATGAAACAAGGTAACAGGCATGGAAACAGGGATGTTTTTATTCCATCTGCCCAGATTTAACTGTTCAGATATGATGGGTTCCATCACTACCAATCTGATATTTTCACAGGCAGCCCAATTCTGATCTTTTTTTTTTTTCTTCAATAATTGGTCTTTTGACCAATCACATCAGATCTTTTCCAAGCTGATCTGATTGATCAAAAGACAAAAAAAATCAGAATAGGGCTGGCTGTGTAACGCAGCCATAGTGCTCACACAATGTGTACATAATGACAGGATTCAATGCCAATAGTGGATCTTTCTTAAGGTACATCCAGTTGAACAATTGTACTTTTCTCTATCCTTTGTCACATAGAATGCTCTGAATAAACCTAACATATCCTTTCATTTGAAAAAAATAAAAATAAATACAGAACCATATCTATGAATATAATTATCAAACACATCTTGCTTTTTCAGCTGTTTAAATGACTAAAAGTCCAACTATGTCTAATTGTCCAAATCTATAATATTTGATAGGTTTAACTATCAACAACAAAAGTGTATTTTAAAGCTTTCCTGTCTGTTCAGTCTTATCAAAATAGAGAGTTTAAAAAATAAATATTCGTAGGGAAAATACCTTCTTGGTACATGTAACTGCAGTTATCTCAGGAGTAGGGCCAGGACATATTTTCTCTCACTTTTTCTTCCACATCAGTTTATGGGCCAAACTCCAAGATTGAAGCAACCGTGCATGCAGACAACTCATGCAGAAACAGAAACCCAGGAATTTTTCACTACCTTGGAACCAGGCTTTGGGCATATACTGTCTATAATTAAGGAAAAAGTCCTCACATTGATTAATGTTCCACCTCTGTCATTGACTGGTCATGAAAAAGGCTTGAGTTTCTGAAACATTACATTGCGTTATTTTGTTTGTAGTGCAGTGCAGAACTACAAACCAGTGCAGTGTGGGAGACTCAAATTACCAGATTGTCGCTCGGACAACGCTGTGGTCGCTTCTTGCGCATGAAGTAACCCAAAACCTTATCCTTAAATACCTAAATAAAATAACATCTCGTTAACATCACAACAATCCAGGAACATGCAAACACTTCAACCCATATAGACAGACAATATCATTAGGTTAAGGGCTTATCTTTTGATTAAATTCAGACAATTCATCATCATTAACTCTACAGTACTACTTGAGAATACTTTAAGGTGATTAAACAAATGTGAGTGCTTCCACTTTACCTCATATAAGTAGTCGAAAATTTCCAGTATCGTTAAAACACTGGCTCCAATGAACAGACCCATCTGACCTCCGATGTCACCTGAAAAGAGGATGACAGATGAACAGACATGGACAGGGCAAAAACACAGTCGGTCAGGTAATAACCTAGTTATTACCTAGTTAACCTTATTGAAACATTTACTTGAACTCTTAGTATCTCAGCCAGCTGAGCGGAAACTGTGAGACTGTGGACTGTCCATCCAGACATTGCTTTTTATCTGCCTCTCCTGACTGAGTGCTCTTTCAAAGTACAATATAAAAACACATTCAGCCGAGACTCTAAAAGAAAAGGTTAAAAAGAAAACAGCCTCAAAAGGAGTTTAGCCCAGTGCTTGCTGAGGATTTGAGTTTTAGGTCTAGTACGTTTCCTCTCTGTCTGTAAAAACAGATAATGAGCCTGGTAGGGAAGAAAATCTCTCACCAAGCAACCCTGCAATTTCATATGCTTTCTTCTGCTCAATCTTCTCATAATTCAACGCCTCAAAGAAGATGTCCAGGACTAGTACGTTTTCTCTAGGGACAAAAAAAGAATAATAAAAAAAACACATACAAAAGGTGTTACGCTGTAAAGTACATCTTAGAGATACAATTGATTGATTTTGTTGATCAATTCTGAGACATTTTGCATTACTTCTCAATCGTAATGTGAACTGTGGAAAACAAAATCATGCTTCATTCATGATAGGTTTCTTATCAAAATGCAAACATATGATCCCAACACAACTTATGTTAACTCACTTTAACTTTCCAGGTACTTACCCGATGTATTGCTCAGTTTTGTTGAATTTCTTGGCCAGATATTTGGCAGAGGCTTTACTGGGTATTTTCACCATGGACAGCTCCTTGCCATAGCGTATCATGTTGCATGGTGTCTCACACACACAGTAGTCATTGTCCTTTTCTACCAAGAAGTCTGTGGAGGATGACAATTGAATGGGAGTCTATGTTTTCAAAAAGGTGATAAGAATATAGCCTACTGGAAACAATTCACCCAGTCAGCTGTCCCTACATGCTTCAAGATGGCCACCATTGTTCCTGTACCCAAGAAGGCAAAGATAACTGAACTAAATGACTACCGCCCCGCCCCGTAGCACTCACTTCTGTCATCATGAAGTGCTTTGAGAGACTAGTCAAGGGTCATATCACCTCCACCTTACCGGCCACCCTAGGCCCACTTCAGTTTGCTTACCACCCCAATAGGTCCACAGACGATGAAATCGCCATCACACTGCACACTGCCCGATCCCATCTGGACAAGAGGTAAGAATGCTGTTCATTGACTACAGCTAAGCATTCAACACCATAGTACCCTCCAAGCTCATCATCAAGCTAGAGGCCTTGGGTCTCAACCCCGCCCTGTGCTATTGGGTCCTGGACTTTCTGACGGGTCGCCCCCAGATGGTGAAAGTAGGAAACAACAGCTCCACTCCGCTGATCCTCATCAATGGGGCCCCACAAGGGTGCGTGCTCAGCCCCCTCCTGTACTCCCTGTTCACCCACGACAGCGTGGCCATGCAAGCTTCCAACTCACAGCCTGGTACGGCAACTCTACCGCCCTCAACCGCATTGCTCTCCAGAGGGTTGTGTGGTCTGCACAACGCATCACCGGGGGCAAACTACATGCCCTCCATGACACCTACAACACCCAATGTCACAGGAAGGCCAAAAAGATCATCAAGGACATCAACCACCCAAGCCACTGCCTGTTCACACCGCTACCATCCAGGAGGCGAAGTCAGTACAGGTGCACCAAAGCTGGGACCGAGAGACTGAAAAACAGCTTCTATCTCAAGGCCATCAGACTGCTTAACAGCAATCACTAACTCAGAGAGGCTGCTGCCTACATTGAGACCCAATCACTGGCCACTTGAATAAATGGATCACTAGTCACTTTAAACAATGCCACTTTAAATAATGGCACTTTAATAATGTTTACATATCTTACATTACTCATATCATATGTATATACTGTATTTTATAAGATCTATTGCACCTTGCTTATGCCACTCGGTCATCTCTCATATTTATATGTACATTTTCTCTTTCACCCCTTTAGATTTGTGTGTATTTGGTAGTTGTTTGGAAATTGTTTGATGAGATGTACAAGCATTTCGCTACACTCGCATTAACATCTGCTAACCATGTTTATGTGACCAATAAAATTTGATTTGAAAAGTAGTGCAATTTAAAAGATGCTGCAAAAACAACCTTTGCTTTTCAGCAGTTCCTTATTTCAAAATTGTATAAAAGCTTACTTACTAATATTTGAACTAAAATGTTACAGAAGCCCTGATGCCAAAGGCAGCATTTAAAAAAAAAACTTAAGACTTTAGAATTATCTTGATGGAACGACTTAGTATACTCGTTCAAATGAGTATTTTATTGAAACAACTTAGTAAAAAAAGTTGTTCAAACGTCTTTCAAATGAGATACTGAGTCATTCAAGCGAGATACTATAGCGTTTGAGGGACTTATTATCCAGATTGAATGACGTCCTTGTTATTTGATCTAATTAGGCCTCATTTGTTATGTAGCTTGTCAGACTATGTAATGGTTGCTGCAGCCATTCATTCACTGACTCCATCCATTGTACAACTGAATGCCTTCAACTGAAATGTGTCTTCCGCTTTAAACCCAACCCCTCTGAATCAGAGACTGCCTTAATCAACATCCACGTCTTCGGCACCCAGGGAACAATGGGTTAACTGCCTTGCTCAGGGGCAGAGCGACAGGTTTTTACCTTGTCAGCTCGGAGACACCTGTACTGTACAATGTCAGATATAGATTTGAAATGTCTTACATTTGAAGTTTGCATCCCAACATTACATCACAGAAGACTGAAATATAACAAAACCTTTTAACATAAAAACACTATATTTTGGGTGTAAAAAAAAAGAAAGAATGCTTATTAATTATGAAATTATGAAAAGTATTAATACCATCCTGCCCATGAGGCCACTAGGTAATTTGACTGCAGGAAAGGGGTCTACTTACATTCAGGCTTTTCGAATACAGTGCCTTCATAAAGTATTTATACCCCTTGACTTATTTACATGTTGTTTGTGTTACATGTTGTTGTGTCTGAATTCAAAATATGTTAAATGTTAAATAGATTTTTGTTCTCACCAATCTAAACACAATACCCCATAATGACAAAGTGAAAACTTTTTATTTTTTAACAATTAACTTTTGATTTGATTTACATAAGTATTTACACCCCGGAATCAATACATGTTAGAATCACCTTTGGTAGTGATTACAGCTGTGAGTCTTCCTGGGTATGTTTCGAAGAACTTTGCACACCTGGATTGTACAATATTTGCACATGATTCTTAAAAAATCTATTCAAGATCTGTCAAGTTGGTTGTTGATCAATGCTAGACAATCATTTTCAAGTATTGCCATAGATTTTCAAGCTCTTATAAGTCAAACTGTAACTAGGCCACTCAGCAACATTCAATGTCATCTTGGTAAGCATCTTGGTAAACAACTTGGTTAAGCCTTGTGTTTTAGGCTATTGTCCTGCTGAAAGGTGAGTTTGTCTCCCAGTGTCTGTTGGAAAGAAACGTGAACCACGTTTTCCTCCAGGATTTTGCCTGTGCTTAGCTCTATTCTGTTTATTTTTATCATAAAAAACGTCCTAGTCCTTGCCGATGACAAGCATACCCATAACATGATGCAACCACTATGCTTGAAAATGTGAAGAGTGGTACTCAGTGATGTGTTGTGTTGGATTTGCCCTAAACATAACTCTTTGTATTCAGCACATAAAGTGAATTTCTTTGCCACATTTTTGCAGTTTTACTTGAGTGCCTTATTGTTTTGGAGAATTTTTTTTTTGTACAAGTCATTTAAGTTAGTATTGTCGAGTAACTACAATGTTGTTGATCCATCCTCAGTTTTCTCCTATCACAGCCATTAAACTCTGTAACTATAAGTCCCCATTGGCCTCATATATCTGAGCGGTTTCCTTCCTCTCTGGCAACTGAGTTAGGAAGGATGGCTGTATCGTTGTAGTGACTTGGTAAGTTGATAAACTATCCAAAGTGTAATTAATAACTTTACCATGCTTAAGGGTATATTCAGTGTCTGCTTTTTATTTTAAGCCATCTATCAATAGACTACCAAAGGTGATTCTAACCATTGTTTGTGAGGCATTGGAAAACCTTCTTGGTCTTTGTGGTTTAATCTGTTTTTAAAATTCACTGCTTGACTGAGGGACATGTGTTGGGTACATAAATTACATAGTCATTCAAAAATCATGTTAAACACTATTATTGCACATAGAGTTAGTCCTTGCAACTTGTTATGTGACATGTTATGCACATTTATACTCGAAAATTTATTTAGGCTTGCCATAACAATGGGGTTGAATACTTATTGACTGAAGACATTTCAGCTTACATTTTTTCTTAATTTGTAAAAGTGTCTGAAAATATAATTACACTTTGATATTATGGGGTATTGTACGTAGGCCAGTGACACAAAATCTCAATTAAATCAATTTTCAACTCAGGTTCAACAAAATGTGGAAAAAGTCATAGGGTGTGAAACCTTTCTGAGGGCACTGTATATTCCATTCTCCTTTCTCTTGTTTATATTATTATAGTAATTATTATTATAGCTATTATAGTTATATTCCCACTAATATTCCGTTATGTTATTAAGCTTTTAGATGTGTTTTTCCTGCCGTTGATAATAATAATAATAATTGTTATTATTATTATTATTTTTATATTATATAATAATTAATTTGTAGAGCACATTTCCCATGCTCAATGCACAGCTTGTTGGTGCTTGAGTCTTGACCGATGAAGTTTGAAATGATTTATTCACTTTAATTCAGGAAAAGAAGCTGATACTGGTCCTTCATTATTTATTTTTGATATTTTAGCTTCATTAAATTGATGTATATTTTGGTGTTTCTACCTCCCCCCACCCCCCCAAAAAAGCAAAAAACACATTTTACAGTAGCCTATGTATTGCCTACCTAAAACATCCATTAATACATTTGAAGTCCTTCAAAATATAAACTACGTATCCTAATGTTTGAAAGCTGAATGTAAACTAGATAAAGGCTACTGTGGGTGGGGCAGGCTAAATAATTACAACCGAAAAGGACTAATTAAAAGAATAGGGATAAAGGAAATGAAAAATGCTAGGCAGAGCATGCCCCAAGTTTGTGGCTGAGCAGTACCAGAGCGAAATTGGAGTGGGAGAGAAGGCCGACAACATTTCTTAAAATGTTCTCTAATTATGCTCTGCTCCTCGCTCCACACTCGCTCACTTACATGCTCTGGCACTCAAAAGCAGACAGGCTTTAGGCTGTCAAAGAACTGTCCATTAATAATAATATCAATGGATGGAATCAGTGAATAAATGGCTGCAGCAACCATTACACAAACCAAATGAGGTCTAAATTAGAACAAATAACAACTAAATAGTTTTTTGAAAAATCGTTTGAACGAAATACTAAGTCGTTCACACGAGATACTAAGTCGTTCAAACGAGATAATTCCAAGAGTAAGTATTCATATTTTTTTTGCCTTGTGCTTCAGGGCTTTCATAAAAATGTTGTGTGGTGTATCTACTAATAAAAAGTTAATATTCCTAATATAGATATCATGACCATTGTCTGCCTTACCTAAAGCTGGGTCTGCACAGTCTTTGTACTGCTCGGGTGTGCATACCATTGAGGTCCCTATTCAACAAGAGAGAGAGGGCGGTAAAATATAAATGGGGGTGTAAAATATAAATGTGAACTTCCTGCCATTAACATAATTACATATTCCCATGCAGAACAACAACAACAACAACAACAACAACAACAACAACAACAACAACAACAACAACATTATTCATCCTATTCCATTGGTGAACTATGTGATGGTCAAGCCAATGTGGGTGAGTACCCGGCATGTGGACCATCCTGCAGTTACAGTTCTCCACCAGGTAGCGTGTCTCACAGTCGATACGGCAGGCTGTGATGCTGTATGTGGAGAAGAACTCAGAGTCGATGGGAGTGGACTTGCAGTCTCCCCAAGGGGGAGGGAGGTACTGAAGCTGGGAAAAAAACAGAGCACAGGTTTCCCCTCAGTATGTTGGCACAGTATAGGAACCACTGTCAATAACAGCTAGTCAATCCCAGCCCAGCGGGAAACCCAACATAAAAAGTGCACCACAAGCAGACAAAAAAACGAAACAGAAAAGTATCAAATGTTTAATAAGGGAACGTAATGAAATACATGTTTTCTGGATGCTGTTCACATCTACAAGAATATTCCACTCAGACGACGGTGTAGCTGGTAAACACAGCTCACAGACAGCAGCAGGCAGACACCATGCAGTAAATCACTGATGCAAGTCAGGTCTCGTGCTGAAAGGAAAGCAGAGTACCATGGAGGGTATGGAGACAGGGCAAATATAATCTGTAAATATGTAACTTCAGACTGGACACCACAATTAATGGGGAATTATTGTTTTAAATACTTCCCAGGGAATGTTCTACTGTATACAGTATGTAGATATGTTTGTGAGGTTTTAAGATGAATACAATGGAATTGTTGTCTTGACAGACTTTATGCAAACCTTGACTTCCTACATTTTAGGAATGAATGCAGCTGATTATGATGTACTGTATGGTAACAAAAACCACAATGTTATTCAAATGATGTTGGATTGGGTTCTTTCCCTGATAAACTATTTGCAGTGTGATATGATACAAACAGTACAGCAAACTTCACTCAAAGGTTTGAAAGTCTAACAGTACTACGAATCTACTTAACAAAACTTCATTATTAAGACTTCCAGAAATACTAGCTACTTATCGTCATCAGTCAATTTGTGCATTCAACAAACAGTATTGCAAAAAAAAAAAGCTGCTCAGCGGTACAAACAATCAGGCATAATTGACCAGGATACCAACCCAACAACAAGTAATGCCAGGTGTACTACACGACTTTCAAAATTAGAACATTGTTGAGCCTCACATTAAACGACTGTCTTCCCTGTATTTTTGTTGTCTTGCCAACTTAGTGGTTCGCACACTAAACGATGTGGCAATGACAAGTTTTGAGAACGGTGATCAGCAATAGCCAATGATAGCTCGCCAGAGAAGAAGCCAGTGAGATGATGACGTTATATTGCATCACATAGAATGTGTAGACTCTCAAGCAGGAGCGATGACTACTACTAGTATCCGTTTACACTTGCCTTTAACCAAAGCCAAAGTGTCTCATCATTACAGCTCTGAAGTTCCCAAGTAATGTTATTCAGTTCAAAATGTATTGGCTAGATATTTCAACTGTATGGCAAGCATGAATGTCTGACTGAAAACATTTATGAGACTCGACCATTATGTGTGCAAGACAAAAAAACGACAGGAAGGATGGTTGTTTAATGTGAGAGGCTCTGTCATGCCTGCTCCCGCTCTCCCTCTCTGGCACTCGAGGGCGCCAGGCTGCCCTTCATTACGCACACCTGTCACCATAATTACGCGCATTAGCGCTCACTGGACTCCTTCACTTTGTTGATTGCCTTCCCCATTTCTGTCTGCTCCACTGTTTGTTCCCTGCGTCTGCATTAATGTCGTTATGTGTTCATGTCACGACGCTGTCCTGTCCTATTACTTGTCCGTTGCTATTAAATGTTCACTCCCTGCACCTGCTTCTCATCTGTACCAGCGTCGATCCTTATGTTTGGATTTTGAAAGTTGTGTACGTCCGGCATAAGTCTGGAAGTGATTTAAAATGTAAAACTTGAAGTCTTCAATAAGCCTACAGGCTCTCATAACCATTGTCCCCTTAGGAAATAAAAACCCAGAGGAGATATCATATCCTCTAGACAGATAGAACCGTGCTCTAAAAGGGCCACATTAAACACAACGATTGGCCATTGGGAGACATTAAGCAGATGAAGAGTATCCTACCAGTCTGAAACATTCAAATGTAAAGCCCTAAACAACAAAACAAACAAAACAACTGCACAATAATACTGGTTGCACCATATACAACAGCTTGTATGAAGACAAAGAATGGATAATGACTGCTGGATGTGTTAGCTGAAGTGGAAAGGATAGTATTATGTGTTCCTAATCCATAGTGATGGTAGTTATAATGAGACAGAAGACAGAGATTAACCAGGAAGGGACAGACATTGAAATGTAGTCACTACAGCCACATGGAGGGAGATGATTGGTCCATTCCGTCATGAAGACTTGAAGGGGGAATGTAATTGGGTGGCTCTTAGCTTGTGGTATACATGCAGCATACCCAGACAGACATACGGTACGCTACCCGCTGCTCTTGAGAGGAAACAAACGTTTGGAAGCCGGGGGCGACCCCAAAGCCCAGCTGGTGGGGGAAAGGAGGCTCTGACTGTGTGTGAATCTGAACCTTTACTCCGGCCTCATAGGACGTCTCATCTGGGGGAGGGACCAGTAAACACGTCACCAACTAACAGAGAGCAGTAACAGTGATGCATTAACGAATAGGACAACATCTGTCAAAGCCCTTGGTTTGGACCCCGAATATAAGCAGTCAGCCTGCCATCCAGCCTATTGGTGTTCATCTTACTGAGCCCCAAAACAGCTGTGCCCAGATTTGAGGACACCAGCCCAAATTAGTTCAGAAACGTTGATTTCTTGTCATTCAGCCATCTTGCAATAATTGATCATACCCGCTCAAAGCTTGATTGGCGGACATGTTTGTAAACATATTGCTCCAAATTTCAACATCAAGTGATTCTACGTTTTGTTGGTATATAATGAATGTGTCCTTTAACTACTGGTTTTTAGGTCAGACTTGTCTTCCACTGAGATTGTGAGAGGGTTACATGTTTGTATCATGTGGTTGTAGTGAGGTAGATATGGGTGGTTCTGGTGAAGGGATGTATGATAAGTCATGTATTCATCAGTTCCTCTGAAAAGGGTATGAAAAGCTATAAAGAGTCGAAGGATATGGGGTTAAAAAATGTATCCATCAATTTGGATTTGATTTGAGATGGTGATACTAGTATGATCGTTGAATCCGTCCAGATTTATATGGTACAATAATCAATTCAGTACAATTAATGTCAATGAATTGCTCTAGTCATTAGAGGAGATTAATTTGCTGTATATACAACAGCTATTTTACAATGAAAGTCAGTTGAATTCAAAGTTGTTTGGATTGTGGTGTCCAATTGTCTGTTTTAGAGATGCACTTAAGCAATAATCTCATGTTATTCTTTTGAATATGGAGGAGAGGGGTTTTGAAGAGCCCCTTGATAGAAAATCTTCTTCGGGATAAAATAACTTGTTGAATAACTTGTAGGTCAAGGTGTAATTTTCATGTATTCAAATATTTTTCTGGTCATTATTTATAATCCGGATAGTTACATTTTGTAACTCAGTCAGCAGGAAAAGTTATACAACCCCTGAACCCTGAGTTTTCACTAACCTCTGAAGAGAAACTAAGTTGTGACTTGAGTATCTTCAATGAGTGTATAAAACATGACATTGAGACTCCGATGACACTTTTTTGAGGTCCTTCACAATAAAGTGGTTGCCAAAGGAAATATCTGTCAATAGATCACAGCTGTATTTCACCTTCCTGTCACTGTTTCAAGTTATAATCACAGGACTTCGTAAGCTGCAGGCTGAGTGGCATGTTATTGCAATAGGTTTGATAGTGTGTTGTTGGGGCAAAATGGTCTGTTGCAGTCTAATGCTATGTAAATGCTTTAGTTGAATAATACTATATGTCCTATATCACTGGTCATTTTCCACAAATGTCCAGTACCCTCTTCATACACTGCACAAAATAGTGATTTGTTACTGTCTCCTTGTCTAAAGGCCCAGCAAAGGCTGAATTCTTGTTATATCTATTTAGGCTCTAAAGATCTTTATCACTCCCCAATCTTAGACACATAGGCTGTGAAAACTGGTTAGAACCTGTTCTTGTTTGTACGACGCTTTAAGAAATTGGAGCCAAGTACCCCTTATCTCTCATGTAAGCTTGCCTCCCATAGGAAGGGTAAACAGCTCTTTGTGTAGATGAAGTATAATTCATCAGCAATAGTTCAGTTCCTCTCCAGTTTAATCCGGAGTGTGAGCTTCCCTGCAACTGCTTGAATAAACTCTTATAAACAGAATAATGAGCTCTGCCTGTTCCTTGGAACGAGTTTTCCTCAACAGTGTGATGCTACAGTATTTTTTTTCTCGCATTAAAATGATTACTCATTTTCATGACATGTTTTGATTTGGTTGGGGTTTTAATGTGAAAATCAATGTGGGTATTATGGGCATACCTCCCTGTTCTATTAATGAAGTCCAGGGAATTTTTGGGAGCATACCCCAAACATTTTTACTTCTCTCTCTCTCCACTGATTACAGGGAAAAGACTCTGCTAAGTGGGTCTGTTAATGACCCATAGCATTAGCCAATTAGCTATTTGAGATTCAGGATTATCTTTTTTTTTTAAGTCTACAAGGCTCCATTATTTTAATGTTTGATCAAGGAAATTGATGTTTGACATTCACTGGCATAATCTGGAATCTTTGGGTGCTGTTATCCTGCCCTGTGGTTACAGTTAGTGACAATGGCAGGACAGTGAAATAGATGTCCTAAGGATTTGAAAAAAAGGATGGCCATTGCGACCACGAGGAAAGCGGAGTTCTCGGGGACGTTTCAGTTCAGTTCGGTATGAAATTGATACTCGAGGTCCTAATATTGCTTTATTTTAATATTCGTGTCTGACAACTGGCTGATGCCTGCTAGGGAATATTGCTCCATTTTGACTGGTCACAGGGCCCATTAGATACAGGCTAATTTATAGGACCGTGCTTACAGGCACTGTAGCCTATAGCCAAAAGTATTTTTTCAGCTCTAATTTCAATATCATCTGAAATGTATCCACACAAGGTAAATGAAATCCTTAGAACATCTGTTTGATACGCTGTACCAGATATGCTCAATTATCCGTGATTTGTATTTCTACTGAGTGGAGTTGATTTAAGCGAGAGAGCTTCTGAAGACGTGTCATTTCTGCTGAATGCGTGCTACTCTTGGGAGCCAATTCTGACTACACTTTAATCACAGCCAGTAATTCAAGCTTAGTCATTTTTTTTGCCCTCTCTGGCAAAGCCACGGTGATTGTGCTACATTGCTTTTTTGTTACACCGGAAAATGTCAAGTTCACACTGAAATGGTTTTCCTTCTTACAAAAAAAGTTAACAACGGCTTGCTATGGTTCTATGCATTTTGTGAAAAGCAAACCAAAGTCTTCCGAATGTTATTGTTTCTCTCTACACAGTGTTATTACGCATCACTGAATCCAATTTATGCAGCATCCAGCGATATTATACTACTTTTCTCCCATCCTAAGTGGGATCAGTCATTGCCAGCAACATTATATGGAAAATGTACTTTTGAGCTGTCGGAGATGTGTGGGGTACTTTAGCTCTGGCCCACCGATAGCAGTGTAAATAAATGTATAGACAGTGTCTGCTTGGTACATCCAATCCGTCTTTCCCTCTGTATCCATTGTTGGATACATAGTGGGTAATGAATACCACATTGTTACTACTTCAGTTCAGAGTCATTAGACTGTTTTTGTTGTTGTCCAGGATTAGCTAATGCCCTGGCTGCATGTTATTCCATGCATGAATGGTAAACACAACTGATTTTGCTCCAGGCTCTGAGACACAGTAGGTATAGCCAATGACAAGACGGGGAAGAAGGGTTGGAGGTTTGGATAAAAACATGGACAAAAAGCAGAGCGAGAGGAGGAAGGAAGGAAGGAAGGAAGGGAGGGAGGGAGGGAGGGAGGGAGGGAGGGAGGGAGGGAGGGAGGGAGGGAAGGAGGGAGGGAGGGAGGGAAAGGTGTTTGTGCAAGAGGCTGAGCATTAGGTACCAGTTGCTGCTGACATGACACAAAAGTTTGAAAACCAGGGGCCACACCAAATCCCAGCTGGTCAATGAAAGGAGGCTCGTCCTGGCTGTGGATCTGAACCTTGATGCCTGCTTCGTACGAGGTCTCGTCTGTGGATACATACAGCAGGCCAGAGAATGTAACAACAGAAACCTCTGCTCCTCTCCTTAACCGGAGTGAAGGCATTAAGTGGTGTGTTTGGGAATGGGATGTTTTTTACTGGATATCCGTTGTTGTGGTCAAGCCAATGTTGAAATGCACTGTTAAGAAGGAACCCTTTTTCCCAAGATGGAGACATTAAATGTTGTGTTGAATAAGTGTTTGAACAGCATCATCTGTTGTTGTAATACTGTCCAGGTGAAATGCTGTGCTAGGAAGGCACCTTGAATGCATGTCAGTTGGCTGGTTGATTTTCAAAGTTCATTCTACCGTGGCCCAAAATCCAGTCATTACTGCATTAAAATGGACAGATTAGTTATTGTGGGATTCTAACTAAGTTACGGTATGTCATACGACTGCGTACTCACCTGTCTCTCCCCAAACAGGTAAATATTCATCCTGTTGAATGTCTAGCATGATCTCCAGCCCGTTTCCTGTCCCGCCTTTTAACGTCGTCAACAACGGGTTGCCGTCCAAGCCAGAGTTGAAGGTGTAGCATTTCCCATACCGCGTGTAAATCTGCAAGAAGAAGAAGGTAAATGACATTAATTCAAAGTAACATTGTTTTGACATAGCGAGTAAACAGCACAGTCACTTTGTGTAATGGTTGCTCTCCGTCTTGCTCTCTGTCAAGACTCATTTACTGCAGGTTGCAGTTGGGGATAGGATTGCTGGGCAGGTAAGCTTCGGAGGTCATTATCAGAGAAAACACTGAACCAAACAAGATGCTATATAGATTGATGAATTAATAAATAAATGAACACCGGTAACATAGCAACTGGCAGTCTTTACCCAGCCCCATTTTATATTCCCCCTGAGTAATTTAGATACTTATTTAGGACTTATTTTTTTACTTATTTTCCATTAAAACAGAAAGTTTTTGTTAAGCAATATAGGCAAAGCCCACCCACCCTCTCCCATCCCACCCAGCACTAAATTAAGTTGTTCAAATGCAATTTATATTAGGAAGTGACATATATTATGGGCCCTAGGAAAGCGTGAATTTATGCCATTGCAGCTCAATGGTAACCTAATATTAACTGTTGGCGCACACTATATTTAGCCCGTAGCTGTACCCAACTAGTTTTACTGATTCAGAGATTTCCCAGTGTAACAGCACCGTGTTCTTTTGGCACCCCTCACAAGTTACATTGACGTTTCGTGTATTTTCCCCCCCGAGATGGGCAACTTTCCTCTCATGTCTGCCAACAGAGCAGAAGTTAGCCTTAGGAGCTTCTTAGAATGCTGCATCTGGCATTTCATAACTGACACTCATGGCTGGTGAGCTATCACAAAAAACTCAAAGTTAAAATAGGGAAAGGCAATAAGGCCTTTGAATTCTAGGTCCATTTGGCTGCGTAAGTGATTTCATTTCACAGAGGTGGAATTGATTGGCCATGGAGTGCTCTGAGGGTTTTTATCTACCCTAAGCATGTACTGTATGTCATACAGTTATCCTCCATGTGTATCTTAGTAACCACAGGAAATGAAAAGTGATTTAGCACAAAGGTATAGGCATATACAGTGTACACACAGATGCCGGGTCTTAATTGGACATATATGTCACAGCAAAATGATCCTGCAACAACAGGATTTGAACGTTTAGTCCATAATGTTGCTTGATCGGTGGTTAGGCTATTTGCTGGCCAAAAGTAAGCTACATGAAAAGTGTAATACTGTTAATAAGTATGGGTTTTCAGTTAATTTATGTAAATCACAAAGCTGGTGCAGGAAACTTCTCAGCAACAAAAGAGTGATCAAATGAAGACCCCACATCTGTACACATGGACATATTGTACATCCAAGATCATGGGATGAGACTTGCTTGCCTCTCTTGTTTTGCTATTTCAACTACCGTGTACAAGGTACACCCGTTTGTCGGGAGAATTGTGTCTCATCTAACTAATAAGGCCTTACGATGGATAAGGTCACCACTCATTTTACACTGCCAAATCCCATTTGGTTTGAGCTGGGGCGTAATATGTCAGTATTTAATAGCCACTGGCAGACATGAGCATGGTCTAGACAAGCCTTGTTGCTGGAATAATCACCATTGCTGTTCCTGGCTCAATGCTCTGGTCCCACAGCTATACATTTGAAGAGAAACAGGAAACCCATAGAGAGGAATCCTATGGCGTGGGCAAAAGATTTTCCTTTCAATATCCATTGTGGTGAAAGTTTTTTAGAGAGAGGGATGACTCTGATAGCATAACAAAGCCTCTCTCCAGAGATCAGAGTCAGTCTTCCATGTCCCATCTCAGACCCACATGGGCTCAGACAGACATGACAGGGCTTCAGATTCCTCTCCCCTCCTGTCCATAATGAGGCCCTCTGAGCAACTGGCCCCTGCCAGAACCAAAATGTCAGCTGGAATTCTAACGCTTTTAGGTTTAACCTTATAAAAACAGAAGCTCGAATGTAATAAAATCCCTATAACGAGCCTTGCATGCCTCACATTGAAGTACTTAATCTTTGTGGGAAATCTCTGTCAAAAGACGGCACCTGAAGACAAAAGTCTTCCGTTAGATGGAATTTGATATAATCGGATAAAACTTGAAATGACACACACGATACAAATCTCTGTGTCTGTCAGCTACTTAAAGGGATAGTTCACCCAAATTACAAAATTAAGTATTGGTTTCTTTACTCTGTAAGCAGTCTATCGACAAGGTATGACGGCAATCCAAGCATGGATTGCTGTCATACCTTGTTCATGGACTGCTTACAGGGTAAGGAAACCAATTTGTAATTTCGTAATTGAGGTAAACTCTCTTTAAACACAGGCCCCAAGTTGTCTATTCATATTTTGTCCAATCTTATACTGTTGATAAATTGGTTATGTCTAGCGAGCTTTTGAATGTGACTAACAATGACATTTTCTTTCCATGTCAAATTGAACAGCAATCTGTTTGAAGACTGCTAATAGCTTTGAGGTAAAAAATGATTGAGAGCAACCGACTGCTATAGACTAGTGCAGTCTGGGGCTTATTTTGACTGATGAAGCCAACCATCTCTCTGGGGAATAAGCTCATGTAATGGACGGACAGTGTCAATAGAATGTCCAGATGTTTCATTTGAAACGCTGGAACTGTCATTAGTACTCATTTATAATGTTTGAATTATTGATGCCTTTATTATTCTCCCCTGCTAAGAGAGAGGGACACAAAGGCGGAGTGATTGTGAATAGCACTTACTGAAGTTCATGTTTCGAGAGGTCATGTGATAGCTTTGAGGGTTGACTTTGTTATACTGTACCACTGTGCTTCGAAAATCAGCCAAAATGCGAACAATGCGCAACTGTGATCTATATTAGGAAAATAACCGTATTTCTACCCGATCAATGCCATCCTATAAACTAGGCGTATCTGTATTCTTTTGTATTCTTACAACTCACTGAACAACTATTATGTTGTATAAGCAAAACAAAAAGAAAAGGACAAGGTCAAGACAAATCCATCTGACCATACCGGTGGCTAAGCCTTAAAACGTCAGTGTTTTCAATCCTGCCCAGAGAATATCCGCTAGAGTGAATATCATTCAAACACACCATTGAATTAATTATTAATACCTTGTACACAAAACGCACATCAGCAACCCCTCACAGACGTCTTTCATGATATCTCTAGGCTATATTACTTTACATACAGTGGTGAAATTCTGGTGAGTACAGTTTTCCCCCCGGAACCTGCATTCCAGCAACATGTCCTCCAGTTGGTGGCCCAGCCTGCCAATCATCTCGGTGGTGTTGACATGGTAACGAGGAGGCGGGGTGTAGCCGTTGAAGTCCAGCAGGCTGAGAAGGTTGTACTTGTGGTTGTCCCTCAGAAGTGCCAGGCTCTTCTCCAAAACCGAGTGGTTCTGGTGCATCAGGTCCATCCAGTAACCACAGTGGTACAGGTCAACCTTGGTTAGACTGGACACCCGGAACAGGTTGTGGTTGCAGAAGGTCACTGCCGGGAAGGACATGTTGTGAGTCCACTCCATCTTAATCCTGGTGACGGCCGGGTAGGACATCAGGTAGAGGATGCGGTTCCAAGACCAGGTGAACAAGAGACTCACACACACAAAGAAGGCCAGGAGCCAAAGGATCCGTTGGGTCAGGGTCTTGTCTGGGGAGAAGACGAACATCAGCCCGTGGACTTTTGTCCTCCTCATGAAAGCTACGGTGATCTCCATCCATGATTGTTTTAGCATGCTCTTCCTCCTCTTTCCTGTTTTGTTCTGGATAGTGGTCTCCTGGGCATCGTTAGGTAGAGACCCAGGGCTGGTTGATTCTGATGTGGGGGCAGTTACCATAATGATCTCTGTTCCAAGGCTACACATACGGTTCAAGACAAAAGGCAGTCTTTTTAGTCAAGCTTCGGGCTATTCATTTTACATACAGAAATCATGATGGGTTTTCTGGTTGAATTGGTGTCAAAAATCCCAGGCAAAACATAAAAATAATCTCCTTTCCGATGCTCCAGATACACACAGCTGTCCAGTCCTCAGGCTTGAATAGTCTTTGCAAACCAAACAAACAAAAAGGCACGTACTGTATTTGACTTTTTAGGGATATACATCACGATTGATTTACATCACGATTTAATAAAGAATGACGCATTAATTTCTCGATCGACAGAATTCCTCTCTTTATTATCCAACACTAGTCTCTCATCAACAGATACACGGGTGTGATAATAACATGTTGCAGGTGCAGGGGTCAATTCCTGAAGCAATCAGTCTCTTAGGAAATCTGTAAAGACATACCCTGTTGCTCAGATGTTTCACTCTTTCTCCTCATCACCTTCTTCTTCATATCCGCAATGCTGCTCCCAGTTTCCAGTCATTTGTGGCTTTTGTGCAGAAGCTGCCTAGAAAGCTCTCAACTCCTCCCTCCTGCTCAGCTGGAGGAGATACTTTTGGTCTTTGGACTTAAAGCAGGAATATAAAGCTATTTCCCCTCCTCACTCTCTTCTCTCTACAGTCGAATGGGAATGAGGGGGAGCCAGTGAGTGAAATTGCTTCCCTCCAGTGATGGAATAGGCACTCCAATAATGGCCGAAATGGGGGTAAGGCGACAGGTATTTCCACCACTCACGCATAAATATTAAGTGTGCTCCAGAATGAAACACGGCAAAAAGTCCTAATGCAACAAAGAAGGGCTGATTCCATCCACTGATATCTACACTCTGCGAGTGCCGCAAAAGTGGCCGTTTTTCTCTCTCCACGTGATCGATTAAAAACGGTATTATTGATAAACCGGGGAACAGCAATCCAGATACTAGCCTATGGGCAAGACCTCAAATGACAACCTCAGAATTCTATTTGAAAATCAAATGTATTCCAGTAATCTGGCAATATCAAATGTCACTTTGACCACTTGTTTGTGGTTCTTCGGGTCTTAGACAGTTCTACATGTTAGTTTCACAACAAACAAAAAAAGGTGCAATGAAGCACAGGGAGCTTTGACGCAATTAACAGATATGAAGCACCGTTCTGTTGATTTGATCGGACAGCCTCTCAAGAGCCTCAAGAACCAGCTAGGCAGAGGAAATTGGACCCACGAGTATTGAGATCCATGTCAGCACAGCACTCGTGCAAGTGTGGTACAGGTTTTTCCCCCACTGGAGTATAATAGACATAATATTCTGCTTATTGGGAAAAGTCCTACAGTAATTGTAGCAGATACTTATTGAGGCTCAAAAACACTGAAACAGATGTTCAAAGACTACCCAGGCAGTCACCTGTATCTAGCAAGCAGTGGAGGCTGCTGAGGGGAGAACGGATCATAATAATGGCTGGAACGGAGGAAATGGAATGGCATCAAACACATCAATCACATGGCATTGAAACCATGTGATAGATGCATTTGATACCATTCCGCTCCAGCCATTACCATGAGCCCGTCCTCCCTAATTAAGGTGCCACCAACCTCCTGTGCTAGCATGTCACACCTTTGTTACTGCAATGTTGCAAACTTATTTTAAATAATTTTCAAATCAATTTTAGGGTACAGCATATATTCCTCAGATTCAGCCTACTTCTGTGCCTTTTTTTTCCTACTAATTCCCCTTGGAACCAGGTGTCTGTCTGTGTTTGTAATGTTGAGCATCCCAGTGATGAGTGTAATGCTGCAATAATGTGCCATAAGTGGTCCAGGAATGTCAAAAGCATCCATAAAACTCTCAAAGATACTCTGATATTCATAAACTGGCATGACACATTCTTTAAACCATGCGTTTCGTGGTGTCCCCAAATCTCATTCAAGCAAAAAGGCTGAGTCTCTCCTGTTGAGGACAGCCTCTCATTGACTAGATGTAGAATAGTACATGTAAATCCATCTCATCACAGATAACTTAACAATTTTATCAGATTAGCAACTTTTCAACGACTTACTACTTTTCTGCTACTTCGCAACTACTTAGCATGTTAGCTAGCCCTTCCCCTAACCCTAACCCTTTTTAGCTAACCCTTCCCCAACCCTAAACTCAACCCTAACCCCTAGCCTACCTAACATTAGGTAGCCACCTAGCTAAAATTCGTAACATATATATATATTTTTTGCAGATTTGTAACATATTATACGAATTGTAATTCATAACATATACAAAACGGGTGATGGACAACCACAGATTAATACATACCATGGAAACGTAACATATCATACTAAAGGGAGTGTCTCGGATTTACATACAGAATAATATAAAATGCTCTGAGACCAGGTTGTTTTAGGAGGGAAAGAGTAGGTGAAGAGTTGACTCGCATTTGAGGGCTCACAATAAGCATTTGCGAGAGCTATAAAACCATATTTGATATGAAGCATTGCCTAAATCTTTGGCTTCAATGACCTTTTGCTTGCACAGTCCAATTGAGTTCTTAACGAACACCATGTCTTATCTGATCAGTAAACGCCTTCCTGTGGGGTCTTGTCAAACCAGCCTTTTAATTATGCTTTCCCTCTCCCCATTAGTTTTGCTACATAAAGAACACTTCAATCTACAACAAGACCAGATTTAAAACAGTTTTGCTTTGATGATTTTGTCTACAAACAAGTTGAATGAAAAATTAATAGAATGAAAAGATATTTGGAATGAAGGTTGACTACTGACTATCTCTCCGCGTCTAATGAAGCTGGAGCTGGGGCCTATATCTGAATTTGAATGTGAATGAATTTAAACCTCTGGTGCTGAAATGGAACACAAGTTAATTGTGTGCTTGTTGCCGTGCCCCTTTTGGTTGAAGTACCTTGCTAAATAATGGGGCACAATGGTTCAAAATCAGTTCACTAGCTATGGTAGGTTCTGTACATGCAATCCTTTTGTTAACCACTTACAGTAGTTACAATGGCTGTCTATGAATTATTAATCATTCAGAGGAATAAAATAACACAAAAGTGATATACATTTAGCGTTACTACTGTAGTTAATTTCGCATTAATAATATGCTTTAGTCTTTTAAAGTAAACAAATGAATTACCTTTGCAATACCGCCTCTATAAGAGTTATTGCTGACCGTTTCTGCCTGCTTATCGATCAACCATCCACATTGATTTACAGCCCACTCTATTTCTTTGGGAACCTGTGATGTCTCCGGAATATTTAACCAGGGAAGTTAATTGCTAAAGCCCATTTGTTCCAAAAGCCTATTGTGGCCATGCAGGTCCAGAGGTCCATAGAGCTTTACTTGGTTTTCTAAAAGCTCCCTAGTCACCATCTTGAGACCAAAGGACAATTTACAGCTTCCATTAGGAACCTCCTACCAGAGGTCACGTTGTGGCCATGCATGATAATCATAATTGCTACCACCCCCCAATACGGACCTTCCCTAGGGTCCTCTTACTTCACCACCACTTCTTTCCATCCACTTTCTCCTTGCTCTCTTTCTTTCTGTCTCTCTTTACAGGCTGTTACTGTAAACACCTGATATAAGGCATTTAATAAACTGGGTTGTTGAAGCCCTGAATGCTGATTGCCTGACAGCCACGGGTATGACAAAACATTCATATTTACTGCTCGAATTACTTTGGTAACCAGTTTATAATAGCAATGAGGCACCCCGGGGGGTTGTGTTATTAAGGCCATTATACCACGGCTAAGGGCTGTATCCAGGCACTCCGCGTTGCATCGCGCATAAGAACAGTCCTAAGCCGTGCTATATTGGCCATATACCACACCTCCTCTGACCTTATTGCTTAAGTAACCACCTGGAAAATGGTACAGAACAGGGATTGATGGAGATGTGCTGTTGAGACACTTTGCTCCTCTTTGAGCTAAAATTAATATATCCAAGCTTATGCTTCACTATCCAAGTTGTATCAATTTTAAAGTGCATTTTCACACATGGTCCCAGCACACTTTACAAAGAGAAGGATTCAATCAAGTTAAACTATTCCACACTCACCTGACATTCCAACATTCACACTTATCTTATCATTGCTGTCTATCACCAGATCTTTCAATGACTTTTCTCCACTGACGAGGCTTGGGCTGAGACAGACGGTGGTTCATTTCACACAGCTCAGCCCAACATACTAAGGCAAGCCTATTCTTAATTTTATTTTTTTAATTTTTTTATTTCACCTTTATTTAACCAGGTAGGCAAGTTGAGAACAAGTTCTCATTTACAATTGCGACCTGGCCAAGATAAAGCAAAGCAGTTCGACACATACAACGACACAGAGTTACACATGGAGTAAAACAAACATACAGTCAATAGTACAGTATAAACAAGTCTATATACGATGTGAGCAAATGAGGTGAGATAAGGGAGGTAAAGGCAAAAAAAGGCCATGGTGGCAAAGTAAATACAATATAGCAAGTAAAACACTGGAATGGTAGATTTGCAGTGGAAGAATGTGCAAAGTAGAAATAAAAATAATGGGGTGCAAAGGAGCAAAATAAATAAATAAATAAAATAAATACAGTAGGGAAAGAGGTAGTTGTTTGGGCTAAATTATAGGTGGGCTATGTACAGATGCAGTAATCTGTGAGCTGCTCTGACAGTTGGTGCTTAAAGCTAGTGAGGGAGATAAGTATTTCCAGTTTCAGAGAGTTTTGTAGTTCGTTTCAGTCATTAATAAGCGAAGTGGCATCTCAAAAATGCGGAACTTAACAGACATTCAATTGGAGTGTCATTTTTCTTTCAAGCTACAAACTCCAAGGATAACTCCCAGTAGTTTGTTTCTGGACAGTTCCAAAAGGATGTTAAAATGATATCTCAGTGAGATTATATTATGACACAGCCTCACTGAGCATATAAACGTCCTCTCACTGTCAACTGTGTTTATTTTCAGCAAACTTAACATATGTAAATATTTGTATGAACATAACACGATTAAACAACTGAGACATAAACTGAACAAGTTACACAGAAATGGAATAATGTGTCCCTGAACAAAGGGGGGGTCAAAATCAAAAGTAACAGTCAGTATCTGGTGTGGCCACCAGCTGCAAGTACTGCAGTGCATCTCCTCCTCATGGACTGCACCAGATTTGCCAGTTCTTGCTGTGAGATGTTACCCCACTCTTCCACCTGCAAGTTCCCGGACATTTCTGGGGGAAATGGCCCTGGCCCTCACCCTCCAATCCAACGGGTCCCAGATGTGCTCAAGGGGATTGTGATCCGGGCTCTTTGCTGGCCATGGCAGAACACTGACATTCCTGTCTTGCAGGAAATCATGCACAGAACGAGTAGTATGGCTGGTGGCATTGTCATGCTGGAGGGTCATGTCAGGATAAGCCTGCAGGAAGGGTACCACATGAGGGAGGAGGATGTCTTCCCTGTAACGCAAAGCGTTGAGACTGCCTGCAATGACAACAAGCTCAGTCCGATGATGCTGTGACCCACCGCCCCAGACCATGACGGACCCTCCACCTCCAAATCGATCCCGCTCCAGAGTACAGGCCTTGGTGTAACGATCATTCCTTCAACGATAAACCCGACTCTGACCATCACCCCCCGGTGAGACAAAACCACGACTCGTCAATGAAGAGCAATTTTTGCCAGTCCTGCCTTGTCCAGCGACAGGTGGGTTTGTGCCCATAGGCAAAGTTGTTGCCAATTATGTCTGGTGAGGACCTGCCTTACAACAAGCCTACAAGCCCTCAGTCCAGCCTCTTTCAGCCTATTGCGGACAGTCTGAGCACGGATGGACGGATGATGCGTTCCTGGTGTAATTCGGGCAGTTGTGGTTGGCACGTTCACGTAGATGAGCAGGGACCCTGGGCATCTTTCTTTTGGTGATATTAAGAGTCAGTAGAAAGGTCTCTTTAGTGTCCTAAGTTTTCATAACTGCGACCTTAATTCCCTACCGTCTGTAAGCTGTTAGTGTCTTAATGACCATTCCACAGGTGCATGTTCATGAATTGTTTATGGCTCATTGAACAAGCATGGGAAACAGTGGTTAAACCCTTTACAATGAAGATCTGTGAAGTTATTTTTACGAATTATCTTTGAAAGACAGGGTCCTGAAAAAGGGACGTTTCTTTTTTTTAACTTAGTTTAGATATCCAGACTGTACCATAAAAGCAAGTGTGAAAGATTCACATTGTGCTCCCACTCTGCATAACGCATTTTCTTTATCACATTGCAGTTATGGTGAATCTGAAAAACATTTGAACAGCCAACAACTGCTTTCATAAACAATATGAGGAATGTTAATACTCAATTTTTCCCATAACATCAATTTCTGTGTTTTCTCCAGACACCAAATGACTATTGTCTTGACAATTTGATATTGTCATGTGTTAGGAGTATCTAGAAAGTGGATTTGTCAAAGATTGGCCCAAACACTTACTATATTTATGTTGGTACACTCACTTTACGGATGAGACATTAGTTATGTTATGAGATCTTCTCAAAGGCAGCGTTGACATTATTCAGGAATATTACCTGCTCAGGGGCAATAGTTAATGACTTTTCTGCTCTATAAAATTGGAACCGCTGCTGAAAATACATTTCTATGGCCTCAGCGCTTGCACTGTAATTTTTCATAGTGGGTCTAACTATAACGTTCCATTTAATTAAACATTTACACAGTATGCATAATTTGAAGATTTACCATCATCAATGCATGATCAACTGTCCTGGTTGCGGTTAAAAACATCAGCAAAAAGACGGAATCCTTAGAAATGAAACACCACTTTTACTTTCTTCTACAGCAGCATTTCGAGTGAGATTCCATTACTGCGTTAACACTTTAAAAGTACCTCAACAATCCCTGTGCAAAGTTACAATTTTCCTTCGGAGTATTTACCACTGTGTTGAAGACCCAGAGGATTCATTAAAAGGCCAGAGGAGAAGAGGGGCAGAACATGGTTTGGACTGTATGGAGAGGAGAGAGCTAGCTCCTTCAAGGGCCATTGAGAAGGAACGCGTGTTGCTTCACACATCACCTCCCTGGCTGGCAGCAATTAGACACCTCAGAAATACAGAGTGAGGCATAGAGCAAGGGGGAGGGAGGGAGATGGAGGGAAAGAGTATGAATGAGACGGAGGGTGGGGAGATAGGGAGAGGTGTGGAGAATGAAAGAAGAGTTCCACCTGTATGATCAAAAAACTGTTTCTGTGATCATGAAGACAAGCTTCAAGCAGGGTTACAAATCCCAAATCAATAGATTGCCAAAAAACAGTCATGTTGTAAGAAATTATTTAGGACGGATCATTCTCTGATGGTGCACTGTCTGAACCTTAAAAATATTATTGGAAATTAATCCGCAAACCTACAAATAAAAACACTCAAATATAGTCCAGATTGGTTTAGTCCAGATTGCGACTCTCGCCTCTTTTGTCAAGGGAGACATCTTGTGGCTTGTTTCTAAATTAACCTAACCTCTGGCCCAGAGAGGAAGCAGGACAACCACTCTACATTCTACAGATGGAACACAAAGAAACCAACAATAGATTCACATCAAAGACTTCCTTGAAATGTTGTGGTTTTATTCACATAAAATGTACAGTTAGGGTGAATATTGAACCATCTTCCCTCAGAAAAATCAAGGACATTTCAAGGAAGAGATTTCACGTTGTTGGAGATGTTATACACGCTCTAACAACTCCGAAGGCGGAGTGTGTCACATCTGGTAGTGCAAAAGCAAAGAGAATGACAGGGCAGTTCAGCACAAAAAAAAAGGTTTATTAACTCAAAAGGTAGCATGGGGAATCTTCATGCCCCAAAAGCTTGTTCACAAAAAAAATCAGAAAATACTCAAAATCAACAACTGGCACTTTATGTCAGCAACTGAACGTTAACAAATCACTAGGGAAGATATTATTTTACCCCAGGGCAGAGAGAGCTTCAAACCTTGGGCATTGGGGTGTTGGCTGGTCCAAATGTTTGAAACAGAGCTTCAGTGTGTCCTCCTCCCAACTCTCCCCCCATGTGAATGCCATTGCACCCCTATGTGCTACTGCTCTAATGGCAGCCAAGTGTTCAAAATGTGTAGCTGCAGTCAATTACGTCTCTGTGGAGAGCTGCCACACCTTGCAATGAGTCATGTGGCCACCAGGTGGGGCCAAAAGCAGGCCTTTCCCACACTTGCACCCCTTAGGTGCACACAAACAGTACAGAAAAATAATTTCGGACTGTTACTATTTTTAAGATTCAGCTGAAGCTACAGATACAGAGCAGAAAGTATATGTTAAAAGCTTTTCGAAGTCTTCATAAAAACTGCCATCTTTTAAAAATCTCCTATTTAGTTATTCAGTGGGGAACTAAATTAAATGCATGAATCAGACTGTAGTCTGGGACCAATGACGTACATATCACACTCTTAGAAAACCGACATGATCTTTTAACTTTCAATTCAAAATGATTACTATGTTGCTCTCAAGTCTGAAATTATTTCTCTTCCAGACAGAGAGCGGTAAGAAGAATCCAGAAGTCAGTGGCCAGCAGGATTACTTATTTGTAATCAAAATAGCTGACATCTCCGCCTGAGTGTGTGCTGTTGTATTCCCTGGGCAGACTGAGTCTGAGCCCCATGGCCTGAGCAGAGCCGAGAAGAGGCCGTCTGTATCAATGAATACCAGAAGCTGTTGCTTACACACAGCATGTTGTTCCCAGGTCCCCGAGCACAGCAGAGCAGGCCGCATCCATCTGAAGGAAACATATCTGTTCTGTCACTCAAAAATGTATAGTCTACAGACCACAGTCACACTTTGAGAGACTCCTCATTCCTTGAATTCTCTCATCCTCTCCAACAGATCATTCATTTCATGGATCATGCCCTTCTGGTGTGGTAGCTATGCAGTGCTTTAAAATGTCCCAATGCATTGGGTTTGGGTTGTTCAGAATAAACTTTGTAGGGTTCTTCTTGAGATCTAACTGTTAAAGCTATTTTGCACATTCTGCAGAAAATAAAGCGGACTAAGCACTTGCCTTGGGCGTAATATGCTGTAGCTATTTCAAATCCAGTAAGACACAGTTATGATTCTACTCTGCACTTGTAATCACAAAACATGTTCAGTGCCTATTGAAAGTCTACACCCCTTGAAGGTTTTACATAAAAATGTTGTGTGCCTTAGAGTTTCATGCATTTAAATAAGGATTTGTTTCCAGTGATCTACAGGCGGCAGGTTAGCCTAGTGGTTAGAGCATTGGACTAGTAACTGCCAAGTTCAAATCCCCGAGCTGACAAGGTACAACATCTGTCGTTCTGCCCTTGAACAGGCAGTTAACCCACTGTTCCTAGGCCGTCATTGAAAATAAGAATTTGTTCTTAACTGACTTGCCTAGTAAAATAAAGGTAAAATAAATAAATAAATAAAACACTAGCTGACAAGCTTGTGTGTGCAGAGCAGCACGAGAATTAAAAACACCTCTTATCCTTTTTGAAGTTAATAAATCCAATGTGAAATGTGAACAACAGTATCATTAACTGGCATTGAAAAAGTAAATCCATTCTTCTCTAATTAAACATCTCTCCTTATTTTCTGAATTACACTTGTGACATTGTCAGTAGGCTACAGTAACCTATGCAACATTGTCAGTAGGCTACAGTAACCTATGCAACATTGTCAGTAGGCTACAGTAACCTATGCAACATTGTCAGTAGGCTACAGTAACCTATGCAACATTGTCAGTAGGCTACAGTAACCTATGCAACATTGTCAGTAGGCTACCGTAACCTATGCAACATTGTCAGTAGGCTACCGTAACCTGTGCAACATTGTCAGTAGGCTACAGTAACCCATGCAACATTGTCAGTAGGCTACAGTAACCTATGCAACATTGTCAGTAGGCTACAGTAACCTATGCAACATTGTCAGTAGGCTACAGTAACCTATGCAACATTGTCAGTAGGCTACAGTAACCTATGCAACATTGTCAGTAGGCTACAGTAACCTGTGCAACATTGTCAGTAGGCTACCGTAACCTATGCAACATTGTCAGTAGGCTACAGTAACCTATGCAACATTGTCAGTAGGCTACCATAACCTATGCAACATTGTCAGTAGGCTACAGTAACCTATGCACCATTGTCAGTAGGCTACCGTAACCTATGCAACATTGTCAGTAGGCTACAGTAACCTATGCAACATTGTCAGTAGGCTACAGTAACCTATGCAACATTGTCAGTAGGCTACCATAACCTATGCAACATTGTCAGTAGGCTACAGTAACCTATGCAACATTGTCAGTAGGCTACCATAAACTATGCAACATTGTCAGTAGGCTACAGTAACCTATGCACCATTGTCAGTAGGCTACCGTAACCTATGCAACATTGTCAGTAGGCTACAGTAACCTATGCAACATTGTCAGTAGGCTACAGTAACCTATGCAACATTGTCAGTAGGCTACCATAACCTATGCAACATTGTCAGTAGGCTACAGTAACCTATGCAACATTGTCAGTAGGCTACCATAACCTATGCAACATTGTCAGTAGGCTACAGTAACCTATGCACCATTGTCAGTAGGCTACCGTAACCTATGCAACATTGTCAGTAGGCTACAGTAACCTATGCAACATTGTCAGTAGGCTACAGTAACCTATGCAACATTGTCAGTAGGCTACCATAACCTATGCAACATTGTCAGTAGGCTACAGTAACCTATGCAACATTGTCAGTAGGCTACCGTAACCTATGCAACATTGTCAGTAGGCTACAGTAACCTATGCAACATTGTCAGTAGGCTACAGTAACCTATGCAACATTGTCAGTAGGCTACCGTAACCTATGCAACATTGTCAGTAGGCTACAGTAACCTATGCAACATTGTCAGTAGGCTACAGTAACCTGTGCAACATTGTCAGTAGGCTACAGTAACCTATGCAGTCTACCTGCGTGCAATCTAAGTGTCACATGATCTCAGTATACATACACTTGTTCTGGTAGACCCCTGAGTCTGCAACATCACTAAGCAAGAGGCACCACCTAGCAAGCGACACTATGAAGACCAAGGAGCTCTCCAAACAGGTCAGGGACAAAGTTGTGGAGAAGTCCAGATCAGGGTTGGGTTATAAAAAAATATCCATTATTAAAAACTTTAAAGAACATGGCACCACAACAAACCTGCCAAGAGAGGGTCGTCCACCAAAACTCACAGACCAGGCAAGGAGGACATTAATCAGAGAGGCAACAAAGAGACCAAAGATAACCCTGAAGGTGCTGCAAAGTACCACAGCAGAGATTGGAGTATCTGTCCATGACCACTTTAAGCCGTACACTCCATAGAGCTGGGCAGAGGAGTGGCTAGAGAAAAGTCATTGCTTAAGGAAAAAAATAAGCAAACACATTTGGTGTTCACCAAAAGGCATGTGGGAGACTCCTCAAACATATAGAAGAAGGTACTCTGGTCAGATGAGACTAAAATTGAGCTTTTAGGCCATCAAGGAAAACACTATGTCTGGTGCAAACCCAACACCTCATCACACAGAGAACACAATCCCCACAGTGAAGCATGGTGGTGGGGATGTTTTCATCAGTAGGGACTGGGAAACGGGTCAGAATTTAACATTTTTACATTTTATATATATAATTATTTATTGCAAAAAAAACACAAGGAAGGGGTAACATTAAAGTATTGGATAACACTATGTCTGGCGCAAACCCAACACCCCATCACCCCGAGAACAGCATCCCCACAGTGAAGCATGGTGGTGGGGATGTTTTCATAAGTAGGGACTGTGAAACTGGTCAGATTTTATTTATATTTTTTATTTATATGTAATTATTTATTACAAAAAAACACAAGGAAAGGGATACGATTAAAGTTTTAAAACATGAAGGACAAACAATACAGCATCAAGACACTATCAAACATGTATCAGTCTTTCCGCAACAGAGACATTATGTGTCAGGGTGCGTGTGCATGATAGTGATATAAAATATATGTCATAGTTTCCTTTTTCATGCTCACAATCTTGTGAAGCCTGAACCCTCCAAGATCCCCCCACAGTTCCCAAATAGCTGTCTCTCAACCATTCGAGACCCCTCCCACAGTCCCCCCACCCACCCATAAAAAATACAATTAATTCCATTCCCCACCCTCAAGAACCCCCGAATGCACCAACAACCAAGAGAATGAACTAAAGAGAAAAAAGGAAAAGACAGAAGAAAACAGAAAACAACAATGCAAAAAATAAATAATAATAATAATACATTTAAAACAAAGGACATGAAGGACACTAGTCAGAATTGAAGGAGAGATGGATGGCGCTAAATACAAGGACAATCTTGAGGGAACCTGTTTCAGTCTTCCAGAGATTTGAGACTGGGACGGAGGTTCACCTTCCAGCAGGACAATGACCCTAAGCATACTGCTAAAGCAACACTTGAGTGGTTTAAGGGGAAACATTTAAATGTTTTGGAATGGCTTAGTCAAAGCCCAGACCTCAATCCAATTGAGAATCTGTGGTATGACTTAAAGATTGTTGTACACCACCAGAACCCATTCAACTTGAAGGAGCTGGAACAGTTTTGCCTTGAAGAATGGGTAAAAATCCCAGTGGCTACATGTGCCAAGCTTATAGAGACATACCCCAAGTGACTTACAGCTGTAATTGGTGCAAAAGGTGGCTCTAACAAAGTATTGACTTTGGGGGGTGAATAGTTATGCACGCTCAAGTTTTATGTTTTTCTTGTCTTCTTCTGGTTTGTTTCACAATAACAAAATATTTTGCATCTTCAAAGTAGTAGGCATGTTGTGTAAATCAAATGATACAACATCCAGCCCCTCCCTCACCATTTTTTAAATATCCAGGTTGTAAGACAACAAAATAGGAAAAATGCCAAGGGGGTGAATACTTTCGCAAGCCACTGTAGCTTCCGTGATCAGTCTCCTACTTGCTTGGTCATCAAGTTTGGGGGAACGCCTGATTTAGGCAGGGTTTTGATGGTGCCATCAGCTTTCCACTTCTTAATAATCGTCTTGACTGTGCTCCAAGGGATATTTAAGGCATTTTCAATATTTTATACCCATCCCCTGATCTGTGCCTTATCCAACCAAGCTATTTAAGTTTCGCTATTTTATTGATTTTCCAAAATAAATCCAGAACATTTTTCCACTTGGAAGTTGTGTACACCAATGTACATCAATGGGATAAAAACTATATTAATTCCAGGCTACAAGTCAACAAAATGAGACATTCTATAGGCACTGTATACAGTATATATGGCATTTTATCAGATGTTTTAATCCAAAGCGAGTTACAGTCATGCGTGAATACATTTGACAGTGTTTCACCTATATTAATTTAATGTGAGATAACTAGTCGTACTGGTAAGGGTGGTCTAAGCAATTCCATTATGGTGTCATGTTTCCTCCCTACATTGATTCTATTGATGGAAATCTGTTGTTTACCTCATCTGTCGCACACAAGTCATCCAACATTTCATTCTAGCTCACATTTAAGGATGGATGTGTATTCTCTCCAGTAGCTGTGAAATGTAGGCCTATGACGATGTAGCCTTGTGACACTGTCCTCCTGGACTCGGATTCATCTCAATGCATTTTTTCAATTTGATGCTTTTCAAATATATTCCATTCTCCTTTCTCTTGTTTATATTATCGCTATATTCCAACTTATATTCCTTTATGTAATTAAGCTTTAAATGTGTATTTTTCTGTCTTTATTATAAGCATGCACCACTTGGGGTGAGTTTGGTAAACGCTGCATTACATGGTCTGACAAGCTGCATAACAAATGAGGCCTAATTAGATAAAAAGTAACAATTAAGCCATTCAAACTAGATAATAAGTTGTTTGAATGAGATACTAAGCAGTTCAAGTCCAATTATTATTATTTTTGCCTTGGGCTTCAGGGTTTCAGTAGAGAACTAACAAGCACCAAAATAAAAAGAAGACAGTCCAATTTTTTTAAATTTTATTAAAATGTCATAGCATGGTGCCCCCATTGATTTTGTTATAATGTTACAATTTTTGAGTAAATTAGCTTTAAAACAGCTAAATGCTGTATCTGTGGCCAAGATGAGGGTCTCTAAAATATTAGGTTGGAGACCCTGCCATTAACTACGCCCCGCTATGCCAACCACCTAAGCCACATTTTGATCCAGAAAAAAAACACGTCACAACGTATATTTGTAGCATTGGATGTAATCAAAGTATTTTGGGGGTTTTTCAATGAGGTAAATGCAGATGGACAAACCAATGCTTCAGCCTATTTATGTAAAGCCGCTATGCTGCATCAATTAGGCTACAGGTTATACTTCTTTTAACGGGTAAATTATATTTCATATGGTATTTTGGAGTAGAATGTCCTTTTAAAAAGTCACCATACGTTACCTTCTTATAGTCGTTCTAAAAAAGAACACACACACACACACACTAACCTTGTCACCGCTGCTGATTTTTATTTATTATTATTATTTTTTTACTTATGGGTGGTCCTGTGAATAGAATCCACAATCCTGGCATTAGGAGCCATGCTGAAACCTGCCCATCTTGCCCTTTAACATAGAATATATTTAATTGCCTTATGCAGCGTTTCCCAAACTAGGGGTCGCGACGTTTAAACTCTGAAATAAAATGTTAAACATTGAGCTTGGTTCATAGAACCGGGGTTAAGCGTTCATAGAACTGGGGTTACGCGAGTAACCTCCGGTAAGCCGCTTGGTGCGGTTATAAATGAACAGATCGGTTCCTTTTTTTTCTTCCGACAAATGTGGCTCTATCTTTTGAACGGTTTAAGCTACAAAATATTATGACCCCCATCACTGAAAGATAAGACTCTCAGGAGCATGTATGTCTTCTGTTTCCCTCTACAATGCCCACATGCCAAGCAGGAGTCAGAACAGATTGGAAATAGAATATCACCAATGATGATGTTCGTTTCTACACAGAAGATCATGCAAAACTATTGCCCGATGATCTTCTGAACATCCCAATACCTTTCCGATGCATGTCACTTCAAACCATACTTCCTTCAGATTTAAATACTGTCAAAAGTACTTGTCAGACTGATTTGTAAAAGACTGTCATAGCCCCAATTAAAAAACGTAAACATTTGGCCATTGATTCCATCCATTTTTATACACGGGGTGCAAAATATTTTTAATATCAAAATGGCGACGTCTAAATTGTCTAAATGTAAATTGTCATTGTCTAAATGTAAAGCCTTTGCTTCTGAATGATGTGAACCTTCAGACTGCTGTCTCATTTCCCACTTTCCCGCAGTACAAGGCCACGGGATACCAGGGAAATATAGATTTACAGGGAAGTAGGTGCACAATACCACGGAAGGTGCTAGAAAGGCTTTCTTTTTGGCTGAGAGGGCTTTGTATTGATCGGAGAGGCCATTAGAGGGAAACCAAAGCCCAATATTGACCTCAAGAGGTAACGGAGGTAACTCTAGATCAAAGGTAATTTGATATCAAATGACGAGGAAGGCTCCAGTCTAGTGATTCTGGCCAATGATAGTCCAGCTGAAGAAAACATTATGTATCTGTTTTTATCAACGTAGACAGTGGACATTGAGACCACTTCATAAAACACACATTTCATATGATAACATAACAGTTTGACTACAATTGGTTGTGGATGAATAAACTCATGCTTGGGTCTCAATCTAAGAACCTAATGAGGTTAAATGGTGTGATTTCACCCTCCCTCTCTCTCACCTCCTGCCAGAAAATGGCTTCCTTAGTGGAGAGTACATTCCCAGTCTTGACATTCCTTTATTGTTTGTCTTCAGTGCTACTGACCAAACTGCCAATACTGTAACTGTAACTTGCAGTTAGTTGGCCTTCGTGAAGCACAATTATGGGACAACGGTCCACTTTTAGTGTTCCCTCTCTAGTTCCCGTCATTCTATCTCTGTTGCCTGAGTCCTGTCTGCTGGTATCCATCCCTCCTTCTCCCATCTCTCTGTCCGCATACACTGTAGCTATCACAGCATTATAACCCCCAGACTCCTTCACTCTATTATGTCCTTCACCTCACTTAATGCCTGTTCCCAGTTGTTTGTAGTCTCCTAGATGGCTGAACTGCTGGGCTGTTGGCTGGATGAGTTCTCACCACTGCTGACACACCATGGTATCTGTCAGGCAGGAGCACCCGTCCCAAAGGCGAAGGTGCATAAAGATGGTGGCCCCCATGTGGTTACCACAAACACCTCATTTGCTAAGTTCGCCGTGTTGCACAGTGCTCTCTTTTACAAAAACAAATTGTATCGGCATAAACACAATTTACATGATCCAAATGTATTATAGCAAGACGACGGTGGGTATAATAAAATCAAATAAAATGGATTGTGCTGATTTATAGGCACATTGAACCATGTCATGCGTTGTAGTTTAAAAGGTCTGGATAGCTCTCAAACGAAGAAATCATATCTGAATTCCTACAACTTTATGCACCTTTATTATTCTCTCACTGTGAGGACTACTATCTCTCTCTGTCTCTCTGTCGCTCTGTCGCTCTTTCACTCTCTGTATGGATATACACTACAAGGCCAAAAGTATGTGGACACCTGCTCGACGAACATCTCATTCCATATTCATGGGAATTAATATGGAGTTGGTTCCCTCTTTGCTGCTATAACAACGTCCACTCTTCCAGGAAGGCTTTCCACTAGATGTTGGAACATTGCTGCGGGGACTTGCTCCATTCAGCCACAAGAGCATTAAGTGAGGTCGGGCACTGATTTTGGGCGATTAAGCCTGGCTCGCAGTTGGCGTTCCAATTAATTCCAAAGGTATTCGATGAGGTTGAGGTCAGGGTCCTATGCCGGCCAATCAAGTTCTTCTACACCTATCATGACAAACCATTTCTGTATGGACCTCGCTTTGGGCATTGTCATAATGTAACAGGAAAGCACAGAATCATCTAGAATGTCATTGTATGTTGTAGCGTTAAGATTTCCCATCTCGAACTAGAGGGCCTAGCCCGAATCATGAAAAACAGTCCCAGACCATTATTTCTCCTCCACAAAACTTTACAGTTGGCACCTTGCATTGGGGCAGGTAGCGTTTTCCTGGCATCTGCCAAACCCAGATTTGTCCGTCGGAAGATTCATCACTCCAGAGAACTCATTTCCACTGCTCCAGTCCAATGGCGGTGAGATTTACACCACTCCAGCCAACGCTTGGCATTGCGCCGCTTGTGTGAGTCTGCTTGGCCATGGAAACCCATTTCATGAAGCTCCAGATGAACAGTTCTTGTGCTGACGTTGCTTCCAGAGGCAGTTTAGAACTCGGTAGTGAGTGTTGCAACCGACAATATGCGAATATTATGCGGTACGCGCTTCAGCACTCAGCGGTCCCATTCTGTGAGCTTGTGTGGCCTACCACTTCACGGCTGAGCCATTATTGCTCCTTGACCTTTCCACTTCACAATAACAGCACTTACATTTGACCAGGGCAGCTTTAGCAGGACATCAATTTGACAAACTGACTTGTTGGAAAGGTGGCATCCTATGACGGTGTCACGTTGAAAGACACTGAGTTCTTCTACTGCCATTGTTGACCTATAGAGATTGCATGGCTGTGTGCTCGATGTTATACACCTGTCAGCAACGGGTGTGAATGAAATAGCCAAATCCACTAATTTGAAGGAGTATTACCATACTTTTGGCCATGTAGTGTATCTCTCTGTCTGCCTGCCACCCTTGCAGTCTTTCTCTTTCTGTCTGCCAGCCCAGTGTCACCATGCAGCTCTCTCTGTATACCTCTCTGTCTAACGACCTAGCCTCTCGCTCCGCTCCTCTCGCCCCCTTTCTATCTTTCTCCCTCTGTCTCTCTCCGCCACCCTGGCGTCACGTTTTATTTATTTGGATCCCCATTAGCTTTTGCGGAAGGAGCAGCTACTCTTCCTGGGGTCCAGAAGAAACACAAAACATGACAACAAAACACTGATAGATTACTAGACAACGACAGTCACAACATATTTGAATACAATGATATACAAACAATACAACTAAAAAAGAATACGAACAATACAACAAAAACAATGTGTGTTAGAGCGCGTCTGTGTGTGCGCGTGTGTTTGTGTGTGTCCCCGCACAGTCCCTGCCCTTCCATGAGATGTTGTTTAATCAATTTTGTATAGGTCATTTAGCTTTCTGCTTGAGTAATTGGAGATGTGATCGTGGCTCTGTATAACACCATGCGTTGCCATGAATTCGATTTTGACTTGGGGACTGTGAAGAGACCCCTGGTGGCATGTCTTGTTAGGTATGGGTGTCTGAGCTGAATGCTATTTGATTATGCAGACAATCTGCCGTTTTCATCACAGTAATAGTTCTCATGAAAACTACTAGAGAAGCAGTTAATCTCTCTCTCACCCAGGAAAGACTGACATGGATGCTGTTGATGTTAGTGCTGTACGTGCAGTTAAGGGCAAGGTGTTTTGCTAAGTCTTTCTTTGCTGCACTTAAGCATATAACCGAACAGTAATCCAGATGGGACAAGAGCAGAGCCTTCACAGCTAGTACAATTCATTTTTGTGTAAAAAAAAGAAAATGCAGAACATAGTTTTATAACAGACCCCTTCCCTTCTGCGCAACAACGTTGACAATATGACTTCACCGTGATAATTGACCATCCAGTGTTATACCCAGGAATTTAGCTTCCTCAACTTTCTCAATGGTCACACCCTTTTATGCACAACTTTGCATAAAAGGCGTGACCAGTGTTGAGGTGTAAGTCTTAGAGAATGTTTATAACCAAATACAATACTTTTAGTGTTAGATGTATTTAAGACCGGTTTATTATTAATCACCCACTATGATACTGACTGTAACTCCTGATTTAGAATTTCACTGAGCTCTCTGGCTTTGGGTGCTGACATGTAGAGTGTGGAGTCATCCGCAGACATAATCATTCTCGCTTTGTGTAAAACCATTGACAAATCATTTGTAAAAATAGAGAAAAGGCCCTAGGCCCTGACGGACAGACACCACACTGTACATAGAGAGAATGTTAGAGAAGCTTAGGTTGAAGAACCCACTCTGGGTTCTACTGGATAAATAACTATGCAACCATGTGTTGGCAGGTGATGTAAAGCCAGAGCAAGTGAGTTTCTTCAATAACAATTTATGATCAATAACATCAAAGGCTGCACTGAAATCTAACAATGCAGCTCCAACTATCTTATTATCCATTTATTTTAACCAATCCTTTGTCATCTGAGTCAGGCCAGTAAAAGTCAAGTTCCCTTCTTTATACGCATGCTGGAATTCAGTAGTTAACTTGTTCTCTGAAAAGTAGCATTGCATTTGGTCAAACACAATTCTCGCCATCAGTTTACTAAGAACAGGCAGCAAACTCATTGGGCGGCTGTTAGAACCAGCAAAGCGTGCTTTATTATTTTCAGGCAGTGGAATTACTTTAGCTTCCTTCCACACCTGTAGACACATTCACTCATTTTAGGCTTTGGTTAAAGATATATCAAATAGGGGTTGTACTAGAGTCTGCTACCATTCCCAATATTTTCCCATCAAGGTTGTCTATACCTAGTAACAGTAGTTTTTCCACCTATCCCACACTAACTTGACCAAATTCAAAATTGCAATCCTTCTATTTCATTATTAGATATTTTATACTAAATATGATGGTTCATTGTTCAATGTTTTCATTTCACTTCTGAGTATTTCCACTTTACTCGTGAAATATTCATTGGAAGGATTGGCAATATTGAATGGTTTTGTTATGAATGGCCCATCATCTTCGATGAATGATGGAGATGAATTGGGTTTTCTGCCAATGATATAATTTAAGGTACTCCAAAGACTTTTTCCAATGTGTTTTATGTAATTTATCTTAGTTTGGTAAAATAATATATCCTTTTTGTTAAGTTCAGTCACCAATCTTCTCAATTTACAGTACAGTACTGTGCATTCTAAAAGTATTCAGACCCCTAGACTTTTTTCACATTTTGTTACGTTACGGTCTTATTCTAAATTTGATTAAATCGTTGTTCTTTACCTCATCAATCTAAACACAATACCCCATAATGACAAAGCAAAAACAATAAAAATATCACAGGTCCAGATATATTCAGGCCCCTTACTCAGTACTTTGTTGAATCACCGTTTGCAGCGATTACAGCCCTGAGTCTTCTTGGATGTGATGCTACAAGCTTGGCACACCTGTATTTGGAGAGTTTCTCCCATTCTTCTCTGCAGATCCTCTCAAGCTCTGTCAGGTTGGATGTGAAGTGTCGCTGCACAGCTATTTCCAGGTCTCTCCAGAGATGTTTGATCAGGTTCAGGTCTGGGCTCAGGCTTGGCCACTCAAGGACATTCGGAGTATTGTCCAGAAGCCACTCCTACGTTGTTTTGGCTGTGTGCTTAGGGTCATTGTCCTGTTGGAAGGTAAAAAAATTCCCCAGTCGGATGTCATGAGCGCTCTGGAGCAGGTTTTCATCAAGGATCTCTCTGCACTTTGCTCTGTTCATCTACCCCTTATAAATTACTTTAGGTCCAACCTTAGGCACTTTGGCTTTCCTTGTTATTGCCACAATGTTATGGTCACTACAGCTAATGAGAATTGATATTGCTTTGTAGCAAATCTCCGCAGAATTAGTGAAGATATGATCAATACAAGTGGATGTCACAGATCCAACAATATTAGTTTGCCCTTTAGTTGGTTGAGTGAAAACCTGGGTCATATTATAGGCATTGGTCACATTTAAAAGCTTCCTCTTTAGAGGACAGCTAGTTGCTAACCTGTCAATGCTCAGGTCCTCAGAGAATAGACCTGTTAACATCACACACACTTTCAAGCATTGCACACATATTATCCAAATACTCACTGTGAACACTTGGTGGCCTATAGCAGAACCCCCAAAAAAAGATGCTTTGGAGGAGGCAGGTGAACATCTGCCCTGTGCCTGCAGTCTGAGAGTACCAATCACCAGACAGACCAGAGTTGGCACTCTCATTCCCAACCCTTTACTCACCCCAACCAGAGGCCGTCCAACAGTAAATTAAGGTAGCTTGCTATAATTACTGCAAGGAGTGAAAGAATAGCATATCCAGAGGTCTGGGGGTCACAGACTGATAAACACGGAACACTGAAGAAAAATCCACCCACCCACAGGCAGTTCTGGTACATTACATTTAAAAAAATATTATTAAAACATATCAATTTCAAGAGAAAACTTGAGACCTCAACGGTCAGGAAACTTTGATCAGACCACAAAATATAATCTGTAACAGATTACTCTCCCATCTTGACTAATTGTTGGTATGATGAAGCGCAAACCCAACAATCGATAGCAACTATATTACTGAACGCAAACTTCGGCATGAGCACAGCAAATATTCATTGACAGACAGCCTGATTTATGTGATCAGTATGATCTCTCCCTGCTTCAAACACAGGTTGGCATTTATTATCATGAGTCTTGCCCTGAAGGAAGCTCTGCAGAGTGGTCACTACCTGGCTGTCAGGGTTTTCCTGTGGTGAAGTAGAGGACCAAAACGCAGCGTGGTTATATTGACTCATGTTTAATAAAAACAGATAAACATGAACACTACAAAACAATAAACGTGGAAAACCAAAAACAGCCCTATCTGGTGCAAAACACAGAGACAGGAACAATCACCCACAAAACCCAACACAAAACAGGCTACCTAAATATGGTTCCCAATCAGAGACAATGACTAACACCTGCCTCTGAGAACCATATCAGGCCAAACATAGAAATAGACAAACCAGACACACAACATAGAATGCCCACCCAGCTCACGTCCTGACCAACACTAAAACAAGAAAAACACATACGAACGATGGACAGAACGTGACAGAACCCCCCAAGGTGCGGACTCCGAACGCACAACCTAAACCTATAGGGGAGGGTCTGGGTGGGCATCGCTCCGCGGTGGCGGCTCTGGCGCTGGACCCCACTCCATAATTGTCTTAGTCCACCTCCTTAGTGTCCCTTGAGTGGCGACCCTCGCCGCTAACCTTGGCCTAGGAAACCTAAAAATGGGCCCCACTGGACTGAGGTAGCTCGGGACCGAGGGGAAGCTCGGGGCCGAGGGGAAGCTCGGGGCCGAGGGGAAGCTCGGGGCCGAGGGGAAGCTCGGGGCCGAGGGGAAGCTCGGGGCCGAGGGGAAGCTCGGGGCCGAGGGGAAGCTCGGGGCCGAGGGGAAGCTCAGGCAGGTTGCTGGATCTACCAGATCCTGGCTGGGGGTTCCAGGCAGGTTGATGGATCTACCAGATCCTGGCTGGCTGGTGGTTCCGGCAGATCCTGGCTGACTGGCAGATCCTGGCTGACTGGTGGATCTGGCAGATGGCCTGGCTGACTGGCACTTCTGGCGGATCCTGGCTGACTGGCGGATCCTGGCCGACTGGCGGATCCTGGCCGACTGGCGGATCCTGGCCGACTGGCAGTTCTGGCGGATCCTGGCTGACTGGCGGATCCTGGCTGACTGGCGGATCCTTGCTGACTGGCAGTTCTGGCGGATCCTGGCTGACTGGTAGTTCTGGCAGATCCTGGCTGACTGGCGGATCCTGGCCGACTGGCAGATCCTGGCCGACTGGCAGATCCTGGCGGATCCTGGCACACTGGCGGATCCTGGCACACTGGCGGATCCTGGCACACTGGCGGATCCTGGCTGAATGGCGGATCTAACTGATCCTGGCCGACTGGCGGATCCTGGCCGACTGGCGGATCCTGGCCGACTGGCGGATCCTGGCCGACTGGCAGTTCTGGCGGATCCTGGCTGACTGGCGGATCCTGGCTGACTGGCGGATCCTTGCTGACTGGCAGTTCTGGCGGATCCTGGCTGACTGGCAGTTCTGGCAGATCCTGGCTGACTGGCGGATCCTGGCTGACTGGCACTGGCGGATCCTGGCACACTGGCGGATCCTGGCACACTGGCGGATCCTGGCACACTGGCGGATCCTGGCTGAATGGCGGATCTAACTGATCCTGGCAGACTGGCAGATCCTGGCCGACTGGCGGATCCTGGCTGACTGGCAGATCCTGGCTGACTGGCGGATCCTGGCGGAACCTGGCTGACTGGCGGAACCTGGCTGACTGGCGGAACCTGGCTGACTGGCGGAACCTGGCACACTGGCGGAACCTGGCACACTGGCGGATCTAACTGATCCTGCAGACTGGCAGATCTAACTGATCCTGCAGACTGGCAGATCTAACTGATCCTGCAGACTGGCAGATCCTGGCAGTTCTGGCGGATCCTGGCTGACTCTGGCTGACTGGCGGATCCTGGCCGACTGGCAGACTGGCGGACCCTGGCAGACTGGCGGATCCTGGCGGATCCTGGCAGACTGGCGGATCCTGGCAGACTGGCGGATCTAACTGATCCTGGCTGACTGGCAGATCCTGGCCAACTGGAGGATCCTGGCTGACTGGCGGATCCTGGCTGACTGGCAGTTCGAGCAGATCCTGGCTGACTGGCACTTCTGGCGGATCCTGGCTGAATGGCGGATCTAACTGATCCTGGCTGACTGGCAGATCCTGGCCGACTGGCGGATCCTGGGTGATCCTGTCTGACTGGCGGATCCTGGCCGACTGGCGGATCCTGGCAGATCTGGCAGATCCTGGCTGACTGGCAGTTCTGGCGGATCCCGGCTGACTGGCGGATCCTGGCTGACTGGCGGATCCTGGCGGATCTAACTGATCCTGGCAGACTGGCAGATCTGGCGGATCCTGGCAGACTGGCGGATCCTGGCAGACTGGCGGATCCTGGCAGACTGGCGGCGACTGGCGGATCCTGGCAGACTGGCGGCGCTGGGCAGACTGGCGGCGCTGGGCAGACTGGCGGCGCTGGGCAGACTGGCGGCGCTGGGCAGACTGGCGGCGCTGGGCAGACTGGCGACACTTGCGGCGCTGGGCAGACTGGCGGTGCTGGGCAGACTGGTAGCTCAGACGGCGCTGGGCAGACTGGTAGCTCAGACGGCGCTGGGCAGACGGGTAGCTCAGACGGCGCTGGGCAGACTGGCGGCACTGGCGGCGCTGGGCAGACTGGCGGCACTGGCGGCGCTGGGCAGACTGGCGGCACTGGCGGCGCTGAGCAGACTGGCGGCACTGGCGGCGCTGGGCAGACTGGCGGCACTGGCGGCGCTGGGCAGACGGATAGCCCTGGCGGCGCTGGGCAGACTGGCGGCACTGGACAGACTGGTAGCTCAGACGGCACAGGGCAGACGGGTAGCTCAGACGGCGCTGGGCAGACGGGTAGCTCAGACGGCGCTGGGCAGACGGGTAGCTCAGACGGCGCTGGGCAGACTGGCGGCGCTGGGCAGACTGGCGGCGCTGGGCAGACTGGCGGAACTGGCGGTGCTGGGCAGACTGGCGGAACTGGCGGTGCTGGGCAGACTGGTAGCTCAGATGGCGCTGGGCAGACTGGAGAAAAAGGCTCTGGCAGCGCTGGACTGAGGAGCACTGGTGCCTCTGGAATGAGGGCCTCTGGCGCCTCTGGCATGAGGGGCGGTAGCTCTGACAGTGCCGGACAGGCGGGAGACTCTGGCTGCGCTGGAGAGGAGGAAGGCTCCGGCAGCGATGGACGCACTGCTGGCCTGATGCGTGGTGCTGGCACTGGTATGCCGTGCATACTATGCCAAACCAACAGCTTTCTTTCTACTCTGTCCAATACATCCTCCACACTCTCAGACTCAGCACTCTGCTTCACCGACAGCTCCAATTCCATCCATGGCTCTGCCCAGTGTCCTTTTCCGTCAAGGATCTCCCTCCAAGTCTATTTATCCAAATAGTGCAGCATCTCCCACTGCTGCTGCTGCTGCTCCTGTTGCTGCTGCCTCTGTTCCTTCTCCTGCTGCCGCTGCCCTTTACCACGCCGCTTGGTCCTTGGTTGGTGGGTGATTCTGTCAGGGTTTTCCTGTTGTGAAGTAGAGGACCAAAACGCAGCGTGGTTATATTGACTCATGTTTAATAAAAACAGATAAACATGAACACTACAAAACAATAAACATGGAAAACCAAAAACAGCCCTATCTGGTGCAAAACACAGAGACAGGAACAATCACCCACAAAACCCAACACAAAACAGGCTACCTAAATATGGTTCCCAATCAGAGACAATGACTAACACCTGCCTCTGATTGAGAACCATATCAGGCCAAACATAGAAATAGACAAACCAGACACACAACATAGAATGCCCACCCAGCTCACGTCCTGACCAACACTAAAACAAGGAAAACACATACGAACGATGGACAGAACGTGACACTGGCACAGCTAAAAAATCATAACATCAGATTTTAAACCTAACTCTAACCTTAACTCTAACCTTAAAAACACTCAATCAAGCCAATATAAAGTGACTTTGAATGGTATTTTAATCCAGGTCTGGAAAACTGCCACTATTTGATGGAATGAGGTGGCGGTGTGAGATACAGTAGGTTCAATTTGATTTGACTTTGGGTTGATCTATTTGTCTCTGTTAAAATGTTTGGACACTCATACAACCTTTTTGCTTAATTCTAGATGGTATACTGTAAAAGAATGTAGCAGAAAGGGCATACACACATAAACGGGGCATGGACTCTACAGGTGTTGAAAGCGTTCCACAGGGATGCTGGCCCATGTAGACTCCAGTGCTTCTAACATTTGTGTCAAGTTTGCTGGATGTCCTTTGGGTGGTGGACCATTCTTGATACACTCGGGAAACTGTTGAGCATAAAAACCCAGCACCGTTGCAGTTCTTGACACAAACCAGTGCGCATAACACCAACAACCAATACCCCGTTCAAAGGTACATAAATATTTTGTCTTGCCCATTCACCCTCTGAATGGCACACATACAAACACAGTCCATGTCTCAATTGTCTTAAGGCTTAAAATCCTTATTGAAACTGTCTCCTCCCCTTCATCTACACTGATTGAAGTGGATTTAACAAGTGACATCAATAAGGGATCACAGCTTTTCCCTGGATTCACCTGGTCAGTCTGTCATGGAAAGAGCAGGTGTCCTTAATGTTTTGTACACTCAGTGTAAAATTCCTACCGTGGCATGTATATTATATTAAAATGTACATGACACCAAAAAGAAGTTCACAGATTCACATTTGTAAAACTAGGCAGTGGGATATATGTTTGTTTCTAATAATGACTACAGCAGAGTGTCAAAGGAGAGACAACATCATTGAAGCATCCGTACTTGTAATAAATTTATATTTTTAGCACTTGGCTTAAATAAGTATTTGCCATCTGCCTGCATCTTTCTACTTGAGACCGTTTCTTCTTCGGTGAATTCAAGCACCCAGAATCATTCCTCCACGTCTTGCAGAGGGAATAATTACTCTTGGTGCCCTGATATTTGTCGCCCAAATTCCTCAATATTATCGCACCAATATCTAGCTCATTACCGGAAACATCTGCAGTTTCCCCAAATGACGCAGTCATGCTGTGACTCGTGCTCCCTCTCACACACGCACCTCTCTACCCACTGCCAACCATAGCAACCAGCGTTCGCTATAGCTAGGGAATACCAACATATTGTACAGAATAGGATGCGTCTACTATAGTCTATTGGTTACCAGTGAAATTGGATTGTATTCTATACTGGACAGCAAACGTAAGCAGTACCACAACGTAAGCACACAGCAAGGTCACTAGAACTAGGCCGAGAAAGTCTCCTTCCTTGTTCCTCCTGGTTCGATTTGATTTAACTTTAGGTCCATGATGCACGTTAGAGGAGAGTCATCTGAATTCCATCCCCTCTTATCTCCTCTCTGTGCCTGAGTCTGAACCTCACACTGCTGTCAGATCTACAGGCAGAGGAGGAGAGGAGAGGAGAAGAAGGAGGAGAGGAAAGGAAAGGAGGAGGGGGATTCATGCAGCCAGGACCTGGCTGATAAAGGGAGAGAGGAGAGCTCCATGAATCTTTAATCGGGCTCCTCTATACTTAGGCCTTCTCAGCTTCTCCAATTTCAGACATTTAGTTGAAATCTTCCCTTCGTTTTTGTGCGGATGTCATAAGCCAAGGTCAGACTTGGCTTTTCTAGTCCGTCTATATGCCTTAGTTAGCTTAGAACTGTGTTCGTCCCATTTCATTTAGCTTAACATCAAACAATATTGTAGTTATTTCTAGAGGTGACAAAAAGACAGTACACCACCAACTTTTAATTGTCTGTCTGAATGGACATTACACACACTGACTCCAATGCTTCTCTATTATAACCATTATGGGAATTGTATTGATGCATGGAACGCTATGGGTGTCTGTTTTGGCATGTGTTTAACAGTGGGGCATCATTTTTCAATGTAGACCTTTGTCTATCTAGTTAAGATAAGTCATTTGACTCTCAGTTTCACTTCTGCTCCTGTACAAAGACACTATGCTGCATGACAACCCCTCCTGGTTCTAGACTTTCATCACTCAAATCAATGGTCCATTTCATCAAAATACATCCTTCCCCTGTCTCTGCAGCAGGACGATTAAGTTCCATTCAAATTCTGCTGACATGATTTTATCTTCTCTGCAGGGGGTTGTGGGTAAAGAAAACCCCAGAACCAGACGGACATGACAGGCCGAATGTTGGAGAAAAGGAATGCTCCTCAGCTTATTGTAAATCAAAATGTCGTGTTGCTAAAAGACTTGTCAATATAAAGTGCAAATGAATCGTTTAATGTTCCCAAGAGAAGGTAATATAAATATCTGAGTTCTTGTCTTAGTTGCTGCTGACAAAGCCGTTGTGATGACGAAAAGATTTCCTTGGCCGTTTTCAAAAGAATAACAGTGACTGGAAAGCTGGAAAACAGCACGTTTGCTTTATAACGCATGATGAATGGATTCAGAAGAGATTTGGCCGGGCCATATAGCACCTTAACAGTTTACATTTCAGAGCAGTTACAATTTTTGAAATAGCAATTATTCCCACCTGCTCAGATAAACCAACTCTCGCTACGAAAAGAGAGGTAAAAACTTGTGACAGCTGTTTAAGAAAATGGTTTGGCATTGCACCATATAGGGATTGGCATCATACCCTTGGAACTGGCATTGCCCACTGGTGATGAATCCAAATCCCGCTTTATAATCCTGCTTGAGAGCGAAATCTTCACACTCTCTCATACCGGAATTTGTATCACCCCAGAGCTACTTGCAATATTCCTTTAATCAACATGCCAAGAATGCTTTCCAAAAATGCTAAATGCTTAATCCTAACGAGCGGCCTGTGGATTTTCATCTTCTACTCACAGGTCTAAAATGAAAACATGTAAACATATTTTGAATGTTAAGTCATATTTACCTCAAAGTGTATTACTTTTCTGTAAATTACTTTGTATGAGAATATGTAGTCTGCATGTTAAGGTGTGGTGGGCATCTCTTCTCATGACCGCCTTTGGAATGATTCAGCATGACATTGATCCTCTGTGATATTTCTCATCACTTTTGCCACAATAAATATCCTGACACCAATAAACAACAATTCCATTACAATTCAACTTACCATCTGTGAAAATTGAATGGAGGTAAGTGCACGAACTAAGTGCTTAATGGTCCTCAGACATTCACTATCATGTTTGCTTTTTTGCCAAGTCCTTTGGCATGTCTTCAAAAACATCTCTTGATTGATCCGTTATGGATGCATGCAATGTATTTCCCGAAAGTGAGACCCAGCAAACTACTTTAATTACTACAATTACACATAAAGACCCTACAGACTCTAAAAGTGCAAACAAAATTATTTTACCGCATACTCACATTTGTTCATAACTTTTTAAATGAAGGAAAATGGCTCACGTCACTGACATCATTTGTCTGTAACTAACATCTCTCCTATCTGAGCGTACCCGCACATCCCTGATTTAGATATATTATTACATTTACATTTAAGTCATTTAGCAGACGCTCTTATCCAGAGCGACTTACAAATTGGTATTATAACATTGCTGGTAACGTTATCAAACTGTTTCTATCCGCAACTCTGGAGAAACGAAGATGAACAGTCCTCCGTGGACCATTGCTTACTGCTTTACTCTGACAGATCCCCCATAATGCCGGGCGCACAGTACAATACTTTTATAATCCTAACATCGCTGAGCCTCTCACATTAAACGACTATCCTTCCTTGTCGTTTTTTGTCTTGCCAACATAATGGCGCGCGCACTAAAAAAATGTGTCACAGGGGGGTCACACTACACGATTCTTCACTTGGTCGTGAGTATTTTCAATACCACGTTGTCTCTTGAAAATAATGATGTGCTGATTTGATTAGATCATTAACGTAGCTATTTCGAGCTGTGGCTCAAAGCAGCCTAAACGTTTTCAGTCAGACATTCACATTTGCCATAAAGAGTTTAAATATCTAGCCAATACATTTTGAATTGATTTGAACTTCAGTGCTGTAACGATTTTACAATTTGGCTTTTGGTTAAAGGCAAGTATAAACGCATGCTAGTAGAAGTCCTCACTCCTGCTCGAGAATCTACACATTCTGGGTGATGTGATACAACGTCATCTCAATGGCTTCTTCTCTGTCAATCTCTCGTTGGCTATTGCCGATCACCGTTCTCAAAACCTGTCGTTGCACATCTCCCACTACAGAGTTTGAAAATAACGGGACTTTTGGGACAGCTAAAAGACTGGATCAGTAGCCCTGAAATTGCGTCTCTGACCCGCTTACATTAAACAAGCATCGATGACAGCCGCAAGCCCCAAGTAGGCAACGACACAGGGATTTTGTCTCTTATTGCGAAAGATAAATTGCCAGAATACCTCAGACTGCCCCATCCATCCATACTTACCATTGTAAAGTTCTCCTGACCGAACTCCCTCCCTTAATATCTGCAGTCCAGCAGCATCTCATCTATGTTGTGATTTGTCAATTGCACAAATTCTAGCATGTTGAAGGTCTTGCTGGGGAAGAACTTGCTGTTGTCTGTGGGCTGAAGTCAAAGTCTCCCTGCTCCACCTCCAACATGCAGGCCATCTAGAGCAGGTTGTTCCTTCACACCTGAGACTTATGGAAGCTATTATAGTTACAGATATTGATAGCTGGGAAAAGCATGACATGGCTATCCATCTCTTCCGGGATGGGGACATGGTGGTACTGGTAGTACAAAATCCCCATGCCCACCACCTGGTAAAGGAAGCAGGACACCGTGATGTGAGGAGGAACCCCGGGGATGCTCGTCCTCCACTGTCGGGGGAAGCCATCCTCCTATATCAAGCAGCTAAAGTTTAGGTTTCTTCACAACCACAATCACTACGATGCAAGCTCTGCTAGTCTTGTGGATCTCTGAAAGACCGTTCCTTTTAACCACAACTTCTGCTACCGTACACAAGCTCCTGGTGCTCCAGTGAAGCTCAGAAAGACTGTTGGTGGCAGGGAGGTTGTCCAAAAGTAAAGGGGGGAGAGCAATCGAATCAATAAGGGTCCACTTTCCCCAGCAAAAAGGGGTGGGCTATCATCAGAAGCAGGAAAGGAGAGATGGATTGTTGATTCAGCCAATCCTTGGTGAGATCTTAGAAGAGCAGGAGATAGAGTTTCATTGGGATATGAGAAATAGTCCCACAGAGGGTTAGGTGGGACAGTGGGTTCAATCAGAGACCACAGCAATGATGCACATTGAATTCAATTATAGGAATAGAATTGCACCGGCTGCACATGTAAGAAAGTACTGTAAGTCTAGAAGCTTTATTTCCACATTATGAAGTAAAGAAACGCCTTTGGATCACAATGTTCTCCTCTTCATGACGTATAAGGTCACAAATAACACAAAGTTATGGTTTTATTGAATAGCCAGACACTGGAATCCATATTTTCAGAGACAACATATTCTTCAAAATACAGGAGAAGTTTAGGTATCAATAAATGTATGTTCTTTGTTCTTGTACTTTTTAGTTTCGTCAATGATTTTAACAAGTCATCTGTCTGGCCTTGCTCATCTAGCAAACCAGTTCCATCCATTAACTTTAAGGCTTTTGCACTATCTAATAGAAAAACAAGTCTGCATCGCCTGTATGCTTCTCCAAAACGAATATGTCAACTAGAGGGAGCTGGACTCTTAACTTTGATCAGCAGTTTACAGTGTGTTTTCTTTTTCTGCAGTCTCCCTCTCATGTGTAATACAAAATACATAATTAATGAGCCTACCTCCCTGTTTATCTCTGCTACAGACAAAGGTATAGTGGAGACTGGGCTGATGTGATTCAGGACCTAAGTTTGTTAATCCATTATCATAGGCATCTGTTCCCATTGCGATTAATTTGTTGAAGACATTTGTTGTTACAAATGTTTGAGTCAGACATTTATTGATGAGCTCTATTAAATTGTTTAAGAGCATTATATTTTGCCCAAAGAGAGCTATATATAGCCATGTTCAATCTTTATTAAAAACTAATTCAGTTTAATGTAGACTCATAGGTGGGAGAGAGCATTTGGTGAAAGACCTTGGTGAACCGTAATGAATATAATCCTCTTGTATTTGAAGAGCTAATGCTTGAGTTGGTTTTACGCCACTGTGGTGAAGTGAATTTCGACAACGGGAAAGAGCTTAGAATAATCTCTATTCCCTCTTTCCCAACCCAGGGAAGAGACAGGACTGTGCAGGACGGTGGCTGACGCTACCTTTTAGTCAGAAAATCTATCCGATTATACCTTGGGCTGGCAGAGCAGACCATAGAGTAAAACAATTAATAAAACCCGATTCAACTTCCAATCAACAATGAGATTGTGTGAACCCAAAAATTAGCCTATATGATTTTGGGTGACACTTTTACATTGAGTTGCTCTTATACCTGTATAATAACCCAAATATTACTCTAGTAACAATAACAATATTGAAGATGGCCTACAGTATAAAACAGTAAGTAGATCAGTTTAAACGGTAGAGTAGACACACAGTACATGCTCCCTTCAAACAGGGCAACACTACTGTGTCTCCAGAATATTATCTTTGCAATTATGAGAGCAAACGCCTTGGTCACCCATGGGAGGTTTAATCCTGTGGCCACTAAACCAAATTAGTTTGTGGTGATGTGAAAGCACATTTCAGTAATTAATCCCTGAGACTCTGCGATCGATAGGGCCCTGTTAGCAGTTGATGTTACTCTTCAATAACACACACCGCAAAGCAAATCAGGGGGAGGAAAATAGTTTTATTCAAAGAGAACAAATCATGCGGGGAGGTAGATGGTAGATGTTCATTCTCCCCTGTCCTCAGTGATTCTCTCCACAGAACAAAGGGACAGGATGTAGTTTTATAACCCAGCCCTAGCCTGTGGTTGACCAATTTGAATTCCTTGAAATAAAACTGGGCCAATGGCCAAATAACAAGTATCCTATTTCAGGTTCAACATATAAACAATTTGGACCAATGAGAACTTGCCATGTAGCTATGAGTCCCAGACTGAAATTCCTCCCATGTCTCTGACCATTGATATTACAGAAAAAAACACTATTTCCATTGATTGTTAGTACTCTATTGACCTCTCGTCCTCTGCGTTGTGTATTTATCTTTGAAATATTCTTATACTAGAAGTTAGCTATAGGTGCATGGTTAATACGGTCACGTCTACTCCCGTTCTGGAGCTCGATGTTGCCAGTCTACTAACTACCAGTCCTGGCAACCTTTCATTACGCACACCTGTGCCCCATTATTAGACACACCTGGACTTCATCACTACCCTGATTACGATTAGCCCTCAGATGTCATCAGTCCTTCGGTGTTATTGTTTTTTTCTCATGTTCAGTACACGTCCCATGTTTGTTATTTAGTATCTGTTCCGTATTAAACTCACCTTCTGAAGCTGCTTTTTGACTCCCGGCGTATACGTTACAGAATAACACCTCACAATATGGAAGCAGCAGCAGATTCAACCCTCTTCCAGATGGTTAATGAATAAGGTCATCTATTCCATCAACACCACGATGAGCTAGCGAAACTAAGTCCTACGCGTTTTCCACCGCCTCGACCCCACCTGCGCGGTCCCCATACACCTATCAGAGGGCCTCCTACCACAGGTCGTCACAGTGAGCCTGTCCCCTAGCCTACCCCGCCATCCACCCAGGTCAGCGATGACCGGCTGTCCCTTCCGGAAAAATATGACGGCAGTCCATCAAATTATCGTGGCTTCCTACTACAGTGCTCCCTCTATTTTGCATTTCAGACGGGAGCCCCCACCACTGAGAGGTCCACGTTTGCCATGGGAGAGGAGGAGCTGGGTTCCTATGAGAGGTTCATGGCTCTGTTCAGGGTGGTCTTCAACCATCCTCCAGAGAGGGAGGTGAGAGACTTCGCCAGCACCGGCAGGGTGCCCAGACCGCTGCGTACACCCTCACCTTTCGGACTGTGGCAGCCTCCAGCGGATGTAATAAGCTGGAGCTCCATACTTTATTACGCAGTGGACTATGCGAGGAGGTACAGATGGAGTTGGCATGTCAGGAAGACAACATATCCTTGGACACTCATCTCGCTGGCCATCCGTGTGGATAACCTTATTCGGGAGCACCGGTGTCCACCTCGCCACTCGCCTCCCTCCTTTGGCTGAGGCAGAGCCTGAACCCATGGAAGTAGGGACTCTGCGGCAGAACGGCATCGTTGGAGACAGCTGTCGCTATTGTGGCCAGGAAGGGCACCAGCTTCAGAGGTGTCCGGTGTGCCCTAACCCGGGGTCCACTAGAGCATTAGGGCAGTCCTGTGACCTTCCATCTCCCAGGGTAGGCGTGAGTATTCCAGGCCCTCGACTCCTCCCTGAACTTAACCTCATACCCGCTCTCCTCTCCTCCTCCTTTCCAAGCCCGAGATACGTGACCATTGGGATCCAGCACAATTACGCACATCACCGCACCACTCACCCTCACCGTTGGATCCATGCACCAGGAAAGCCTTGCCTTCTTCATCACCCCCACACACAAGGTAATCCTCAATCCCTTGGTCCTATGTGTCCATCAATTTTGTTACTGATCTTCCCCCAACTGATTGTTTCACCACTGTTATGGTTGTTGTGGACAGATTCTCCAAATCTTTCCATTTTATAACTCTCTATGGTCTCCTTACCGCTGTCCATGTCGCTGAGGCACTGTTCCAGCAGGTCTTCCGACACTATGGCTTTCCTGAGGACATCGTCTCCAACCGTGGTTCCCTATTCACGTCGCGGGTATGGAGAGCCTTCATGGAGAAGCAGGGGGTCATGGTCAGCTTCACATCCAGGTACTGGTGTCAGTCTAACGGGCAGGTAGAGAGGACCAACCAAGAGCTGGGGAGGTTCCTTAGGAGTCACTGGCAGGACTGGCAGGGGGAGTGGGCCCTTCCCTAGGCGTTGTATGCCCAGGACTCACTTTGTCACTCCTCCACCAGGCTGTCTCCCTTCCAGTGCGTCCTGGGGTACCAGCCGGACCTGGATCTGTGAACCCCAAGCCAGACCGAAGCTCCTGCGGTGGACGAGTAGTGGTTTGGAATGCTTCCCACATGAGGCTCCAACGCGCCGTTCTCCACCTGCTGGAAGTTAAGCCCATGGTTTGTGGGGCCATTCAAAGTCCTCCAGAGACCCAATAAGTTACTGATTACAGCAATCCACTAACTACCGGATCTCACCCTATTTTCACATTTCCCTCCTCAGACTGGTGGTACAGAGGAGTGGTGTTGGGTTCCAGTGGATGACATTCTAGATCCCAAATTCATCCGAGATTTCCACCTTAGCCATCCGGTCTGGCCTGCTCCTCACCCTCGGGGCCGCCCCCCTGGCCAGCATCCCCCTGCAGCGTGCACTGGAGCCGTGCTCCAAATACCCTGGCTCTTTCAGTGGCGCAAGGGAGGGAAGCCGGAGCAGAGCTGCTTTCACACGTGTGGAGGTAACTAATCTCTTCGGAGACTATGTGCCCCTTCTCATCATCCACTATGTATCCCGGCAATGCGATGGAAATGTCAGGCAGACCCAGTATCTGTAACTGACTGAGCTCATGCTATAAGCAAGATATAAGGCTGCCATTTTCATTATGCTGAAAGGTCATTTGAATAAGCAACGTTGAGGGAAAGGTCCTAAATCTGTCTCTCTATTCCTTACATGATAATTACCCTCTCACCAGTTGTGTAGAAGACGCCAATGTCACCATCAGCTGGAGAAAGACTCATTACAAACTGCCTTTCTACAATACTGGATTACAATTACAAAACGAAAAGGGGACACCTTGAGTAGGCAGAGAAAACCTGTTTTGGTGATTTTTGGTAATACCATTAAAATAAATAATTCACAGCAAAGTTTTGGACTCATTCAGTAGTTTTTACATGAGTATGTTCAATATCATTGGAAATTAATGTTAAGTTCAATTTATATTCTTAAAACTTAAGTTGAAAATTATGCTTTTAATAACCTTTTTGGGATAGGGGGCAGCATTTTCGCTTTTGGATGAATAGTGTGCCCAGAGAACTGCCTCCTACTCTGTCCCAGATGCTAATATATGCATATTATTAGTAGTATTGGATAGAAAACACTCAAGTTTCTAAAACTGTTTGAATGATGTCTGTGAGTATAACAGAACTCATATGGCAGGCGAAAACCTGAGAAGAAATCCAAACAGGAAGTGGGAAATCTGAGGTTTGTAGTTTTTCAAAGCTTGGCCTACCGAATACAGTGTCTATGGAGTCAAGTTGCACTTCCTACGGCTTCCACTAGATGTCAACCGTCTTTAGAAACTTGAATGAGGATTCTACTATAAAGGAGGGGCTCATGAGACCTGTTTGAGTCAGTGGTCTGGCAGAGTGTCTCAGGCTCGTGACGCGCGCTCCCGACAGAGTTAGCTCTCGTTCCAGTGCTTTTCTTCATACATAGGAATTCTCCGGTTGGAACATTATTGACATTTTATGTTAAAAACATCCTAAAGATTGATTCCATACATCGTTTGACTTGTTTCTACGACCTGTAACAGAACTTTGAGTTTTTGTCTGGACAAAGTGGTCGCGCCTCATGAGCAGGTGTACAAACAAGTGGCTATTTGGACATTAATGATGGAAATTATGGAACAAATCAGTCATTTATTGTCGAACTGGGATTCCTGGGAGTGCCTTCTGATGAAGATCATCATTTAGTGTTATTTCTAGCTTCTGTTGACTCCAAAATGGCGGATATTTCTCTTGCTGGATTGGGCTCTGAGCACCGTTCACAGATTATGCTTTTTCCGTAAATAAATAAAAATAATCTGACACAACGGTTGCATTAAGGAGATGTCCATCTTTAATTCTGTGAATAACACTTGTATCTTTTATCAAGGTTTATTATGAGTATTTCTACAAAATCACAGGATGTTTTGGAATCAAAACATTACTGCACGTAACGTGCCAATGTAAACTGAGGTTTTGGATATAAATAAGCACATTATCGAACAAAACATACATGTATTGTGTAACATGATATCATATGAGTGTCATCTGATGAAGATCATCAAAGGTTAGTGATTGATTTGATCTATATTTCTGTTTTTTGTGACTCCTATCATTGGCTGGAAAAATTGCTGTTTTTTTGACTTGGTGGTGATCTAACATATGCATTCGCTGTAAAGCATTTTTGAAATCAGACATGATGGGTAGATTAACAAGAAGTTTCTTTAATTTGCTGTATTGGACTTGTTAATGTGTGAAAGTTACATATTTCTAAAAAATATTTTTGAATTTCGTGTGCTGCCTTTTCAGCGGAATGTTGCCCAATGTCAAAACACAGTTTTAAAGTGTCCAAATAAATAACTATTACATAGAAACAGTTTGTGATATATAGAAAATATAAACATCTACACATACAGTTGAAGTCGGAAGTTTACATACACTTAGGTTGGAGTCATTAAAACTAGTTTTTCAACCACTCCACAAAATTCCTGTTAACAAACTATAGTTTTGGCAAGTCAAATCAAATCAAATGTTATTTGTCACAAACACATGGTTAGCAGATGTTAATGCGAGTGTACGAAATGCTTGTGTCGGTTAGGACGTCAACTTTGTGCATGAGACAAGTCATTTTGCCAATAATTGTTTACAGACAGATTATTTCACTTATAATTCATTGTATCACAATTCCGGTGGGTCAGAAGTTTTTTTACATACGCTAAGTTGACTGTGCCTTTAAACAGCTTGGAAAATTCCAGAAAATTATGTCATGGCTTTCGAAGCTTCTGATAGGCTAATTGACATCATTGAGTAAATTGGAGGTGTACCTGTGGATGCATTTCAAGTGCCTCTTTGCTTGACATCATGGGAAAATCAAAAGAAATCAGCAAAGACGTCTGATTTTTTTTTTGGAAAGGCCGCTCAGCAAGGAAGAAGCCACTGCTCCAAAACCGCCATCAAAAAAGCCAGACTACGGTTTGCAACTGCACATGGGGACAAAGATTGTACATTTTGGAGAAATGTCCTCTTCAGTTTTTGATTTGTTAAAAAAGTTTGAAATATCCAATAAATGTCATTCCACTTCATGATTGTGTCCCACTTGTTGTTGATTCTTCACAAAAAAATACAGTTTTATATCTTTATGTTTGAAGCCTGAAATGTGGCAAAAGGTCGCAAAGTTCAAGGGGGCCGAATACTTTCGCAAGGCACTGTAGCTAGCTTCATGTTGACAGCTAGCTAATGGCATTTATGACCTTTATTAAGAAGATGGTTAACTACCACAAACATTTGTTTCCACCTCGCATCTAAAGCTAGTCAATTGACAGTAAAGCGAGGATGAATGTCAGAAGCTAACTAGCTAACATTAATTTAGCTGCTGTCAATTGAGTTATTCTGAAATGTACTATTTATATTTCACAAACAAACTACTGTCATGCATTTTTACAACTACAAAATATGTACACAGATAAAAGAGATGATTACCTTCAGTTTGATCATTATATTCTAGTTACTTTGAAGAAATTACTTCCCTTCTCCTCTTCAAACTACTTCCTGAGATTTGATTGTTCCATCAATCTGGCCAGTGGTTGCAGCAATAGGCGGCGGTGGTTTTGGCTGATTGGTCAGGAGTAAAAGGTCCTGCCCGCAATGTTGCTCAGTGAATTTAAAAAAACTTGTGAATCTCTTTCTTTAAAAAACTTTCTACATTCTTGGTAACGTGACAACAGTTACATAACTCCAAGCGTGCGCAGATACAATCTTGAAGTGTATTTTTTTTGCTTCGCTGCAGAATATTCATAGTCGTAAATAGACTTGTAATAATTCTGAAAATAAATGATGATTGCAAATCTTATTGAATGTATTCAAATGCCAAGTCACATGTTTGCGACTGTTGTTATTTTTTTCACACATTAAGATACAAGCTTGCAAAATAAAATTGCACATTTACGAACCACACATCTCAATGTGTGACCACGAATGTCAAAATACAAATTTACAGGGTTCTATCATTATTATCCCATACACTTTGTAGTACATTTTACACTAAAATACATGTTTGACTCATATCGATGCTACATAGGTCGTTTTCAATGGGATTAGTAGGTTTTTAGGGGCAGTCGTTCTTTAAGGGGGTACACGCAATTTAGCCATAATGAGGAAGAAACTATGAAAATTGTTGAAATACTTAAGCAATTTTTTAAAATTCATAGACAATGTATGATTTTCAGTATGTATCAGATGAGATGGAGATCATCACCACTAAATAAATTATTAGGAAAAAGTAAGGAGTGCCAAAGCATTTTGTATCCTATAAAGGTGTTCAAAACAGGTTGGGGACTACTGTACTGGCATGCATCTGTTTTTATCTCTCTCCCACGTTCAGATGACATCTACGGAATATGTTAAGAGGTTGTTTTCCTCTCTTTTTAAAGGTAGCTGGCTTCAAACCACTTCCTGTCATGACTCTAAATGGCAATTATTTGTGAGCACACCCTGCAGGACCTTTGGGATTTCAGTACAGGAGGAAGGCAGCTAGCTTTAAGTATCTCTTGATTTTGGATGGGAAGGGAAAAGTTGAACACAAACTGACTCATTATCCGAGTATGTGCATAAAAGAGACAGAGCCTTGGAAGTCCCTGTGGTGAGAAGAGGGCTGCTACAATAGGTACAGTGTGCATGTGCGTGTGTGTGTGTGTGTGTGTGTATACACTGAGTATACCAAACATTAAGAACACCTTCCTAATATTGAGTTGCATGTTGACTCCAACGCTTCCCACAGATGTGTCAAGTTTGCTGCTTTTCCTTTGGGTGGGGGGACCATTCTTGAAACACACAGAAAACAGTTGAGCGTGAAAAACCCAACAGCGTTGCAGTTCTTGACACAAACCGATGTGCCTGGCATCTACTACCATTCCACGTTCAAAGGCACTTTGTCTTGCCCATTCACTTTGTCTTGCCATTCACCCTCTGAATGGCACACATACACAATCCATGTCTCAGTTGTCTCAAGGATTAAAAATCTTTCTTTACACTGTCCACTCCCCTTCATCTACACTGATTAAAGTGGATTTAACAAGTGACATCAATAAGGGATCATAGCTTTTACCTGCTCAGGGTGTGTCATAAAAAGAGCAGGTGTTCTTAAAGTTGTGTTTTATAAGTGTATCTACAGTGCATTCGGAAAGTATTCAGACCCCTTTACTTTTTCCACATTTTGTTGCGTTACAGCCCTTGTTCGAAAAATGATTAAATCAATTGTTTTCCTCATCAATCTAAACACAATACCCCCTCCATAACGACAAAGTGAAACAGGTTTTTAGACATTTTTGCAAATGTATTAAAAAAAACAAATAAAAAATACCTTTTTTACAGAAGTATTCCGACCCTTTGCTATGAGACTCGAAATTGAGCTCAAGTGCATCCTGTTTCCTTTGATCATCCTTGAGATGTTTCTACAACTTGATTGGAGTCTACATGTAGTAAATTTAATTGATTGAAAGGTCCCACAGTTGACAGTGTATGTCAGGGCAAAAACCAAGCTATGAGGTCGAAGGAATTGTCCGTAGAGCTCTGAGACAGGATTGTGTCAAGGCACAGATCTGGGAAGGGTACCAAAAAATGTCTGCAACATTGAAGGTCCCCAAGAACACAGTTACCGCTATCATTCCTAAATGGAAGAAGTTTGGAACCACTAAGACTTCTCCTAGTGCTGGCCGCCTGGCCAACCGGGGGAGAAGGGCCTTGGTCAGGGAGGTAACCAAGAAATTGATGGTCACTGACATAGCTCCAGAGTTCCTCTTTGGAGATGGGAGAACGTTCTAGAAGGACAACCACTTGGAGTTTGCCAAAAGGCAGCTAAAGGACTCTCAGACCATGAGAAACAAGATTCTCTGGTCTGATGAAAACAAAATTGAAAATTTGGCCTGAATGCCAAGCGTCACATCTGGAGGAAACCTGACACCCTCCCTACGGTGAAGGATGGTGGTGGTAGCATCATGCTGTGGGGATGTTTTTCAGCAGCAAGGGAGACTAGTCAGGATCGAGGGAAAGATGAACGGAGCAAAGCACAGAGAAATTCTTGATGAAAACCTGCTCTAGAGCGCTAAGAACCTGACTGGGGCAAAGGTTCACCTTCCAAGAGGACAAGGACCCTACAGTAAGCACACAGCCAAGACAACGCAGGAGTGGCTTCGGGACAAATCTCTGAATGTCCTTACATTTACATTTAAGTCATTTAGCAGACACTCTTATCCAGAGCGACTTACAAATTGGTGCATACAACTTATTACATCCAGTGGAACAGCCACTTTACAATAGTGCATCTAAATCTTTTTAGGGGGGTGAGAAGGATTACTTATCCTATCCTAGGTATTCCTTAAAGAGGTGGGGTTTCAGGTGTCTCCGGAAGGTGGTGATTGACTCCGCTGTCCTGGCGTCGTGAGGGAGTTTGTTCCACCACTGGGGGCCAGAGCAGCGAACAGTTTTGACTGGGCTGAGCGGGAACTGTACTTCCTCAGTGGTAGGGAGGCGAGCAGGCCAGAGGTGGATGAACGCAGTGCCCTTGTTTGGGTGTAGGGCCTGATCAGAGCCTGGAGGTACTGAGGTGCCGTTCCGCTCACAGCTCCGTAGGCAAGCACCATGGTCTTGTAGCGGATGCGAGCTTCAACTGGAAGCCAGTGGAGAGAGCGGAGGAGCGGGGTGACGTGAGAGAACTTGGGAAGGTTGAACACCAGACGGGCTGCGGCGTTCTGGATGAGTTGTAGGGGTTTAATGGCACAGGCAGGGAGCCCAGCCAACAGCGAGTTGCAGTAATCCAGACGGGAGATGACAAGTGCCTGGATTAGGACCTGCGCCGCTTCCTGTGTGAGGCAGGGTCGTACTCTGGGGATGTTGTAGAGCATGAACCTACAGGAACGGGCCACCGCCTTGATGTTAGTTGAGAATGACAGGGTGTTGTCCAGGATCACGCCAAGGTTCTTAGCGCTCTGGGAGGAGGACACAATGGAGTTGTCAACCGTGATGGCGAGATCATGGAACGGGCAGTCCTTCCCCGGGAGGAAGAGGAGCTCCGTCTTGCTGAGGTTCAGCTTGAGGTGGTGATCCGTCATCCACACTGATATGTCTGCCAGACATGCAGAGATGCGATTCGCCACCTGGTCATCAGAAGGGGGAAAGGAGAAGATTAATTGTGTGTCGTCTGCATAGCAATGATAGGAGAGACCATGTGAGGTTATGACAGAGCCAAGTGACTTGGTGTATAGCGGGGAATAAGAGAGGGCCTAGAACAGAGCCCTGGGGGACACCAGTGGTGAGAGCGTGTGGTGAGGAGACAGATTCTCGCCACGCCACCTGGTAGGAGCGACCTGTCAGGTAGGACGCAATCCAAGCGTGGGCCGCGCCGGAGATGCCCAACTCGGAGAGGGTGGAGAGGAGGATCTGATGGTTCACAGTATCGAAGGCAGCCGATAGGTCTAGAAGGATGAGAGCAGAGGAGAGAGAGTTAGCTTTAGCAGTGCGGAGCGCCTCCGTGATGCAGAGAAGAGCAGTCTCAGTTGAATGACTAGTCTTGAAACCTGACTGATTTGGATCAAGAAGGTCATTCTGAGAGAGATAGCGGTAGAGCTGGCCAAGGACGGCACGCTCAAGAGTTTTGGAGAGAAAAGAGAGAAGGGATACTGGTCTGTAGTTGTTGACATCGGAGGGATCGAGTGTAGGTTTTTTCAGAAGGGGTGCAACTCTCGCTCTCTTGAAGACGGGAGGGACGTAACCAGCGGTCAGGGATGAGTTGATGAGCGAGGTGAGGTAAGGGAGAAGGTCTCCGGAAATGGTCTGGAGAAGAGAGGAGGGGATAGGGTCAAGCGGGCAGGTTGTTGGGCGGCCGGCCGTCACAAGACGCGAGATTTCATCTGGAGAGAGAGGGGAGAAAGAGGTCAGAGCACAGGGTAGGGCAGTGTGAGCAGAACCAGCGGTGTCGTTTGACTTAGCAAACGAGGATCGGATGTCGTCGACCTTCTTTTCAAAATGGTTGACGAAGTCATCTGCAGATAGGGAGGAGGGGGGAGGGGAGGAGGATTCAGGAGGGAGGAGAAGGTGGCAAAGAGCTTCCTAGGGTTAGAGGCAGATGCTTGGAATTTAGAATGGTAGAAAGTGGCTTTAGCAGCAGAGACAGAGGAGGAAAATGTAGAGAGGAGGGAGTGAAAGGATGCCAGGTCCGCAGGGAGGCGAGTTTTCCTCCATTTCCGCCGGCTGCCCGGAGCCCTGTTCTGTGAGCTCGCAATGAGTCATCGAGCCACAGAGCGGGAGGGGAGGACCGAGCCGGCCTGGAGGATAGGGGACATAGAGAGTCAAAGGATGCAGAAAGGGAGGAGAGGAGGGTTGAGGAGGCAGAATCAGGAGATAGGTTGGAGAAGGTTTGAGCAGAGGGAAGAGATGATAGGATGGAAGAGGAGAGAGTAGCGGGGGAGAGAGAGCGAAGGTTGGGACGGCGCGATACCATCCGAGTAGGGGCAGTGTGGGAAGTGTTGGATGAGAGCGAGAGGGAAAAGGATACAAGGTAGTGGTCGGAGACATGGAGGGAGTTGCAATGAGGTTAGTGGAAGAACAGCATCTAGTAAAGATGAGGTCAAGCGTATTGCCTGCCTTGTGAGTAGGGGGAAGGTGAGAGGGTGAGGTCAAAGAGGAGAGGAGTGGAAAGAAGGAGGCAGAGAGGAATGAGTCAAAGGTAGACGTGGGGAGGTTAAAGTCGCCCAGAACTGTGAGAGGTGAGCCGTCCTCAGGAAAGGAGCTTATCAAGGCATCAAGCTCATTGATGAACTCTCCGAGGGAACCTGGAGGGCGATAAATGATAAGGATGTTAAGCTTGAAAGGGCTGGTAACTGTGACAGCATGGAATTCAAAGGAGGCGATAGACAGATGGGTAAGGGGAGAAAGAGAGAATGACCACTTGGGAGAGATGAGGATCCCGGTGCCACCACCCCGCTGACCAGAAGCTCTCGGGGTGTGCGAGAACACGTGGGCGGACGAGGAGAGAGCAGTAGGAGTAGCAGTGTTATCTGTGGTGATCCATGTTTCCGTCAGTGCCAAGAAGTCGAGGGACTGGAGGGAGGCATAGGCTGAGATGAACTCTGCCTTGTTGGCCGCAGATCGGCAGTTCCAGAGGCTACCGGAGACCTGGAACTCCACGTGGGTCGTACGCGCTGGGACCACCAGATTAGGTGGCCGCGGCCACGCGGTGTGGAGCGTTTGTGTGGTCTGTGCAGAGAGGAGAGAACAGGGATAGACAGACACATAGTTGACAGGCTACAGAAGAGGCTACGCTAATGCAAGGAGATTGGAATGACAAGTGGACTACACGTCTCGAATGTTCAGAAAGTTAAGCTTACGTAGCTTGAGATGCACAGCCAGACATTAATCTAATCGAACATCTCCGGGGAGACCTCAAAATAGCTGTGCATTAACTCTCCTCATCCAACCTGACAGAGCTTAAGGGGATCTGCAGAGAAGAATGGGAGAAACTCCCCAAATACAGGTGTGCCAAGTATGTAGCGTCATATCCAAGAAGACTCGAGGCTGTAATTGCTGCCAAAGGCACTTTATCAAAGTACTGAGTAAGGTTCTGAATACTTACGTAAATGTCATATGTCCGGTTTTTATTTGTAATAAATAATACATTTCTAAAAACCTGTTTCACTTTGTCATTATGGGGTTTTGTGTGTAGATTGATGAGGGAAAAAATGGATATAATACATTTTAGAATAAGGCTGTAACGTAACAAAATGTGGAAAAAGTCAAGGGGTCTGAATACTTCCCGACACACTGTAAAAATAAAAATACAGTTCAAGTCGGAAGTTTACACACACCTTAGCCAAATACATTTAAATTCAGTTTCACAATTCCTGACGTTTAAATCTAGTAAAAATTCCCAGTCTTAGGTCAGTCAGGATCACCACTTTATTTTAAGAATGTGAAATGTCAGAATAATAGTAGAGAGAATGATTTACTTCAGCTTTTATTTCTTTCATCACATTCCCAGTGGGTTAGAAGTTTACATACACTCAATTAGTATTTGGTAGCATTGCCTTTAAATTAACTTTGGTAAAACGTTTTGGGTAGCTTTCCACAAACTTCCCACAATAAGTTGGGTGAATTTTGGCTCATTCCTCCTGACAGAGCTGGTGTAACTGAGTCAGGTTCGTAGGCCTCGCACACGCTTTTTCAGTTCTGCCCACAAATTTTCTATAGGATTGAGGTCAAGGTTTTGAGATGGCCACTCCAATACTTTGACTTTGTTGTCCTTAAGCCATTTTGCCACAACTTTGGAAGTATGCTTGGGGTCATTGTCCATTTAGAAGACCCATTTGCGACCAAGTTGTAACTTCCTGACTGATGTCTTGAGATGTTGCTTCAATATATCCACATCATTTTCCTACCTCATGATGCAATCTATTTTGTGAAGTGCACCAGTCCCTCCTGCAGCAAAGCACCCCCACAATATGATGCTGCCACCCCCGTACTTCACGGTTGGGATGGTGTTCTTTAGCTTGCAAGCCTCCCCCTTTTTTCTCCATACATAATCTTGGTCATTATGGCCAAACAGTTCTATTTTTGTTTCATCAGACCAGAGGACATTTCTCCAAACAGTACAATCTTTGTCCCCATATGCAGTTGCAAACCGTAGTCTGGTTTTTTTATGGCGGTATTGGAGCAGCGGCTTCTTCATTGCTGAGCAAACTTTCAGGTTATTTGATATAGGACACGTTTTACTGTGGATATAGATTCTTTTCTATCTGTTTCCTCCAGCATCTTCACAAGGTCCTTTGCTGTTGTTCTGGGATTGATTTGCGCTTCTCGCACCAAGGTACATTCATCTCTAGGAGACAGAACTCGTCTCCTTCCTGAGCGGTATGATGGCTGCGTGGTTCCATGGTGTTTATACTTGCGTACTATTGTTTGTACAGATGAACGTGGTACCTTCAGGCGTTTGGAAATTGCTCCCAAGGATAAACCAGACTTGTGGAGATCAACAATTGTTTTTCTCAGGTCTTGGCTGATTTCTTTTGATTTTCCCATGATGTCAAGCAAAGAGGCACTTGAAATACATCCACAGGTACACCTCCAATTTACTCAAATGATGTCAATTAGCCTATCAGAAGCTTCTAAAGCCATGACATACTTTTCTGGAATTTTCCAAACTGTTTAAAGGCAGTATCAACTAAGTGTATGTAAACCGCTGACCCACTGGAATTGTTATTCTGTGTCTATAAACAATTGTTGGAAAAATTACCTGTCATGCACAAAGTAGATGTCCTAACCAACTTATAGTTAGTTATATAGTTTGTTAACAAGAAATGTGTAGTGTTTGATCATCGAATTTGAATGACTTCAACACAAGTGTATGGAAACTTCCGACTTCAACTGTAGATATGCTTTACTAGGAGCTGCAGTAGCTTGATTCCTCTGTCCCTGTGTGTTAGTACATTGAAGTAATGAGAGAATTTCCTCCCCAAGCTGATGTAATGCTTTAAACCTGCACTGGAAGTCATTCATTAAGGGACCACAGGGGAATTCATAAAGCTGCCATTGAAGAATACAAAAAGGCAAACAAAGGCTTCAAAGGTCCCTCTTCAAAATGAATTCCTGGCAGTGGGAGAAACCAATTAGCCACTACACAGACATCAAGCGCAATATTAAAATAAAAGGTGACTTTTTATCCCGCTTAACCTCTAAAAGTCTTAGCCGTGCCTCGGGGGGCTGGTCATACCAAATAAAATTTTATTGGTCACATACACATGGTTAGCAAATGGTAATGCGAGTGTAGCGAAATGCTTGTGCTTCTAGTTCCGATCATGCAGTAATATCTAACAAGTAATCTATCAATTTCACAACAACTACCTTTTACACACAAGTGTAAAGGAATTAATAAGAATATGTACATATAAATACAAGGATGAGCGATGGCCGAACAGCATAGGCAAGATGCAGTAGATGGTATAGAGTACAGTATATACATATGAGATGAGTAATGTAGGGTACGTAAACATTATATAAAGTGGCATTGTTTAAAGTGACTAGTGATACATTTATTACATCCAATTTGTAATTATTAAAGTGGCTAGAGATTTGAGTCAGTATGTTGGCAGAAACCACTCAATGTTAGTGATGCCTGTTTAACAGTCTGATGGCCTTGAGATAGAAGCTGTTTTTCAGTCTCTCGGTCCCAGCTTTGATGCACCTGTACTGACCTCGCCTTCTGGATGATAGCGGGGTGAAGAGGCAGTGGCTCGGTTGGTTGTTGTCCTTGATGATATTTTTGGCCTTCCTGTGACATCAGGTGGTGTAGGTGTCCTGGAGGGCAGGTAGTTTGCCCCCGGTGATGTGTTGTGCAGACCTCACCACCCTCTGGAGAGCCTTACGGTTGTGGGCGGAGCAGGTGCCGTACCAGGTGGTGATACAGCCCGACAGGATGCTCTCGATTGTGCATCTGTAAAAGTTTGTGAGTGTTTTTGGTGACAAGCCAAATTTCTTCAGCCTCCTGAGGTTGAGGAGGCGCTGTTGCGCCTTCTTCACCACGCTGTCTGTGTGGGTGGACCATTTCAGTTTGTCCGTGATGTGTACGCCGAGGAACTTAAAACTTTCCACCTTCTCCACTACTGTCCCGTCGATGTGGATAGGGGGTTGTTCCCTCTGCTGTTTCCTGAAGACCACGATCATCTCCTTTGTTTTGTTGACGTTGAGTGTGAGGTCATTTTCCTAACACCACACTCCGAGGGCCCTCACCTCCGCTCTGTAGGCTGTCACGTCGTTGTTGGTAATCAAGCCTACCACTGCAAAGTAGTGTCGTCTGCAAACTTGATCATTGAGTTGGAGGCGTGCATGGCCTCGCAGTCATGGGTGAAAAGGTAGTACATGAGAGGGCTGACAACGCACCTTTGTGGGGCCCCAGTGTTGAGGATCAGTGGGGTGGAGATGTTGTTTCCTACCCTCACTACCTGGGGGTGTCCCGTCAAAGTCCAGGACCCAGTTGCACAGGGCGGGATCGAGACCCTCGAGCTTAATGACGAGTTTGGAGGGTACTATGGTGTTAAATGCTGAGCTGTAGTCGATGAACAGCATTCTTACATAGGTATTCCTCTGGTCCAGATGGGTTAGGGCAGTGTGCAGTGTGATGGCGATTGCGTCATCTGTGGACCTATTGGGGCGGTAATCAAATTGGAGTGGGTCTAGGGTGTCAGGTACGGTGGAGGTGATATGATCCTTGACTAGTGTCTCAAAGCACTTCATGATGACGGATGTGAGTGCCCCTGGGCGATAGTCGCTTAGCTTTCTTGGGAACAGACCATGGCTATTTTAAGATGGTCATACCATGGATCCTTTTGCTAGTCCTCCTTCAATGTAGGTATGAAAATAAAAATACGAAATGTTTCTGATAAAATATTGAATTTAGCATTTACTACAATAGCCCATAGAAATACATTGAATAACACATTCATAAATGGAAAAAAAGACAGGCAAAAAAGACAGTTTCATAAGGAATAAGGTTTTGAAGTGTCTGTCCTATATCTAGGAGATTTAAGGAAGCTCAGGAAAGTGTTGTGTTTTTTTTGGAGACATATTTAACCCCTAATTTTTGTTGGCACAAAACTACCTCCATACTTCCATCCATGTGTATGAGTTACCTTCAGATGAGTCTCATGACACTTATGGGGATCGTAAAGCAAAATATCATAATTTTCATGAGAGTCTCCCCTTTCCATAGTGGGGTCCATAGGAGGTTGGTGGTACCTTAATTGGGGAAGACAGGCTCATGGTAATGTCTGGAGCGGAATAGGTGGAATGGCATCAAATGCATGAAATCATATAGTCAACATAGACACTTGAACTAACGTGCTAGTAAACCCACTCCAATCATACAGTAGAGTGTATTGTCAGCAAGCAGTTTAGCAGTTACACCAGCGGGTCCCAGTGGCAATAAATGAATAAAACCAAAAGCTTACCTTGACTTGGAAGGGGTCCCATGTTGGATAGCCATAGCCAGCTAGCTAACATAGCATCCCTCTCTGTTTGAGCTGGGTGTTTCAGTAGGCTAAACTAGCTAGCTGCTTTCGCTAACTAAGTGAAAGTAAAAAAAACATATAGCTCTCTCTCTCACTTCTTCATTTTTAAAGAAATTAATTTGTTCAAAACTGTTCAACTATTATATTTCTCTCTCTTTGAGTCAACTACTCACCACATTTCATGCACTGCACTGCTTACTAGCTGTAGCTTGTGCTTTCAGAACTGGATTAATTCTCTGATCCTTTGATTGGGTGGACAACATGTCAGTTCATGCTACAAGATCTCTGATAGGTTGCAGGACGTCCTCCTTAAGTTGTCATAATTACAGTGTAAGTCTATGGAAGGGTTGAGAACCATGAGCCTCCTAGGTTTTGTATTGTAGTCAATGTATCCAGAAGAGGACGGAAACTAGCTGTCCTCCGGCTACACGATGGTGCTACCCTACAGAGTGCTGTTGAGGCAAATGTAGACCTTCATTGACAAACAGTTTGTTTTAATCAATTATTTGGCAACGTGCATATATTTAGTATGTTTTTATCTAAAAGGATTTTGAAATTCATGATGGTTCTCCCCTTCCTCCGCTGAGGAGCCTCCACTGGAGTATAGGATGTGTCCAAAACATTATTTGTGTATGAGTAAAGGCCTTAACTTTTAAAAGTGATATGTTCACTGGACAGTTACTTTAAGATCACCCTTCTCCAATCAATGGTGTTTAAAACAGTGTTTTTATACTGACCGTCCAGGGGAGTTTTTTCCAATTACACAGTCCTTTGGTGTGGCGTAACTGTCATCAGGCTGCAGCCACAGGCTTGAGTTAACTAATTAAGCCCACTTCACCCTGTAATGGGTGTGTTAAAATGCATGAGAAATTCCATCTCAAAGCCCCTGTAAACATTGTCTCAGCTACATCCTGTGACATCCACTCATGGGATCATTTCCCTTATTCCCCCTCCCAATTACAAAAGTCACTCTTTTAGCTAGCTACATTACTTACTGTAGTTCCAATGGCTCAGTGGTTTAGAGCTAGAGTATGGTGTTGTTTACATCAGGGTTGTGGGCTTGTCTAACAACTACAGTAAAGGAAATCTACAGTAATATTAGTTAGGAAGAGGTACTATTAGACGTTTCACTCCAAATCTCAGTCTTGTTGCTACACTGCTTTTCTCTCTATCACCCCAGGTGCTGTAACCTCACTGAGGACAGTTTGGAACACAACTAATCATTTTGGACGCAGTTACTCTGTTCAGGATTGTATTTTTCCTTCGATGTTGCTTGAGGCCATATGGTTTCATCTAGTTGACCTTAGTTTACACCTGCCTTCATTGTGTTGGGTGCATTTGGGCAGATCTCTGTGTTTTGCTGGACCCCTCCTTTAGAAAGACAGTGAAGTGAGGCTTCGATACTGTCTTCATCTGAGAGATGCCTCTTTAACAAGCTCTCTAGTGAGCCTCAGAGCTATCCTGCTTCTTCACTGTACATCCGCCCAGAACATACTGACAGTATCTCAATACAATTCTGTCTTCCACACAAGACGTGAGACACACACACGCACTCCTCTGCTGTAAGTACCCTGTCATTCTCAGCCACCCACTCCAACCCCAACTCTCCTACAGGTACATATTATATTAACATTGAAGCATGTTACAGTGCAGTGTTTTATGCTATTTAGTATGATATGTACTGCTCATAAACCCCGGGATGGTTTTGCTAAATGATTACCATTCTTTCTACAGTGGGGTCCACAATGATTGGATTCCTTGATAAATATGAGCAAAAAAAGACTAAAAGAAGTACAATGCAAATACTGAGCTATATGCAACTAATACAATTACTCAGAAAAAAAAAACTAATCTCAATTCCAACCACAGGTTTTCAATGGGGTTCAAGTCCGTAGACTGAGATGGTCATTGCAAAAAGTAGATTTTGTTGTCAATTATCACATTTATTTATAAGGTCCTTCTTACATCAGCTGATGTCACAGAGTGTTGTACAGAAACCCAGCCTAAATGATCAATTTCTTTGTGGATTTTGACGTGTGCTTAGGGTAAATGGGGGAAGATATCTCAATTGTCAGAGGGGAGAGACTTCTGTCTTTCTCATCCAATGGGTTTTGAGAAGGAGATGAGGAGAAAGGAAGCGAGTAGTATGTCATTGAGATCTTCCCTGGATAAGTTGAAAAAACAACCTAAATCTCTAAATCTCACACTATCCCTTTAACAAGGGCCCCAGGACCAGTGGAATTAAAATAGCCCCATAACATCAATGATACACCAGTATATTTTACAGTAGGGATGAAGTGTTTTCTGCATATGCATTGTTCTTTCGAAGGCCAAACCCACCATTGGTGTGCATGGTCAAAGAGCTCTATTTTCCTCTGACCATAGGACTGCCTGGAGTTTGCTAAACAGCAATCGCACTTGAATTGGAATCGGTGCTATGATCATATGACATGAAAATAGAGGTCCTCACACCTACTGTAAAATATGATGATGGTTCTTTGATGTTATGGGGCTATTTGGCTTCCACTGGTCCTGTGGCCCTTGTTAAGGTCAATGGCATCATTAACTTTACCAAGTATCAGGACATTTTAGCCAAAAACCTGGTTGCCTCTGCCAGGAGGCTGAAACTTGGCACAGGTGAATTGTCCAGCAAGACAACAACTCCATTGAAAACATGTGGTTTGAATTGAAGAGGGATCTAGAAATATTTTCTACGGGGGACAGTCTAAAATCCCTCCCAATGTGTTCTCCAATCTCATAAAAACAGTTGATAAAAAGGCTCGGTCTTGTTATTCTCGCAGGGGGAGGATTCTGGAGTATTGAAAACAGAGGATCCAATCATTTTGACCCTTATCTTTTTTTTAATTAAAAAATATATATATATTTGTAAAAAATAATATTTCTCTGAGCAATTGTATTAGTATAAATATTTTTTTTAGCATACGATATAGCTCAGTATTTGTATTATTTATTTCATACAGTCTTTTTTGCTCATATTTATCAACAGAACCAATAATTCCGGACTCCACTAATAGGATTTACATTAGCGTTAGCAGAGTTACTGGCTTGACATTTTATCCAGTGAATAAGCCTGTGGAGTTAATTTGTGGATGATGGGGATAGAGAGTTAGTCTGCCGATTGCTACATCTCTCTGTAGATGAATCAAAAAGCTATTATTTTGTTGCCAAACCTGAATGAATAGCGTCTGGCAGCAGGTGGCAATGTTAATTTATTGAGGGGACATGGTCAGTGGAAACTGTCCTTGCTTTGATTCTGGCTCGATGAATAGAGAGAAAGATTAGAGACACTCCTATAGGAGTGATATGACTAATTGATCTAAAAATGTATACAAAAACAGGACATTTAGTGTATTTTGTCATATTAATGTTATTAACATGGGGAACATTGAAAATGTAGTAGGCCATTCAAGTCAAGATGATGGGGATTTTTCCCACGCCCACAAGGTGCACTATAAGTGGTCAATTTGAATTGTACACTGATTGATTCATCATCGACTGGAGCTTCAATCGTCCATCTAGGCTGATCTGAATCTCAAGAGTTGCCTTAATACGCTTTTTAAATACCTCACGCGGTCTTGTCCTTGATTTAGACTAAGTAGGGGAGAATGACATTTTGGATAAGTATGGTGTTTTTTATTCGTAATGGCAATGCACACACCTAAAACATTACTCAGGCAACAGATGACATTGATTAAATGCACAGCCTGGAAGGTTTTGACGGCAGCCCCGGCCGGCTTTACTCATACATACACTGTGTATTCTCATACAAATACCAAAGTATTCCATCATAGTGCAACTATTGAGCCACAAATAATTCTCTTAACATTCACAAACACGCTATCAGCTCACGATCTGCCCATGTCAGCACAGACAAGTGAGTTTGTTTTATTTATTTATAGGGGACAATGCACATGAATCAACATCAATATTACAATAATGCAACATCCATGTAAATGTGCCGGGCTTAGCCAAAAGCTAATTTGCACCCGTAGGACATGTACACAACCACAATACAACTACTCATTAAAACAATACAAAATACAAATATATTACATCCAATAATATGACATATAATTCTAACGACAACAACAACACTATCACCAACTGGCGTCTTACATATGAGGAACCACAGATAACTCATGTGTACAAGTTTGGATTGATTTTAGCCATGTTTTCAATTCAAGTTCAATCAGTGCAACAACTCTAGTCCATGGGCATTGTATTCCAGTATATTGTAGCTCTAACAGAGAAGGCATATTGGCCGATGTTACTGTGTGGAAAAGGGACAACGCAATCCCCTCTGCCCTTGTTATCCCGGAGTTGTTTTCCTTGAGCGCGATATGCCGGCATAGGGGTGGAGCGGCAGACCATGCAGGATCTTAAAGACAAGGCTTTCATCTACAATACATAATGCTTTAAGCTATCCAGACTAAGTCAATTATGTTTTGTAAATTATATAACGGTGGTAACTGTTTAGTTTGTTATCAAAAATCTTACGACTTTGTTTGTAAAGTGATTCAATTGGTTTCAGAATAGTAGCTCCTGCTTGTGACCAGCATGTGAGGTAATATCTCAAATTTGAGAAGATCATATAGCGTGCATATACAGTTTGGCAGCCTCCAGGGGAAGGAAAGGTCTTAGAAACCTAAAGTTGGATAATCCAAACTTAACTGTATTGACCACCTTCTTCACATGTTTTTTAAATGTCCAAAATGAGACCAAGATACTTAAAGTTAGACACAACTTTCAGATTCTCCCCATGAACAAGAACAGCTCGTCGGGAAGAATCAATGCAAACAGTCTTGTGTATATTTAAATGCAGGCAAGAATTAATCATCCATTTAGAAACATTTACCATAGCTTCAGTTAACTTATGAATAACCAATTGTCTATTTGTTGAGTGTACATACAGAACAGTATCGTCAGCATCGTCAGCATGTGGGCAAGCAAGTGGGAGATCATTTATATACCGTAGATGGTAAACAGAAGGGGGCCTAATAATGACCCTTGTGGGACCCCGATGTTATAGTAAAGAGAGTCCGACTGAGTGTCCCCCAAACAAACCCTTTGACTTCTGTTTGTCAGATAGGAATACATCCAACTAATGACTTCAGTGGACACATTAAGGGAGGATAGTTTGGGTAGGAGGAACCTCATGATTCACTGTATCAAAGGCCTTTCTAAGATCCAAAAAGACTGCACCGACTTCACCACCTATGTCCAGTTTAGATTTAATGCACTCCAGAAAATAGCAATTGGCTGTTTCGAGTTTCCCTGAATGAGGTGATCAGTCAGATGATCAGCCACCCATCTTGCAGCTGCTTTTGCGAGCACTGGAAGAATGCTTATAGGTTGGTCATTTCCCACCAGTGTTGGGTCACCAGATTTTAAAACAGGTATCACTGCAGCAGACTTCCAAGCATTGAGGAAGAATCCATATTTGATGGACAGATTCACTAGATGTACAATATGGGAAATCAGAGAATATTTGTGTCTCTTCAGGAATACGGTGTTTAGACCAAATACATATTCTGTTCTAGAGCTCCCGGAGAGGCTAATAATACTGTCCACTGCTGACAATGAGATTTCAGGGATTGTGAATAATAGTTTATTATTATTATCTATGGGAGTGAGGACTGTGGTCTTGGTTGAAAATCTTTGAGCCAGTTCCCTGACAGAGTCAACAAAACATTGTTAAAGGTGGTGGATATGAATTTGGAGTCTTTAATTAGAATCCCATTAACCTTTAATTCAGGATGTTCTTTGGACTTTTCAGCTCCTTTCCCTGTTAGTTTGTTGAGATTTTCCCACTTTGCCATTTCCTTTTGTTTCATTGATCACTCTAAGAAATGACTCTGCTTTTGCTTTTTAATATTCCTAACCACCTTAGTTCTCAGTGATGCATATGTCACCATTCTTACCAGACGTCAAGGCTTTTTTCAAGGAAAAATCCTGTTCTCTCCTCTGCCTCCCGAGGTCCTCGTTGAGCCATGGTAGAGAGGTTTTCCGTCTTGGCTTACTTTGAAATGTCCTACTAAAAGAGGTATCCACTTTGTCAATAGCTGACAGAAATGTTCTGTATACAGACTCTGGGTCGTCATTGCTTAATTAACAGATCAGACCAGTCAATTTGACTTATAGGTGCATCGTAGTTACTCTGCTCACTTTTCTGGATTTTTTTATCGTACTGTTGCACATTAATATGGTTCTTAATTCTCTTTTTATTGAGCTTTCTAACCACCAATGTAATATTGTGGTCAGATATGCCAATTGGTAAGTTACTGGACATAATTATTCAATCAGGTTTTTCTGATCAATTTGAGTCTTGGATGACTGTGTTACACTGGTTGGACCTTGTATTATTTGATTCAGGTTGAAATAATCTGTGATCACTGAGGTTTTCCATGCAAGTTTTGTTTTCCCAGTATATATTGAAACCCGGAAAGGTCACAGTTCTAGCCATCACTCTGGTTGTAATTCCAATAGTGTCCACAAGATGGCAGCAGTGTATGTGCAAAGTTTCGGATGTATAACTTGAAGTATGAGTGAACTACAAGACTTTTAGTGTGAAGTCCACAGGTACATATGGGCAAATCGTGAAGGAGACATTTGCATTCATGTTACATTTTTCTGCAAGAATATTGTCAAATCTGTATACCTGGACTTTGATTGAGCATTCCAAGTATTTGGAATCAACATTTACAAAACAACCAGTTTTCATAACTCTGAATATCCCTATAATTTTTGTCCAAAATGAAAAGGCATGCTGTCTTACAAGGTTAGTACCTACATTTTACAACATATAAATGGTTTCCAGATACTCCCGTATTGCCCAGCTCATTAGCTATCTAGCTAGCTTTGTTTGACCACGATTGGTGCTTATTTGACAAAGATACAGTCGTTCAAATGATGACTGCCCGCATCAATGGTGTGCCATGAAGGCGTCGCTCTCTGACCAAATATGGTGTCCTATAGGATATACTACACCCCTAATGATATAGTGAAGTCTTGTTACCTTCTAGGATCGCTGAGGAATACATTCAAATGTGATTTGACTCGTTGAAACAGCGTTTAGGGTGAGATTCTCACAGATTCCTTTCTTTGCAACGAGTGGAAATCCAAAATCGATCGTGCATGTAATATGGACCTTTTTTAGGATATGAAAAGGGATGTTTTCTAGCAAAACAACACTTCATGTTATTTCTGGGACCCTTTGGATGATAAATCAGAGCAAGATTTCAGAATGTAAGTACACATTTTACCTTCAGCGGTGAATGTATCAAACCTATCACAGTGAAAAAAGTGTTTTGTTGTTGGGAGCTCTCCTCAAACAATAGCATGGCATTTTTTTTGCAGTAATAGCTACTGTAGGTACTAAAACATTCCCAAACCAGAAACCGTGGATTGATGGCAGCATTCGCGTGAAACTGAAAGCCCGAACTACTGCTTTTAATCAGGGCAAGGTGACCGGAAACATGACCGAATACAAACAGTGTAACTATTCCCTCCGCAAGGCAATCAAACAAGCTAAGCGTCAGTATAGAGACAAAGTAGAATCTCAATTCAACGGCTCAGACACAAGAGGTATGTGGCAGGGTCTACAGTCAATCACGGATTACAAAAAGAAAACCAGGGGCCTCCCGGGTGGCGCAGTGGTTAAGGGCGCTGTACTGCAGTGCCAGCTGTGCCATCAGAGTCCCTGGGTTCGCGCCCAGGCTCTGTCGTAACCGGCCGCGACCGGGAGGTCTGTGGGGCGACGCACAATTGGCCTAGCGTCGTCCGGGTTAGGGAGGGCTTGGTCGGTAGGGGTGTTCTTGTCTCATTGCGCACCAGCGACTCCTGTGGCGGGCTAGGCGCAGTGTGCGCTAGCCAAGTGCACAGTGTTTCCTCCGGTGCATTGGTGCGGCTGGCTTCTGGGTTGGATGCCCACTGTGTTAAGAAGCAGTGCGGCTTGGTTGGGTTGTGTATCAGAGGACGCATGACTTTCAACCTTCGTCTCTCCCGAGCCCTACTACAACAATTGGATACCATGAAATTGGGGAGAAAAAGGGGTCAAATTCAAAACAAAAAAAAAGAAAACAAGCCCAGTCACGGACCAGGATGTCTTGCTCCCAGGCAGACTAAATAACTGTTTTGCCCGCTTTGAGGACAATAACACTGTTTAACAGTCTGATGGCCTTGAGATAGAAGCTGTTTTTCAGTCTCTCGGTCCCAGCTTTGATGCACCTGTACTGACCTCGCCTTCTGGATGATAGCGGGGTGAACAGGCAGTAAAATATATCACTAGCCACTTTAAACAATGCTACCTAATATAATGTTTACATACCCTACATTATTCATCTCATATGTATATGTATATACTGTACTCTATATCATCTACTGCATCTTTATGTAATACATGTATCACTCGCCACTTTAACTATGCCACTTTGTTTACATACTCATCTCATATGTATATACTGCACTCACTTGACGTTACGTTACGTGCTGCATGATTTACAACTGCCCCGTTGACGGAACGCCAATCCTCTTAAGCATGGAATTTAGATGGTCATAAAACGAGATATCCGATGTTGGTGGTCGATATAATCCAATAATAGTGAGAGACATATGAGGGGAGAGGAAGACATTCAGCCTCATACATTCAATGTCATTGGCATGTTTCCATATGGTAGGATTGCATTTAAAGTAATCTTTCATGTACATAAGCAATCCACCCCCTCTGCCCTCTTTCCTGTCCCTCCTGAATATGGAATATCCAGGGACATTAAAGCAGAAATAGGAGAAGATTTCTTCGGCCGTGTCTCAGAGAAACAGACAAAAAATGTAGATTAGAGTCATTCAATAAATGTTCCACCTGTTCACTCTTAGAAATAATGCTATGAATATTCAGATGACCTCCCAATATACCTTGAAACCAGGGTCCCAGAGCATTTTAGCTTGATTAACGGTTTGAAATAGTTTCATGGTACAATGTTTTCTAATACCTGGGTATTAGGGAACTGAGTTTCTGTCTCGAAGGCAGGCTTTGTTCAGGACATGTATCAAGAGTTGGCATTAAAATTAAATTATCAGCAGATTGCTCATCCTCTTGAAAAGCCATGTTAGCGACAGAAGTTATGCTCACATACACAGCATGTCCTTATCTGATCCAGATCATATAGGTTACGCAAATATAGAGTATTTCAATCCTTTATAAATGATTTCGGTCTGGATGGCTAATTAGTGCGATTATATTTAGGGAAAGCTGTATTTTCCTCCAGCCTTACTTGTAATGCCTTTTCCCAATGTGCTAGCATTGAGATTAAGGGCCCAATTTTGTTCAATCAGGTGAGGTGTAGATGCATAAAATATTACTTCACAAGATATCCCTTGCTTGGTGCTAGGCTTTTGACTGCACTAGAAGTGAAAACGAACACACACAGTGGATCTATGCAGTAAAGGATGACATACAGTTTTGTGAGGGAGTGTCGTGTAAAGGCTATGCACCCCCCTGCCTGCTCCCAAGCTTCCATGACCAATACCATAGAGGCTGGAAAACCAGCCTGTGTAGCCTTGATAAATACTCTCAGGGAAAAGCTGCGCCTGCTCCTGTCTGCCTGACAGTAGCTGCCATTTACTGCCTCCACATCAACACTGCGAGCAATTTGAACGGCTATCATCATCTTTTCTTTTGTCCTTGTCACTGTCGAGGAGAGAGTGAAACCGAGAGAGGATGGAATTTATTATAATACAGCGCTAGGGATCTAAGCTAAGCTAAAGATTCCTGTGCATGATAGGCTACGCAATAAGCCATTTCATCAATATACCGCTGCCATCATATGCAGTCAATATCTTGGTTGCTCCCTAGTGTATGTATATACATATATATATATATATATATATATATATATATATATATATATATATATATAGCCTCTTTCATATACACACAGTACATGTCAAAGATGACATGCATTTCCAACCATGCCTGTTCATGTTAATGATCAATTGGCTTGTTGATCTCTTTGTCTTCAAATGGATCGTATCTGTGAGGCTCCAGCTGTTGGTTGGCAGACAGCATGTTAGATAGAGAATACACAGGAATAGCAGCCCTGTTTTAACCAGTCTATGATATCATATCAAATCGAGCTCTATTTATACAGCACATTTCAGATATGATATTGTACTATATGCATGATGAAGTTGCTTTGGATAAAAGTGTCTACTAAATGGCATATATACAGTATTATTATATTATATGTTACATTAAATTAATTATGTATACCCATCATTAGATACATAGATCCCATCTATGAATTTAAGTGTCTCTCCAGTTCTTCATGCCCGGGCGTCATGCACCCCAACCATCTTAGGGGGCACAAATTATGTGAAGATAGTTAAAGGATGGTCTGGAGGGGGACTAGTTGGAGAACACCTGAAACACCTTTTTACTGAAATCTAGAGCCATAATCATTATGCTTCATTCTAGGTCAAAAATATGTTTATTTCTCTGCATATCTCAGTATAACTCTTGACTGGTCTAAATCAAATAAAATTATATTTTATTTGTCAAATGTGCCGAATACAACAGGTGTAGTAGATCTTATAGTGAAATGCTTACTTTGCAAGCCCTTATCAACAATGCTTTAGGAAGTTAAGAAAAAAAAAAAAGTACGTAAAAAATAGATCCTCACATACTATGAACTTACTAATACTTTTTAACGTATAACAGGCTATGAATATTTCCTTTAATCTGTCACATATACAGGGAGTAGTGATCCAGCGTCAATGTGCGGGGGCACCGGTTAGTCAAGGCAATTGAGGTAATATGTACATGTAGGTAGAGTTTAAGTGAATATCCATAGATTATAAACAGAGAGTAGCAGCAGGGTAAAAGAGGGGTCTGGGTAGCCCTTTGATTAGCTGTTCGGGACCTTGACTTGGCGCTCCGGTACAGCTTGCCGTGCGGTAGCAGAGAGAACAGTCTATGACTAGGGTGGCTGGAGTCTTTGACCATTTTTAGGGCCTTCCTCTGACAATGCCTGATGCAGGAAGCTTGAACCCAGTGATGTACTGGGCCCTACGCACTTTGTGAATGTTGACCTGTTTAAAGGTCTTACTCACATCGGCTGCGGAGAGCGTGATCACACAGTCGTCCAGAACAGCTGATTCTCTCAAGTATGTTTCAGTGTTACTTGCCTCGAAGTGAGCATAGAAGTAATTTAGCTCGTCTCGTAGGTTCGTGTCACTGGGCAGCTTGCCGCTGTGCTTCCCTTTGTGGTCTGTAATAGTTTGCAAGCCCTGCCACATCCGAAGAGTGTCAGAGTCGGTGTAGTACAATTTTTAGTCCTGTATTTACGCTTTGCCTGTTTGATGGTTCGTCGGAGGGCATAGCGGAATTTCTTATAAGCTTCCAGGTTAGAGTCCCGCTCCTTGAAAGCGGCTTCTCTACCCTTTAGCTCATTGCAAATGTTGCCTGTAATCCATGACTTCTGGTTGGGGTATGCACGTACGATCACTGTGGGGACAACATCATTGAGGCACTTATTGATGAAGCCAGTGACTGATGTGGTGTACTCCTCAATGCCATTGGAAGAATCCCAGAACATATTCCAGTCTGTGCTAGCAAAACAGTCCTGTAGCTTAGCATCTGCTTCATCTGACCACTTTCTTATTGACCGAGTCACTGGTGCTTCCTGCTTCAGTTTTTGCTTGTAAGCAGGAATCAGGAGGATAGAATTATGGTCAGGTTTGCCAAATGGAGGGCGAGGGAGAGATTTGTACGCGTCTCTGTGTGTAAAGGTGTAAAGGTGGTCTAGAGTTTTTTTTTTTACCTCTGGTTGCACATTTAACATGCTGATAGAAATTAGGTAAAACTGATTTGAGTTTCCCTGCATTAAAGTCCCCAGCGACTAGGAGTGCCGCCTCTGGATGTGCGTCTATGTCCTCCTGAATGGTGTTTTATTTTTTGTAAGAAACGAAATATTCTCTGCATCTTTGCTGAACTCTGGGTAAAATATTGAAAGGAATGTTGTAAGGAATGTGAGTCTTATTCAGTACATTTAGTAATTGCTTGCTTTTGTAAAGTCCGTCAACCTTGCCAGCACACATGCCAGCTAAGATAGTTAGAGAAGCTCGCTACTCTAACTTGATTGATTGCCTGAAATGGCATCTTGGTAGCTTTGGGAGATCGGGAACCTGTCTGGGCGAGCGAAAGCCAACTTCATAAAATCGCTAGGTAGCTAATAGTATCACAGAAAAAAAGAGGGAAAAAATGAAATACAAATATTTTCAACAACTCAACGTTCATGATTCTCATTAGAAAACAGTCTAGGATTTGGTATATAAGTGCCATAGTTAAAATAGATATATGATCATCATTGTTTTAATATCATTACTTAATGGACAACTTCATTAAGAAACCAAGTGGCAGGGCTGCAGTGTTGTTGTTTTTCCAAATCAAGGAGTGGGCTTTTAATACAGATAGACCACTGATGTGCTCTGATGGATAGGAAATTGAACAGATTTGGTTTCAGGGCTGAAGTTTTTTAATTTGTGAAGGATCCTTAGCGGAAAACCCTCTCTTGTGTCTCTGAAGAAGGGCGAGAGAATGAAGGGATGCAGCACAAGGAAAGCCCCTCATCTATCTAGTAGCTGTCGAAACACAGCAGTGTAAAAAATAAGCTGTGTTTAAAGGATGGCAACTATTCATGCATAGCTTTTAGACTGTCAGCTACGCTAAACAATTCCATGCACAAACAGAGTTTATTCTATGCGCATACACAGTTGAATTTTGCTTTACAAATGTGACTGTTTAAATACAGATGAAGAATTACCAACCAACCAACCAACTGGATTTTTATAAAAGTTTTAAGTCCAAGCTGATTTATCCTGTATTTGTCATCGGATCCCACTCCTACGCTTGCAGCAATGTGTGTGGGCTTCAAGTGTCGAACCAAGGTCTCATTTAATGCTGCAGTCACTATGTAAAGTAGATTAAATATATGTAAACAGAGGCACACATCTGAGTTGGATATGCCTAGCAGGGTAGAAACAGACTTGCGCTACTGTAACCTGCACTCTCTTTAATTCATGTTCGGTGTTATTCGTCATTAAGGGTTGCTCACCACCTGAGAAAGTGTGTTGGCATGACGAAACAGAGTTTACTTTACTCTGCATTAATTATCATGGGCATTTCTGACTCACACTATCCTCTCCAGTAGTAGGGCAATAATTGGCATAATGGATTAGTTTCAGACAGTGGTAATTTTTTTTCAGGTGTTCAAATTGCTTTAGTATAGGCTACGTGACCAAGAGTATGTGGACACCTGCTCGTCGAACATCTCATCTCATTCCAAAATGATGGCCATTAATACGGAGTTGGTCCCCCCTTTGCTGCTATAACATCCTCCAACCTTCTGTGAAGGCTTTCTACTAGATGTTGGAACATTGCTACAGGGATTTGCTTCCATTCAGCCACAAGAGTGTTAGTGAGGTTGTGCACTGATGTTAGGCGATTAGGTCTGGCTCGCAGTCGGTGTTCCAATTGATCCCATAGGTGTTCGATGGAGTTGAGGTCAGGGCTCTGTGCAGGCCAGTCAGTTCTTCCACACAGATCTTGACAAACCATTTATGTCTGAACCTCCCTTTGTGCACGGGGGCATTGTCATGCTGAAACAGGAAAGGGCCTCCTCCACCAAACTTTACAGTTGGCACTTGCATTGGGGCAGGTAGCGTTCTCCTGGTTTGGCATCTGCCAAACCAAGATTTGTCCGTCACATTGCCATATGGTGAAGCGTGACTCATCACTCCAAAGAACATGTTTCCACTATGGCGGCGCTTGGCATTACACATGGTGATTTTAGGCTGTGTGTGGCTGCTCGGCCATGGAAACCCATGTCATGAAGCTCCCAACGAACAGTTCTTGTGCTGACGTTGCTTCCAGAGGAACTCGGTAGGGAGTGTTGCAACCGAGGATAGACCATTTTTACACGCTACGCGGTTCAGCACTCGCCAGTCCCGTTCTGTGAGCGTGTGTGGCCTATCATTTCACGGCTGAGCCGTTGTTGCCCCTAGACGTTTCCACTTCACAATAACAGCAGTTACAGTACAGTTGACCAGGGCAGCTCTTGCATGGCAGAAATTTGACGAACTGACTTTATTTAACTAGGCCTGTCAGTTAAGAGCAAATTATTTTTTACAATGACGGCCTACACCGGCCAAACCCGGACGACACTGGGCCAATTGTGCGCCGCCCTATGGGACTACCAATCATGGCCAGGTGGTGATACAGCCTGGATTCTACTGCCAATGTTTGTCTATGGAGATGGCGTGGCGGTGTGCTCGATTCTATACACCTGTCAGCGACGGGTGTGGCTGAAATAGACACATACACTCATTTGAAGGGGTGTCCACATACACAATATACACAAAAGTATCTCACCTCATCCTATACAATGTGTAGCACCCACCCATATCATCATTATAATACATACGGGTATTGTATGCTGAAGCACTCCAACTAAAACACAACACCTACTCACATAGAAGTAATCCAGAGCTTGTGGAATAGGGATTAGCATTCAATAAAACAGCTGCCAATGTAGACAGTGTGGTGGTTGTTGATACATTGACAGTGTATGCAAATGAAAGCTAGCTTTTGTACAGTTCAATGATAGAGGTTTAATTCACACACTGTTTGATCGCGATGCTTGGAAACGTTTGATCATTTCAGTGATAAAATGGATTTTGGATTTCCTCTAAATAGGGGGAAAGATGTCCCGTGGGATGGTAATTCAAGAACAATCCTCTTTGCTGGTGAAGAAGGGGTTGTAAATGAATGTCCTTTTCCTTCTTCTGCTGTTAAAAGTGAATACCCTATGAGTCAGTGAATGTTTCTTTTTCATTCCCCCAGCCCACCCAATGGATGCCACTTGATTTTCCCCAAATCAATACAATACAACCAAGTGCCGGAGGCAATGCTCTCATTGTATTGAACACGTCTCAATTGTGATTGCTCTTGGAGATAAAATGTGATCCTAGCCATGTTTTTTTACTTAGGTAGGCTATATAAAAAAATATAAAGCTCATAAGCTCATATGCTGTGTGTAAAAATGTATGACATAGTTGTTGCTTTAGGATTAGCTACCCCAAATTAGCCTTTATTACCTAACATTAAAATTTGATAAGTAAAGATGAATATATTGTGTGTTTTATTGGCAAGGGGCTAGAAGAACAATATCACCTACTGGGTTTCAATGTGCAATCTGCTGAAAGTACTCCAATGCCTTCTCCTCACCAAACACCACTCTAGCGGAGGATGTGGCATTTCATACAAAATCCTACCCATGTTTTGTGTGAGCGTGCTTGCTCCCTCCCATGCAGCTCCCTAAGTCTGGTTAGAATGAGGGAAAAAAAGGCTGATGAAGCCTTTTAATGAGTCCAGGTCACGGGGTTACGTTCTATTGTAGTCATGTGAAAGCAATGCATATGCACAATGTCATACAGACGAGCGGTTTTGGCCAGGCAATACAGTGAAGGGCGAACTGGGAGAAATATTTTGCCCTGGCATTTCAGCCACACCAGCCACACCAGCACCCCCCTCCACACTGACACACAACACAGGCAACTATAGTACAGTGTTTCTCAACTTTTACTGTACCAGTGACCAGTGAAACATAGTCATCCTCCTTTATTAACCAGGACTTTTTAACCAGCTCATGTTTGGGAGAAATACAACATGTAAAAGCAGCGCTGGAGATTCATCTCACCACAATAACTGTGCCTCTGTTGCCTCCATGTTGGCAGTCTGTCTCTACATCTTCTCTGCTGTCCCTCCGTCTCCCTGTCACTCCGTCCATCTTTGCTTCTCCTTGTGCTCTCATTTTCACTCTGTCTGTCTGCCACTCCTAAGTGTTAATTGCTATGACATATAGAGCCAACATATTAAGGAACTGCCAGTACATCTGAGTCTTTCTGTTTTCTTCCAACTTCAACTTCACTCACCTCTGAGCTGTCTCTGCTAAGCCTTGCATCCTTTCTCACAGCACTGGTACCAGCTGACCAGGGGGCCACACTGCTTGTGCTGGGCCCAGCAACATGCTAGTTGTAAATGTATAAACACATTTATTAGATAAAGAATAAATATTACTGAATAAATACTTAATAGATGACCACTAGCTCATAATACCTTATGAAAACCTAACTACTGGCTGTCACACATGTATATATATTTCCTTACTCATCCTGTGTTGTGTTTTTGTTCTTTTACCAGGTACTGCAGGAATGTCTACCAATGGCACGTCAATCTTATGGTGAGAAATTACACTGGTCACCCAAAACATTTATAAAGTATAAGTAGCGCTCACTTTAGAAAATGGACTGCAAAAATACTTTGCTAATGACTAGTAAATGGTTTATTAATGTGAGGGCAATGATTAATAAAAGGTGAATGCAATTTATAAATGCCTTATAAATGGTTTATTACGGATCCTTAAAATAAAGTGTTCCCCATCCTAGTAGTGAAATCACTGAATAAATTCCTTATAGATGACCAGTGGCTTATATAATACCTTCTAACAGCCTAACTACATATTTCAAATGAGTGCATTTCAAGTGTTCACCCCTACCCACTTTAGATACAGATACTCACACCCCTTGACTTTTCCCACGTTGTTGTGCTGCAGCCTGAATTTAAAATGGATAACATTTAGATTGTGTCAGTGATCTACACACAATACCACATCATGTCAAAGTGGAATTATGTTTTTAGAAATGCTTACAAGTCAATAACTATTCAACCCTTTTGTGATGGCTAGCCTAAATGCGTTCAAGAGTAAAAATGTGCTTAACAAGTCACATAATACATTGCATGGACTCACTCTTTATGCAATAATAGTGTTTTACATGATTTTTTAAATAATTACACCATCTCTGTACCCAACACGTACAATTATCTGTAAGGTCCCTCAGTCGAGCAGTGAATTTCCAGCAAAGATTCAACCACAAGACCAGGGAGATTTTCCCATGGTTCACAAATAAGGGCACCTATTGGTAGATGAAGAAAATCATTAAAAAAAGCAGACCTTGAATATCATTTTGAGCATGGTGCAGTTATTAATTAAAATCAAATCAAATGTTAGTCACATGCCCCGAATACGACAGGTATTCACGACCTGGCCGTGAAATGCTTACTTACAAGCCCTTAACCAACAATGCAGTTCAAGAAATCAAGTTACTTTGGATGTTGTATCAACACACAGTCACTACAAAGATACAGGCTGCCTTCCTAAAGCAGTTGCCAGAGAGGAAGAAAATCACTCAGGGAGTTCACCAGGAGGCCAATGGTGATTTTAAGACAGTTTAAGACAGTTCAAAGGCTGTAATTTCAGTTAACTGAAGATGGATCAATAACAATGTAGTTACTCTACAATACTAACATCAAGAAGAAAGTGAAAAAAGGAAGCCTGTACTGAATTCAAATATTCCAAAACATGCAGCCTATTTGCAATAAGAGACTAAAGTAACTGTAAAGAATGTGTCAAATAAATGTACTTTTTTTTCCCTGAAAACAAAGCGTTATGTTTGGAACAAATCCAACACAACATATCACTGAGTACCACTCTTCATGTTTTCAAGCATGGTGGCAGCTGCATCATGTTATGGGTATGCTTTTCATCAGCAAGGACTAGGGCGTTTTTCTTGAGATAAAAATAAATATAATAGAGCTTACCACAGGTAAAATCCTAGGGGAAAACTTGGTTCAGTCTGCTTTCCAACAGACACTGGGAGACAAATTCACCTTTCAGTAGGACAATTACACAAGGCCAAATATACCCTGGAGTTGCTTACCAAGACGACATTGAATGTTCCTGAGTGGCCTTGTTACGGTTATGACTTAAATTGGCTTGAAAAGACTTGAAAATGGCTGTTTAACAATTATCGACAATCAACTTGAAAGTGCTTGAATAATTTCGTAACACAACAAATAACTTTCTGAAGGCACTATATAAAATGTATTTATTTATTCTAAATTATGTCCAAACAATTGAATTGGCCACAAGTTGTAGTGACATCTCAATGAGATGATCAAATTAAATGGGATGCACCTGAGCTCAATTTGTAGTGTCATGGCAAAGGGGTGTGAATACTTATGTAAATTAGATTTCTGTATTCAATTTTCAGTACATTGCAAAACTCATTGTCATTATGGGGCATTGTGTGTAGATGAGTGAGAGAAAAAATATATTTAATCCATTCTAATTTCAGGCTGAAACACAACAAAATATGGAATAAATCAAGGGGTATGCATACTTTCTGAAGGCACTAAAACATATACACTCACTCACTCATACACTACACTGACACATGCACCCACCCACACACGCACGCACGCACACACGTGCTCACACACTCATCATATTCTGCTACTCTATTCATTATTTAACTTGTATTAGTATCTATCCTGATGCGTAGTCACTTTACCCTGCCTTCGTGTACATACAGTGCACTCGGAAAGTATTCAGACCCCTTGACTTTTTAGACATTTTGTTACGTTACAGCCTTATTCTAAAATGGATTAAATTAAACATTTTTGTTTTTTCCCTCATCAATCTACACACAATGCCCCATAATGATAGAGCAAAAATAGTTTTTTAGAAATTGTCACAAATGTATATAAAATAAAAACAGAGGTTTTCAGACCGTTTGCTATGAGACTCAAAATTGAGCTCAGGTGCATCCTGTTTCCATTGATCATCCTTGAGATGTTTCTACAACTTGATTGGAGTTCAGCTGTGGTAAATTCAATTGATTGGACATGATTTGGAAAGGCACACACCTGTCTATATAAAGTCCCACAGTTAACAGTGCATGTCAGAGCAAAAACCAAGCCATGAGATAGAAGGAATTGTCCGTAGAGCTCTGAGACGATTTTGTCGAGGCAAAGGGTACCAAAACATTTCTGCATCATTGAAGGTCCCCAAGAACACAGAGGCCTCCATCATTCTTAAATGAAATAACCACCAAGTCTCTTCCTAGAGCTGTCCACCCGATCAAACTGAGCAATCGGCAGAGAAGCGACTTGCTCAGGGAGGTGAACAAGAACCCGATGGTCACTCTGACAGAGCTCCAGAGTTCCTCTGTGGAGATGGGAGAACCTTCCAGAAGGACAACCATCTCTGTGGCACTCCACTAAATCAGACCTTTATGGTAGTGGCGAGACGGAAACCACTCAACCGCACATGACAGCCCTCTACACCTACAGAACTCTCAGACCATGAGAAAAAAAGATTCTCTGGTCTGATGAAACCACGATTGAACTCTTTGGCCTGAATGCCAAGCGTCACATCTGGAGGAAAACTGGTGAAGCATGAACCATCCCTATGGTGAAGCATGGTGACAACATCATGCTGTGGGGATGTTTTTCAGCGGCAGGGACTGGGAGACTAGTCAGGATCGAAGCAATGATGAACAGAAAGTACAGAGAGATCCTTGATGAAAACCTGCTCCAGAGTGCTAAGGACCTCAGACTGGGGCAAAGTTTAATCTTCCAACAGGACAATGACACTAAGCACAAAGCCAAGACAGAGCAGGAGTGGCTTCGGGACAAGTCTCTGAATGTCCTTGAGTGGCCCGCCAGAGCCAGGATCTGAACCCGATCAAACGTCCCTGGAGAGACCTGAAAATAGCTGTGCAGCGACGCTCCCCACCCAACCTGACAGAGCTTGAGAGGATCTGCAGAGAAAAATGGGAGAGACTCCCCAAACAGGTGTAACAAGCTTCATAGCGTCATACCCAAGAAGACTCAAGGGTGTAATCGCTGCCAAAGGTGCTTCAAGAGAGTAATTAGTAAAGACTGTGAATGCTCATGTAAATGTGATAATTATTTTTTTTCTAACTTTAATTAAACAATTTCGAAAAAAAAACTATTTTGGTTTGTCATTATAGGGTATTGTGTATAGATTGATGAGAAAAGAAATAACAATTGAATCCATTTTAGAATAAGGCTGTAACATAACACACATGTGAAAAAAGTTAAGAGGTCGGAATACTTTCCAAATGCTCTGTATCTACCTTACATACATTGTACCCCTGGACAGTGATATGATACTGTTACTGTTAGCTTCATCTTTGTGTATTTTATCCGTCTTGTGTTGCTATTTCTATTTTTCCCCACAATAAAGAATTATAATATATTATTATATATTTGTTTAATTCTGCATTGTTGGGAAGTGTCACGTTCCGACCTTTATTTCCTTTGTTTTGTCATTATTTAGTATGGACAGGGCGTGAGTTGGGGTGGGCAGTCTATGTTTGTTTTTCTATGTTTCGGCCTAGTATGGTTCTCAATCAGAGGCAGGTGTCATTAGTTGTCATACTTAGGTAGCCTGGGTTTCACTGTGTGTTTGTGGGTGATTGTTCCTGTCTCTGCATTTGCACCAGATAGGGCTGTTTAGGTTTTCACGGTTCTTGTTTTGTATTATGTTCATGTTTAGTTGTCTTATTAAAAAACATGAATAGTAACCAAGCTGCATTTTGGTCCTCCTCTCCTTCAACTCAAGAAAACCGTTACAGGAAGGGCTCGTATAGGAGGCATTTCAAGTTGTATTCGGTGTATTTTTTTAAATGTATTTTAACGTTATTTAACTAGGCAAGTCAGTTAAGAACAAATTCGTATTTTCAATGGGGGCCTACCACGGGACTCCAAATCACTGCCAGTTGTGATACAGCCTGGATTCAAACCAGGGTCTGTAGTGATGTCTCTAGCACTGAGATGCAGTGCCTTAGACCGCTGCGCAGCTCGGGAGCCTATGTGACAAATAAAATTTAGCTGCAGCGTGTACAAATCAAGCCTTTGGTCACAGTTCTTGCTTCGCCTCTTTTTGCTACTATAAAGTGATTTATAAAATGGGTTGGTTGATGATAGAGCCCTAAGGGATGCACTTCATTAATTCTATTGATTGTTGCCCTTGATTGGAGAAAGAAAGCTTTAAATGTTTTTTCCTCCTAGATTTTTTTTTTGTGTACTCAATTCTATTAATAGATTATCAAAGGAATTAAAAGCAAAATAGCTCAGCTGTCATAAGTTGCATGCACTTAATTTCTTACAGGTGCAGTAGAGTAATCATGATGAACAATTGATTACTACTGGGAGTGTACATCCCTAATGATGTTCCTAACAAATCCACTATTGCTACGATCTTGCCTCTGTCAACCCTTTGGAGGGAAGTAGCCACATGTTATTTACATTGACACATTCGAATGACACAGTAAAGTATTGGTAGTTTATTCATGTTAGGTCTATTGATTGAAGATAAGCAAAGCTATGTTTTTGAATCAAGTTGCCTGTTTGATGTTTGTTTGTAGAGCTGTACTGTGCACGTAGAACTTTGCTATTAGCTTACCATGGAGTATGATGATATCATAAGATAGTATGTGTATAATCACTGTATAATTTTGTCGCTCAATGCCGGCCAGGACGTGTTTGAGAGGATAATCTCCTTGGAAAAACTTCCACAGCTTGTGATTTTATTTGCTTGTGATTTTTGTAGTCTAACCTCTTACAAAAACACTCCAGTGTAGCAACATTATTAGATAACCATAACGTTTATACCGTGTGATATGAAGACAATGTCATGTTTTGCTGTGACGTTGCCAGAACGTCTTTGGGACATCGTGCTTGACCACGCCCACTCTTATAGTGTTTGGAGTGCCCCCGTTTGTTGTATTCCCTCAATGTAATGAGCTTCATTGTTTTTCTGATCGTTATCGGATACTACCGTGTCAGTGCTGCGTTACGTACACACGGACACCGTAATACACTAACATTGGAAGTTTGATTGGCTGCTCTGAGACTGCCATCAGATGCATATTAAACATGGGTTTACCCATTAACCTTGAGTTACAACAGATAGGAGAAGGGGGAAATTAAATTAGGTTGTTTATGAAAACAATGTTAACAATGAGGAATGCACATTGTTTAATTGAGATGAGTGTCAATTTAATGAGTCATAAATTCTGCATAATGACTAAGCTTTGGACGGATTAACAGCAGGGAAGATTTGGGGAAATGGTGTTCTCTGTGTTAAACTAATGTATCTTCTATTGTGAGGATTAGTAGGTTATAGACTGAATAATTAAGGAATATGGTCGAACATTTTTACACGAAATTAAGAAAATATACCGATGTTAGGGATGAGCTATTTACGGTTTATTGTTTTGTTATTTTCTATTCCCATGTTGGAGATTCGTTTTATCACATGAAGCAAACAGTAGCTTAAGAAACTATTAAACATGTTTACATTATGGTAATCATAACGTGAGTGAGGACTAAGCAAAATAGTTACGTGATTTCTGTATTTTTCTCTATTTGTGAGCAGAATCATACACATGGCTTAACCATACAAACCAACCAAAACTACAATGAGTTTAAGAACTGCTCTCCCTGTCTCCCTCTCTGCAGCAAAGAAATTCCATTGAACCCATGAAACCCTACTTAATCTTACTCTAGGGAACTGGCACTGTGTTGCCATACATCACATTCCTATCCAACCATTGTCATGCTACTATAAATAGACGTGGTTTCATTGCCAAGCCTTTACACCGTGTCATTAGGGTGGGCTAGTAACAACAACAAAAACATTCTGAGACAAATGCGTATCATCGAAGAGAGTGAGACCCTCTCTGACTCTCCCAGTTACTCATTCAAAACAGAAAAACAGAAGGGCTGTGCTGAAAAGTTAGAGAGATCAAAAAAGGCTCTTGAAGCCAACGCTGCTAAATGTGTGAAGTTAACAGACGTATTTGCTAAAAGTTCTGGTTCTGCTGGTCCGAGGTCTGTGTCTGTGAGAAATGACATCTGCTGTGGTGTAGTCAAGGTAGGAAGAAAACTGAGAAAGACACACAGACGCTGACACAAATCATGTATCCTAGTACTGCCAGTTAGGCCATCATTTTTGGGTGTATATTGTATGAAGTATATTTTTATACCTACTATAGTAGGGTAAATAGGGATCAGGATTTGGGGGAGCATTTAGACACTAGGCTGTTTGTAATATAGCCTAACAAGTTGTTAAATCGGCTTTTATAACACATAGGTAAGGCAATAGCTATCTACTAGACATGTATAAAGTGCATTATACTAAACACAAGTCAGGTATTACATTGAAGGTACAATCGGAGACTGTCTGTGTATTTTAATCATTTTATCAATGTTTATTATCTTTTGAATCTCAGTCTCTTCAGCCCAGAAAGTGAGTTTCTGAGCTGTAGTTAGGGCTGTTGCGGTGACCTTGTGACCGCCGGTGTGGCGATAATGAGTCATGAAGGCTGTCAAATTCCACATGACCGCTTAGTTAAGCTAATTAGGCTTCTCCAAGCCCTGATGCTGCTGCTGGTCAATAGTAGCCTACTAAACTTGCGAACTGACTATCTATTGTCCCTCTAATCACTCTGACATTAATGCAAATAGTTTAGAAAATCTAATCAAACACTTCATCAGAGCCCATGAGCTCATGTTGCGCAACATTTCTACAGTTTACAAACTGGTGTAGAGCCGAACCAGCATACACTACCGTTCAAAAGGTTGGGGTCACTTAGAAATGTTCTTGTTTTCCATGAAAACATACATGAAATGAGTTGCAAAATAAATAGGAAATATTATAAATAATGATTTTTCATTTAAATAATAATTGCGTCCTTCAAACGTTGCTTTTGTCAAAGAATCCTCCATTTGTATCCATTACAGCCTTCCAGACCTTTGAAATTCTAGTTGTTATTTCTCGAGGTAATCTGAAGAGATTTCACCCCATGCTTCCTGAAGCACCTCCCACAAGTTGGATTGGCTTGATGGGTACTTCTTACGTACCATAAGGTCAAGCTGCTCCCACAACAGCTCAATAGGGTTGAGATCCGGTGACAGTGCTGGCCACTCCATTATAAACAGAATACCAGTTAACTGCTTCTTCTCTAAATAGTTTTTGCATAGTTTGGAGCTGTGCTTTGGGTCATTGTCCTGTTGTGGGAGGAAATTGGCTCCAATTAAACGCCGTCCACAGGGCATTGCAAAATGGAGTGATATCTTTCCTTCTTTAAGATCCCTTTTACCCTGTACAAATCTCCCACTTTACCACCACCAAAGCACCCCTAGACCATCACATTGCCTCCAATATGCTTGACAGATGGCGTCAAGCACTCCTCCAGCATCTTTACATTTTTTCTGCATCTCACGAATGTTCTTCTTTGTGATCCGAACACCTCCAATGTAGATTTGTCTTTCCATAACACTTTTTTTCCAATCTTCCTCTGTCCAGTGTCTGTGTTCTTTTGCCCATTTTAATCTTGTATTTTTACTGGCCAGTCTGAGATATGGCTTTTTCTTTGCAACTCTGCCTAGAAGGTCAGCATTCCGGTGTCGCCTCTTCAATGTTGACGTTGAGACTGGTGTTTTGCGGGAACTATTTAATGATGCTGCCAGTTGAGGACTTGTGAGGCGTCAATTTCTCAAACTAGACACTCTAATGTACTTGTCCTCATGCTCAGTTGTGCACCGGGGTCTCCCACTCCTCTTTCTATTCTGGCTAGAGCAAGGTTATTCTGGCTATTCTGTAAAGGGAGTAGTATACAGCATTGTACGAGATCTTCAGTTTCTTGGAAATTTCTCGCATGGAATGCCTTCATTTCTCAGAACAAAAATAGACTGACGAGTTTCAGAAGAAAGTTATTTGTTTCCAGCTATTTTGAGCCTGTAATCGAACCCACAAATGCTGATGCTCCAGATACTCATGTAGTCTAAAGAAGGACAGTTGTATAGCTTCTTTAATCAGAACAACAGTTTTCAGCTGTGCTAACATAATTACAAAAGTTTTCTAATGATCAATTAGCTTTTTAAAATGATAAAATTGGATTAGCTAACACAACATGCAATTGGAACACAGGAGTGATGGTTGCTGATAATGGGCCTCTGTAGCCTACAGTATGTAGATATTCCATAAATAATCAGCCGTTTCCAGCTACAATAGTCATTCACAACATTAACACTAACACGTGCGCATTGCTGCGCTTATAATGTGAAGAAATAGCCTAAGGGTTTATCAACATTTTAAGCTCAACATTCTGATCTGTTGCGTCAGTCAATATTTCCAATATCTTCAATATGCACTGGATAAATACACGCGCAGTTGCGTCCCTGATGTCTCTGTCTTCAGTTGTAGCCTGTGAGAAAGACCCGATCACATGACAGAGATCCATGTGAGTGAGAGTTGCTTCGGATTGTGCAGTACGCTCTAGGAGAGGGCACAACACAGCACCCCAGGCTACAAAAGGCATGGACTTTTTTTTAGGGTGCGTTACGGCCACAAAGGGGATGCCGTCGTGAAATTCGAGGCATTATCAAGTGATTGTCAAATTGTGAATGAGAGACTATTGGAGTGTGTACAGCCTGTAACTTTAGTTGTAGAACAACTAAAGTTACATGAATAACTCTAGGTTAAGCATATAGGAGTACCTATCAAAACAGAATAGCCGCATGTGAGCACTCCCTCAAATCATTTGGAGAAAATATTTATATTTTATTCAGCTATTCTTCATACTATAAAATAATATAAAATAATGCGACGGAATTATAAGCAAATCTTGCCTGCTGAATGAACTACTGTAATGTAGCCCACATGAGCTAATATGACAACTCAAGAGTATGCTGTTTTTTTTCTACTGAAATAGACTACATTTTCTTCATATCATGCTCCTTTCGAAGTGTCTAAAATAAAGAATGGATTTATTGTGGAGGTGTCGGCTATATTACATTAATTTATTAGACTTTTTAAAAATGGCTGTGGAAGCCAGGAGACGCTAAATGTGTTTATGTTAATTAAGGGTCAATTACCGTGAGACTGACAGTTATTTGCTTGACAATCACCACCTGACGAAATTTCGTGACCGCCACAGCCCTAGTCTTTGGTCAACCTCAAACTGTAGTAACAAGTGACTCTGGTGTTGGATTACATTACATAGCCATTGCACTGAAGGCTGGAAAGTGCTCCTTATCTCCCACTTAATTCATTCACTGAAAGGCCCATCACTTTGTAACTTCTTGGCTGAAAAATATGCATAAGTGCTCAGCACTGTCAAAACGAAGCACAAAGCTGGAAATTTATCCGCATCCACATAAACACAGAAGGTTGTACTGTATATTGAATCCAATAGATGAAGGGAGTGCGAGTTACTGCCAGTTCCTTAATGTACCGTAGCCATTAAAACATTAAGAAGCTGGCAGTCTCTCTCTCTCCTTCTCTCTCTCACTTACAGTGCTTTCAGAAAGTATTCACACCCCTTGATATTTTCCACGTTTTGTTGTGTTATAAAATGGGATGAAAATTGATTTTTTTGTCAACTATCTAAACAAAATACTCTGTAATGTCAAAGTGGAAGAAGAATTCGATTTTTAAAAAATGTATTTATCGAAAATTAAACACTATATCCTGATTAGATAAGTATTCAACCCCCTGAGTCTATACATGTTAGAATCAGCTTTGGCAGCGATTACATCTGGGAGTCTTTCTGGGTAAGTCTCTAAGAGCTTTGCACACCTGGATTGTACAATATTTGGCCATCATTCTTTAAAAGATTATTCAAGCTCGTGTCAAGTTTATTGCTGATCACTGCTAGTCAGCTATTTTCAAGTCTTGCCATAGATTTGTAAGCTGATTTAAGTCATAACTGTAACAAGGCCACTCAGGAACATTCAATGTCGTCTTCGTAAGCAACTCCAGTGTATATTTGGCCTTGGGTTTTAGGTGATTGTCCTGCTGACAGGTTCATTTGTCTCCCAGAGTCTGTTGGAAAGCAAACAATTAGGTTTTCCTCTAGTATTTTGCCTGTGCTTAGCTCTATTCTGTTTCTTTTTATCCTAACAAAAACTCCTCAGTCCTTGCACACCCATAAAATGATGCAGCCACCATCATGCTTGAAAAAATGAAGAGTGGTACTCAGTGATGTTTTGTGTTGGATTTGCCCCCCAAAAATACTTTCTATCCAGGACCTAAAGTTAAAGTGTTTTTCTTATCGCTACAACTCCCGTACGGGCTCGGGAGAGACGAAGGTCGAATGCCATGCGTCCTCCGAAACACAACCCAACCAAGCCGCACTGCTTCTTAACACAGTGCGCGCCTCCAAACCGGAAGCCAGCCACACCAATGTGTCGGAGGAAACACTGTACGCCTGGCTACCTTGGTTAGCGCGCACTGGGCCCGGCCCGCCACAGGAGTCGCTGGTGCGCGATGAGACAAAGATATCCCTACCGGCCAAACCCTCCCTAACCTGGACGATGCTAGGCCAGTTGTGCGTCTCCCCACGGACCTCCCAGTCCCGGCCGGCTGCGACAGAGCCTGGGCGCGAACCCAGAGTCTCTGGTGGCACAGCTAGTGGTGCGATGCAGTGCCCTAGACCACTGCACCACCCGGGAGGCCCTTTGCCACATTTTTTTGAAGTTTTACTTTAGTGGCTTATTGCAACCAGGATGCATATTTCTGAATATTTTTATTCTGTACAGGCTTCCTTCTTTTCACTCTGTCATTTAAGTTAGTTTTCTCGTGTCACAGCCATTAAACTCTGGAAGTGTTTCAAAGTCACCATCGGCCTCATGGAGAAATCCCCGAGCGGTTTCCTTTCTCTTTGGCAACTGAGTTTGGAAAGCACCTGTATCTTTGTAGAAACTGGGTGTGTTGATGCTCAAAGGGATATTCAATATCTGCTTTTTTATTTTTACCCATCTACCAATACGTGTCCGTGTTTGTAAGGCATTGTAAAACCTCCCTGGTCTTTGTGGTTGAATCTGTGTTTGAAATTCACTGCTCGACTGAGGGGTACAGAGATGGGGTAGTCATTTAAAAAATCACGTTAAACACTATTATTGCACAAAGAGTAGGTTCATGCAATTTTTGATGTAACTTAAGACATTTTTTTACTCCTGAACTTATTTAGGCCATAACAAAAGGGTTGAAAACGTAGACTCAAGACATTTCAGCTTTTCATTTTTAATTCATTTGCTAAAAAAAAAGTCCAAAAACATAATTACTCTTTGACATTATGGGGTATTGTGTGTAGGCCAGTGACACAAAATCTCAATTTAATCCATTTTACATTCAGTCTGTAACAACAAAATGTGGAATAAGTTAAAGGGCTGTGTATACTTTCTGAAAGCACTGTAAGGTCCCACAGTTGACAGTGCATTTCAGAGCAGAAACTATACCAGGAAGTACAAAAAACTGTTCGTAGAGCTCCAAAATAATTGTAATGTTGATTACAGTATATATGCATTGATTCGTCAAGAATATAACTTATAAATGCCTCATGAGCATAGTTCAACTGTCACACTCCATGAGAACCCAAAATATAAGCTTGTTTTTCACCAATGTTTGTAAACATTGTGAATATAAATAAACATGGTATAGCCTCATAACATGGTTAAAACAATAATTGTGATATCATGGATGGTCAGTCCTTGCATCCATAGCTCTGTCTATTAATCTGAGAGTGGTTACATTTCTCCAGGCAGGCCCATCCCTCAGCTTTTTACCAAAACAGAGGCGGGGCGTCCGTTTTGTTATTGTTTCATCTGTGGATTTGCCCTATATATTATCAAGGTAACAAAGTGTCACCAACAAAAAGGTAAACAATAGGCCTATAATAAATGCAGCATATGGCATTCATTTTTCACATGTAAATAGCACTTTTCAATAGTGCTCAAAGCATGCCATTCCATGAGCGCAGCATTTATTTTCAACTTAGAACAATTTTATTTGTATTTATTTATTTAACTTTTATTTAACTAGGCAAGTCAGTTACTAACAAATTCTTATTTACAATGACGGCCAACCCCTCCCCTAATCCAGACGACGCTGGGCCCAATCAGACCTCCATGACAACAAAGTCATAAACAACAGAGTAGGGCTGGCTAATAAGTCCTTAGTTTGGGGGTTATCCTCACGTAAAACTATTTGGCTAATCTATCCTTCCATATTTCCAAGTCCTATTCTTGAAGATAAAGGGGTATAACATGTATTGGAATGACAGGAATTCTGATAGACTTTTGTTTTTAATGCAAAGATATAATTGAATCATATTGTTATATATAGAAGAAAGCGATGGGTTAGAAGAAGCCTACATGGCCAACCCATAAAGTGAAATTAAACATCCATATATGGCCAGCTATGTAAACTTTAACATTGATTTATCCTGCAATTGGTAACATACATTTTTGTCTTCTTCTAATGCCTCTTAATGGGAAAGTAATCTTAAAGTAACTGAATGTACTCAGATTGTTACTGCCTTAGATTACAATTTTGGACAGTTAACTAGTAACTGTAACAGATTACATTTAGAAAGTATACTACCCAACCCTTTATATTAACTATATTGTGTTATATGTATTATATGGTTTTGTAATGTGGTAGGTAGGGCTGTGGCGGTCATTACATTTTGTCAACTGGATACTGTCATGCAAAAGCCTGCCGGCCTCACTGTAATTGACCATTAATTAACATAAACACATTTAGATTCTCCAGGCCTTCATGCATGCAAGCTGCATGCTCCATGCTGCAGGCTGTAGGCTTGTTCATTTAGCTGATATGCTTATAAGTCTCGGGCCATTTTTTAAATATTATATGATTTTATAGTAAGAAGTATATAATTTAACTTGTCTGATGTAAGTTGACAACTCAATGTACTAATATGTAAAACTAGTTTCGATATGGAATGGTCCATTATTAAATGGGCAGGAACAGGGGCAGGGGAAAAAGTCACATCATCTGTATGCACTCGAATAGCGAATGGAGGCTGTGTGCTTTCCTGCCAGTCCATTTTCTCAATGATACCTATTAGGATACTTCAGTTTTATAGCGGAACATGTGCTTAATATGAGCAGCTGAGAAATAAATATAACACTTAATTCACTCCACGCATCAACCACTGTTTGAGGAGCACGCTCTCGCTGGGCGACAGGTGATAATACTATTTGAGGAGCATGCTCTCGCTGGGCGACAGGTGATAATACTGTTTGAGGAGCATGCTCTCGCTGGGCGACAGGTGATATTACTGTTTGAGGAGCATGCTCTCGCTGGGCGACAGGTGATATTACTGTTTGAGGAGCATGCTCTCGCTGGGCGACAGGTGATATTACTGTTTGAGGAGCATGCTCTCGCTGGGCGACAGGTGATATTACTGTTTGAGGAGCACGCTCTCGCTGGGAGACAGGTGATAATACTGTTTGAGGAGCATGCTCTCGCTGGGCGACAGGTGATAATACTGTTTGAGGAGCATGCTCTCGCTGGGCGACAGGTGATATTACTGTTTGAGGAGCATGCTCTCGCTGGGCGACAGGTGATAATACTGTTTGAGGAGCATGCTCTCGCTGGGCGACAGGTGATATTACTGTTTGAGGAGCATGCTCTCGCTGGGCGACAGGTGATAATACTGTTTGAGGAGCATGCTCTCGCTGGGCGACAGGTGATATTACTGTTTGAGGAGCATGCTCTCGCTGGGCGACAGGTGATAATACTGTTTGAGGAGGACGCTCTCGCTGGGCGACAGGTGATATTACTGTTTGAGGAGGACGCTCTCGCTGGGCGACAGGTGATATCACTGTTTGAGAAGCATGCTCTCGCTGGGCGACAGGTGATATCACTGTTTGAGGAGCATGCTCTCGCTGGGCGACAGGTGATAATACTGTTTGAGGAGGACGCTCTCGCTGGGCGACAGGTGATATTACTGTTTGAGGAGGACGCTCTCGCTGGGCGACAGGTGATATTACTGTTTGAGGAGCACGCTCTCGTTGGGCGACAGGTGATATCACTGTTTGAGAAGCATGCTCTCGCTGGGCGACAGGTGATATCACTGTTTGAGAAGCACGCTCTCGTTGGGCGACAGGTGATATCACTGTTTGAGGAGGACGCTCTCGCTGGGCGACAGGTGATAATACTGTTTGAGGAGCATGCTCTCGCTGGGCGACAGGTGATATTACTGTTTGAGGAGCATGCTCTCGCTGGGCGACAGGTGATAATACTGTTTGAGGAGCATGCTCTCGCTGGGCGACAGGTGATATTACTGTTTGAGGAGCATGCTCTCGCTGGGCGACAGGTGATAATACTGTTTGAGGAGGACGCTCTCGCTGGGCGACAGGTGATATTACTGTTTGAGGAGGACGCTCTCGCTGGGCGACAGGTGATATTACTGTTTGAGGAGCACGCTCTCGTTGGGCGACAGGTGATATCACTGTTTGAGAAGCATGCTCTCGCTGGGCGACAGGTGATATTACTGTTTGAGGAGCATGCTCTCGCTGGGCGACAGGTGATATTACTGTTTGAGGAGCATGCTCTCGCTGGGCGACAGGTGATATTACTGTTTGAGGAGCATGCTCTGGCTGGGCGACAGGTAATATTACTGTTTGAGGAGCATGCTCTCGCTGGGCGACAGGTGATATCACTGTTTGAGGAGCATGCTCTCGCTGGGCGACAGGTGATATTACTGTTTGAGGAGCACGCTCTGGCTGGGCGACAGGTGATATTACTGTTTGAGGAGCACGCTCTCGCTGGGCGACAGGTAATATTACTGTTTGAGGAGCACGCTCTGGCTGGGCGACAGGTGATATTACTGTTTGAGGAGCATGCTCTCGCTGGGCGACAGGTGATATTACTGTTTGAGGAGCACGCTCTGGCTGGGCGACAGGTGATATTACTGTTTGAGGAGCACGCTCTCGCTGGGCGACAGGTGATAATACTGTTTGAGGAGCATGCTCTCGCTGGGCGACAGGTGATATTACTGTTTGAGGAGCATGCTCTCGCTGGGCGACAGGTGATATTACTGTTTGAGGAGCACGCTCTGGCTGGGCGACAGGTGATATTACTGTTTGAGGAGCACGCTCTGGCTGGGCGACAGGTGATATTACTGTTTGAGGAGCATGCTCTCGCTGGGCGACAAGTATTATTCCGCACAAACTGTGTGCCACGAGCTCTCCAACCCTGTTCTAGCAACTACCCAGTGTTTAATTTAAGAAACCAAGTGAACTCTTTTGGGGAACATCGATACTAACTTGTTTTTGCAACGAAACATATTTCACTAAACTGTTGACAGCCCCTCTGCTCGCTCAAGAAAGGAATACATGAGAGAGAGGAGGAGATGGAAACGCGTGGTGGTGAGAGATTCTGTATAGCCAAAGTTAATGTTCCACCCAATTAATTATGAAAATCTATATTTTTTAAATCCCTATTATTAGGCTATTCAAAATCAAACACAAATTTACTAGAATTGTAGGCTACCTGTAAACCGCCCTGCACAATCAATGAACCAACATCATCGCCTAGGGCTATATGTTCTCTCCCAGACTCATGGATAGAAATGTTGGTGTGTAGCATAAGGTAGTCCATCCAGTATGCTAATAATACAGTCCACACTCAAAGATGATTACCCTAATTTGTTTAATTTTGGAGTACAGGCTAAACCAATGAAATACCAAAGACATCTGCTGTTGAACTTCGTTTCTTCAAATTGATCATCACAGAGAGGTGAGTTTTAAAAGCAGGATACAGTTTCGATAAGTGTTTGATGTGACTTTCGATTGCATTTGCATTAATGTCAGAGTGACTAGAGGGACAATAGAGCCCTGAGTAACAGGCCATTAGGAACTGATGATCGTTAGCAAGTTGGGTAGTACCAAATCATGCCCAGAGTGCATAAAAGGAGATTACTGTGATTCAACGGTCACGTGGACTTTTACCGCGCTCATGATTGCCGGTGTGGCAGTAATTATGGTCACTGTACCATCCCTAATTGTAGGCCTATAAATTCAGCAAAAATAATAAGTGTGACGTCACTGTTACTTAGGCCTTTATTAGAATAATGATTTTCCCTATAATTTTGAAGAAATTGTTTCTTTAGCTCCTAATTATACACCCAGGTGTAGTCTTGTCTCGACAGTTCACTCAACATTCATTTTCTGACGCAACCTAAAATGGCACCCCCATTTACTCCATGACATTGAAGGAGAGCACAGGCTTAATCGCATTGTAGCAATGAAAAGTTGTTTGAATTAAACATTTACAGTCACAGTAAGGAACATACAGTATTTCATTTGTATCTGTGTCGGCTACATAACGTACATGTAGCTGTGTCTATTCCGAGAAAAGGGGGGAAAAGGTGTACTTAAATGGAGCAGAAATGTTATGTCTGGAAATACCAGACGGTTGATGGTTGCAGAGATAACATTTGACATTTTTCATGTTAATAAAAAGCTCTTTGCAAAGTAAGTTAATGTACAACCACAAGTCAATACTATTATCACTCATGTGACAGGCAAGCATACCCACACACACTTGTGTCTCACTGCACATGTACACTGAGTATACAAAACATTAAGAACACCTTTCTATGGTATAGCCTGACCAGGTGACTCTAGGTGAAAGCTATGATCCCCTTTTGATGTAAATAGTTCAATCCACTTCAATCAGTGTAGATGAAGGAGAGGAGACATGTTAAAGAAGGATTTTTAAGCCTTGAGACAATTGAGACATGGATTGTGGATGTGCGCCATTGATTTAAGTGCCTTTGAATGTGGTATGGGAGTAGGCTCCAGGCGCACCGGTTTGTGTCAAAAACGGCAACCTGCTGGGTGTTTCACACTCAACAGTTTCCCGTGTGTAGCAAGAATGGTACACCACCCAAAGGACATCAAGCCAAATTGACACAACTGTGGAATGCTTTCGACACCTTGTAGAGTCCATGCCCCAACAAATTGAGGCTATTTTGAGAGCAGAAGGTGCAACTCAGTATTAGGAAGATGTTCTTAGTGTTTTGTACACTCACTGTAGCTATTTACATCTCAAAGGTTTTTTGAGTCTGGTTACGATCAGATGTTCAAGTCAGAATCTGCTTGGAAAAGAAAATATATTTGCTGAAGAGGAGGTTGACTCAAAGGCTTCTCAGGTATGATGATGCATCCCAATATGGGTATACAGGTCTAGACAATGCAAATTAGGAGGAATACAATGCACATACAAACAAGGAGAGAGAATATTGTGTATTGCACCATGAATCTTTAAGATACACAATAGAGTTGGGTTTTTCCTGAATGTTCTATCATTTCCCGGATTCGCACAGAAGCCCTTTATCCTGTTCTATTAGGTTAGACAGTTCCATCTCCCATTCCTCACATTGCAATGTTCAGCCAGCTCGAGACAGTAAATGAAGGATGAAATACAACACATGTTTCTTTTTATTCAGTTAACTGTACAACCACAGAACTCTGCGACCTCGGGACATCCCAGAGACTATCAGTCAACGTGTCAGAGAATGAGAGACGAGCAGTATATTCCCCCCTCTTGTGGCATGCATTGAAATGTGTGGCTATCTTTTGCAAATAACTATGAATTAACACTTATTTTAAACTAATTCTCAACATATAACACCACATTAAGGCGTGGGACGTTCATTGTATTAAAAGGAACAACTAGCAGTTCTATTTCGCACCAGCAGGTGGCATTATCTGTCTGTTCACAATTCACCTGTGGGAACATGGCGGCTCTCAACACCGACAAGAGAAAGAGTTAGCCACTACTATCGAAGAGATTGTTCATGAGGAAATGACCTCTGCCCTGAACTTGCAATTAAAACTTGGTAAATGTATCTCTTGCACTGCTCACTTCTAAAGTAAAAAGTTTGGAGACAGTGGCCATGACAACTCCATGACCTGGAAACATTGTGAACTAAACTAGAAGGTGAAATCAAGCTCATAAAAAATCAAACAGAATCAGTCGAAAATCTTTTCCCTAAATTCAATGTGCGGGTCACAGGACTTGAAATTGGTGTGGAGGCGGGCAACCTAACTTCCTTCATGACCAATCTTTTCTATGAACTGTTTGGGCAGGAGAAGCTGGGTCCCATGTCGCTGATAAACATTGTGCCCTGCATGGGTACTCTCCACAACATATCCTGGTGTATGTAACAGTGTATAGCTTCCGTCCCTCTTGTCACCCCTACCTGTCCTTGAACCAGGGACCCTCTGCCCACATCTACAACTGCCTCCCACGAAGCATCGTTACCCATCGCTCCACAAAAGCCACGGCCCTTGCAGGGCAAAGGGAAACAACTACTTCAAGGTCTCAGAGTGAGTGACATCACCAATTGAAAAGCTATTAGCGCGCACCCCACTAACTAACTAGCCATTTCACACCGGCCACATTCACCCCCCTTTTGACCTCCTCCTTTTCTGTAGAAACCGATGATCCAGGTCAACAGCATCAATGTAACAGTATAGCTTCCGTCCTTCTCCTCGCCCCTACCTGGGCTCAAACCAGGGACCCTCTGCACACATTGACAACAGCCACCCTCGAAGCATCGTTACCCATCGCTCCACAAAAGCTGCGTCTCTTGCAGAGCAAGGGGAACAACTACTTCAAGGTCTCAGAGCGAGTGACGTCACCAATTGAAACGCTATTAGCGCGCACCCCGCTAACCATTTCTCTCCGGTTACACTCACCCCCTTTTCCACAGCAACCAGTGATCTGGGTCACGGCACCAATGTAACCGTATAGCTTCCGTCCCTCTCCTCACCCCTACCTGGGCTCAAACCAGGGACCCTCTGCACACATTGACAACAGCCACCCATGAAGCATCGTTACCCATCGCTCCACAAAAAGCCGCGGCCCTTTCAGGGCAATGGAAACTACTCCTTCAAGGTCTCAGAGCGAGTGACGTCACCAATTGAAACTCTTTTAGCGCGCACCCCGCTAACTAGCTAGCCATTTCACACCGGTTACCTATGATTGTACGAATTCACAGTTTTGAAGTCAAACGGCAAATTGGTTGCCGCACATCGGAATCAAGGGATCTGACATTTAATAAATAACGGACATGGAACGAGACAGGAACAGCGTCAGCAAACAGGAAACATAAACAAAATACAATTAATGCATCAGCGGGGAACAGAGCAGGGAACTGACAAATATAGGGGAGGAAATAAACAGATGAGTGAGTGAGTCCAGGTGAGTCCAATATCACTGATGCGCGTGACGAGGGAAGGCAGGTGTGCATAATTGATGAGAGGAGCGCATGATGCAGGGCAGCCTGGTGCCCAAAATGCGCCAGGGGAGGGAAGCAGACATGACAGTACCCCTCTTGGGGCGCCACTCGGCGTCCCACCTGGGCGAACTGGCCGAGACATGGGCGCTGGGCAAGCCATTTGGGGTGTGGGAGCCCAACGAACCGGCAGGAGCGTGAGAGCCTGAGCCGCTGCAGGATGGAAAGAAAATTGCCTTTATGAATGTGTACGCTCCAAATGTGTACGCTCCCCATATACTCTAACTACAACCTCATTGATTCCTGGTGAGCATATAAACCTAAAGCAAAAGAGTACACTTTCTACTGAAACAGGCATGAAACATACTCACAAATTGATGTCATGACCATTATCTACACTTCTATTTTCTTGAATCAAGAAAATAGAAATTCGACATATTATGAGTTTGTTTGACCACCACACTTACTTCCACCAATGTCAAATCTCAGAATCTCCTATAAAAAGAGCCACAAAATAGCATTTCAACGTTTCACTATTGCAAAATCCTATATTCTGTGATCAATTTGAAATTGAACTAAATAAATGCATTATGATCAATAAAAATTAACTCGATGACCCTCGGATTTTATGGGATGCCACCAAAGGTTTTATAAAAAAGAATGCAACTGCATTTGCATCTGGATTGAATAAATCACAATTAAAGACGATATCAGAATTTGACATGTTGTTAACTGCATTAGAGCATTCTCAACAAACTATTTTCAGACCAGGTAGCTATTACTCTTTCCAAAGTCAAGAAAGAACTGAATTTGTTTAAGTTAGAGAGCAAAATTAGACTCAACCATTACTTCCAAGATCCAATCGTCCCAGTCATTTACTGGCCGACAAGCTACGCAGTAAGGATGAATTAGCTGATATAGCAACTATTAAATCTGAAACAGGGAAAATTACTATCAGAAAACAAATTAATCAATCAAAGATTCTCTAATTCTCTGACACCTCTGATTGTAGTAAATCCACACCAAGCAAGACTAAATCCATTCTAAAATAATTGATAAGTCATCTTCTCTCAACTGAGGAAGCCACCTCGATGGGAGCCTAAATATCTCTCAATGAACTCAAAAGGGCATTGGATAGCATGAATAAAGGCAAATCACCTGGATGGGACATTATTCCTCCTGAGGTCAATTTTACATTTTGGAATCGATAGGCCTTTTGCACAACGTAGCATTGCCCACTTCCGCTCAACTTCCTACCCGAAACATAGCTTCCTCGTTCGGTCAGCCTGATTGTAGCCATATCAGCTTCGAAGTCGCTAATTTTATCATTATCTCAGCATATTAATATAATCATATTTCGATAGTTCTTTTAATCATTCTTGTTGAAAATTTTGTTCATCCGTTCAGTTAGTGATTTTTGTAATTCGATTATTGTGTTCTGTGTCTTTTTTTGTCTCTTAGCTAGCTAGCTATTAACGTGCTAACTAGTAAGTTGACTAGCAATTAGCCAACCCCCCCTCCCTTACCAACCATGGCACTGTTTTACTTAAGGCGCTTGCAAGAACTGCCAAAGATAACAGCAATGGATGTACATCGTCTGGCCAAGACAAGTCGCAAAGCACCAACCTCCAAGTTGGAAAAAGGATTTAAACTTTCTCTCCAGTTACCTTTTCAACTATGAAGGTAAGTATAGCCAAGTTGCCTATCTGACCAGACAAGGATGTTTACTCAAAGCTGTAACCCAGTTTAAGACATGCCTTTTACAGTAGCTAGCTAACATTATGATTGCTCCAAACAGTTATTATTCCAAACAGTTTTGAACAGGGACAAAGTGACAGGAGAGGTCAGCGTAAGGGCTTGCTGCTACAGCTCCATGAGGAAAACTGAGAAACCACACAGTTTGAGTGTAGGGTGAAAAGTCAGCTGTTTGTGACACACTACATGCCGGTAACACAGTCAGAGATGAAGCCTAGTCTTAGACTAAGAAGTTCAATGGAGATCTGCATTAAGAGGCATTGCTTAGTCTCGGACTAGGCTTAACCCATGTCTATGAAACCGTTCTTAGTGAAGTAATTGTTCAGTTGTCTTCCTTGCTCTTTCTGTAAGCTCTATGTTGGACGCATTAGATTCAATTTAAACAAGGGCACGTACTCTTAATAGAAAAGTTTATACCCGTATTGCTGTAATGAATTTAGCGGCTTCGTCGTGACACATGTTGAGTGATTTTTTTTAGTCTAATAATTTTATTTTTATATCCCCTCGTAGGTTGTACTGAAGCCCTCTGATCCAGTAACAATGACACAACATCACTGTTCATGTGTTGCTGGCACTGCATTGTGCAACCACACAGTTGCATTACTATTCCAGTCTGCACACTATTCCCAGATGGAAACACCAGTTGTCACAGCTGCACAGAGGCTGAGCAGCAGTGGCATAAGCCAATGGCTATGGTATGTTTTAATAGCTATACCACATAATGAAAACTTAAATCGTCTCATAATTCAATTTAGAATAGTGCCCTTGTGTCTTTTTACAGGGTCTGCAACCTTGGCCCATAGGCAAAATGACCATCACCAAGCCCACCAAAAAGTGCATGGCAGAGGGATGGATTGGGTGGGTATTCCCTAATAGCCAGTATAGTAGGTTGTAGCTGGTCATATCCTATTACACGTTGACTATATACAATTATTTAATTTCAGGTGGTTTCAAGTACATTGTTTAGATTGGCTAACCACAGCGGCTGCTTTGCAGAAGCTATGTATTGAGTAGAAAGTTGAGCGGAAGTGGGTGTTGCTACGTTGTGCTAAAGGTCTATTAGGTCCACTATTGCTCAAAATGATTAGCACAGCCATTCACAAAGGTTCATTTGGGAGAGATGTGAATACAGCGCTGATTTTGCTTTTATTAATAAAAGGTAAGGATGCCACTCAGTGTCTTCAGTACAGATAAACACAGATATTAGACTGTTTTCCAAAATGTTGTCGTCCTGTCTCGAGACTTACTTACCCAAAATTGTCCACAGGGACCAAAGCAGGTTTGTTAAAAAAACTTTTATCCTCGGATAACCTTCGTCTACTATTACATATCTTAAATTCTTCATCAGAAAAAGCTAATTGGGCAGTATTATCTCTCAATGCAAAAAAAAGCTTTTGATGGGCTAGAATGGTAAAAAAAAACTCAGGACTGTCTTGGAACATATGGAAATTGGCTCCAAGTTCATTAATATGAGTAAAATGCTGTATACCAATCCCTCAGCCATAGTTGTAACAGGCAATATCGGCTATGCTCCATTCAGAAACACTAGAAGCAGCAGATTGGGGGATCCAATGTCTCCTGCTATTTTTATTATCCATGGAACCCTTGGCCCAGGCAATTCATCAATTAAAGGAAATAACACCAATTTCCCTCAAATCTACTGATCACTTAATCCCATTATAGGCAGACAATATTTTAATAAATCTAGACAATGTATCTCAATATCTCCCAGACGCATTGAAGATAAATTGCACATTCTATGGAGATTTATTTTAGACTTTCCAAAGGCACCTCATGAATCTGGGATAATGCCAGGAGTATTATTCAGCAATATTTAGACTTATGGATGCCACCCGTTAGATAAAATACGGAACGGTTCCGTATTTCACTGAAAGAATAAACGTTTTGTTTTCGAAAAGATAGTTTCCGGATTGGACGATATTAATGACCTAAGGCTCGTATTTCTGTGTGTTATTATGTTATAATTAAGTATATGATTTGATAGAGCAATCTGACTGAGCGATGGTAGGCACCAGCAGGCTCGTGAGCATTCATTCAAACAGCACTTTTGTGCATTTTGCCAGCAGCTCTTCGCAATGCTTCAAGCCTATCAACTCCCGAGATTAGGCTGGTGTAACCGATGTGAAATGGCTAGCTAGTTAGCGGGGTTCGCGCTAATAGCTTTTCAAACATCACTCGCTCTGAGACTTGGAGTAGTTGTTCCCCTTACTCTGCATGGGTAACGCTGCTTCGAGGGTGGCTGTTGTCGTTGTGTTCCTGGTTCAAGCCCAGGTAGGGGCGAGAAGAGGGACGGAAGCTATACTGTTACACTGGAAATACTAAAGTGCCTATAAGAACATCCAATAGTCAAAGGTTTATGAAATACAAATGGTATAGAGAGAAATAGTCCTATAATTCCTATAATAACTACAACCTAAAACTTCTTACCTGGGAATATTGAAGACTCATGTTAAAAGGAACCACCAGCTTTCATATGTTCTCATGTTCTGAGCAAGGAACTTAAACGTTAGCTTTCTTACATTGCACTTTTACTTTCTTCTTCAACACTTTGTTTTTGCATTATTTAAACCAAGTTGAACATGTTTCATTATTTATTTGAGGCTAAATGTATTTTATTGATGCATTATATTAAGTTAAAACTAGTGTTCATTCAGTATTGTTGTAATTGTCATTATTGTAAAAAAAAAAAAAAGAATTGGCCGATTAATTGGTATCGGCTTTTTTTGGTCCTCCAATAATCGATATCGGTATTGGCGTTGAAAAATCATAATCGGTCAACCTCTACACTCCTCCAATCAAACCTTTACGGTAGGGTGGCCAGACGGTGGCCTCCCGAGTGGCGCAGTGGTCTAAGGCACTGCATCGCAGTGTTAACTGTGCCACTAGATACTCTCGGTTCCAGTCCAGGCTCTGTCACAGCCGGCCGCAACCGGAAGACCCATGGGAAGGGCACACAATTGGGACAGCGTCGTCCAGGTTAGGGGAGGGTTGGGTCGGCAGGGATGTCCTTGTCCCATCGTGCACTAGCAACTCTTGTGGTGGGCCAGACGCAGTGCACGCTGACACGTTCACCAGGTGTACGGTGTTTCCTCTGACATAATGGTGCGGCTGTCTTTTGGGTTAAGTGGACATTGTGTCAAGAAGCAGTGCGGCTTGGTTGGGTTGTGTTTCGGAAGATGCACGGCGCTCGACCTTTGCCTCTCCTGAGTCCGTATGGGAGTTGCAGCGATGAGACAAGACTGTAACTACCAAATGGATACCACAAAATTGGGGAGAAAAAAAGGGGTAAAAAAAACAAGAGTTGCCAGACGGAAGACACTCCTCAGTAAGAGGCACACGACAGCCCGCTTAGAGTTTGCCAAAAGTACCTTAAAGGACTCTCAGACCATGAGAAACCAGATTCTCTGGTCTGATGAAACCAAGATTGAACTCTTTGGCCTGAATGACCAATTGTCACGTCTGGAGGAAACCTGGCACCATCCCTACGGTGAATACCGGTGATGGCAGTATCATGCTGTGGGAATGTCTTTCAGCAGCAGGGATTGGGAAACTAGTCAGGATCGAGGGAAAGATGAACGGAGCAAAGTACAGAGAGATCCTTCATGGAAACTTGCTCCAGAGGTCCAGTCTGAGGTCCTGAGCGCTAAGGTTCACCTTGCAATAGGAAAACAACCCTAAGCATACAGCCAAGACAACGCAGGAGTGGCTTCGGGACAAGTCTCTGAATGTCCTTGATTGGCCCAGCCAGAGCCCGGACTTGAACCCGATTGAACATCTCTGGGGAGACTTGAAAACAGCTGTGCAGCAACGCTCCCCATTCCAACCTGACCGAGCATGAGAAGTTCTGCAGAGAAGAATGGGAGAAACTCCCCAAATACAGGTATGTCAAGCTTGTAGGGTCTTACCCAAGAAGACTAGAGGCTGTAATTGCTGTCAAAGGTGCTTCAACAAAGTACTGAGTAAAGGGTCTGAATACTTATGTAAATGTGATATTTCCATTTGTATTTTTATTAAAATTGCAATAATTTCTAAAAACCTTTTTTGCTTTGTCATAATGGGTTATTGTGTGTAGATTGATGAGGGGAAAAAACTATTTAATACATTTTAGAGTAAAGCTGTAACGTAACAAAATGTGGAAAAAGTAAAAGGGTCTGAATACATTTTGAATGCACTGTACATCTGTCTTTATTTCCCATGTGTATACTTCTAAGGCTTGGGGGAAAAAGAGAAATAGGGTAAATGGGGACCCCAGCTATACCAACAAACCATCCCCCAGGGTATTTTTTGGGAAGGAAAATGAGGATAAGGAAAATGAGGATAGAGAAAAGGTGTGAGGAGGAAAAACTGGAGGAAAAGTCACCGTGAGCGTGGAACAAGAGCCAAAACACTGGATCAGCTTGCAACAGGAACTCGCCAGGAGTCTTTTCTTACTCCATCACCACTGCATCACCAAACACATCACACATAGGCACACACACACATAGGCACACACACACACACACACACACACACACACACACACACACACACACACACACACACACACACACACACACACACACACACACACACACACACACACACACACACACAGCAGAGAGAAGCTGCATCAATCAAAACAGACCCATGGGGAACCACAGCTTTCTAGCTCTATACTCCCTAGGGAAGAACTTGAGACATTCAGTGAAAGAAATGTGACAAAACATCAACACATGAGGCATGGATTCCAGCTGTTTGGGTTAGAAACAGATAATTGAAGGCACAATAAAACTCAGCTATGGATGAATGTAAACTTTTCAATGTTGCTTCAAAACTGTGGCAGGCTAACAAATATTTGTTTAAATAAATAATAAATAAATGTTCCAGTGGAATATCAACTGAAAAGGTAGGATTCCATTTTTGAAAATGAAGGAAAGGAATGAGACGATGCAGCACAACACAACTTTAAAAAACTGTGGCAGGTGAACTGAGAGAAAAATATTAACTGTGCTGTGGAATATCAACAGTAGAAAAGGTAGCAATCAGTTTTTGAGAATGAAGGAAGAGGAGAGGACTCATAATGCACCCCAACGCAACAGTGGAGCTCTGGCCTGCTCTGGTTCCAGCAGGCTTCAGTGGAGCTGTTGAATTAAAATGATTAATGTGGACCTGTCCCGGCTACACAGCACTTTATTAGGAGACTTTCCTGCTTAAAACAGATAACAGATTGAGCCGCTGCTCTGTTCTGTGTTCGCCTCAGCTACGGAAAGACGGGTGAATGGTAAGGTGAGCTGGGACGACAATGGGAAGAGCATAATCTCCGTCTCTGGACCCGTGCTGTCAAATCAGAACACAAATTATAAACTGATTGGTAGACAAATGATAAATCATTGGCCAATCAGATTGAAAGGCCCATCAGTTTCATATTAGCCACAGTAGAGGAGTTAGAGAGTCAGTTAGTGTCATTTTACTGAAGACTTCACTGCCAAAACAAATGGATAGAAATGACCAGATTTTGTCATTCATGTTGCTGCCAAATGTTAATATACAAGGTTCAGATCAAAGCTACTAATAAACCAAGAATAATACAAATAATTTAAATTAAGATGGTCATAAAATCAATAGTTTAAATGTTTCTTTTTACCCATTTTCGTGTTATCCAATTGGTAGTTACAGTCTTGTCTCATCGCTGCAGCTCCAGTACGGACTCGGGAGAGGTGAAGGTCGAGAGCCGTGCATCCTCTGAAACACAACCCAACCGCACTGCTTCTTGACACAATGCACACTTAACCTGGAAGCCAGCTGCACCAATGTGTCAGAGGAAACACTGCACCTGGTGACTGTGTCAGCATGCACTGCGCCCAGCCCACCACAGGAGCCACAAGTGCGCGATGGGACAAGAACGTCCCTGCCGGCCAAACCCTCCCCTAACCCGGACGACACTGGGACAATTGTGCACCACACCATGGATCTCCCAGTTGCAGCCGGCTGTGACAGTCTGGACTTGAACCCAGAATCTCTAGTGGCACAGCTAGCACTGCGATGCAGTGCCCTAGACGACTACGCCACTCCAGAGGCCAAAAGCAAAAATTTTAAGACCATTATTATCTGTACCTCAAAAGGAGCTACTTCATGGTAATATTTCAAAGTAATTCAAAGCTCCTCATGAGAATAGGATATAGAGAACAGATAATAAGTTAGCCTAACCTAACAGGCATTCAGTGGAACATTCAGTAGGTGTTAGAAAAGCTATCTGTACTAGGGTTGAATATTTTCCTGGTATTTTACAAATGTTCCATCCTGAGAATAAATCACTTTTCTACCAGGTACCCCGGTATTTCCCTCCAAAACCAGAAGTAAAATTCAAAAGCATTATAAAGCACATAAATACAGTATATCTGGATTTGATTAGAGCTTTGATCAACATGAAAATTCTAACCTGATGCTACCCGAGCCTGATGAGGCATATATTAAATACATATTATGAGCCTTACATTAACGACATTTAATGAGCCTAAGCCCAAAAAATGATTGTGCCATTATCCATTACATGGCCTATAGGCTATTATGCACAACAGAAAAACATGCTAGCTACAGTTTGGAGAACAAGTATTTGATACACTGCCGATTTCTCAGGTTTTCCTACTTACAAAGCATGTAGAGGTCTGTAATTGTTATCATAGGTACACTTCAACTGTGAGAGACGGAATCTAAAACAAAAATCCAGAAAATCACATTGTATGATTTTTAAGTAATTCATTTGCATTTTATTGCATGACATAAGTATTTGATCACCTACCAACCAGTAAGAATTCCGGCTCTCACAGACCTGTTAGTTTTTCTTTAAAAAGCCCTCCTGTTCTCCACCAGACTCCAACCTCTCCACAATGGCCAAGACCAGAGAGCTGTGTAAGGACATCAGGGATAAAATTGTAGACTTGCACAAGGCTGGAATGGGCTACAGGACAATAGGCAAGCAGTTTGGTGAGAAGGCAACAACTGTTGGCGCAATTATTAGAAAATGGAAGAAGTTGAAGATGACGGTCAATCACCCTCGGTCTGGGGCTCCATGCAAGATCTCACCTCGTGGGGCATCAATGATCATGAGGAAGGTGAGGGATCAGCCCAGAACTACACGGCAGGACCTGGTCAATGACCTGAAGAGAGCTGGGACCACAGACTCAAAGAAAACCATTAGTAACACACTACGCCGTCATGGATTAAAATCCTGCAGCGCACGCAAGGTCCCCCTGCTCAAGCCAGTGCATGTCCAGGCCCGTCGGAAGTTTGCCAATGACCATCTCGTTGATCCAGAGGAGGAATGGGAGAAGGTCATGTCACATGGTCATATGCTCTCTTTGGTAAATAAATTAAACTAGCTCCAGTAGGCTAACCTTTTTGAATATGACCTGTATTACTGTACTATATTATACTGTATTATATGGACTGGAATTATGCACATCGTTCAAACCATGATATAGCAGAAGAAAACATTCAATTCTGGTGCAGCACATGCTGATATCAAAGTTAAGTATAGTCTAGCGAATTTGATTTAGATTTGGAAATATAATAGGGCCTATTTGTAAAATCAGTAGGCTGACGCATATATACCTTTCCTAAAACTTCCCCTAACGTTATTAGCCTACCTCCTCTTTCTCTCTCGATTGTTGCGTCATTCCTTCCTCGCTTTCAACAGCTAAATTAAATATGTTTCATTGTCCTTTATCATTCTAATGACATCCTTGAATAATATAGGACTAGAATTAGATGCAGAATGCTTTCACTTCTCTTCACGAAGATTGAATGGTTATTGGTCTGAATAAAGAACTGCTATGGCCTACCTCCATCGAGTGTTCGCTCTTCTTTCAAACTACCTGTGAGTTCTATTGGGCTGCTGTAATTCACATTCAGCAACAACATCAAAAAATAATGTCCAGCAAGCTATTCTAGTCTAGCTTTTCCTGCATGGGACTCCAAGAGCTAAGGAGCGTTTTTTAAAGGAGAGGCAAGCGGATCACAGGTGCTTGCGTATTACGCAAGAGACAGAGGCTATAAAATATAAGCTTATCATGTATAAACATTCATTAATTAGGTAAATATAAGGCTAATAATGCTTTGAATGTGTTACCTGAAAGTGGTAGGATAGGACATCTACAGTGCCTTCGGAAAGTACTCAGACCCCTTGACTTTTTCCCTCATCAATTTACACACAATACCCTATAACGACAAGGAGAAAACTATTTCTGAACTTTTTGCAAGTGTATTAAAAATAAAAAAACAGAAACACCTTATTTACATAAGTATTCAGACGCTTTGCTATGAGACTCGAAATTGAGCTCAGGTGCATCCTGTTTCTATTGATCATCCTTGAGATATTTCTACAACTTGATTGGAGTCCACCTGTGGTAAATTCAATGGAGTGGACATTATTTGGAAAGGCACACACCTGTCTATATAAGATCTTACAGTTGACAGTGCATGTCAGAGCAAAAACCAAGCCACGGGGGTCAAAGAAATTGTCCGTAGAGCTCCGAGACAGGATTGTGTCGAGGCACAGATCTGGGGAAGGGTACCAAAAAATGTCTGCAGCATTGAAGGTCCCCAAGAACATAGTTGCCTCCATCATTGTTAAATGGAAGAAGTTTGGAACCATCAAGACTGTTCCTAGAGCTGGCCGCCCAGCCAAACTGAGCAATTGGGGGAGGGAGGTGAGGTCAGGGAGGTGACCAAGAACCGTATGGTCACTCTGACACACGTCTCGAGTTCCTCTGTGGAGATGGGAGAAACTTCCAGAAGGACAATCAACTCTGCAGCACTCCACCAATCAGGCCTTTATGGTAGAGTGGCCAGGCGGAAGCCACTTCTCAGTAAAAGACACATGACAGCCCGCTTGACAGCACGTAAAGACTCTCGGACAATGAGAAACAAGATTCTCTGGTCTAATGAAACCAAGAATAAACTCTTTGTCCGAATACGAAGCGTCACGTCTGGAGGAAACCTGGCACCTTCCCTACGTGAAGCGTGGTGGCAGTATCTTGCTGGGAGGGATGTTTTTCAGCGGCAGGGACTGGGAGACTAGTCAGGATCGAGGGAAAGATGAACGGAGCAAAGTACAGAGAGATCCTTCATGACAACCTGCTCCAGACCACTCAGGACCTCAGACTGGGGCGAAGGTTCACCATCCAACAGGACAACGACCCTAAGCACACAGACAAGACATCTCAGGAGTGGCTTCGGGACAAGTCTCTAAATGTCCTTGAGTGGCTCAGCCAGAGCCCGGACTTGAACCCGATCGAACATCTCTGGAGAGACCTGAAAATAGCTGTGCAGCAACGCACCCCATCCAACCTGACAGAGCATGAGAGGATATTCAGAGAAAAATGGGAGAAACTCCCCAAATACAGGTGTGCCAAGCTTGTAGCATCATACATAAGACGACTTGATGGTGAAATCGCTGCCAAAGGTGCTTCAATAAAGTACTGAGTAAAGGGTCTGAATACTTAGGTAAATGTGATATTTGCATTTTTCATTTGTAATAAATTAGCAAAAAAATCTAACAACCTGTTTTTGCTTATGGGGTATTGTGTGTAGATTTATGAGCTAAAAAAAACAATGTCATTTGTTTTAGAATAAGGCTTTAATGTGACCAAATGTGGAAAAGGTCAAGGGTTCTGAATACTTTCCAAGGCATTGTATACGTATTTTGGGCTATATATCAATCGAAAACAGAATTATCTAATTGATGCAATTTGAATGGAGTTGATGGAGAGAGAGAAATACTTCAAGAGTGCTCGCGGCTGCACTGATTTAAAGCAATGATATTCGAGTGATAGGCTGTTTTAAAACTCTGGAGCTGCAATACATTTTTTAAAACTTTACAATTTAAAAACAGACTGACCCCCCCCCCAAAGCAAAATCGAGATTGGTAAATCAGACGCACATTCAGTCTTTACGTTACTGTAGCGTAGGCTATTCTGCTGCAAGTGTAGGCCTGCCAGTCTCAAGAAAAAAAGTGACCAGGGTGAGATGATAGGTCTACTACATGCGTTGTGAACTGCTGCTCCATACTGATGTGCTGTCCCACCCTGAGCGTTGATTCATCATGCAGAGGCCGTAGGGAAGCCAGATTTAGACATCGCATATCATTTAACAGTTCCATTTCACGCCATGCTGATCATATAAATAATTTATTATAATTTACCAGTTTCTCGCAGATATTTATCCCGGGAATAGGTAGTGGTTTTGGTGCATAAATCCCAGTAAATCTCGGTTAAGTTATCATTATTGATGACAGAATTGAATTAGAGAATCACTTTTAAATTGTATTCCTTGCTTAGGCTATCCGATGACAGAAGTTGATGCCCATTTGTCCCTTTTTTCAACAAATGTGAGACATTTAAACCACACACAAACCACATCAATAACATTTGAACATCAATGGCAAAATGAAGTCATCATAGCAGGTGCAGTGTTGATAAGTCAAGTCACTGTAATTGCTAAGTCCAAATAAAGTTAAGGCACAAAACTTAGATGTTTCTCTTTAATTGTATCTGAGACAAGCTGCTTCCTTTAAACTCTATGGAGAGAACAGAGCAAATTTTCAAAGGGCTTCTGATGCAGTCTTAAAAGACAGGTTGGCTTTTTACATAAACGCTCAGGACTCTGGTTACGGTTGTGTGTGTGTGTCACAGGTGTGTGTCACAATTTAGTCGCCAGTTTCAAACAGACGAAAGATCATGAAAATTCTGACTCTGATCAATTATCTTCGCTCGTTTCTCATGCTCCCTTGGCAGCTCTATTCATGCACTGTGAACGTTTCCTGAGGGAAACTAACTTAATATCATCCTTGTCCAAAACCATAGCCCTCCGCCTGAACCTGACCACTAATCTACAAAAGAGACTCGAAATAATCCCCCCCTACTCTCTGTGAATGAACCTGTTTAGTTTGCAGTGGTAGAATGCTCAATTTCATACCTTTTGTAAAAGTGTGTTTGTATTTATGACAGTGCTAATAGATAGCATTTGCGATCATCCATATTCAACAGTAGCTAATGCAATTAGGGAAGTTAGGGTAGACTGACCTATTCAAATCCAAGCATCGTTGCTAAACACAACCCATTAAGCCTGATCTATTAAAAAAGCACTTTTGCATTTAGCCCATGTATTCAATGTGCACACACACCTCTCAGCAATGGTGTAAATTGCCTGTGGATGTAACCCACATTAGAAATAATGAACCCCAGGATCCTGCATTAATAATGACAGGCCCACACACTGCTCCATCCTCTGTCTGTCTATACTGGGAGGTTGTTGTTGTTGTGGTTGTTTATACTAGTTGCCAGGGTAAACAAATTACGGTCAGACTACAGCATGACCTTTTCAACTTCCTCTTGACAGGTCAGCAGAGCCAACCGCCTCCGTCGAATCAACTGGGTCTATTTATGGTTCAAATGCAACACCATCGTTGGAGAGGAAACCTCTGATTGCCATGGTAGAAGAGACATTAAGAGACGAAGAGTGGACAAGTGTGTTTTAATACCTGTTGTGCTTGTGGATGGCTGATTTATGGGTCCGTTTTATCTACTGAATGCAATTCACAACCCCTCAGGTTGCACCACAATTACAGACATGGCTTGCAATAGTCCCTGAGAGATGACATTACTGCAAATCTTCCTTCCCCGTATGGGTTGGCGTTTGGCCCTCTACATTCTGCCTAGGTAAAAGCTGTCAGCAGAGTGAAATACGCCTTCTCGCCACAACTGCTATCAACCTCCACACACACACCACCTACCCACCCTCCACCACCTCACTCTCCTTTCTCCCTTACTCCTTCCCTTACTCCTTACTCCCTTACTTCTTACTCCTTTCTCCCTTACTCCTTTCTCCCTTACTTCTTACTCCTTTCTCCCTTACTCCTTTCTCCCTTACTTCTTACTAATTTCTCCCTTACTCCTTTCTCCCGTACTCCTTTCTCCCTTACTCCTTACTCCCTTACTTCTTACTCCTTTCTCCCTTACTTCTTACTCCTTTCTCCCTTACTCCTTTCTCCTTTACTTCTTACTCCTTTCTCCCTTACTCCTTCCCTTACTCTTTACTCCCTTACTTCTTACTCATTTCTCCCTTACTCCTTTCTCCCATACTCCTTTCTCCCTTACTCCTTTCTCCCTTACTTCTTACTCCTTTCTCCTTTACTTCTTACTCCTTTCTCCCTTACTCCTTCCCTTACTCTTTACTCCCTTACTTCTTACTCCTTTCTCCCTTACTCATTTCTCCCTTACTTCTTACTCCTTTCTCCCTTACTCCTTTCTCCCTTACTTCTTACTCCTTTCTCCCTTACTCCTTTCTCCCTTACTTCTTACTCCTTTCTCCCTTGCATCTTACTCCTTTCTCCCTTACTTCTTACTCCTTTCTCCCTTACTCCTTTCTCCCTTACTTCTTACTCCTTTCTCCCTTACTTCTTACTCCTTTCCCCCTTACTCCTTTCTCCCCTCGGGTGGCAGGTAGCCTAGTGGTTAGAGTGCTGGACTAGTAACCGCAAGGTTGCACGATAAATTCCCCAAGTTAACAAGGTAAAAAGGTTTAAAAAATATAAGAATTTGCTCTTAACTGACTTGCCTAGTTAAATAAAGGTTAAAAAAATAGTTAATAAACAATGCCTGAGAATTGAGCAGCACATCCATTTGAATGGAATTGTCTTTGCTAAATGATGACCATGTCAAACGTCTCTTTAACAAGCTCTGGAGATTCCCTATCATCACTAGTCAGTGATGAAAAAAAAACCTCCCTAAACTAAAGCCATGGAGAGTCAGTTCACAGTTCACTTCTTTTCACAACCTCCAGGTTTCACCTTGATACTCGCCTCACACACCAAGAAGGTGTGGTATAATAAGTGTTTCCTCTACCATTGTATAAACGGGGCGTGCCTTAAACTGCATGTAGCTCGGTTGCTAGCAAACTTACTTTCTGATTTGACTGGAATTGAAATGGAACTGACCTCAACCCTGCCGGCAGACGAACGTGTTTCCAATTTAATACACCTGCCACCTAGGGAGTTTGCTTCAAATTGGAACGAAAAATGAGACAATGAAGGACAGGGGGGGAAAAAAACTCTAAAATCTCCACTGCATATCTGTTAAGTATGTGGGCTAAAATCCCGAACCAAATGTAAAGCTGCCTGCTCAGCAGTTTCTTCTGTGAGAAGGAGTTAGTCTTGGAATAATAGCAAGATACGCGAGGTGGCAGATCTGTTGCCACCAGAGAAAAGTGCATTTCCTGATGTCTTTCAAACCACTGCCTGCAACCATATCAAAGAATATATGTATATCAAAAATACATTTAAAGCTACATTTAAAGCTACAGGTTTTCTTCCCTTTTTAAGTTTTGTTTTTGAGTCTTTTACATTCGGTTCAGTACACCAACTTCAAACAGCTGAAAATACAATATTTTGGTTATGGAAAACATATTTCACTGCAGTTTAGATGGTACAATAATTATCTACACTATATTTGCTTGTTTTATTACAACGTTAAGTAAGGCAAACCAGAGCATAGAGTACCTTGAAAGGAATAGTGTACATCTGCTTTTAGCCAGCCTATAATACTGTAAAGCTACCATACAGACATTGGTCTTAGGTCTGCATTTATTTCTCCCCTTCCTCATGCCTTGAACTGTTTGCAACATGCAGGTAATTGCCAACTTCCTCATCATGTTTTCTGATCTTTGATTGCTTCACACACACAGCCCCAAATCCCTGAGTCACAGTCACATGGGAGATGGGGAAGTGGGGCTGTAAGAATCCTTGAGTAAAAATAACCCATAATCCCTTGCCACTTGGTTGTAATGTGCCATCAGAATGAAAACAACAGGCAGAGCACTAGTCATTGATGCTTAGTAGATAATATAAATGCATGAATAAAAAGCAGAATAATCCTGAGACTGGAAGAGAGCAATAGAAAAGCTTAATTTGCAGTGAAATTAAAAGGAATAGAAGTTAAAGACAACAGAGCTTGGGAGATAGGTTCTTAATAACACCCAGCGTCTGGGGGACCTCCCCCTGAACATGTTTGCATTTTTTATTGTCTGACATTTCTAGTTTCTTAACAGTCCCACACAGTCATCCTAAACATCATCCATAATATTTGTACACTATTAAAGTGATCTAGATTTAAGAAAGGTTACTTTCTCTCATCTCTAACTATCAGGAAGCCTGAAAGAACAGGCTGAGAGGGAGGGGAGCTTACATTACATTCATGAGCTTGCTTACTTTTGGTCGTTGCCAGGTAACAAGGTAAACAATGGGCCATATATCATTGATGACCAGGTAAACAGTGGGCCACATGTCATACCAAGCCTAAATAGATTGCCTCAACCCATTTTCCAGCAGCAAAACACAATTGTCACGTAGAGTAGGCTAGAAGGCTATACTGGCAAACCTAACCTCTATCAAAAATCAAAAGATGGCGGAGCCGCTAAAGTTCTTCTGTGCAAGGGTGTTTATTTACATAGTGATTCCGGAACAAAACAGTACTGCCATCAACCGTATACCTTATGGGACAGCTTAAAAACAATGCTGCCCCATTCACAGCACAATCCAAAATGGCTTCTTCATGAACTGAAAGAGAGGCTCCTTTTGTCGGGCTAGCCCCTCCCCTCAGAACAATTAACACCAATTAATTAAGCAATTACCTCGTCAAACCTACATTTTCCATTAACTAAACATACTAAAGGATATACATTGCAACACGTTATTTAAACAATATCACCACATAACAGTTACAAAATTACATCACTACTGACAGTGTATTTTAATATGCCCATTTACATTAATGAGCCATTTGAGACAGGCACTACAAAGTCAGCCCAATTCCCTTTGCTCGGGTCCTTATCCAGCATACCCGGAAGCTACAGAGATAGAGAGGAACAGAACAAACAAACAACGCGCTCATCCACAACATAGATAAGTATAATACATATTACTTATATTACAAATGAACATTGACATAATGGCGCCGACAGAGATGGCCGCCTCGCTTCGCGTTCCTAGGAAACTATGCAGTGTTTTGTTTTTTTTACGTGTAATTTCTTACATTGGTACCACAGGTCATCTTAGGTTTCATTACATACAGTCGAGAAGAACTACTGAAAATAAGAGCAGCGTCAACTCACCATCAGTACGACCAAGAATATGACTTTCGCGAAGTGGATCCTGTGTTCTGCCTTCCACCCAGTACAACGGAATGGATCCCAGCCGGCGACCCAAAAAAACAACTTCGTAAATGGGGGAAACGAAGCGGTCTTCTGGTCAGACTCCGGAGACGGGCACATCGTGCACCACTCCCTAGCATTCTCCTCGCCAATGTCCAGTCTCTTGACAACAAGGTTGATGAAATCCGAGCAAAGGTAGCATTCCAGAGGGACATCAGAGACTGTAACGTTCTTTGCTTCATGGAAACATGGCTCACTGGAGAGACGCTATCAGAGTCGGTGCAGCCAGCTGGTTTCTCCACGCATCGCTCTTCTGGTAAGAAGAGGGGTGGGGGCGTATGCTTCATGGTTAACGTGATGCGGTGTGGCCACAACAACATACAGGAACTCAAGTCCTTCTGTTCACCTGATTTAGAATTCCTCACAATCAAATGTCGACCGCATTATCTACCAAGGGAATTATCTTTGATTATAATCACAGCCGTATATATTCCCCCCCAAGCAGACACATCGATGGCTCTGAACAAACTTTATTTGACTCTTTGCAAACTGGAATCCATATATCCGGAGACTGCATTCATTGTAGCTGGGGATTTTAACAAGGCTAATCTGAAAACAAGACTCCCTAAATTTTATCAGCATATCGATTGAGCAACCAGGGCTGGGAAAACCTTGGATCGTTGCTATTCCAACTTCCGCGACGCATATAAGGCCCTGCCCCGCTCTCCTTTCGGAAAAGCTGACCACGACTCCATTTTGTTGATCCCTGCCTACAGACAGAAACTAAAACAAGAAGCTCCCGTACTGAGGTCTGTTCAACGCTGGTCCGACCAATCTGATTCCACACTCCATGACTGCTTCCATCACGTGGACTGGGATATGTTTCGTATTGCGTCAGACAACAACATTGACGAATACGCTGATTTGGTGTGCGAGTTCATTAGAATGTGCGTTGAAGATGTCGTTCCCATAGCAACGATTAAAACATTCCCAAACCAGAAACCGTGGATTGATGGCAGCATTCGCGTGAAACTGAAAGCGCAAACCACTGCTTTTAATCAGGGCAAGGTGACCGGAAACATGACCGAATACAAACAGTGTAACTATTCCCTCCGCAAGGCAATCAAACAAGCTAAGCGTCAGTATAGAGACGAAGTAGAATCTCAATTCAACGGCTCAGACACAAGAGGTATGTGGCAGGGTCTACAGTCAATCACGGATTACAAAAAGAAAACCAGCCCCGTCACGGACCAGGATGTCTTGCTCCCAGGCAGACTAAATAACTTTTTTGCCCGCTTTGAGGACAATACAGTGTCACTGACACGGCCCGCAACTAAAACATGCGGACTCTCCTCCACTGCAGCCGACGTGAGGAAAACATTTAAATGTGTCAACCCTCGCAAGGCTGCATGCCCAGACGGCATCCCCAGCCGCGCCCTCAGAGCATGCGCAGACCAGCTGGCTGGTGTGTTTAACGGACATATTCAATCAATCCCTATCCCAGTCTGTTGTTCCCACATGCTTCAAGAGGGCCACCATTGTTCCTGTTCCCAAGAAAGCTAAGGTAACTGAGCTAAACAACTACCGCCCCGTAGCACTCACTTCCGTCATCATGAAGTGCTTTGAGAGACTAGTCAAGGACCATATCACCTCCACCCTATCTGACACCCTAGACCCACTCCAATTTTCTTACCACCCAAATAGGTCCACAGACGATGCAATCTCAACCACACTGCCCTAACCCATCTGGACAAGAGGAATACCTACGTGAGAATGCTGTTCATCGACTACAGCTCGGCATTCAACACCATAGTACCCTCCAAGCTCGACCCCGCCCTGTACAACTGGGTACTGGACTTCCTGACGGGACGCTCCCAGGTGGTGAGGGTAGGCAACAACATATCCACCCTGCTGATCCTCAACACTGGGGCCCCACAAGGGTGCGTTCTGAGCCCTCTCCTGTACTCCCTGTTCACCCATGACTGCGTGGCCACGCACGCCTCCAACTCAATCATCAAGTTTGCGGATGACACAACAGTGGTAGGCTTAATTACCAACAAAAACGAGACGGCCTACAGGGGGGAGGTGGTGTCAGGAAAATAACCTCACACTTAACGTCAACAAAACTAAGGAGATGATTGTGGACTTCAGGAAACAGCAGAGGGAACACCCCCCTATCCACATCAATGGAACAGTAATGGAGAGGGTAGTAAGTTTTAAATTCCTCGGCGTACACATCACAGACAAACTGAATTGGTCCACCCACACAGACAGCATCGTGAAGAAGGCGCAGCAGCGCCTCTTCAACCTCAAGAGGCTGAAGAAATTTGGCTTGTCACCAAAAGCACTCACAAACTTCTACAGATGCACAATCGAGAGCATCCTGTCGGGCTGTATCACTGCCTGGTACGGCAACTGCTCCGCCCACAACCGGAAGGCTCTCCAGAGGGTAGTGAGGTCTGCACAATGCATCACCGGGGGCAAACTACCTGCCCTCCAGGACACCTACACCACCCGATGTCACAGGAAGGCCATAAAGATCATCAAGGACAACAACCACCCGAACCACTGCCTGTTCAGCCCGCTATCATCCAGAAGGCGAGGTCAGTACAGGTGCATCAAAGCTGGGACCGAGAGACTGAAAAACAGCTTCTATCTCAAGGCCATCAGACTGTTAAACAGCCACCACTAACATTGAGTGGCTGCTGCCAACACACTGACTCAACTCCAGCCACTTTAATAATGAGAATTGATGGGAAATTATGTAAAATATATCACTAGCCACTTTAAACAATGCTACATAATATAATGTTTACATACCCTACATTATTAATCTCATATGTATACGTATATACTGTACTCTATATAATCTACTGCATCTTTATGTAATACATGTATCACTAGCCACTTTAACTATGCCACTTTGTTTACATACTCATCTCATTTACATTTACATTTTACATTTAAGTCATTTAGCAGACGCTCTTATCCAGAGCGACTTACAAATCTCATATGTATATACTGCACTCAATACCATCTACTGTATCTTGCCTATGCCGCTCTGTACCATCACTCATTCATATATCTTTATGTACATATTCTTTATCCCCTTACACTTGTGTCTATAAGGTAGTAGTTTTGGAATTGTTAGCTAGACTACTTGTTGGTTATTACTGCATTGTCGGAACTAGAAGCACAAGCATTTCGCTACACTCACATTAACATCTGCTAACCATGTGTATGTGACAAATAAAATTAGATTTGATTTGATTTATGTATTAAGACAGAAGTTAATTTGTGTGTCGACCCACATCGTTAACTTATCTTATAACAGAGCAGGGAGGAGTGATGAATGTCTGTGTGCGTTATAGAACCAAATGCCGCCCGCGGCCAGTGACGGACTTCTACGTCACACTAATGTTTTGTAATTAATTACAGAATACAGTTCACTAATACACTTCTTCACAATAATTAAGCCTGATCTTTACAATTAATAACACTCATGTCCTGTCCAAATGCTTGAAAAAAAAGCACTAGTCTAAAGTTTGGATACATACTCATTCAAGGGTTTTTCTTTATTTTTACTATTTTCTACATTGTAGAACAATAGTGAAGACCTCACAACTATGAAATCATACATATGGAATAATTTAGTAACCAAAAATGTGTTAAACAAATCAAAATATAGTTTAGATTATTTAAAGTATCCACGCTTTGCCTTGATGACAGCTTTGCACACTCTTGGCGTTCTCTCAACCAGCTTCACCTGGACTGCTTTTCCAACAGTCTTGAAGGAGTTCCCATATGCTGAGTACTGTTGACGGCCTTCACTCTGTCGTCCAATTCACCCCAAACCATCTCAACTGGGTTGAGGTCGGGTGGTTGTGGTGGGTTGGGGTGAATTGGACGACAGAGTGAAGGCCGCCAACGGTCGGGTGGTTCTAAAATCTTAAATACATGTCGATTTGCTTAAATCTTGTTTGGTTACTACATGATTCCCTATGTGTTATTTCATAGTTTGATGTGTTCACTATTATTCTACAAATTTAAGAAAAACCCTTGAATGAGGAGGTTTGTCTAAACTTTTTTTGGGGCTAGAGCAGGGGTCTCCAACTTTTTAAAGGCTACTTCATACAAAAGAAATCACGAGCTACTTGTATACAGCCTGCATATTTTGTTGTTGTGTAGACCAAATTTGATTAACAGAAAGAAAGAACAGCACTCCATACATCATGTCATTGTGTTTTGGTTCTTAATTAAAACCACACATTTTGAACAAAAAACATTCTACTGTAGCCTACCTTGAGAATCTTGCCTTAAGATGACAAAATAAAGCTATAGCATGCAGGACTATGCTACTAACAATTATTTTGCAATAATTGTTTCAAATGTCATTATTTTTACTAGTGGCCTTTTGAACAACAATCACAGTGAGTAGGCTTACATATTTTACAACAAATAGTGAAGGAACCAAATAATCATGAAAAGTACGAGGAATAACAAAAGTGTAGTCACACCAAGCACATTGACATTCCGCTTTTCCTCCAACTGACTTCAAAGGGGTGTGAATACTTTCTGAAGTCACTGTATATGAGTCAGCCTACTAATTATAAACATGGAAAATAGGCTCTATTATATTGCAAAATCAAATTTGCTAGCCTATGATTGTAACTTTGTCGGCTGCATTCTCTCCTAGCTTCATGGTTTGAACGAGGCGCGTCTTTTTCTTCTGTGTATCCAGACCTTTATCAAAGTGAGGAGTCCTCTTTGATTGTGAAGTTAGCTGTGATTTGCATTAAAATGTCAAGGCTCTCCACTGTAACACTCATGTCATTTTCAATTTGGCAAAATCACAGCAATAATGAAATGGTGCATAACACATTCCATTTCATTGTCAATGTCTTTATCCCCGAGCGTGAAAAAAGAACATTCCATTGTGAATAGAATAACTTAGGAATGCTGCTATGGCAACCACTTCCTAGCCCCAACAAGCTGTGTGTTTATAATGATCGTCCGATAATCCATTTTTAACCCCACTTCACCTTGATATAAGCTCTGCTGTCCATGACAACAGATCATTAGTGAATCTCAATACTCTAAAGTGGCTCCCCCTACTCATCTCCTCTCCATTCTACACCAATGTGATAACACGGGCCATAATTAAAGCAATATGAAGGATACCTACCAGGAATTTCCCTGAATTTCACCTGAATTTTAACTTTAAAGTCACTGAAAATGGAGGGAAGGAGGTGAGGAGAGGAAACTACTTTTGACTACTGAGATGCATCCAAGCTTCAGATGGATCAGACATTTCCATCTCCTAATATCAAAACATCAAAACAACAGCAGTGTCACGTTCTGACCATATTTCCTCCTGCCCAACGCCGCCAGAGTCTCCCGTCTGTCCTGAGCCGCCAGAGTCTCCCGTCTGTCCTGAGCCGCCAGAGTCTCCCGTATGTCCTGAGCCACCAGAGTCTCCCGTATGTCCTGAGCCGCCAGAGTCTCCCGTCTGTCCTGAGCCGCCAGAGTCTCCCGTCTGTCCTGAGCCGCCAGAGTCTCCCGTCTGTCCTGAGCCGCCAGAGTCTCCCGTCTGTCCTGAGCCGCCAGTCAGCCAGGAGCCGCCAGAGCCGTCAGCCAGCCAGGAGCCGCCAGAATCGCACTTCATTCCGGAGCTGCTGGAGTCTCCCGCCTGTCCGGGACCCGTGGCGAGGGTCCCCAGTCCGAGGTCTGAGTTCATATTTGCAGTGTTGACCCTTCTTTTTCTAGACCTCTGCAATCTGCACTGGCATACTGTCAATTAACTTCCGGGCCACATCCTGACTGATTGCAGCCCATTCTTGCATAATCAATGCTTGGAGTTTGTCAGAATTAAGATTGACCTCAAGTTATCAATTGGATTAAGGTCTGGGGAGTTTCCTGGCCATTGACCCAAAATATCAATGTTTTGTTCCCCAGAGCCACTTAGTTATTACTTTTGCCTTATGGCAAGGTTCTCCATCATGCTGGAAAAGGCATTGTTCATCACCAAACTGTTCCTGAATGTTTGGGAGAAGTTGCTCTCGGAGGATGTGTTGGTACCATTCTTTATTCATGGTTGTGTTCTTAGGCAAAATTGTGAGTGAACCCAATCCCCTGGCTGAGAAGAAACCCCACACATGAATGGTCTCAGGATGCTTTACGGTTGGCATGACACCGGACTGTTGGTAGCGCTCACCTTGTCTTCTCCGGACAAGCTTTTTTCAAGATGCCCCAAAAAATCAGAAAGGGGATTCATCAGAGAAAATTACTTTACCCCAGTCCTCAGCAGTCAAATCCCTGTACCTTTTGCAGAATATCAGTCTGTCCCTGATGTTTTTCCTGGAGAGAAGTGCCTTCTTTGCTGCCCTTCTTGACACCAGGCCATCCCCCAAAAGTCTTCGCCTCACTGTGCGTGCAGATGCACTCACACCTGTCTGCTGCCATTCCTGAGCAAGCTCTGTACTGGTAGTGCCCCGATCCCGCAGCTGAATCAACTTTAGGAGACGGTCCTGGAGCTTGTTGGACTTTCTTGGGCGCCCTGAACCCTTCTTCACAACAATTGAACCGCTCTCCTTGAAGTTCTTGATGCGCCAATAAATGGTTGATTTAGGTGCAATCTTACTGGCAGCAATATCCTTGCCTGTGAAGCCCTTTTTGTGCAAAGCAATGATGACGGCACGTGTTTCCTTGCAGGTAACCATGGTTGACAGAGGAAGAACAATGATTCCAAGCACCACCCTCCTCTTGAAGCTTCCTGTCTCTTATTCAAACTCAATCAGCATGACCGAGTGATCTCCAGCCTTGTCCTCATCAACACTCACACCAGTATTAACGAGAGAATCACTGACATGTCAGCTGGTCCTTTTGTGGCAGGACTGAAAGGCAGTGGAATTTTTTGGGGGGATTCAGTTAATTTGCATGGCAAAGAGGGACTTTGCAATTAATTGCAATTCATCTGATCACTCTTCTTAACATTCTGGAGTATATGCAAATTGCCTTCACACAAACTGAGGCAGCAGACTTTGTGAAAAAGTAAACTTTTGGCCACGACTGTATATACGCAGCTTTCACACCCCTGAGAAACAAGGGGCTGAGAGTCTCCGCCTACATAGACGATTACCTGCTTTGCTCCCCATCCCAAGAGCAAGCGGTACGAGACACAACTTCCCTCTTGAGCTAGGCTTCAGCATCTGTGTACACAGTGCCACCTCAATCGTTGATAAAGGTGACCTCATGTCTTTCGGGGCTCCGTCACTGGAAGAGCTCCTCGATCCTCGTTCTTGCTACTTGTCCTGGGGTAGTGGCAATGAGGATAGTGGTGACGACGTGCCACTCACAGACTGGGGCGCAGTTCACAAGAAGAATGCAACAAAAGCTGTGTGGACCCCACAACTCTGCATTGCTCACATAAATTACCTTGAATTGCTGACAGTGTTGCTTGCTCTGAGACACTTTCGACCCTTCATTCGGAATTGTCAAGTCTTTATCAGAACCGACGACATGACGGTGGTGGCTTACATCAACCACCAGGGTGGCACTCGCTCCCTGCTCTTACACAGACTATCTGTCAGGATTACGCTGTGGAGCAGAGCCGCGATCTGCTGACCCAAGCGAACAGAAATATTTGTCTTTGTGCATAAGATCTGTGGCAATTACAGTTGTCTCGCCTTGGAGCTTGTGGCTTTCTCCCTGCCACTTTTACCGGAAAAAGAGTGGCTCCACCATTTGTGTCCAGTATGCGTGTGGTATACAGAACCAGTCAAAAGTTTGGACACACCTACTCATTCAAGGGTTTCTTAATTTGTACTATTTTCTACATTGTAGAATAACAGTGAAGACATCAACACTATGAAATAACACATATGGAATCATGTAGTAACCAAAGAAGTGTTAAACAAATCAAAATATATTTTCTTCGAAGTAGCCACCCTAGCCATGCCTTGAGGACATCTTTTTATGCTCTTGGCATTCTCTCAACCAGCTTCAACTGTAATGTTTTTCCAACAGTCTTGAAGGAGTTCCCACATATGCTGAGCACTTGTTGGGTGCTTTTCCTTCACTTCATGAGTTGCGGTCCAACTCATCCCAAACCATCTCAATTGCTTGAGGTTGGGTGATTGTGGAGGCCATGTCATCTGATGCAGCACTCAATCACTCACCTTCTTTTTCAAATTGCCCTTACACAGCTTGTAGGTGTGTTGGGTCATTGTCCTGTTGAAAAACAAATGATCCTCCCACTAAGCGCAAACCAGATGAGATGGCGCATCGCTGCAGAATGCTGTGGTAGCCATACTGGTTAAGTGTGCCTTAGATTCTAAATAAATCACTGACAGTGTCACCAGCAAAGCATCCCCACACCATCACACCTCCTCCATGCTTCACAGTGGGACCCACATGTCATCCGTTCACTTACTCTGCATCTCTTCTTCTTATTGGTGTCCTTTAGTAGTGGTTTCTTTGCAGCAATTCAACCATGAAGGCCTGATTCACGCAGTCTCCTCTGAACATTTGATGTTGAGATGTGTCGGTTACTTGAATTCTCTAAAGCATTTATTTGGGCTGCAATTTCTGTGGCTGTTAACTCTAATGGTTTTTGCTACTGCACTTGAAGAAACGTTCAAAGTTCTTACATTTTTACATATTGACTGACCTTCATGTCTTAAAGTAATGATGGACTGTCGTTTCTCTTTTCAGATTTGAGCTGTTCTTGCCATAAAATGGACTTGGTATTTTACCAAATAGGGCTATCTTCTGTATACCCCCCCCCCCTACATTGTCACAACACAACTGATTGGCTCAAGGAGAACGCTACCTGCCCGAATGCATAGTGCCAACTGTAAAATTTGGTGGAGGAGGAATAATGGTATGGGGTGATTTTTCATGGTTTGGCTAGGCTCCTTAGTTCCAGTGAAGGGAAATCTTAATTCTACAGCATACAATGGCTTTCTAGACGATTCTGTACTTTCAACTTTGTGGCAACAGTTTGGGGAAGGCCCTTTCCTGTTTCATCATGACAATGCCCCTGTGCACAAAGCGAGGTCCAGATAGAATTGGTTTGTTGATATCGGCCTGGTCTGCACAGAACCCTGACCTCAACCCCACCAAATACCTTTGGGATGAATTGGAACAACATCAGTGCTCTTTTGGCTGAATGGAAGCCAGCCTTCCCAGAAGAGTGGGGGCTGTTATAGCAGCAAAGGGGGGACCAACTCCATATTAATGCCCATGATTTTGGAATGAGATGTTCGACAAGCAGGTGTCCACATACCATGTAGTGTACATGGGAACGGAGACCAGCAGCCTTCCATTGTCAATACATTTTATTTTGTGAAGTGGTTCCTTGAATCACACAACACAATTGTCATTCACCTTTTGGCCCATGGTGTTAGACCTTTTTGGGAGGGGGGGGACAATTGACTTGAGCTTTCAGGCAAGTATTTTTTTTAAATCAGTCCTACTAACTAAGTTAATGTCAAGCTCAATTATACTGGAAGTTTAATATGAATTCATCTCAATCTGTGATTCTGTTATAGATCCTGATGCAAAAGCAATGTTTCCTGAATTGTAGCTGGTATTTTTACAAATCTCAACTGAAGCATCCTGCAATATTTATTTATATTTATTTCTTTGAGTGAGTAGTTTATAAATCAGCAACAGTTGGTTATATAGGCTTGGTTGTGCAGAGGGCCCCTGGCAGCAGACTTGGTACATCTTAGCATAAGGCTAATGTGTTGTAGTCGTCCTACAGACAGCAGGGCAAATTACTAATATTCTATTTGCATGTTTTTTTAAATGCTGTGGGGAGACGAACCGACTGACCGACCTGCTCCGGGACAACAACTGTTTGATTTAAGCAAATGTTACAGCCGTTTAAATACCACACATCATTTGTATTCTGCATCCATGGGAGGCAGAAGAGAGGCTGGGAAATGGCATGGTGGGGGACTGCAGCTTGCGAGGGGAATTTGCTTGCGAGGCTCTGGTGCTTGATGTTTGCCAAATCAATGAGACAGACAGAAGGGCTCTGAATGTCAGAGTTTACATCTACAAGATTGAAGACCTTAAATTTGGTCACTGGTGATTGGCTCATAGGGAAAATTCCATCTAAAAAGGTCAGCATCCACACCAACACTCCTCACACTGAATTATTAAATACGTTTTCCATGTTCCTGTGGTTCACTGGCCTCTAGTTTTAAATGCTTTAAAATCAACTGAAATCTCTTCAAAAATCTCTGACTTTACCAATGCAGAGTGTAACATTGTTTGGCAACATAGAAGGTAGTGTAAAAGAAATCCAAATTCCTTTAATGGCCAGTCAGTGGCATGCACAGTGAACAATAATTTAACCACTCATTACTTCATGTAGTTTTTATAGCGTACTGGCAAAAAACAGGGTCGTGTTCAATAGATGAGCACACCATAGCAAAAGATTTTCAAAGACAAATGAAAATCAGTATTCTAGTTGGACAAATTCATGTAGAACTTCCCAGTTTCACTGTTTAAAAACTTTCTTCTCACTACTGAACACAACCTAGGTTTGCGGAACACTGCATTGCTGTGAAGCCAAGTCACAGCATACAGTCTTGTCAGTATTGGGACGTTTGAGGCCTAGTGGTGGGAGTCCTGCATCATGGTGGGCATCTACGGCTCCCTTATGGATGGATGGTGGGTGGGAGGAGGCCTTCTACAGAGAGACAGGTGGCTGTACAGCAGGGGGCTCTTAGCAGGGGGCTCTTAGCGGGGAGGGGGTGTAACACAGCGAGACAGGAAGGGAGGAGGACATGAAATATCTGGCAGAGGGAGCCAGATACAAGCTGAAGCCCTCCATCCTGACAAACACAGGCCTTAGGCAATGTGGGCCTTTCTCCAAGTCTGAGGGATGATGGTGATCTCTATGTTATGAAAGCTGGTATTCAGGCATTTTAAAGGCTTCTTCTATTTATGTCCTGAGAGCCTCATGATGATAATCTGGTCAGAAACTATTTATAGCCTCTCGTCCAATTTCTCACTAACTTCTTAGATGGAGCCTATAATATGCAAAACATAAACATGTCAAGAAACTTTCACATACAGTGGGGCAGAAAAGTATTTAGTCAGCCACCAATTGTGCAAGTTCCCCCACTTAAAAAGATGAGAGAGGCCTGTAATTTTCATCATAGGTACAGACCAAATAAGAAATAAAATCCAGAAAATCACATTGTAGGATTTTTAATGAATTTCTTTGCAAATTATGGTGGAAAATAAGTATTTGGTCAATAACAAAAGTTTATCTCAATACTTTGTTATATACCGTTTGTTGGCAATGACAGAGGTCAAACGTTTTCTGTAAGTCTTCACAAGGTTTTCACACACTATTGCTGGTATTTTGGCCCATTCCTCCATGCAGATCTCCTCTAGAGCAGTGATGTCTTGGGGCTGTTGCTGGGCAACACAGACTTTCAACTCCCTCCAAAGATTTTCTATGGGGTTGAGATCTGGAGACTGGCTAGGCCACTCCAGGATCTTGAAATGCTTCTTACGAAGCCACTCCTTCGTTGCCCGGGCGGTGTGTTTGGGATCATTGTCATGCTGAAAGACTCAGCCATGTTTCATCTTCAATGCCCTTGCTGATGGAAGGAGGTTTTCACTCAAAATCTCACGATACATGGCCCCATTCATTCTTTCCTTTACACAGATCAGTCGTCCTGGTCCCTTTGGAGAAAAACAGCCCTAAAGCATGATGTTTCCACCCCCATGCTTCACAGTAGGTATGGTGTTCTTTGCATGCATTCTTTGTCCTCCAAACACGACAAGTTGAGTTTTTACCAAAAAGTTATATTTTGGTTTCATCTGACCATATGACATTCTCCCAATCTTCTTCTGGATCATCCAAATGCTCTCTAGCAAACTTCAGACGGGCCTGGACATGTACTGGCTTAAGCAGGGGGACACGTCTGGTACTGCAGGATTTGAGTCCCTGGCAGCGTAGTGTGTTACTGATGGTAGGCTTTGTTACTTTGGTCCCAGCTCTCTGCAGGTCATTCACTAGGTCCCCCCCCCATGTGGTTCTGGGATTTTTGCTCAACGTTCTTGTGATCATTTTGACCCCACGGGGTGAGATCTTGCATGGAGCCCCAGATCAAGGGAGATTATCAGTGGTCTTGTATGTCTTCCATTTCCTAATAATTGCTCCCACAGTTGATTTCTTCAAACCAAGCTGCTTACCTATTGCAGATTCAGTCTTCCCAGCCTGTTGCAGGTCTACGATTTTGTTTGTGGTGTCCTTTGACAGCTCTTTGGTCTTGGCCATAGTGGAGTTTGGAGTGTGGCTGTTTGAGGTTGCGGACAGGTGTCTTTTATACTGATAACAAGTTCAAACAGGTGCCATTAATACAGGTAATGAGTGGAGGACAGAGGAGCCTCTTAAAGAAGAAGTTACAGGTCTGTGAGAGACAAAAATCTTGCTTGTTTGTAGGTGACCAAATACTTATTTTTCACCATAATTTGCAAATAAATTCATTAAAAATCCTACAATGTAATTTTCTGGATTTATTTATTTCTAATTTTGTCTGTCATAGTTGAAGTGTACCTATGATGAAAATTACAGGCCTCTCTCATCTTTTTAAGTGGGAGAACTTGCACAATTGGTGGCTGACTAGATACTTTTTTGCCCCACTGTACATGGTTGAGACAAGACAAGACATTAAACATTGTTGCTCTTTCCAGACAAGTAGAGGAGGTTGGTGTGGTAAATGACATGAGGGGTGGTGAGGGTCAGGGAGATTTGAGTGGAAATCCTCTTTAAAGGGTCTGGAGCGGAGATCGTCAGTGACGAGCCTGAACGAGGTCAGCCTTAACCCAGCCAATTAAGAGAGAGACGGGTCTATAACAGCCAGTGAGATGCACACATGAACCCATACACACACACACTCTATCAGAATGCAGAGCAGGCGCTGCCGCTTCCGCCTAACCACACAGCAGCACGTTGGGAGTCTGAGAGACAGATGAGAATAGTATCCCCATATTATATTAGAAATGGCACTCCGCACTGCATCCATGGCTCAGTTGCCCAAATTGGTGTACGTGTCTTTGGTAGACTATGTACAGTACATCTAAATCGGACTCCACATTACAGCACTGAATAAAGTGGTACTATTCTGGTAGTAGTATGCAAACAAGTTATAGCAACTCACAATCACGTCTATGTATTGGTTCATGCCCTTAGTTTGTGCCACTGTCAACATTACTGAGACAACAACTAACAATACTACTGATAACAACAGCTATTATCAATACAACTCAGTTCCTGACATTCTTAGTTATTGAAATAGAGAAAACAATTCATGTTGGAATCCTTAGTAGTGAAAGTGCCAAGTCCGTTCGGGTTTTTACAACAACAAAGACGTTTCTGCAAACAACAAACACTGCCCCCCCCCCCCGTACATCATTGCACGGGTGACAGAACTGCAGAATATGTACTGCCATTTTTTTTAACCACACTGCTCTACTCACCTCACCTCAGTTTTGTCAACAACAAAAACAATAATAAAGGTGCTGGGGCGGACAGTGACGCCACTTCCCCTCATTCGGATTCCACCTTTAAAGGAACCTCAATGCCATAATCTTAATAATTCTCACACACAATTTTCCAATCCTCTTGACCAAAAGGAAGTAAATTGTCAGCCCTATAATGACTCAATTAAAATGGGGAAATAGCCAAGACTGATGTATTCTCTACCTTAAAGTCCTGTATTAGTTTTGACCCGAGCAATTTAGATTGGCAAAACCCCAATAGTCTGAGAAATGGTTTGATCCGATAATACTCAACACATTGGCCCAGAGAAGACATGGGGTTGGAAAATACCAACCACTTACTGGGGAGCTAAAATCCATGGCCACTACTTGTAAACAACATGTGTTGCCCTAATACTGTAGCTAGTTGCCATTGGAAAGCATGTTATAGAGCTCTGAAAACAGTAACATCTAGCCTGAATAATGACTGATCTTTTCCAAAAGTCAATTGCTTAATATTATTGTCCATGAAGGAATTGAAGTCCCCTGATTTTAAAAGAAAATCTTTAGAAAATGGTTAATGACTGATATGGGCTACAAAGAACGAGTCATTGTTTACTACTACAAAGAAGACATATTGTACTGTACACGTGTGCAGAATGTTCCAAGTGTCAACAACACAAGATTGTTTATGAAAATGAAACACGAGTGGGTCCAACGTGAATCACCAGTAGTCATTTCACCTACTGCAACACCGCCCATCAAAACAGACGCTCGCCTCACATTGTCATTACTCATCCCCTGCTCTGCATGAAACGTGAATGAGTTCAAATCTGCCATTAGCCCCTGAAGCGAGCATTGGCAAGGTTTTGTGAGAAGTTTTGAAAAAGCACTCAGTGGAGCAGCAGATAACAAAGCGTGGACGAGACAATCTCTTTTAATTTATAATGCAGTCATAGCCTGACGACTCACACCAAATTCTTCCGCTGCTCTGTCATTCGCTACATACTTTAGTCTGAGACTGCCAACATTGGAGTTATTTGTGGCGACAAGGGGCACGGGGTGCTTTGTAGAAAACAAAGTCCTCAGCGATTGGATCGTCTCTAACCAATCAGAGTATCAAAGTCAATAATACATTTTCAAACTGCCACTCTACCCACTTGTGTTCTGGCTCTGGCCCAACCCATCGGTTTCTGGACCAATCAATCAGACGACCTCAAATGTGTTTGCATTCGGTGAAGGGTCAGAGAGGTTCTCAGATCCAGACTCGTCACTGAGAAGAAACTAACATCCATGGGCGTGGCGTATCTTTTGGCCAGAGCAAGGAGTCTGCGTAGGCAAATGCATTCAGAGAAGTGAACTCCCTCCGTTGTGTTGGACCTGACTCAGCATGGAGAGAGAATGGGGGAGAGGGGGAGAGAGAGGAGGGGGTAGAGTAAGGGGGGTGAGAGCAAGAGTGATAAAGAGAGGTGGGATAGAGAGAGAGAGAGAGAGAGGGAATGGGAGAGAGACATTGACTTGTCTGCAGCAACCCTTCTCACACTCATATCGACAGGGGCTGGAGGGGAGACGAGATCAGCACCTCATCCATTCTGGAAAGGCTCTGGTCAGCTCATACGGTAGGTAAATAAGAGGACACATATCTTCTAAATCGACTTACAGTTCAATGTGACACATTTATTCACTGTAGGTGGCACATACAATAATCAAACACATAACGCTGGTGGTGCTAGCATTGGACCCACTATGTTAGCCCACAAATTGGCTCAGAATTGCCTGGACCGTCATGTAGCATCACTTTATCCAGATAAGACTTCCTCTTAGCATCATGGCCTACACACAAACTGATTGTAAGATAGAACTGGGTATGAAGCAGGTGAATACAAAGAGTAACATTATGCGATTATTTCTGGAGGAACACGACGCATACCCATTCATCAGAGACGGTCCCTGCTGAACACTCCAAACGGTTTGTTCCTCAATAACTGTTCAGCAGCACTAAAGTCTCTTCAGAATGCACTCCACCCCCATGTGGTTGTGAGATGTAGAGTCCCTAACAGGCTCGATCTATTGGCAGATAAGACAGAGAGAGAGGAGAGTGTAGAGCAGCCTTTACTGAGGGGAGATTCCCCTGGGTCGCCCTGAAATGTCCTGAGGTACATTAATTATATGAACCGCTGCATTGGTTCAACTTCCAAGGCAAAGAGGATAGTTAACTACAGTAAGGGCCGCACTACGTTATCGTATTAATCTCTATTTTCCCAGGCAGCCCAAATGTCATTGTAATAGCGATTTAATTATTAAATATCCCAATTTTACTTCAATACACATGGAATTAGTGTTTTATTGAAAAATGTAAAGTGGTGCAATTGTCTAATTGTGCCTCTAATGCAGTAATACATGTAGTTATGAAGACTATGATTTGGTGAACATGTCTTCTTTCTTCTCTGTGATAGACTCATCATACATTCAGTAAACTAGCCTAGCGATTAAGAGCGTTGGTCCAGTAACCAAAAGGTCGCTGGTTTGAGTCCCTAAGCCGGAAAGGTAGAAAAATCTACCGTTCTGCCCTTGACCAAGGCAGTTAACCCCAACAATAACTGCTCCTGGGCACCAATGACATGGACATCGATTAAGGCAGTCCCCCGTACCTCTCTAATTTAGAGCGGTTGGGTTAAATGCACATTTTGGTTGTATTCAGTTGTGCAACTGACTAGGTATATCCTTTCCCTGATTCCGGGAGAAAGCAGTGTGCACACAAAAAAAGGAAGCGCAAATCATTTCCCCCACATCCATAATCGACTAATTGTCAGTCAAGCAATAATATTACCTGAAAATGTAAAGAGTGCAAGTCAAGTGCTGTCTCAATGTTTTGTTATGCACACTAATTCACAGTCTGAGAAGGGAGAGTTGGGAGACAGGCAGGTAGTGATACTGTAGGTCCACCTGTACTTTCACTCCATGTCATCATGCAAATGTGGTTCTGTACACTTACACCATATTTTGGGTACTCAACGTTCCATTTACTAGCCCAACGCTGGTAATAACCTTAGGTCTAATCGGGATTCTACACACAGCGACTGACTGACCACTGACATCCTGAAGGGAGATTCTCATCAGTATTCACTCTGACGTCCAAACCTAACCCACCAACCATATGCACCGTAATGGCATGTACCGTAATGAGGTGGCTGCTTGTAAAGTGCTATGGCTGCGACCATGCATACAGACATGCCTTTCAAGTGTCCACACTGTGACAGCAGATCTAGACAGAGCACCTTGATCGGGATGTGCTTTTACCGTCCTCTCTTAATTCAAAGACGTGGCGTGGGTTTGAGAGGCTCAAGTCTCTTGTGAAGCCATTATTTTATATCCTCCAGTTTCAGAGTCATAATGAGTCTCGAGGAAGGGCTGGCTTAAAAGAGAGGCATCGTCTTCCTCCAAACACAAAGGGAGACAGGAAGACATTTCAGTAATAAAATGTAACTTGTTACAGTTGACCTGCTGTGAATCAAAAACCGGGTAGGGGTGCCGAATTCCGGTCCTGGAGGGCGTAGCCACCTCTGCCAGTTAAATTGCACTCACCTGGTGTACCAGGTCTGAATTAGTCCCTGATTGGAAGGAGCGGATGAAAACAAGAATTGTTTAGGACCTCCAGGACTGGAATAGGGCCCTGACAGAAGATGATGGAGAATAGCATGGCCTGTGCATAACGTTATCATAATGCAAAGCAGTGTAACGAAATGACATTTCCATACAAGTCAATGATGGTGTCTTAACTCTATTTATGTAAAAGCTTGAAGGAAAAACTAAATGAAGGAAAATGAACAATTTCTACACAAGGCACATATCAGAGGCAGCTTTAGCCTACATGTCAGTCATGAAATGCACACTTTCTTGAGTAGTGACAAGGCAGTCTGTCTTGCCTTGACCAGTCTAGATCGGTTAATTGAATTTACACTACACAGTTACATTAATTACCATGAATTTTGCCAGCAAATTGAGAAGCGTGAATGGTTTGAAAAGTACAAAAAGTGTTCTCTTGTATTTGAAAATGTTTTCCAAACCTCATTGTCCTGTGTACCATTTATGACTAGACTACCACTGTCTCCCTCGAGGACAATGTGAATTGAAAGGAGCTGTTACAGCCTTAGAATTTATAATATACACTGCCATTGGAAAGTATTCAGACCCCTTGGCTTTTTCCAACTTTTTGTTACATTACCACCTTATTCTAAAATTGATTAAATGTTTTTTTGCCCTCCCCATCAATCTACACACAATACCCCATAATGACAAAGCAAAACAGATTTTTAGATTTGTATGCTAATTTATATCACATTTACATAAGTATTCAGACCCTTTACTCAGCTTGGCACACCTGTATTTGGGGAGTTTCTCCCATTCTTCTCTGCAGGTCCTCTTAAGCTCTGTCAGATTGGATGGGTGAGCCGTTGCTACACAGGTATTTTCAGGTCTTTCCTGAAATGTTTGATCGGATTCAAGTCCAAGCTCTGCCTGGGCCACTCAAGGACATCCAGAGACTTGTCCCGAAGTCACTCCTGCGTTGTCTTGGCTGTGTGCTTAGGGTCATTGTCCTGTTGGAAGATGAACCTTCGCCCCAGTCTGAGGTCCTGAGCAGTCCTGAGGTTTTTATCAAGGATCTCTCTGTACTTTAGGCGGGCTGTCATGTGCCTTTTACCGAGTTGTTGCTTCCGTCTGGCCACTCTACCATAAACGCCTGATTGGAGGAGTGCTGCAGTGATGGTTGTCCTTTTGGAAGGTTCTCCCATCTCCACAGAGGAACTCTAGAGCTCTGTCAGAGTAACCATTGGGTTCTTGGTCACCTCCCTGACCAACTTCCATATCCCCGTTTGCTCAGTTTGGCCTGGCGGCAAGCTCTAAGAAGAGTCTTGGTGGTCCAAACTTCTTCCATTTAAGAATGATGGAGGCCACTGTGTTCTTGGATCTTCAATGCTGCAGAAATGTTTTGGTACCCTTCCCCAGATCTGTGCCTCGACACAATCCTGTCTCAGAGCTCTACGGATAATTCCTTCAACCCCATGGCTTGGATTTCTGCTCTGACATGCACTGTCAACTGTGGGACCTTATATAGTCAGGTGTGTGCCTTACCAAATCATGTCCAGTCAATTGAATTTACCACAGGTGGACTTCAATCAAGTTGTAGAAACATCTCAAGTCTTGAGTCTCATAGCAAAGGGTCTGAATACTTATGTAAATAAGGTATCGGTTTTTAATTTTGTATACATTTTCAAAAATGTCCCAAAACCTGTTTCCACTTTGTCATTATGTGCTACTGTATGTAGATTGCTGAGAATTATTATTTTTTTTAATCCATTTTAGAATAAGGCTGTAACATAACAAGATGTTGAAAAAGTCAAGTGATCTGAATACTTTCTGAAGGCACAGTCATTTCCATTTGCAGACCCATTTATCCAAAGTGACTTAGTAGTCCTGGGAATCAAACCCAAAACCCTGTAATGGCAAGCGCCATGCTCTACCAACTGAACCATACAGGACTGTGTCTACACAATAAAAGAAAGTTATCAGACAATGTAACAGGAATTCTATTGAATATGCCTAGAAATGTTACAGGCTTCAACTAAAGAAAAGTGTCAATTGAAGTATTCCCCATTTTGCCCAATATGCATGTTATCCAAATGGAGTGGGCCTCTGCTCTGAGTCTTAAGAGCTGGTGGAGAGGAGAGGGAAGAACGATCTTTTAATCACAGAATTTCTAAACCCAGAGGCCCGACATCGCGGTACTTCCCAGGAACGCTTTGTGAAGCAGACTCGAGAGACCAGATGGGGGTATGGGAAGTCAATGAGAAAAGTGAAAAATTCTTCCTTAGTTGTAAATGTTCTCTCTTTCGAAAGGCACAACCTATATTCGAGTCAATGTCTTAATTAGCTGAACATGTTAATACTCCAACCTCCTGAAAGTTACATTATTGTTTAAAAAAAATCTTTATATATCGAAGGAGTGCCGGCATGCACATGCGCAGTTCTGAGAGACACGACCATTAGACCCGATGATATTTCTGTGCATGAGCTTAGCTAACTTCCACATGACATAGCTTACAAGCCTGTTTGGGGATTTCTATTGGAGAAGCAGTTTCTAGGCATCTTCATATTAACCATCTTTGGTTTAATTATGCTTAACCCAAAGTTATTCTGATTTTGATAATGCCAGAGGAGCCATGCATCCCAGAAGACACTGCTACTGCCATGGCAACAGAACAGGCTGGACCGTGAAAAACACCTTGAACAAATCTATTTATGAAAATCCAACATGCCAATACCATGCTTTAGATAGAGCAGATAGAATCCATGGCTACTGACCCAACATTCCACTTTACCTTATATAGATACATGAATATATACATACATTAATATATACATACAGAATGACTATGAAGGGGAAGGGTTCAAGGTAGACCAGCAGCACAGGAAATTACATATGTAAAGAGTATGTATGCATCTAAAGCTTTGCAGTGCATTGTGGGTTGTACTTTCTTTAATTTGGAAATTGTTTGGTTAGAATATTTCAGAATTATACTCTCAACTGATGATGCCTGCATGTTTTCCCAGGAGATTTATTTATTTTCAGCTAAAATAAGAAATGTGGTGTAACGATCGTCTTTGGGGGAATTAGACCAGGATGCAGCATGGGGTAGGTTAATCATTATCTTTAACGATAACCAGAAAAACAAGAAAGAGCGAACTAACGAAGCCTACAGCCTTGTAGGGCTCAACCGCAACAATACAAGGACAGGATCCCACAACATAGGTGGGAAAAAAGGCTACCTAAGTATGATTCCCAATCAGAGACAACGATAGACAGCTGCCTCTGATTGGGAACCACACTCAGCCAAACATAAAGAAATACAACACATAGAATGCCCACCCAAATCACACCCTGACCAAACCAAATAGAGACATAAAAGGCTCTCCAAGGTCAAGGCGTGACAGTTCCCATTCAGAGACAACGATAGACAGCTGCCTCTGATTGGGAACCACACTCAGCCAAACACAAAGATATACAACACATAGAATGCCCATCCAAATCACACTCTGACCAAACCAAATAGAGACATAAAAAGGCTCTCCAAGGTTAGGGTGTGACATGTGGTCAATAGATTATGGATTAAATTATGGTTTACATCTGATTGGAGGTTCTAAATAATAAATTATTCTCTGAGAACATATGTGTGTGTGTGTGTGTGTGTGTGTGTGTGTGTGTGTGTGTGTGTGTGTGTGTGTGTGTGTGTGTGTGTGTGTGTGTGTGTGTGTGTGTGTGTGTGTGTGTGTGGAAATAGGATTTTGGTTCCAATTAGACTCCACTGATGATGTCAGTCTATTTGCACAAGTTCTTCGTTTCGCTGGTACTTAATTCATTTGTTTTTGTTGACGGCAAGAAATGAAAATAAATCGATAAGAATGAACCCGCTCTTAATCCCCCGAGATGAATAAAAACGTTTTATAGCTGCAGTAAGAGACCCAACAAACTAAACAATTAAATGCAGTTGATAATAAAAGGAGTGTCCTTTGTAAAACGTGGTTGCCTATCCCTTAAGTTATTGTTGTTGCAATGTGGTTTCAATAGAAACGCCTGACGTCTACAGGCCATAAGGTAATCTACGGAGACAAAAACACTGTAATGGTCTGTTAACCTGCTCACAAACATTGACTGAAACTACAGCGTATGACCTCATTCTCTCGTCACAGGATAGTGTGTTTCGCTTTATCAAACAGCTCTGCGCATCACTTCAGCAGCGTGCTCTTTGACTGCATGGTGACTGCTGCAGCGACTGCGTTTGGAAAGCCTTCTCACAGTTGCAGTTGCTTTACAAACACCCACTCCACTGAGTTCCATTGGTGTAACAGAATCATGGGTGGGGGGGATAATGCAGAGAGTTCAATGTAAGCTTGGTGACATTACAACACGACACTGCAGATTATGCAGCGTGCCATGCATATTACCCTAGGGCATGATATTGCGCTCAATATGAAAACGCTATACAAAGAGCATGCAGGGAAGGTCTGAAACAAATACTAAAAACCACTATAGTACTGAGCACAGATTCGTGTGATAGAGGCAATAATGCATGACAGAGCAAAGCCAGTCAGTACCCAGAACAAACAAGATACATTTTGGTGGTGGCCTAATGTCAATGGAGCCACTGAAAAGCTAGAGGCATACACACACACACACACACACACACACACACACACACACACACACACACACACACACACACACACCAGTTTCTCTCGCAGAGATTCATTTCATAAAAGGGGTAATCCGTAGTTGCTACATAAAAATGAATGATATGTACCCATTGATTCTTGAAGAATATAACTTAGATAAGGCCTTATGAGCTTCGTTCAACTGTGGTACCCCATCAGAACCCAAAATATATGCTCCGATGATTATAAACAATGTAAATGTAAACACTATACAGCCTAAAACATGGTTAAAACTATCATTTTAATATCATGGATGGTCAGTCCTCGCATCCATAGCTCCGTCTTTGAATTTGAGTGTGGTTACACTTCTCCAGCCCCCCCGCGTTTTACCAAAACAGTGGTGGGGAGTCCACTTTGTTAGTTATTGTTTCAACTGCTGATTGACGCTTTATGATAAATGTTTTTCAAGACTCACATCCTAGTGATTCCTTGTGAAACCAGGACAAAAAAAATAGTGAGTTTGGTGATTTTCACAAAATTGTATCTATAGAATGATTCTTTGGAGGAAAGATTGTTGACACATACTTGACATTTGTATCCAAAAGCATGGATAACTTTTTTTGGCATTGAGAAATCATTTATAAAAGTTTACATATTTATGACACTTTAGCTTCTATTCATGAAGGTATCTTCTGGCCGTGGGAGTTTTGTTAAACCTCTTACAGCTACCCCCCTACTTCTTTCAATTTAGACCTGAATACATACCCAAATCTAACTGCCTGTAGCTCAGGTCCAGGACCAAGGATATGCATATTCTTGGTTTCATTTGAAAGAAAACACTCTGAAGTTTGTGTAAATGTGAACAACAGTACTTGTGCAAAGTTTCAGAATGACAACTTCCAAAATGAGTGTGCTACATGACATTTATCATGAAGTCACCCAGGTGTCCCACACAAGTAGCCCAAATTGGTGAAGTTATACATTTTGAATGGAATAACTATATACAAAATACCAAAATGGTATTCTAACACCCCCATAATGGAGAAAAAACATGAAAAAAATATATTTACATTTACAAAATAACACTTTCAATATTTGGAAGACCCTCAGACCTCTACACAATATTGTGCTGCTGATGCCAGGTGCCATAGCAGTCTCTTTCTGCTGTAAAGTAGAGGGTCACCAAGCATGTGGTGCAGGTGATGGGGGACTTCATTTTGCAAAGAATACAGCGACGCCTCCATGCTGTGCCCTTTTGGCCCTGAGGCACATCCATGCCTGCAGAAATAAATTTGGGCAGATGAACACCACTTGTGGCAGGAGCTGGATGAACCAGCTTCAGTGGGGGATGGACACCTTGGCACTGGGGGCTCCCATTCGGAGTCAGTGTCACTGTGAAAGAAAATGTTCAGTAAGAATAGTTTCACATATGAGCCCTGTATCAACAGGTATCATAAACATACACTGCTCAAAAAAATTAAGGGAACACTAAAATAACACATCCTCGATCTGAATGAATTAAATATAATTTTTAAATACTTTTTTTCTTTACGTAGTTGAATGTGCTGACAACAAAATCACACAAAAATTATCAATGGAAATCAAATTTATCAACCCATGGAGGTCTGGATTTGGAGTCACACTCAAAATTAAAGTGGAAAACCACACTACAGGCTGATGTAATGTCCTTAAAACAAGTAAGAATTAGGCTCAGTAGTGTGTGTGGGCTCCACGTCCCTGTATGACCGTCCTACAACGCCTGGGCATGCTCCTGATGAGGTGGTGGATGGTCTCCTGAGGGATCTCCTCCCAGACCTGGACTAACTCCTGGACAGTCTTGGTGCAACGTGACGTTGGTGGATGGAGCGAGACATGATGTCCCAGATGTGCTCAATTGGATTCAGGTCTGGGGCGGGTGAAGCCAGTCCATAGCATCAATGGCTTCCTCTTGCAGGAACTGCTGACACATCCAGCCACACGAGAAAAGCATTGTCTTGCATTAGGAGGAACCCAGGGCCAACCGCACCAGCATATGGTCTCACAAGGGGTCTGAGGATCTCATCTCGGTACCTAATGGCAGTCAGGCTACCTCTGGCGAGCACATGGATAAATGCGGACCCCCAAAGAAATGCCACCCCACACCATGACTGACCCACCGCCAAACCGGTCATGCTGGAGGATGTTGCAGGCAGCAGAACGTTCTCCACGGCATCTCCAGACTCTGTCACGTCTGTCACATGTGCTCAGTGTGAACCTGTTTTCATCTGTGAAGAGCAAGGGCGCCAGTGGCGAATTTGCCAATCTTGGTGTTTTTTGGCAAATGCCAAATGTCCTGCACGGTGTTGGGCTGTAAGCACAACCCCCACCTGTGGAAGTCGGGCCCTCATAGCCACCTGTGGAAGTCTGACCGTTTGAGCAGACACATGCACATTTGTGGCCTGCTAGAGGTAATTTTGCATGACTGTGCTCCTCCTTGCACAAAGGTGGAGGTAGCGGTCCTGCTGCTGGGTTGTTGCTCTCCTACGGCCTCCTCCACGTCTCCTGATGTACTGGCCTGTCTCCTGGTAGCGCCTCCATGCTCTGGACACTACGCTGACAGACACAGCAAACCTTCTTGCCACAGCTCGCATTGATGTGCCATCCTGGATGAGCTGCACTACCTGAGCCACTTGTGTGGGTTGTAGACTCCGTCTCATGCTACCACTAGAGTGAAAGCACCGCCAGCATTCAAAAGTGACCAAAACATCAGCCAGGAAGCATAAGAACTGAGAAGTGGTCTGTGGTCACCACCTGCAGATCCACTCCTTTATTGGGGGTGTCTTGCTAATTGCCTAATTTCCACCTGTTGTCTATTCCATTTGCACAACAGCATGTGAAATTTATTGCCAATCAGTGTTGCTTCCAAAGTGGACAGTTTGATTTCACGGAAGTGTGATTGACTTGGAGTTACATTGTGCTGTTTAAGTGTTCCCTTTATTTTTTGAGCAGTGTATATGTAGAGTACAGGGAACATAAGGTTGAATATATTATTATAGACCTGCTAGATCTACTGTCTCATTTATATGACAGATCAGCTAGATCTACTGTCTATTTCATATTATGACATTTCAGCTAGATCTACTGTCTCTATTATATTATGACAGACCAGCTAGATCTACTGTCTTTATTATATTACAACAGACCGGCTGTATCTACTGTCTCCATTTCACTTTGGCCATTGTTGTGGGCCTGCACTCCCCTCAACAGCCTCAAATAGGCTATTTCATTTCACAAATAATATTATATTATTAATTTTAAACAACGGCATTAGCATGAGAAAAACTTACCAGTCCAAAACGATGTCCTCTCTGTTCAAAAACTATTCCTCCATTTGGGAATCGCTAAATGAATCGTCCTCCAACAATTTCTGTCTCACTTTCCCAATCAATTTCTTCTAAAATTGTGTGTACATCTGTATATCTAGACTTAGATTTAGCTTACCCTGATAGTCACCATACTGATTGATATATAAACAGCTGAAGATGCGCTTTACCAAAATAACGCTGTGCGTAACATGCGTGACTCCTTCCGGTATGAATCTTCAATGGCAAATTAACCTCTTTCTGCCGGAGTTTACGACATGGGTTGGTCTTCCAACACATAAACATTACATATCGCCGTTTACCTCAGCTCATTGGCTATCTACCCAGCTAGATTTCAAGACGATCAGTGGTCATTGGGTTAAAATACAGTCAATCAACGAAACAGCGGTCATATCATTGGTGCACAATGATGTCATTACTTGTTGTCTTCAAAACAGTTTCTTTCAGTCAATACGTCCTTACCCAGGCCTCCTTTAAAGCTTATCCTATGCTTCCCAGTCGAAACAGTTTAGGCATATATTATGGGAATGTTAGATGGGTCTTTTAATTTTAAATTAACTGTAATTGAAGTTGGTACTTACTTACTTTAGATCCGAGGCAAGGAAAACTGTCCCGATTGATCACCCAACAGATATTAAATAGTTTGCCTCCAGGTATCCTACAAAAGGAAATTTTGGGACCAGATATGTGATAACCCATTATCTCCCAAAAACAGATGTCCCGCCCCAGAAACAAACTATTTTTTTTGCATATTTTTGCATGTTAGTGTATGTGCTATTTTGCATCTACATAATGTGGCCATCTTTAAATGAATCAACATTATTTTCTTAAACTCTTTAGGGACTCTTGTGATGAGTCCAATGACCACATGTTGAGTGAATCTAACTTTCAGCCCATGAGAAAAAGATTTGCATGGCTATTTTAAAGCTTCTACAGGATCGGTGGGTCCCCCATGGAACGGTTGAGCTAATGTGATTAGCATGAGGTTGTAGGTAACAAGAACATTTCCCAGGACATAGACATATCTGATATTGTTGTTAATCTAACTGCACTGTCCGATTTACAGTAGCTATTACAGTGAAAGAATACCATGCTATTGTTAAAGCAGAGTGCCCAGTTTTGAACTGTAAAAGTTATTAATAAACAAATTAGGTACATTTGGGCAGTCTTGATATATCATTTTGAACAGAAATAAAATGGCTCATTGGATCAGTCTAAAACTTTGCACATACACTGCTGCCATCTAGTGAACTAAATCTAAATTGCACCTGGGCTGGAATAATACATGATAGCCTTTCTCTTGCATTTCAAAGATGATGGTACAAAATAAATACGAACAACTTTCTTTTTTTTTCTTTGAATTATCTTTTACCAGATCTAATGTGTTATATTTTCTTACACTCCTTTCACATTTCCACAAACATCAAAGTGTTTCCTTTCAAATGGTAACAAGAATATGCATATCCTTGCTTCAGGGCCCGAGCTACAGGCAGTTAGATTTGGGTATGTTATTTTAGGCAAAAATTTTAAAAAGGGGGCAGATCCTTAAGAGGTAGCAGTAGAGTTATATAGTCAAAAAAGTGAATTGTTAATAGTTTCCTTTTTTAAGATATCAATACAAAGGTTAACATGGTTCATCATGGTAATGTCTTTGATGACCCTGAAAAGTTTTATGACCCTAAAAAACTGTATGCAGGGAATTTAGCAAATTAGAAAATGTAACTTTTTACTTGGTGTGATTGCACATCCTGCAAATCACCAGCAGAGAGTGACCATTTTGAATCCATTTGAACTTTCACTTTTCACTTTCACTCATTGGTAATGAAAGTAAAATAGATCCCACTCTGGAAATATGCCCCTAGATTATATTATGTTCTACAATATATTGAACAATTAGCCAAATCAAAAATGGTGTTCTCAATATTTATATTTATATTTTTTATATTTATAAATTAATGTAAAAGAAAAACATTGAAATTAAAATGCTAATTATAGAGAATGCGGCAGATGCGTATATTCATGGATGCCAAGGGAAGCCAGGCTTCCCAAATATTTGACCAATACATTTTTTAAAATTGTAATGTCTCTTTCGTCTGTCTGTGTTTTCATAATTTTCCATTGATTCTCAAGTGTCTGAATCTAATGGGAGAAATCTTCCGAGCGGGGGAAACAGTGCCCCTCTGTCTCAGTATGTGTAGCCCATGTATCTATTGCTGTCTGGAACAAAAGAGTATGACACGTTGCCGCTGTAGCATTTGATTGGTTGATGCCAGAAAGTATTTGGCCTCCCTTGATAAAAAAAATATAAAATAATTAGCCAATCTGTCACGATCGTCGTTAGAATCATCAGACCAAGGTGCAGCGTGATATGGTTTCCACATATTTATTTAGTGAAAATCACAATAATAAGAAAGAAAGAGAACGAAACGTGAAGTCAATGAAGTGCTATTAGGCAACTAAACATAAACAAGATCCCACAAACACAGGTGGGAAAAATAACGACTTAAATATGATCCCCAATTAGAGACAAGGATTACCAGCTGCCTCTAATTTGGAATCATACAAAACACCGACATAGAAAAGAAACTAGAACACAACATAGCCATAGAAATACTAGGTCACCACCTATTCACACCCTGACCCTGACAATGGCTCTCTATGGTCAGGACGTGACACAATCAGCATTGAGCTAAGCTCAACTGTGGGTTTTCCTGGCGTAGCAAAATGCCTAATCCAAACATGGAACGATACAAAACAAGGGAAGCGTCTTACATGGAAACATAAACCATTTTGCCTGGTGGGTGATAACAAAGGAGTGCTAGATAAAGGGGAAGTAATCAGTGCAGTGATGGAGTCCATGTTGCCAGGACCGTTGGTTGGTAGACCAGCGAAGTCGAGAGCCGGAGGAGGGGGAGCGGGAGTAGACGCAGGCTGTACACACTCAGTCTCTCATTCATTTCACTCCGGCATCCTGTTTGAGTGGCATTAGTACACCCTCAAAAAAAAACATGCCTTTTGCGGCAAGTGTCCATTGTGCCCTTGGCCCAGAGTGCTGTATTGTGCCCTTGGCCCAGAGTGCTGTATTGTGCCCTTGGCCCAGAGTGCTGTATTGTGCCCTTCTCCCTGAGAGCTGCTTGCTCTGAAGCACCTCTCACTCACATGGCTCTCCATCACATGGCTCTCCATCGGTCTTACTCACAGGCTACAAGCGAAGGCAGACACATTGGGGACGCAACTGCTCTCATCCTTATCCAATTCCGAGGTGCATATTGAAGATATTGGAAGAACTGTCGACATTTACTTTTCGTCAGATAACAAGACGAGTAGGCCTAACGAACAGCAAAAGCACTAGCCTATGTCAATCTACTATTCCCATTGTACAAAAGTCGACCTATTCTGTGCGAGAAATAAATATTACAAACATAGTCTGGGACAGTTGTGGGTTGTGATAGAGCCCAAATGAATACAACCACTGCCATCAAAAACATGTTTACTTAATCTGGCTGACGCAACAGATCAGAACATGTATCTTAAAATGTTGATAAACTATTTCTTCACATTATAAGCTCAGCAATGCACACATGGCAGTAGGCTATAAGTGAAAATGTTCCATTAGCAGGAAAACACTGCTATGAAAAGTGACTGCAAATGCAATGATGCATTTAATGCTTTTATATGGTGAAAATTATCTTCCCCAAACTTTGAAACTCAGATTAATGAAGATAAGTTCTTTGGTTGCTTTAGTTGTGATACAAACCTTATCAAAACATATAGGCCTATGGCCTAGGCTACATGAGGTGTACGACTATGATTAGTCCCAAAAAGGCATTGTTTCTTATGCTGGGCGTCATTCACAAGTGATAATATATAATTCACAATGAATAGGCTAACATTGTCACTATTCTTGATTTAATCGTATCTTTACATATACTAAATAATATACACTACCGGTCAAATGTTTTAGAACACCTACTCATTCAAAGGTCTTTCAGAACTTTTTATTATTTTCTACATTGTAGAATAATAGTGAAGACATCAAAACTGTGGAATAACACATATGGAATCATGTAGAAACCAAAAAAGGTGTTAAACAAATCAAAATAGATTTGAGATTCTTCAAATAGCCAATCTTTGCCTTCATAACAGATTTGCACACTCTTGGTATTCTCTCAACCAGCTTAATTTGTGGAATTTCTTTCCTTTTTAATGCGTTTGAGCCAATCTGTTGTGTTGTGACAAGGTAGGGGGTATACAGAAGATAGCCCTATTTGGTAAAAAAACAAGTCCATATTATTAATTTTTGTGCAGTCATAGCCTGACGACTCGCACTAAATTCTTCCAATGCTCTGTCATTCGCTACATACTTTGGTCTGAGACTGCCATCATTTGGGGGGCACCACTACCATCAAAACAAAACAAAACAAAGTCTTCAGATATTGGATCGTCTCTAACCAATCAGAGTATCAAAGCCAATAATACATTTCAAACTGCCACTCTACCCACTTGTGTTCTGGCTCTGGCCCAACCCATTGGTTTCTGGATTCAAGAACTTTGAAAGTTTCTTCAAGTACAGTTGCAAAAACCATCAAGCGCTATGGTGAAACTGGCTCTCATGAGGACTGCCACAGGAATGAAAGACCCAGAGTTACCTCCGCTGCAGAGGATGCATTTGGAGAGTTCCCATTTTCCACATTTTGTTACTTTATACAGCCTTATTCTAAAATGGATGAAATCATTTTTTTTACTCTTCAATCTACATACAATACCTCATAATGACAAAGCGAAAACAGGTTTTTAGAAATGTTGTCAAATGTATTAAAAACTACAGCAACAAAACAAGGGGAGCTCAAATGAATGTCGCTCTGAAAATCAATTCTGCGTCCTTCCTACACATTCTAAATGATTTTGTCCCAGACAGAAAAAAACAAATAACTCATTGGTGCAGGAAGCTCTTAAGAGGAGCAACTTAGGCCAGTCATCAAAAAAATATTTCCTCAATGCACCATCACATAGCATTAGCATTATATTATAGACAGGTATGTGTGTCTGTACAAATAATATCCAATCAATTGAATTTACCACAGGTGGACTCCAATCAAGTTGGAGAAACAACTCAAGGATGATCAATGGAAACAGAATGCACCTGAGTTCAATTTCAAGTCTCATAGCAAAGGGTCTGAATAAGGTATTTCTGTTTTATTTCAAATACATCTGCCAAAATTTCTAAAAACCTGTCTTCACTTTGTCATTATGGGCTATGTGTGCAGATCGATGAGTAAAAAAAATGATTTAATACATTTTAGAATATGGCTGTAATGTAACAAAATGTGGAGAAAGGGTTCTGAATGCTTTCCAAATGCACTGTATATAGCACTGTTGATTTGATGATGTTTAAACGTTTAAGTTGAAATGGTGCTGGAATAGAGGAGGCAGTGCTCCTGTTGTCTTAGTGCTGACTTGCGATAACTCAGTGGTTCTAAATAAGTACGTGTTTCGTAAACTGTTGCAAACAACTTGCTTAACTATGCTGCAGGTCAAATAACTATTTTTTACATGCAATATTTGCTTTGTGGACTTCGGACAGATGTTGCTCTTCGGTTTTGTGTTGAAACAAACGTATGTGCAGTTGAATTTATTCCGCCACTGTTGTCTTTTTGTTTTCATGGCCTTATTGTATAACACGGTGCGGTGGCGTATGAACTAATGGGTTCTAGAGCAAACAACGCAATTAGCGCAATAATATGCCTCTTCTTTTTGTTTCCTCAGTGATATTACTCACACACCATTACTGGCAAGCGGTAAACTAAAACCTTATATGACACCAATTTTTGCTTTGTAGCACTTGCATATTAAACATGATGGAGTCTTAAAAGGAGGCCTTATTAAGGCCAAAATGTCATATGGCAACTTCGAATACATTATTTATCAACTATGCTTTTATATTCAATTGTCAAATATACTGTATGTCAACAATCTTCCCCCCCTAAAAAAGCTCCAAAGGACCATTCCAAGGAATAAAATCTGTGAGAATCTAAAAGATCATGGTCTTTATTTGTCCTGGTTTCGTGAAGAATCGCTCGTCTAGAAGATGAAACAGCATGACAGACCAATTAAAAATAACTTTGGAACTTGCATCCAGTTCTGAGGGAAAAAGGTGGCATTATCGTAAAATGATAACATTTATTTTTGTTTACACCCCACCCAGAAGTTAAAGGTCTAATGCAGCCGTTTTTATCTCAATATCAAATCATTTATGGGTAACAATTAAGTTCCTTACTGTCATTGTTTTCAATTAATATGGTCCAAAATAAACAAAAATAGCTTCTTGGCGAATATACAACTTTGATAGGACTGTCTGGGAGTGGTGTGAGAGGGGAGAGAAATGGAAAATTACCTGTTATTTGAGATGTTTGGAACTCTTTCTTATAGGTCTATTAACTCATTTATCGCCTGGTGAAGTCACCAGGCAGGCCATATCAGGCTGACATTTTAGGTGGTCTTTTCAAACTGCTCTTCAACTAAAATGGCATTCTCATCATTTTATCACAGTATTATTCCAACCTCATACTGTGGAAATATACAGTGTATAAAATACAGCAAAATCGTGTTTTTGACTGCGCTGGACCTTTAAGACCTTGCATCGACGCTACATCAGAACACTTTGTTGAGATGTTGGTGGAAGCAAACATTTCCTCCAAGTCTTCAGATTACACAGCTAACAAATGTTTAAAAACACTTTGGCATTGTTGTTCAAACGTTAAATGGGTCTATAATCGGGAACATCTGTAGCAGGTTCTTTTGATCCTTTGTCTTCTACTGTATCTCTCGGTAGACAAAGGGTCTTAAATATTCATGAAATGCAAATAAAGCTGCTTACAACATTTATATCAGTCCGCATAAACAGTCAGCAAATGAAGTAGGCGAACAGAACTGTCTGGATCACATCACAGAATGACAACTGGCTTCTTAAAATAAGAACCCATTACCTTGGAAATACTGGGGTCTTTCTGAACCACATAGTGGGGACCTAAGTACATACTGCTGGAAGCCAAATATTGAATCACATTAATTCCTAGTAGCAGACTAGAAGGCCCACTTACAGTGACTGTAAGAAACAGTCTTCTAACAACATCATTCAGTTTCTCATTGCTTGAAAATGGGCCTCGGACGAGACTGACTTCTTTCATGAATAGGACATGCAGTTGAACCTGTTTTATGGTTATTTGGCCTCAACCTCAGGAATCCGATCGTTGGGGCCAGTGATAAAGATAAACCTAACTGCAGGCAATGAATTGAAATGACTCTGGGAACCGCAGCACTGCTTATGACTATGCAAAACAGACTGCATCAAGTCAGTGGCAGGTGAAATGACTTTTGCTAGTTTAGTTTCTCCGTGTGTGATGGTGCATTGAGGTAAGGTTTTTACGAGGACTAGCCTTAGTTGCTCATCTTGAGAGCTTCCTGCACCAATTCGTTTTTCTCTCTGGGCCAAATTTAAAGGGGATTAATCATAATTTAGAATGCGTTGGAAGGACGCAGAATCGATTTTCAGAGCGACATTCATTTGAGCTACCCTTGTTTTGTTGCTGTAGTTTAACAGGAAAAAAAATGGAGGGGTATACTACGACAATCCTTGCTTTTCCATCGACCGACTACACCATAACAATAACTAGTTGCTTGTTTCACAAAAGCAACATTCATGCTTATTCCATGTATCAATTACTCACTGGAGTGTCTTGTTTGATACACATTTACACAAGTCCTATATGATATCACGGGTTCCTCTGAAATGGCACCTTGTTAAGTAAAGTACCTATACTAGTGTATAAGGAATGGGGTTCCATATCAGTGTTGTTAGGATCTCTTAGCTTCACATGCTCAGTGGGTGCCAGCTAAATCCAGGAGACATAGCATCATGTCAATCAGCCTCATTGAATCCTAGTAATAACAGCTATCTACGTCTCACAGCTCTGTATACCTCAATGATGTCGCTCTTGCTGCTGGTGGTTCTCTGATCGACCTCTATGCAGACGACACCATTCTGTATATATCTGGCCCTTCTTTGGACTTCAACCGATCACTGTCCGCACCATCCCGCCCGTCTGGCATCACTACTCTGGACGCTTCTGCCTCCAACACTCTACTCAGCAAATTGAATGTAGTCTATCACAGTGCCATCCGTTTTGTCATCAAAGCCCCATAAACTACCCACCACTGTGATCTGTATGCTCTCAGCGGCTGGCCCTCGCTTCATATTCGTTGCCAAACCCACTGGCTCCAGGTCATCTATAAGTCTTTGCTAGGTAAAGCCCTGCCTTATCTCAACTCACTGGTCACCATAGCAGTACCCACCCGTAGCACACACTCCAGCAGGAATATTTCACTGGTCATCCCCAAAGCCAACTCCTTGTTTGACCGCCTTTCCTTCCAGTTCTCTGCTGCCAATGACTGGAACGAATTGCAAAAATCACTGACGCTGGAGTCGTATATCTCCCTCTCTAACTTTAAGCATCTGCTGTCAGAGCAGCTTATTGATCATTGCACCTGTAAATAGCCCATCCAAATACCTCATCTCCATATTGTTGTTTATTTTTTTGCTCCTTTGCACCACAGTATCTCTACTTGTACACCATCTTCTGCACATCTATAACTCGTGTTTTATTTGCTTAATTGTAATTATTTCGCCACTATGGCCTATTTGTTGCAATTTCCTCCCTAATCTTACTACATTTGCACACACTGTATATAGATTTTTCTATTGTGTTATTGACTGTTAATCCCATGTGTAACTCTGTTGTTTGTGTAGCACGGCTTTGCTTTATCTTGGCCAGGTCGCAGTTGTATATGAGAACTTGTTCTCAACTGGCCTACCTGGTTACCAAGGTACTTCCGCTGTGCATATTAGGCTCTCACTTGTTACATTTCTCAATGGGCTCCATGCTATAATGTCCACACCGCCGCAGTGAATATGATCCAAATTGAAACTCATTTTGATTTGTATTGAGGAGACATCTTCATAAAAATGTCACAGCCATAGCCAATGGGATTTTGTCATTTGAAAGTGTAGTGGATGGCTAAATTAGCATCGCTACAGCCTTCATGAGACTTAAGGTACTGTAACCCACAGACCTACTAATGCCCTGGCCTTTCTGAGTTAGTGGCACTTGAGAATGTTGTGGCATAAGATGGACTATAAGCACTCATACATTGAATACATTGCTGCATAGAGATTACGTTATGAGGGACTAACCGACAGCTCTTCAACAACAGCTCTAGGACATACTTGGATTAAACTCAGAAATAACATTATAGTGAAAAGAGGAAGGTCACAAAAGCCAAAGCAAATCGATTTGTGCACAGCAGCCTTCACCTGTGAACTGACGAGGCGCTCCTCTCCAGACTAGCCCTGCAGAGCAGCACAGCTTCAATTTCCCTCCTTTTATTAGCCAAACCCTATGGGGAATATAGATGGAGGAAACAGGACCGAAAGAGTGTCACCTTACTTAGATGTCAGGGCCACTATTTTGTGTGTCGTATATAATATATAGCATGTTTGTATGATGGGTGGAGAAAGTTTGGCAATGAAAATTGTGGTTTGTTTTTACTTTAAGGTAAACTTGAATGCTTTCCAAGCGCCATCACATCACGCTGCAGGCTTTAATGGAATTCCGTCCTCATTTACTCAAGGTCAAAGCTCATCCCTCCCACAATCCTTTGCATGGTAAATCTCTCTCTCAAGACCTCGGAGGGCATTTGAATAATCAAAAGTTTCCTGTGGTATTTCTCTAAATATTCGTCTATAAGCGTTATGACACTGAATACAGATTTTTTATAGGGGGGGATTCACGTCTATCACAATGAAAACAAACGCATCAACTGAAGTAAATGGGCAATGAATGTAAGAGGGCGCCAGAGAAGGCAGGCGTTTTACGTGCCCCCAACAGATTGTGTTTTTTGTTCGTTTATTTGTGTTGTTTGTAACTTATTTTGTTACTTATTTTGTGATGTTGCCGCTACCGTCTCTTACGACCGAAAATAACTTCTGGACATCAGGATGGCAATTACTCACCACAGACTGGTAGAATCCTTTTTTTCCTTTAACGAGTCTGACAAGGCCGAAGCGAAAACGATATACTGCTTTCTCGGGTACAGGCCCAGATCCCCGTGATTTGCGTGAAAAGGAGGCAGAGAAAAAGGCTGCCTTCTGAGAATTCGTAGGAGATTGAATAAACCCAAACTTCCTTCCATTCTGCTAGCAAACGTGCAATATTTGGACAATAAAGTACATGACCTACGCGGAAGATTAAAATACCAACGGAACATTCAAAACTGTAATATCTTCTGCTTCACAGAGATGTGGCTGAACGACGACACTATCAACATACAGCTGGCTGGTTATACGCTGCACCGGCAGGACAGAACAGCAGCGTCTGGTAAGACAAGGGGCGGCAGACTATGTATTTTTGTAAATATCAGCATGTTCAATGTACAACCCGAGGGAAAAAACTCTGGACCCCCTTTACTCTACACCCAGAGATGCATACAAAGCTCTCCCTCGCCCTCCATTTGGAAACTCTGATCATAATTCTATCCTCCTGATTCCTGCTTACAAGCAAAATTTAAAGCAGGAAGCACCAGTGACTAGATCAATAAAATAGTGGTCAAATGAAGCAGATGCTAAGCTGCAGGACTGTTTTGCTAGCACAGACTGGAATATATTCCGGGATTCCTCCGATGGCATTGTGGAGTACACCACATCTGTCATTGGCTTCATCAATAAGTACATTGATGACCTCGTCCCCACAGTGACCGTACGTACATACCCCAACCAGAAGCCATGGATTACAGGCGACACCCGCACTGAGCTAAAGGCTAGAGCTGCCGCTTTCAGGGCAAGGTGTCTGGCAACATGACTGAATACAAACAGTGCAGCTATTCCCTCCGCAAGGCTATTAAACAAGCTAAGCGTCAGTACAGAGACAAAGTGGAATCTCAATTCAACGGCTCAGACACAAGAGGCATGTGGCAGGGTCTACAGTCAATCACGGACTACAAGATGAAATCCAGCCCAGTCACGGACCAGGATGTCTTGCTCCCAGGCAGACTAAATAACTTTTTTGCCTGCTTTGAGGACAATACAGTGCCACTGACACGGCCTGCAACGGAAACATGCGGTCTCTCCTTCACTGCAGCCGAGGTGAGTAAGACATTTAAACGTGTTAACCCTCGCAAGGCTGCAGGCCCAGACGGCATCCCCAGCCGCGCCCTCAGAGCATGCGCAGACCAGCTGGCCGGTGTGTTTACGGACATATTCAATCAATCCCTATACCAGTCTGCTGTTCCCACATGCTTCAAGAGGGCCACCATTGTTCCTGTTCCCAAGAAAGCTAAGGTAACTGAGCTAAACGACTACCGCCCCGTAGCACTCACTTCCGTCATCATGAAGTGCTTTGAGAGACTAGTCAAGGACCATATCACCTCCACCCTACCTGACACCCTAGACCCACTCCAATTTGCTTACCGCCCAAATAGGTCCACAGACGATGCAATCTCAACCACACTGCACACTGCCCTAACCCACCTGGACAAGAGGAATACCTACGTGAGAATGCTGTTCATCGACTACAGCTCGGCATTCAACACCATAGTACCCTCCAAGCTCGACCCCGCCCTGTGCAACTGGGTACTGGACTTCCTGACGGGCCGCCCCCAGGTGGTGAGGGTAGGCAACAACATCTCCTCCCCGCTGATCCTCAACACGGGGGCCCCACAAGGGTGCGTTCTGAGCCCTCTCCTGTACTCCCTGTTCACCCACGACTGCGTGGCCACGCACGCCTCCAACTCAATCATCAAGTTTGCGGACGACACAACAGTGGTAGGCTTGATTACCAACAACGACGAGACGGCCTACAGGGAGGAGGTGAGGGCCCTCGGAGTGTGGTGTCAGGAAAATAACCTCACACTCAACGTCAACAAAACTAAGGAGATGATTGTGGACTTCAGGAAACAGCAGAGGGAACACCCCCTATCCACATCGATGGAACAGTAGTGGAGAGGGTAGCTAGTTTTAAGTTCCTCGGCATACACATCACAGACAAACTGAATTGGTCCACTCACACTGACAGCGTCGTGAAGAAGGCGCAGCAGCGCCTATTCAACCTCAGGAGGCTGAAGAAATTCGGCTTGTCACCAAAAGCACTCACAAACTTCTACAGATGCACAATCGAGAGCATCCTGGTGGGCTGTATCACCGCCTGGTACGGCAACTGCTCCGCCCTCAACCGTAAGGCTCTCCAGAGGGTAGTGAGGACTGCACAACGCATCACCGGGGGCAAACTACCTGCCCTCCAGGACACCTACACCACCCGTTGTTACAGGAAGGCCATAAAGATCATCAAGGACATCAACCACCCGAACCACTGCCTGTTCACCCCGCTATCATCCAGAAGGCGAGGTCAGTACAGGTGCATCAAAGCTGGGACCGAGAGACTGAAAAACAGCTTCTATCTCAAGGCCATCAGACTGTTAAACAGCCACCACTAACAGTGTGAGTGGCTGCTGCCAACACACTGTCATTGACACTGACCCAACTCCAGCCATTTTAATAATGGGAATTGATGGGAATTATGTAAATATATCACTAGCCACTTTAAACAATGCTACCTTATATAATGTTACTTACCCTACATTATTCATCTCATATGCATATGTATATACTGTACTCTACATCATCGACTGCATCCTTATGTAACACATGTATCACTAGCCACTTTAACTATGCCACTTTGTTTACTTTGTCTACACACTCATCTCATATGTATATACTGTACTCGATACCATCTACTGTATGCTGCTCTGTACCATCACTCATTCATATATCCTTATGTACATATTCCTTATCCCCTTACACTGTGTATAAGACAGTAGTTTTGGAATTGTTAGTTAGATTACTTGTTGGTTATCACTGCATTGTCGGAACTAGAAGCACAAGCATTTCGCTACACTCGCATTTAACATCTGCTAACCATGTGTATGTGACAAATAAAATTTGATTTGATTTGATTTGATTCATGGAGCGGGACTCTTACCTGGAAGCCTATAAGAAATCCCACTATGCTCTCTGACAAACCATAAAACAGGCAAAGCTTCAATACAGGACTAAGAACGAGTCATACTACACCTGCTCTGACGCTCGTCGGATGTGGCAGGGCTTGCAAACCATTACAGACTACAAAAGGGAAGCACAGCCGAGAGCAGCCCAGTGACACGAGCCTACCATACGAGCTAAACTACTCCTATTCTCGCTTCGAGACAAATAACACTTAAACATGCATGAGAGCACCAGCTGTTCTGGAAGACTGTGTGATCACGCTCTCCGCAGCCGATGTGAACAAGACCTTTAAACAAGTCAAAATTCATAAGACCGCAGGGCCAGGATTATTCAAATGCCCTCCGAGGTCTTGGTAATCCTGGATTACCAGGACGTGTACTGCGAGCATGCACCGACCAACTGGCAAGTGTCTTCACTGACATTTTCAACCTCTCCCTGTCCGAGTCTGTAATACCAACATGTTTTAAGCAGACCACCATAGTGCCTGTGCCCAAGAACACTAAGGTAACCTGCCTAAATGACTACCGACCCATAGCACTCACATCTGTAGCCATGGAGTGCTTCAAAAGTGGTCCTTCTGTGGCTCAGTTGGTAGAGCATGGCGCTTGTAACGCCAGGGTAGTGGGTTCGATTCCCGGGACCACCCATACGTAGAATGTATGCACACATGACTGTAAGTCGCTTTGGATAAAAGCGTCAGCTAAATGGCATATATTATTATTATTATTATTAAAAGGCTGGTCATAGTTCACATCAACACCATTATCCCAGAAACCTTAGACCCACTCCAATTTGCATACCGCCCCAACAGATCCACAGATGATGCAATCTCTATTGCACTCCACTCTGCCCTTTCCCACCTGGACAAAAAGGAACATCTATGTGAGAATACTATTCATTGACTACAGTTCAGCATTCAACACCATAGTGACCTCAAAGCTCATCAATAAACTAAGGACCTTGGGACTAAACACCTCCCTCTGCAACTGGACTTCCTGATGGGCCGCCCCCAGGTGGTAAGGGTAGGTAACAACATCTGCCACGCTGATCCTTAACACAGGGGCCCCTAACGGTTGCGTGCTCAGTCCCTCCTGTACTCCCTGTTCACTCATGACTTCACAGACAGGCACGACTCCAACACCATCATTAAGTTTGCCGATGACACAACAGTGGTAGACCTGATCACCGACAATGACAAGACAGCCTGTAGGGAGGAGGTCAGAGACCTGGTCGGGTGGTGACAGAACAACAACCTCTCCCTCAACATGATCAAGACAAAGGAGATGATCGTGGACTACAGGAAAAAGAGGACAGAGCACGCCCCATTCTCATTGACGGGGCTGCAGTGGAGCGGGTTGAGAGCTTCAAGTTCCTTGGTGTCCACATCACCAACAAACTAACATGGTCCAAGCACACCAATACAGTCATGAAGAGGGCACGACAAAACCTTTTCCCCTCAGAAGACTGAAATGACTTGGCATGGGTCCTCAGATCCTCAAAAGATTCTACAGCTGCACCATCGAGAGCATCCTGGTTGCATCACCGCCTGGTATGACAACTGCTCAGCGTCGAACCGCAAGCGTAGTGCAGATGGTAGTGCGGATGGCCCAGTACATCACTAGGGTCAAGCGTCCTGCCATCCAGGACCTCTATACCAGGCGGTGTCAGAGGAAGGCCCCAAAAATTGTACGGCAAGCGGTACCAGAGCGCCAAGTCTAGGTCCAAGAGGGTTCTAAACAGCTTCTTACCCACAAGTCATAAGACTCGTGAACATCTAATCAAATGGCTACCCAGACTATTTGCATTGCCCCCCATATTACCTCAACTAACCGGTGCCCCCTGCACATTGACCCGGTTACTCCCATGTTTATAGTCTCGCCATTGTTATTTTACTGCTGCTCTTAAATGACTTGTTACTTTTATTTCTTATTCTTATCTGTATTTTTTAAAACTGCATTGTTGGTTAGGGGCTCGTAAGTAAGCATTTCACGGTTATATTCCGCGCATGTGACTAATAACATTTGATTTGAAATTAAGTAAATCATTTCATAATTTATCATGACTGACTCCCATGAGTTCTCCCAGTTCTGAGCATAATCAGTGTTTTTGCAATACAGCAGGTTATCAACAGAGCTGTTACCCCCATGGAGGGTTAAAGGCTAAGGTTTGTTGGGTGGGGATGGATGTAATGTAGCACTCAGCTCACTGCTGCACCAGTACAGTACGTAGTTCTTCTGACATCCAGACCAACGGTGACAAATGCTTTTCTTCACAGGGGGTGCATGATGTTGGTACAGTGTGCTGCTTCTCTCACTCCATCAAAAACACAGCAATACCTGATTTCTGGTGTGTGTTTGATATGGTTTGTTTGCCTGGTGTTTTGTGCTTCAACACAATCATTCATGATCAGATATGGTGACTGAGAATGAATGTGTAATTGCACCAGTGCGTTCAACCACCAGCCCCAATGAAATGTGCATTCAAAAAGATGTGCTTCAGTGGGAACTACCCGAACCCGCTTTTTATTTTTCATGGCAAGTGTTTTCAATCAAGCATTACAATAGCAATTACCCATTATTTGCTTTTTCCAAGGCGTAGAGTGTTGCTTGGCAACAAACATGGAAATAAAGATGTTTCCATTTCATACAAAAAAAAGGAACAAGCAATTCAAACGACAGTTGACTACTTCACAACCAATGAAGGACTTCAGTTAAATGTCACCAGAATACCAAATCATAGTCCCGGATTAATCATATAAGCCCACAGCGATGTGCCAAGCCATGTGCCAAGTTACCCTTTCAAGGTCTACAGAGAGCACAATGTTAATATGTTCAAGACACAAAATTCCTTCTGGATGACCACAAGCAGTTGGTTCACATGAACGGCACTTGAACTCACTTGTCAATGGTCAAACATTACATGGGTGAGTTTGCACATCTCTTGCCATAATCTGTGAAAGGGATGAGTGATACAATTGATATGAAATATTTCAGTGTGAGAAAAGGAACCCAACCGGGCCAACATTAGGATAAGCATACCACTTGCTGCCTTCTCTTCTGACATGCTAGATAGTTTGGTGGTAAATTACTGTCGATATAAAGTGTCTACTCATTCTTGCAAACCTCATGAAAACTACACACTGTATAATTGGTGTACTTACTGAGAGTCAAATCCCAAATTTACTTTTGACCATTAGCATAAAAATGGCTTAGAGGGATTCAACAAATAACAGACAAGGTTATAGACCAGGTTACTCTCAAACAAAGAGAGAATTCATATTCCCAACCATTGCTGTCAAGCACTCACGATAGGAGAATAAATGGTATGAGCGAAAGAGTGTTCTAATAAACCTTCAAAACATGTGTTTGTTGCTCTGCAATCAAATAGCTTCAAGACTATTTGACTAAAATATTTCTCTGCTACATTTTGCAGCACGACTTGAAATGTATTGGAATGGTACCAGTATTAATGTAAGCCAGTCCTGATCGCTAAAGCTCTTGCAGATGCATTTGATGGTATTTTTGTCAAAAGAACACTACAAAGCAATCCAATAAGGAGGGTCTTGCCTGGGGAAAAGTGCCAGTTATAAATCAAATTTTACTTGTCACATAGACATGGTTAGCAGACGTTAATGCGAGTGTTGCGAAATGCTTGTGCTTCTTGTTCCGACAATACAGTAATAACCCTCGAGTAATCTCACCTAACAATTCCACAACTACTACCTTATACACACGTGTAAAGGGCTAAAGAATATGTACATAAAGATATATGAATGAGTGATGGTACAGAACGGCATTGGCAAGATACAGTAGATGGTATAGAGTACAGTATATACATATGAGATGAGTGATGTAGGGTATATAAACATAAAGTGGCTAGTGATACATGTTGTAACAATTGTCTTCCTCTTCTGATGAGGAATAGGATGGATCGGACCAATGCGCAGCGTGGTAAGTGTTCATGTTATATTTATTAGAACAGAAACACTAAACAAAATAACAAAGAGAGTGAAACAAAAACGAAACAGTTCTGTATGGTGAAACACAGACACAGAAAACAACTACTCACTCCATAGTGGGAAAACAGGCTGCCTAAGTATGGTTCTCAATCAGAGACAACGATTGACAGCTGCCTCTGATTGGGAACCATACCAGGCCAAAACCAGAAATACAAAACATAGAGAAAAAAAACAGAATGCCCACCCCAACTCACACCCTGACCAAACTAAAATAGAGACATAACAAAGGAACTAAGGGCAGGATGTGACACATGTATTACATAAAGATGGCAAGATGCAGTAGTTGATATAAAGTACAGTATATACATATGAGATGAGTAATGTAGGGTATGTAAACATTATATTAAGTGGCATTGTTTAAAGTGGCTTGTGATACATTTTTCCATCAATTTCCATCAATTTCAATTATTAAAGTGGCTGGAGTTGAGTCAGTATGTTGGCAGCAGCCACTCAATATTAGTGGTGGCTGTTTAACAGTCTGATGGCCTTGAGATAGAAGCTGTTTTTCAGTCCCTCCTTTAAAGCACCTGTACTGACCTCGCCTTCTGGATGATAGTGGGGTGAACAGGCAGTGGCTCGGGTAGTTGTTGTCGTTGATGATCTTTATGGCCTTCCTGTGACATCGGGTGGTGTAGGTGTCCTGGAGGGCAGGTAGTTTGCCCCCGGTGATGCGTTGTGCAGACCTCACTACCCTCTGGAGAGCCTTATGGTCGTGGGCGGAACAGTTGTCGTACCAGAAGTTTGTGAGTGCTTTTGGTGACAAGCCGAATTTCTTCAGCCTCCTGAGGTTGAAGAGGCGCTGCTGCGCCTTCTTCACAATGCTGTCTGCGTGGGTGGACCAATTCAGTTTGTCCGTGATGTGTACGCTGAGGAACTTAAAACTTACTACCCTTTTCACTACTGTCCCATCGATGTGGATAGGGGGCTGCTCCCTCTGCGGTTTCCTGAAGTCCACAATCATCTCCTTTGTTTTGTTGACGTTGAATGTGAGTTTTTTTTCCTGACACCACACTCCTAGGGCCCTCACCTCCTCCTTGTAGGCCGTCTCGTCGTTGGTTAGCTACTTAGTTTTTAATTGTAAATATTTAAATTTGACCATTAATATGAGAGGTTTTTAACAGGACGAATAGGCACAGTACTAAATTGCAACCATTTAAGTGTAAAACTTGTGCAGCTTATTGTAGCCTAGCAATGTACTGTAGATCAAAACTATTGGGTGAGAAACTGAGAATTTCCCTGAACCAACACCTCACATCACCACCCTATTCACATTATCTTAAAGTACTAACAATGGAGATGTCAGTTTAAAACAGACCCTATGCTTGGGTCTACTGTATATACAGCTACTGGGTCTACTGTATATACAGCTACTGGGTCTACTGTATATACAACTCCACAGTCTACTGTATATAGAGATACTGGGTCTACTGTATATACAACTCCACAGTCTACTGTATATACAGCTACTGGGTCTACTGTATATACAACTCCACAGTCTACTGTATATAGAGATACTGGGTCTACTGTATATTCAGCTACTGGGTCTACTGTATATACAACCCCACAGTCTACTGTATATACAGCTACTGGGTCTACTGTATATACAGCTACTGGGTCTACTGTATATACAACTCCACAGTCTACTGTATATAGAGATACTGGGTCTACTGTATATACAACTCCACAGTCTACTGTATATAGAGATACTGGGTCTACTGTATATTCAGCTACTGGGTCTACTGTATATACAACTCCACAGTCTACTGTATATACAGCTACTGGGTCTACTGTATATAGAGATACTGGGTCTACTGTATATTCAGCTACTGGGTCTACTGTATATACAACTCCACAGTCTACTGTATATAGAGATACTGGGTCTACTGTATATTCAGCTACTGGGTCTACTGTATATAGAGATACTGGGTCTACTGTATATACAGCTCCACAGTCTACTGTATATAGAGATACTGGGTCTACTGTATATACAGCTACTGGGTCTACTGTATATACAGCTACTGGGTCTACTGTATATACAACTCCACAGTCTACTGTATATAGAGATACTGGGTCTACTGTATATTCAGCTACTGGGTCTACTGTATATACAACTCCACAGTCTACTGTATATAGAGATACTGGGTCTACTGTATATACAACTCCACAGTCTACTGTATATAGAGATACTGGGTCTACTGTATATTCAGCTACTGGGTCTACTGAATATACAGCTACTGGGTCTACTGTATATACAGCTACTGTGTCTACTGTATATAGAGATACTGGGTCTACTGTATATTCAGCTACTGGGTCTATTGTATATACAGCTACTGGGTCTACTGAATATACAGCTACTGGGTCTACTGTATATACAGCTCCACAGTCTACTGTATATAGAGATACTGGGTCTACTGTATATTCAGCTACTGGGTCTACTGTATATACAACTCCACAGTCTACTGTATATAGAGATACTGGGTCTACTGTATATACAGCTACTGGGTCTACTGTATATACAACTCCACAGTCTACTGTATATAGAGGTACTGGGTCTACTGTATATTCAGCTACTGGGTCTACTGTATATACAACTCCAGTCTACTGTATATAGAGATACTGGGTCTACTGTATATTCAGCTACTGGGTCTATTGTATATACAACTCCACAGTCTACTGTATATACAGCTACTGGGTCTACTGTATATAGAGATACTGGGTCTACTGTATATTCAGCTACTGGGTCTACTGTATATACAACTCCACAGTCTACTGTATATAGAGATACTGGGTCTACTGTATATTCAGCTACTGGGTCTACTGTATATAGAGATACTGGGTCTACTGTATATACAGCTCCACAGTCTACTGTATATAGAGATACTGGGTCTACTGTATATACAGCTACTGGGTCTACTGTATATACAGCTACTGGGTCTACTGTATATACAACTCCACAGTCTACTGTATATAGAGATACTGGGTCTACTGTATATTCAGCTACTGGGTCTACTGTATATACAACTCCACAGTCTACTGTATATAGAGATACTGGGTCTACTGTATATACAACTCCACAGTCTACTGTATATAGAGATACTGGGTCTACTGTATATTCAGCTACTGGGTCTACTGTATATACAACTCCACAGTCTACTGTATATACAGCTACTGGGTCTACTGTATATAGAGATACTGGGTCTACTGTATATTCAGCTACTGGGTCTATTGTATATACAGCTACTGGGTCTACTGAATATACAGCTACTGGGTCTACTGTATATACAGCTACTGTGTCTACTGTATATAGAGATACTGGGTCTACTGTATATTCAGCTACTGGGTCTATTGTATATACAACTCCACAGTCTACTGTATATAGAGATACTGGGTCTACTGTATATTCAGCTACTGGGTCTACTGTATATACAACTCCACAGTCTACTGTATATAGAGATACTGGGTCTACTGTATATACAGCTACTGGGTCTACTGTATATACAACTCCAGTCTACTGTATATAGAGATACTGGGTCTACTGTATATTCAGCTACTGGGTCTATTGTATATACAGCTACTGGGTCTACTGTATATACAGCTACTGGGTCTACTGTATATACAGCTACTGGGTCTAGTGTATATACAGCTACTGGGTCTAGTGTATATACAGCTACTGGGTCTACTGTATATACAGCTACTGGGTCTACTGTATATAGAGATACTGGGTCTACTGTATATTCAGCTACTGGGTCTACTGTATATACAGCTACTGGGTCTACTGTATATACAGCTACTGGGTCTACTGTATATAGAGATACTGGGTCTACTGTATATTCAGCTACTGGGTCTACTGTATATACAGCTCCACGGTCTACTGTATATACAGCTACTGGGTCTACTGTATATACAGCTACTGGGTCTACTGTATATACAGCTACTGGGTCTACTGTATATAGAGATACTGGGTCTACTGTATATAGAGATACTGGGTCTATTGTATATAGAGATACTGGGTCTACTGTATATACAACTACTGGGTCTACTGTATATACAACTCCACAGTCTACTGTATATACATCTACTGGGTCTACTGTATATAGAGATACTGGGTCTACTGTATATACAGCTACTGGGTCTACTGTATATACAGCTACTGGGTCTACTGTATATACAACTCCACAGTCTACTGTATATACAGCTACTGGGTCTACTGTATATAGAGATACTGGGTCTACTGTATATTCAGCTACTGGGTCTATTGTATATACAGCTACTGGGTCTACTGTATATACAGCTAATGGGTCTACTGTATATACAGCTACTGGGTCTACTGTATATACAGCTACTGGGTCTACTGTATATACAGCTACTGGGTCTACTGTATATACAGCTACTGGGTCTACTGTATATACAACTCCACAGTCTACTGTATATACAGCTACTGGGTCTACTGTATATAGAGATACTGGGTCTACTGTATATTCAGCTACTGGGTCTATTGTATATACAGCTACTGGGTCTACTGTATATACAGCTACTGGGTCTAGTGTATATACAGCTACTGGGTCTAGTGTATATACAGCTACTGGGTCTAGTGTATATACAGCTACTGGGTCTACTGTATATACAGCTACTGGGTCTACTGTATATACAGCTAATGGGTCTACTGTTTATACAGCTACTGGGTCTACTGTATATTCAATTACTGGGTCTACTGTATATACAGCTACTGGGTCTACTGTATATACAGCTACTGGGTCTACTGTATATACAGCTCCACAGTCTACTGTATATAGAGATACTGGGTCTACTGTATATACAGCTCCACGGTCTACTGTATATACAGCTACTGGGTCTACTGTATATACAGCTACTGGGTCTACTGTATATACAACTCCACAGTCTACTGTATATACAGCTACTGGGTCTACTGTATATTCAGCTACTGGGTCTACTGTATATACAGCTACTGGGTCTACTGTATATACAGTTACTGGGTCTACTGTATATACAGCTACTGGGTCTACTGTATATTCAGCTACTGGGTCTACTGTATATACAGCTCCACGGTCTACTGTATATACAGCTACTGGGTCTACTGTATATACAGCTACTGGGTCTACTGTATATACAGCTCCACGGTCTACTGTATATACAGCTACTGGGTCTACTGTATATAGAGATACTGGGTCTACTGTATATAGAGATACTGGGTCTATTGTATATAGAGCTACTGGGTCTACTGTATATACAGCTACTGGGTCTACTGTATATACAGCTACTGGGTCTAGTGTATATACAGCTACTGGGTCTAGTGTATATACAGCTACTGGGTCTACTGTATATACAGCTAATGGGTCTACTGTATATACAGCTACTGGGTCTACTGTATATTCAATTACTGGGTCTACTGTATATTCAATTACTGGGTCTACTGTATATACAGCTACTGGGTCTACTGTATATACAGCTCCACAGTCTACTGTATATACAGCTCCACAGTCTACTGTATATAGAGATACTGGGTCTACTGTATATACAGCTCCACGGTCTACTGTATATACAGCTACTGGGTCTACTGTATATACAGCTACTGGGTCTACTGTATATACAACTCCACAGTCTACTGTATATAGAGATACTGGGTCTACTGTATATTCAGCTACTGGGTCTACTGTATATACAGCTACTGGGTCTACTGTATATACAGCTACTGGGTCTACTGTATATACAGTGTCGTGTCTTTACTATCATTAAACTGAAGACATAGTGTTTATCAAAGATTCTCTGTAATTAGTATTACGCGATCAACTGATTAATCACGTAACTAATTAACTAGGAAGTTGGGGCACCAAGGAAAAATATTCAGATTACAAAGTTATAATTTACTAAAATAACTTTTCAGATATTTTATCTGATCAATTAGTCTTCGAATTAATGAATGATTTACTTTACCTCACGTTAGTCTCATTCCAAACGTCGTAAATTGTTGGTTATCTGCGCGAACCCAGTCTTCACAATGAGTCATCCAAACATCAATTGTCTTAAATAATTTATTTATTACTCACTAAGTAATTCACAGAAATGCATAAACAAACAGTAAATATGGTTACAAGAAATGGTAGGAGAATGTGCCCTAGTGGGCTAAACCGGCATGGCGGCTTGTTAGACAAAAGGGAAGTGGGGGTCGACTAAGAAGTCACTACAGAGTTGATAATTATAACAATTTAAATGTTAATCCTTTGCACATGAACGCTCACTCATTCGGGAACAATTGCAATCAATATATATATTTACGCTCAGTGTGTCGTCTTGATCGCTGGTGAAAAGTTTGTTTCTTTTGAAGAATTGTCCCTCTCTCTCTCTCTGTTGTGGTTTAGATGGATTGTTCAGAGTGACATTCATTAGTTTCATTATAGAATGGATGTTTCGGTGGTTGTCGTTCTTCATGTTCTATAATACCGAATTCCTAGCTACAGACTAGTAATTAATATCAAATACTTGTTCTTATTCTGTCGGTATCGATAGTCTAAGAGTTTAAACACGTGGTATGGTTAAAATATTCAGCAATGGTCCACAACCTTTGTCCTCCTAATGGAGAAAAACATGGTCTGCAACCTTTAGCCGTCTCGTAATTGAAGTAAGCTCAGTCTGCTGATCGAAAACCCGAGTCGGGGTTTTATTCAGAAGGGCCGAAAGAGGGCTGTCCCAGGAGGCCTGACCCTAACTGGGCTCAGGGGCGGTCCTCTGATTTACTTCAAATCAAAAGGGAATTGTATTTTTCTTCATTAAACAGTCCAAAATAATATTACACAATTATACAAACAGTATCATACTCACTCATTCATCTTATACAACAATTAGATGTAAACCTTATATCTGAGGCTATTATATAAACAGTGTTATGGTAATGTGGCCACACCGTCTCCCATGAGCTTCCCCAAGTTGTGACAAACGGACCAGTTCGTAGCTGGATTCTTCACCAATCTTTTATGCTTTCTCCGGAATATGAAATTTGTTCGTACCTCAAGTTCTGTGAGGTGGAAGGATTTCCTTTGTTCTCTATGAAAATGTACTCTCTCTATACTGTGTGTCCATGAGGAGATCCTCAGGAATTTACGACGTCTCTCTGACCACAGCAACCTAGTTGAAGGAGGAAAGGGGGGGGCAGGGAGAGGGGGATGGGGCTTGCTATACCCTAAAAGAGGCCAACGTCATGATAACAGCTCCACGGTCTACTGTATATACAGCCACTGGGTCTACTGTATAGAGATTCTGGGTCTACTGTATATACAGCTACTGAGTCTACTGTATATACAGCTACTGGGTCTACTATATATACAGATCCACGGTCTGCTGTATATACAGCTACTGGATCTGCTGTTAATACAGCTACTGGGTCTACAGCTGTATTATATAATCTGGACTAATATAGAGGGTTTCTGTTTCAACTCCTCATTCAGTTCTCCCTCAGATGCATAGAGGAGCAGCACCAACACAATATAAATCAATAAGGAACCATACTATTACATTTCTGTAGCACTATGATTATCCTAAATCCAGGTAATAATATGCAGGCAATCATCGAGAAATGATATAAAATCATTTTAGGCCCCAAATTGTAAGCTCAGCTTTTTCAATTTAATTTCCTTTTCCATCACCTATCTCATCGCTGTCTCCATTTCTGGACCATCTGATGGTACTAAAAGTATCATCTGGTGAGATCTCAGCTTTATCTGACTTAAATGGGTGCTTATATTTGGCCTAATATAATAAATGAGATTTAGGACACCTCAAGTCATGAGCTTACGGACTTTGGGTGAGAGTTCTTTTCATTCACACCGGATCAAAATAAACTCCTTTGAGAACTGTGTTCAATAGAAGAACTTAGTCCCATAATTTTAAAAAAAAAGAACAAAGTAGTACCCGTGTTATTGGTAGGCGGTATAGGAAAATGGAATGTGACGGAATATCAATACAAGCAAGATGGAAATACAATGTGTCATAGTAACAGTGGAGCAGGATTTTTTAACTCGCAGACATTCTGCTATATCTCGTTGTATTTTTTTGGCTGTGTTTTGTAAAGTTGGTCCTATGTGTGATGAGGCATTTTAAATGCAAAAGAAAAAACATTTCCAATGTGATGAATCACAAATCCTTATTTTCATACATACAGTGGGACCCGAAATTACTGACACCCTGGATGAAGATGAGCAAAAATGACTGTATAAAATAAATAACTGAAATACTGAGCTACACTGAGGGTACAAAACAATAGGAACACTTTCCTAATACTGAGTTGCACCCCCTTTAGGTGTCAAAAGCATTCCACAGGGATCCTGGCCCATGCTGACTCCCATGCTTCCCACAGTTGTATCGAGTTGGCTGTACGCCCTTTGGATGGTGGACCATTCATGATACACATGAAAATAGAGGTCCTTAATGATCTTCTTGGCCTTCCTTTGACACCGAGTGCTTATACATGTCCTGGAGAGCAGGCACCCAGAAACAATGCCTCCATGCCTCCCGACCCTGATTCTATTATAACTTATAATAGTAATTGTATCCACTGGTTAAATGGGAAGCAGTGAGGTGGCTGCCATCTTGGGCCAGTAATCTTTTCTGATTGAGAGATTCAAAGGGCTATCACTGTTAAGAAACATAATAGATGCATAGCATTGAATTTTTAAATTCATACACTTTGAAATGAATTTTGTAACTTTGCCCTAGAAGCATTTAACTGCAGGGCACTCCCACATCATATTAAATAATGTGCCTATCTGATTTAGGTTACACAGTGAACAGTTGGGGCCAATTTCAGTATAAAACTTCTCCTTGGTGTTAAATACAGTCTGTGAACAAACTTAAAATGTATAATTTAATTGTTCGGATTATGGGATGCTAAGGTAATATTTGTCCATATTCTGCTCCAGTTAAAGGATTGTTCAGGGTTGTTCATTAGATGTTTTTAATGGCTAGCTCAGAATATGAGCTTTCTAAAATATATATATATGAAACGTCTAAAAACGTCTAATTGACTCTGAACAACAAATATATATATATTATAGAGAGAGATCAGTCCTTTCGGGAGCCCAGTTCAATTATTTCTAAATCCTATCATTGGATGGTTCGGTAGTTGGGTTTCCAAAGGAACTTCATAGGTCAGCGATGTTGTTAATAAAGAAATAAGGAATGGTAATGTGCATCTTTCAAGTCTTGGAATGTTCTCAAACCATTACTGTCCATGATATCGGTAAGGGCACGGATTCCACATTTGGACCACTGCGGGGATGCAAAAGGCCGCCCCCCAAATTGGAGTATGGGCATGCCATTTTCATTCCCAGGACAAAAGCGTAGTTTACATTGGGGGGGGTGGTTTCGTTGAAGGAGAGGTTATTTTCCCGCCTCAACTCCAACAAGGCTCCAACCTCTGAAACCCATTGAAACCCTGTGGTTTGAAGCACAGACTAAAGAATATCAAGGATCTGGAAGGATTCTGTATGGAGGAATGGTCTAATGTCCCTCCCAATGTGTTCTCCCTCTCATAAAACATTTTAGAAAAAGGCTCAGTGCCATTATCCACGCAAGGTGAGGTATTGAAAATGTTTTCAGAACAAGTATCAGTAATCTTTATCAAGGATGTCAATACTTTTGGACCCTGCTATATGTATCACATGTACCAGAGTAGCTGTCATCAATGACAAAACATTTTTAAGTAAAATAATGCTCATCTTGGTCACAGTGTAAATGTTTTTACATCAGAATTTCTCAAACAAATATTCCATAAATCATTTAGCCAGTTGTCAAAAAGTACATAATAATCACCACTTACTATTGGTTAGGTTACACAACTACAAAATAGCCAATGGCAATGCTATATGGAGTTGCTGCCAAGGGCACATGCACTATTTAATCCAATATCTACATTGTTATGAGCTCCTCTGTCGTTCAGTTGGTAGAGCATGGCACTTGCAACACCAGGATAGTGGGTTTGATTGCCGGGATCACCCATACGTAAAATGTATGCACACATGACTCTAAGTTGCTTTGGATAAAAGTGTCTGCTACTTTGCAGATATATGGTGCCTTTGGAAAGTATTCAGACCCCTTGAATTTTTCCACATTTTGCAACCTTACAGCCTTATTATAAAATTGATTAAATCATGTCCCCCCCCCTCCTCAATCTACACACAACACCCAATAATGACAAAGCAAAAACACATTTAGACTTTTTGCAAATTATATTAAAACATTTACATAAGTATTTAGACACTTTACTCTGTAGTTTGTTGAAGCCCCTTTGGCAGTGAATACAGCCTAGAATCTTCTTGGATATGACGCTACAAGCTTGGCACACCTGTATTTGGGGAGTTTCTCCCATTCTTCTCTGCAGATCCTCTCAAGCTCTGTCAGGTTGGATGAGGAGCGTCGCTGCACAGCAATATTCAGGTCTCTCCAGAAATGTTAGATTAGGCTCAAGTCCAGGCTCTTGCTGTGCCACTCAAGGACATTCAGAGACTTGTCCCGAAACCACTCCTGTGTTGTCTTGGCTGTGTGCTTAGGGTTGTTGTTCTGTTGATAGATGAACCTTCACCCCAGTCTGAGGTCCTGAGCACTCTGAAGCAGGTTTTCATCTAGAATCTCTCTGTACTTTGCTCCGTTCATCTTTTTCATTCGATACTGACTAGTCTCCCAGTCCCTGAAAATCAACTCTACAGCATGATGCTGCCACCACCATGCTTCACTGTGGGGATGGTGCCATGTTTCCTCCAGATGTGACGCTTGGCATTCAGGCCAAAGACTTCAATCTTGGTTTCTAAAGACCAGATGATCTTGTTTCTCATGGCCTGAGAATCTTTAGGTGCCTTTTGGCAAACTCCAAGTGGGCTCTAATGTGCCTTTTACGGAGGAGTGGCTTCCGTCTGGCCACTCTACTATAAAGGTTGTCTGATTGGTGGAGTGCTGCAGAGATGGCCCTCTCTTATTCTCGCTATACACCAAGTCACTTGGCTCTGTCATAACCTCACATGGTCTCTCCTATCATTGCTATGCAGACGACACACAATTAATCTTCTCCTTTCCCCCTTCTGATGACCAGGTGGCGAATCGCATCTCTGCATGTCTGGCAGACATATCAGTGTGGATGACGGATCACCACCTCAAGCTGAACCTCAGCAAGACGGAGCTCCTCTTCCTCCCGGGGAAGGACTGCCCGTTCCTTGATCTCGCCATCACGGTTGACAACTCCATTGTGTCCTCCTCCCAGAGCGCTAAGAACCTTGGCGTGATCCTGGACAACACCCTGACGTTCTCAACTAACATCAAGGCGGTGTCCCGTTCCTGTAGGTTCATGCTCTACAACATCCGCAGAGTACGACCCTGCCTCACACAGGAAGCGGCGCAGGTCCTAATCCAGGCACTTGTCATCTCCCGTCTTGATTACTGCAACTCGCTGTTGGCTGGGCTCCCTGCCTGTGCCATTAAACCCCTACAACTCATCCAGAACGCCGCAGCCCGTCTGGTGTTCAACCTTCCCAAGTTCTCGCACGTCACCCCGCTCCTCCGCTCTCTCCACTGGCTTCCAGTTGAAGCTCGCATCCGCTACAAGACCATGGTGCTTGCCTACGGAGCTGTGAGGGGAACGGCACCTCAGTACCTCCAGGCTCTGATCAGGCCCTACACCCAAACAAGGGCACTGCGTTCATCCACCTCTGGCCTGCTCGCCTCCCTACCACTGAGGAAGTACAGTTCCCGCTCAGCCCAGTCAAAACTGTTCGCTGCTCTGGCCCCCCAATGGTGGAACAAACTCCCTCACGACGCCAGGACAGCAGAGTCAATCACCACCTTCCGGAGACACCTGAAACCCCACCTCTTCAAGGAATACCTAGGATAGGGTAAGTAAGGGTAAGTAATCCTTCTCCCCCCCCCAAAAAAAAAGATTTAGATGTAAGTGGCTGTTCCACTGGATGCCATAAGGTGTATGCACCAATTTTGTAAGTCGCTCTGGATAAGAGCGTCTGCTAAATGACTTAAATGTAAATGTAAATGTAATGGTTGTCCTTCTGGAAGGTTTCCCCATCTCCACAGAGGAACTCAAGAGCTCTGTCAGAGTGACCATCGGGTTCTCGGTCACTTCCCTGACCAAGGCCCTTCTCCCCCGATTACTCAGTTTGGCCTGGGGGCCAGCTCTAGGAAGAGTCTTGGTGGTTCCTTGACTTCTTCCATTTAAGAGCGATGGAGGCCACTGAGTTCTTGGGGACCTTCAATGCTGTAGACATTTTCTGCTACTCTTCCCCAGATCTGTTCTTCGACACAATCCTTTCTCTGAACTTTGTGGACAATTCCTCTGACCTCATGGCTTGGTTTTTGCTCTGACATGACACTGTCAACTGTGGGACCTTACATTGACAGGTGTGTGCCTTTCCAAATCATATTCAATCAATTGAATTAGGTGGACTCCAATCAAGTTGTAGAAACATCTCAAGGATTATCAATAGAAACAGGATGCACCTGAGCTCAATTTTAAGTCTCATAGCAAAGGGTCTGAATTTTTGTCATATTGTGTGTAAATAAAATTAAAATAATCAATTTTAGAATATGGCTGTAACAATATGTGGAGAAAGGGAAGGGTTCTGAATGCTTTACAAATGCACTGTATATAGCACTGTTGATTTGGTGATGTTTAAACGTTTAAGTTGAAATGGTGCTGGAATAGAGGAGGCAGTGCTCCTGTTGTCTTAGTGCTGACTTGCAGTCACTCAGTGGTTCTAAATCAGTAGTTGTTTAGTTAACCGTTGAAAACAACTTGCTTGACCATGCTGCAGATCATGTAATTGTTATTTACATGCAATATCTCCTTTGTGGACTTCACCAGAAAGATGAAAAATACTGTTTTCATTTTGTCATTATGGGGTAATGTGGGTAGATTGATACTCTGCACCTCATGGGCAGAGTATTTTAAGCAATTTCTGTATCACTGCCCGAGGTTTCAGTGTTTCCTGCTTTTAAAATATATGGGAAAAGTGATGCATCATTCCTTCCCTTCACAGAAACCACAGCTTAAAGGAATGAAAGCTACTGTCTGCGAGGCATCCATCTTCCACTCACCTTGTTGTTTACCAAGGCCACGAGAGTTGCCTGAACTACAACCAATGATTCTCTCACAGTAGCCTACCATGTACAAAATAATGTCATTACACCTAGCCATTGTTAAATGATCTATACGATGTTATCGATGTGACCATCATGTCCGATTCTGGATTCCCCTTTAGGCTTTGGATCACCTTTTAAACATGTACAACTTCCAGCACAGCGACACACCACGGCAGGTCCAGTGTGAGTCACTGTACCTCGTCTGTAACACGAGCGTCAAAGCGTTGGTTTCATTCTAAAGTTACTGTGACAGTCCATTTCTACACTCAACAGTAGCCTTATGTGGACCTTGAGAGCACAATAGGACAATGCAAAAACGAATTTGTCCACTTCCGCCTCTATGGGGAGGGCAAATGAGTTCAAAGTTCTCTGAATAAAGACATGAGATATTCCTCTCAAGCCTCAATTAACATAGAAACTGCATAGCTAAAACCATTGAAATCCAAACTCTGTTAAGCCTGGAAAAGAACACAGCATAAACCCAGAGAGATGACGCACAACAAACCCCAAACCAGATAACCAGACATGATTTGAAGAGACTCACGGTACTGAAGTTCCATGGGTAACACTCCGATCCCCGGAACGTGCACTGCAGCAGCATGTCACTGATATCGTGGCCCGTGCGGTTGTAGAAGTCTGTCATGTTGAACTGCTTGGGCTTGAAGTTGAGGAAGTTGGCCTTATCCTTGAGGGCAGCCAGCACCTCAGGCTCAGCCAGGTGAGTGTTGGCTATCTGGTAGTTGGAGTTCAGGAGGGCCAGGAGCTCCCCCACGTGATACAGGTCGTTCCTGGTGATCTTGGAGAAGCGGAACTCGTTGAGGTTGCAGAAGGTCACAGCAGGGAAGGTGAGGTTGGGTGCTGCCACCTCATCCAGTTTGGTGACGTGGGGATACTCAAAGTAGTAGGAGACGCGGTCCATGCACACCAGCATAAGCAAGGCCAACGAGCCGAGGAAGGAGAGCGTCCACAGGAAGCGGCGAAACGTCATGTGCCCGTAGGCAAAGATGTGGCTCATGCCATGTAGAGTGGACATGTTGGCGAAGGCTTGCAGGTTGGAAGGCCGGATGCTCTCGATGCTTTCCTCCGAGTCCCCCTTCATGGTTGCAGTTTGGGTGAGTGATCCTCAACAAGAACTTCAGGTTAGAGAGACTTGCTTAGCAACAGAATGTAGCACAAACCAACCAGTCGCCAATGCTTTGGCTCCGCAGCCTGTGGCTTTTATTCCAACAATAAGCGGCAAGCGGAAGATTCTAACCGCTATCTTAAAATGGTTGGCAGATGCTTTTAAAATGTCTCTTCCAGTGGGTGTCAGTTCTTCCATATAGTCCCAGGTCCCCCCTATTCTTTCAGGCTCCTCTTCTATTCTCCCTCTCTCTCTGTGGCGCTCTCTCTCTCTCGCTCCCGCTCAGCTGTCTTTGTAGCAGAACCAAACAATGAGCTCCAGAAACACCCACTTTTACCCAAAAGGGAATGCCTTCTGAGCAGTGTGAAATGGACAATGAAAAGAACAACCGGGAGAAAACAGCAGACGGGCGTGAGGGAGAGGGAGAGGAGAGGAGAGGAGAGGGAGAGATGGGGATTGGTAATGAAAAGGGCTGCGTAGGGCTGAAGAGGGGTTCAGCCTCAACAGTCAATGGGACCCTTCCTCCTCCAATTGGCATGAACGCCACTACATCGCAGTGATAATGGGATGCAATGAATTTGTGAATGGGGGGAAACAATAGAGAGAGAGAGAGATAGAGAGAGAGCGATGGCCCCCTATCCTTCACTGCCACCTTCCTTTTCTTTCTTTTCTCTCTCTGTCACTCTCTTCTCTCTTTTCCCCAGATGAAAATGATGAGGGGGGTCATTGACTTCCCACTAACCCACCTCTCCTGTGTGGTTTACAGACAAGCCCAGTGTTTGTAGGTAGCCTCCACGGTATCTACCTTGTTCCGCTCTCATCCACAATTAGCAGAGAAGCCCATGCACCTCTTGATGCCAGTCTAGCATCTAAAACCTGCTCAACACCACTAGCTTTTCTCCCGATCTCAACATACAGGTTTATATTCTGCGGTCTGCCAGCCTTTCCCTCTCTTTCCCGAGCTTGCTTGCTTGCTGCTGTTGCTCCCTCCCACCACTCTCTCTCGCTCTCTTTCTCCCCCCGCCCCCGCTCCCTACCTCTTTAGTAGTCAGGATTCATCCTTCTGCCGAATGGCTGCTTTGGCTGAGTTTCTGTGTGCACAGGGGGAGTCTCTCACTCTGTGCTGCTGCTAACTTCACTGTGTTATGGTTTTCTAATGCGTTCTAACAGTCTGCGTTTGTCATCTGTGATCAAGTGATAGCTCCTACTGTGTTATGGGAATGCCACAGGTTGCATGTTGATATGGATGTAAAATGCATAACCACAAAGAGAATGAATTATCTGTAGTGGGGATGTGGTTGCAAGAGTCTAAATCTTTACAAGGCGAATGTGAATGTGTCTTGATTTGATCATTTTCACTTACAAGTCAAACAAACGATCCACACATTGAAGTACTGAATCCATTGATCTTCTTCTGGTTAAAATAGTATTTTGGTTTCTTCTTATAATAGGATAGCGAACTAAACACATTGGTTTCCATTTACTTTCTGTTACAGTCTTAGAAAAAAGGGTTCCAAAAGAGTTATTCGGCTGTCTCCATAGGAGAACCCTTTTTGGTTCCAGGTAGAACTATTTTGGGTTCCATGTAGAACACTCTATGGAAAGGGTTCTGCATGGAACCAAAAATGGTTATTCAAAGGGTTCTCTTATGGGGACAGCCAATGAACCCTTTTAGGTTCTAGATAGCACTTTTTTTCTAAAGTGTAGACATAGGTTAGTATTGAAGGGTCCTATATCCCCAGAGCTCATTGTCACCTTCGGGCCAAGGAACCAACCAACCCCTGGAGGTGTCATTCTCTGTTGATTGTTTCACTAAATGTGATCTAGGGTTTCCAGGCTTTACCAATAATAATGGGCTCAGCCTTTTCATTAAGGTTGAAACTCCACCTTATCCTAAAGAGAAACCTTTAATTTATTTTAAGAGCAAACAAGATTAACACTCATCGACTCGCCCTGAGAAGCCTCATTATCATAACAATAGAAACATTACCAAGGATATGACTGCAACCCGGGAGGATAAAATCAATATGGCGTCCTGCTAACCAAGAGCTCACACTCACAGCATAGCAACCAACCCTTACCCAGCGGCGATACTAACGCTGTCTGTTGTGTGATTGAGATCATTCTAAAAATACTCGTCCATCAACTTGTGGAAGAAAGCAATGTCAAACTGATATTGGCGTCATAGAAATGGCTAACTGGAAACATTCAGTGAAGGAGACAACATGATCCCTGCACAGCAAATATGCGGGTGTTAAAATCTCAGTGTTGATGAAAAAAGTTTTGTGAGTGCAATATCTGAGAGTCGTTTCTAGTGGGTTTAACGCCAGTGGGATTTACATTTACACCAGTGCTGTTGTTACTCGAATGTGTTGAGTTAATTTCCATTAATTACCTGAATAAAAGACACGGGAGGGGCCACATCATCGTATTTCCCATTTTTAGAATAGTTTGCTTTAATATCTATGTTTTTCCTTGCACATTGATTGATCTAAAATAAATAACTGACATTTTTCTAAACTAATCCAATCTGTAATTGGTTGGACTTATTGCACCTGTCACTGAGATGGCCGTTCCAGTTAAGATGGATTAGGTAGACATGTTTGACAAGTTCTTCACCATGGCAATCATTCTGAATGCGGATTGTGGGTGATAAAACATTTAAATGGTTGAAATGCCTCCCTATGGCTGGATTTTAATAGGAATTTCAAATGACTTCACAAGCCAGCAAATTGTGACTTGCAGGTCTAATATGGCCCATGAGCCACGATCTTCAGACCACAATGTTGGGGGAAAACTAGGCCATAACTAAAGACGGAAAAGTATAATATATGGTCACAAAGGGTTTACTTTTTAAAGTTAAACACATTCACGCAGTCACTTGGTGAAGGCCTCAGGACAGAAAATGAATCAATGGAAAAAACATGTCTCTCTCACTAAGAAATAGAGTCATGGGTGGGTAACTCGAAAGGCACCCTGGGAAATATGCAAATAAGGCTTTATACCCTACATGTGTTATTCCCTAACATGCTGACCACACGCTCATGTCGCGTGTGCAAGCATTGCAAAATAAATTTAAACATGCATGTTATTCAATTATTGCACCAACACTGCTCGCGCTCACCAACGAGCATCTGCGTTGCCAAGCGCTAAAATAGAAGTCAGTTCAATTTGTGACGCTGAACGCGGTGCAAGTCATGCCTCCCCTATCTCCTCTTTGGTTTATAGAAGCAGGTACCCACGTGTCATCTCCTCATTGGTTATACCCACGTGGGTGATTGAGATATGAACTGAGTTCGGTCGGTCGTCGTGGTAACTATGAAAGTTAGATGCAAATCGCCATATAAAGTCCAAAGAAGTAGGTCTACTACCGATGCAGGAGCTTTAACTGCTGGCTACTGTTTCTACTGTGGTGTAGCCCAATGAGACAAGGTCACAAGTGTTGCCCTCAAAGCTGTCTGGGTTTAAACATCTTCTATTGTACAGAAAGTGAATAGCTTAATCAATTGATAGTGACAGAATTAGATTACTTTCCGAGCAAAGTACATGTTTTGTTTCCTCTGCTATGGAAGGTTGTAGATCAGCCTCAATGACAAAGAAACGAACCAATCCTATCCCCATATGCATTGTTTCTAGCATAAACCATTGCGGACCAAAGTGCTGTTAAATATCACTTTATATTACCAGATCTGTTTTATTTTCTTCAAGCTCGTAAGCTAATAATGGGTAGGCCTGTGCTTTTTGCCATTTTCTTTAATAAAAGGTAGGCCTATGGCACACCTCAATTTGAGTCCTGGTTTTAACTTAGCCTACATCCAGTGAAGGGCTGTTATTTAAAGAGTGCATGGTGGGTGGAGGAATTGGCCAGAATATAGCCTAATTTTGACTGTCAAACAGGTAAACCTACCTCTTATTTCTTATCGGGGAAGAAATTGTTGTAATTAAAATTAAGACATTGAGCCTCCCGAGTGGCACAGCGGTCTAAGGCACTGCATTGCAGTTCTAGAGGCATCACTACAGACCCGGGCTCGATCCCAGGCTGTGTCGCAGCCGGCCATGACTGGTAGACCCATGAGGCTGCATACAATTGGCCCAGTGTCATCTGGGTTGGGGGAGGGTTTGGTCAGCCGGGATGTCCTTGTCCTATCACGCTCTAGCGACGCCTTGTGGCAGGCAGGTTGCATGCACCATGACATCAGTCACCAGCTGTAAGTTGTTTCCTCTGACACATTGGTGCGGCTGTTGTGCGGGTTAAGCAAGCAGTGTGTCAAGAACCAGTGCGGCTTGGCGGGGTCGTGTTTCGGAGGACGAATGGCTCTTGACCTTCGCCTCTCCCGAGTCCGTACTGGAGTTGCAGCGATGGGACAAGACTGTAACTACCATTTGTATATCACGGAAAAACGACATATTAAAAACAAAATTAAGACGTTGAAATGAATTATGCCTACTTGAGTTTGCCTACTTTCAGCACCATGAGCTGTCCATTTCTGAATGATTGTGCCACGACTGCTGCTTCAAGTTTCAGCACCACAATGCGAGTTACACTCATCTGTTTTATTGTGAGGCCAATAACTCATTGTGATGATGTGACAAGTGACACTTTGCTTCTTCAAAGTCCAATATCTCGAAAACTTGACTGCTGACATGCAAAACATTTTGGGACTGTATCAACATTGGATCAATGATCAACACCTGAATTGATTTTTCCTTTACACTCTGGGTGTTGTGAATTCCCGACTTAAATTAACACTTTTGTCTAAGATTAAATTATTTGCAAACAGGGACCGCTTCATTACAAGACACACTGATTTGGCATTGGAGAAATATGATAAGATGAACAGGTATGATGTATATTCTAAGCTGTATATGCTTAGCCTGTAATTTCAATAATGAGTGTGGTATTAAAAAATATTATCCTAATATGTCAAATTACGTAGAATTGCATGAAATGTTTATAAAAGAAAAAACCTTCCTGGCCTTGCAAATATGATGACAGATTCATGCAATAAAAAATAACTAGGCAAGAACAAATTCTTATTTACAATGACGGTCTACCGGGGGACAGTGGGGTTAACTGCCTTGTTCAGGGGCAGAACGACAGATTTTTACCTTGTCAGCTCGGGGATTCGATCCAGCAAACTTTCGGTTACTGGCTTAACCACTAGGCTACCTGCCGCCCCACTGCTTTTACTATAATGGAGATCTTTCCACCCCTACTCTTGTCCATGGTGGTCTGTAAAGCCCTTGCCCTGTGCGTTTCAAAAACTCCTGCATAAATAACGTTCCCTCCCTAAGTAAGGCCTGTCCTTCACTTTTGATATAAGGTACTTTGAAAAGTTCAAAATGTGCAATGCATGATCATTATTACAATCCATCATTACATTACTTCTGTACCACATGGACATGTCCAGACAGTAGGTGTCTAAGTGTGACATAGGGGCCTAATCAATAAAGTAACTCAAGTTGTTCGTATCCTTTGTGCATACATTTTCATATAAATAATTTAAACCACATATTTAATCAAAAGAAATTCAAATAACTAACACACTTATAGCCTATGCAATTATTTGCATTTTCTTCTGCAATTCTTCCATGCCTGCTTGTTACAGATTGCAGAGGAACATTTGTAGGACTTTTCCTTAGTAATTGGCGTTCACGTAGCTGGTGGTTTACACTGCATAATGCAGTGAATATTAAGCATTTATTCCTTAAGCGCTATATAAATGTTTTGCTTTATGCTGGGCTTTTTGAATGCGTCTGCCTGTCAATAACTACAGTAAGTAAAGCCACAGTTCTGTGGCTCTGACTGCTATAGCTCAACCTAAACATAACAAAAGTCTCGCTCCGACACACAATGCACCAAATAACATGTCTTCATATCGCACAATGCGTCACGCAAATGTCTTCATATTTTCTACTAGCTCAGAGAAATACTTGTAAATGCAAGGAGTCATCCTCATATTGACTTGGTCAATTCAGTATTCAAGGAACAGGATTGGAAGCAGCTGAAATGATACAGCCTACATGTCCAGTACTCTGCATAGCTGAAGGGCCTAGTGGAATACAACAAATAGTGATTTATTGGACTTTATACAGATGGAGTGGTGAAAGTTTGTTGGCTAGTTAACCAAGATAGCCTCACAACACCAATAAATTGTAATGTGTGGCACATTCAATATAAGATAGTCACCAAAATGATTGGCACCCTTGATAAAGATGGCAAAAAAAGACTATAAAACAAATCATTCAAATTGTTACGAAACCAATAACCAGCATACTGATCTCACTGAACTTGTTATATCTAGGGGTCTTTGGCCTATATACATGGTCTGTAACCTGATGTGATGTGTGCATAAATGTGGGAAGTAAACGTGTACTACTAGGTCCAGGGCCAGCTCCTTCTTGACCTCTTGGCCGGCCTGTCCAAGCAGATTATTATTTGTTCAGATAGTGACTGAGCATAAATATGTATGAAATCAAAAAATACAAAAGCATGCCCAAACTAAAGACAAAAAAAGGCCTCATTGCCACCAAACAAAGCAATCAGCCTCACAACTGTCAGCGAGGACACTCACTGACGATCACCTATAATACGCAGCACCTGATGTGCTTATCAAGGTTCAAGTCCGGAGACTGAGATGGCCATTTCTTTGGGGATTATCAAGTGTGCTTGGTTTATTGTCTTGCTGTAAGATCCACTTGCTGCCAAGTTTTAGCCTCCTGGTCGCAGGTAACCAGGTTTTTGGTTAAAATGTCCTGGTACTTGGTAAAGTTCATGATGCCATTGACCTTAACAGTGGGTCCAGGACTAGTGGAAGCAAAATAGCCCCATAACATCAACGATCCACCATCATATTTTACAGTAGATATTAGGTACGTTCTGCATATGCTTCCATTTTTTGGACACCAAACCCACCCCTGGTGTGTGTGGCCAAAGAGCAATATTGTCATCTGTCATCATGTCATCTGACCATCCAATAAATATATTAAAATAAACGGCAACAGGGTGCTGCTGGTTTGACTCTGAAAAAAGTGGCTTGCCCTTGACTAGCAGCTGTATCGCCGTGCGACAAATCATTTTGGAGGGCCACATGCTTGTTGCTATCTGGGTCTAAGGTCCTTTCCAAAGTGTTCTCCAATCTCAAAAAAACATTTTGAAAAAAGGGTCAGTGTCATTATCCTCGCAAGTGGAAGGTGCTGGAGTATTAAAATAATTGGTTATTTTTTATTTTTTATTTTATTACTCCAATTTATGATTTGGCAAAAAATAGGACAAGTATAGGACAAGTTTACAACATTATTTGGGTATGAATAACAGAATATTAACTTTTAAAAGTTATATTTTTTGCATCTGTAACTTTCTCACTCGTCATTATTCATGATTCATTTAGTACTATCCGTAATCATGGTAGCATCCACATTAATGTAGAAGTGTTTAGAACCATATTTTATTCTTATTTACAATATAAATGACTCAAATGACACAATACATTATTTACCATTAATTTCAATTTGGCTCAATAATCTGAAACACAACCAAAACAAACAGCAAATGCATCCAACAAAGTTGTAGAGTCACAAGCTTGATGAAGTCATTGCTTGCTATAAATATGGGACCAAATACGTAACTTTTTACTACTTTACTACACGTATACAGTAAGTGAATTTGTCCCAATATCTTTGGTCCCCCTAAAATGGGGGGACCATGTACAAAAAGTGCTGTGATTTCTAAACGGTTCACCCGATATGGATGAAAATACCATCAAATGAAAGCTGACAGTCTGCACTTTAACATCATAGCCATTGAGTGCATAGGACTCATTGGGTAGAAGGCTACAACTGCAAAGTTGTTTTAAGGACATTGAATTTAGTGTTAGATTAATACATGGCTACCAGCATTGGGTATTATGTTTACAGTTAGCAATCTAGCTAATGTGGTTGAGTTTCCACTTACTCAGGTGATGAATTAGCCCCAAATAAATTTGCCTATGATATTAATGCACGTAAATATGTAGGCAAATTCATCTCTATTGAACAAAATAATATCTTCCTCTGGAGCACTGATTGGTGTCTTACATATTGTACTACTACAGCGAGATCTTTAGGCTTGCAAAAATCTAAGCTCACCAGCCAAGGAATCTTCCATGGATCACTATTCCTCTTTTCAAATTCCAGGTCTGTCATTATCTGCATTTGCAAACTCATCCTCTCAGTCAAAAACCAATCCAAAGACAGGCTCCCATCTGTGCTGTCATAACAGCCAAGCATGGTCAGGAAATGATCGGGTTCCTAATTTATATTGAATACTTACAGGAAGAAATCAAATAGTAGGCCTCATAACATTTGATGGACGATGACCATTCAATTCCTCCTCATGAAATGAAATGCCACTGTCTCTTCACATTTACAATAACAAGTCCATATGATTGAGACATTTCTATTTAATACTGAGTATCAAAACTCTTACATACTTTTATTGGACTCATAAATCTGATGTAGATTGCTAGTGTCCGCACTCTAACCATGAGTAACAGGTGCTCTTGTTTGCATTGTAATGCTGTCAATCAATCAGTAATCACCATCTTACACAAACATCTCAACACTTTTCGTTACAGTAAGCACTAAAACCAAAAAAAACACACACTCCTTATAAAGAAGGGTAACCCCCAGGTTATCCCAAGTTACAATGCGTTTCGCTCTAACAGATCTCCGAGAGGTAGTTGGGCTGCAATCCATGTCAAAGAGGACCTACCCTGATCTATATCTCTGGCTAAATCTGTCCCTAAGAACTTTGACATTCTGACCCTTAGCCTTATGTTTTCTAAAAAATAAAAATAAATGCATGAACTTAGCCTGCTCCTATCGCCTCTCCATTCCTCTCCTCTGAGTTCCTGTTACTGGGTGACCTCAATTGGAACATGCTCTCCCTCCCCGATGCTGTCTCCCTGTAACCGGAATCCCTAAGCCTAAGTCAGATCATCAAAGAGCCCACCCATATCTCTCTCAAAGAGCCCAACAAGTCCTCTCTCATTGACATCACTCTCACCAGCTGCCCCTCCCACCGTCAGTCTGGTGTATTCTCCCAAGAGCTCAGTGACCACTGTCTCGTAGGCTGCATCAGAAGTGTTAGTTCACAAACGTGGCTACAAACGTTTTGACGAGCAAGCCTTTGTGCTTGACTGCGATCACACTAGCTGGCAGAGTCTGATACCCTCTGTTGGAGATGCCTGGTCCTATTTCAAGAACACATTCACGCAAATAATCAATAAACTCGCTCCAACACCTGGTTCTCCCATAACCTCTCTGAGCTAATCACCCAAAAGAACAACGCCTGGGTAAAGGCCAGAAACTCTAACCTTCCTCAAGACTGGTTAGTTTTCAGACAAATCAGGAACAAATACTGTCAAACCATCAGACATACCGAAGTAGCTTATCTTATTTCATAAACAGTTTGCCGTAACCATCAGTAAGCCATCTGAATTCTGGAAAACTGTGAAATCCATGCAGAATAGCACACCCTCTCCCTAGCTGCCAGTCTCTCCCACCTTCAGAGGTGTGGTTACAACCGACAAAGCCTGTTTGGCTGAGATCTTTAATGAGCACTTTCACGGTTGCCAGCTATATCGTAGAGATTTCCTCAAATGCTGCACGAAGGTTGTCTGCCCCTTGCCCTCCTACTGTGCCCACGCCCACCAGCCCTTCCCCCCTACCCCCCCTCCTTTGCCCGCCCACACCAGATCCTTCACTCCTGTCTCTGAAGAGGATATCCTGAACAGCTTGCAAGGCCTTGCAAGGCCTTGATATGGTGACACTACCTCCACAGCCCCAAAACTCTGCTTTAAAAACGGGACACTGTACAGATGTCGGATCTGAACTTGATCACCCTTTTGTAGCAGAGAATTTTCCTGATGCATCAGGAAATTCAAATGAGCCTTGTGAGTGGCTGAAAATGAGCAGTTCTCTTTCTCTCCGCTCGCTCAAACACTTGGCCTAGGTAATATTACAGCAACAATGAAATGTACAAAAATGCATTTGAAATGCAATTATACACATCAACAACCATTGTTTTATATAACAAAATAACACAAGTTAGATATCAAAACAAATTGTATTAGTCACATGCGCTGAATACAACAGGTGTACACCATATAGTGAAAAGCTTACCAACAAGCCCCTAACCAACAATGCAGTTTAAAAAATATGAATAAGAATAATAAATAAGAGGAACAAGTAATTAAAGAGCAGCAGTAAAATAACAATAGGGAGACTATATACAGGGGGTACCGGTAGAGAGTCAATGTGCAGGGGCACCGGTTAGTCGAGGTAATTGAGGTAATACCTTACATGTAGGTAGAGTTGTTAAAGTGACTATGTAGTGATAATATCAGAGTAGCAGCGGCGTAAAAGGGGGAGCAAATTGTCTGGGTAGCCATTTGATTAGATGTTCAGGAGTCTTGTGTCTTGGGGGATATCGGTCTCCACTAGGCTACAACATACAGCCCAACAGAATGCTCTCAATTGTGCATCTGTAAAAGTTTGTGAGGGTTTTAGGTGACAAGCCAAATTTCTTCATCCTCAGGTCGAAGAGGCGCTGTTGCGCCTTCTTCACCACACTGTCTGTGTGGGTGGACCATTTCAGTTTGTCTGTGATGTGTACGCCGAGACACTTAAAACGTTCCACCCTCTCCACTACTGTCCCATCGATGTGGATAGGGGGGTGCTCCCTCTGCTGTTTCCTGAAGTCCACGATAATCTCCTTTGTTTGTTGACGTTGAGTGAGTGGTTGTTTTCCTGACACCACACTCCGAGTGCCCTCATCCCCTCCCTGTAGGTTGTCTCGTCGTTGCTGGTAATCAAGTCCACTACTGTTGTGTTGTCTGTAAATTGATGATTGAGTTGGAGGTGTGCATGGCCATACAGTCATGTGTGAACAGGGAGTACAGAAGGGGGCTGAGCACTTGTGAGGCCCCAGTGTTGAGGATCAGCGAAGTGGAGATATTGTTTCCTACCTTCACCACTTGGGGGCAGCCCATCAGAAGGTCCATGACCCAATTGCACATGGCGGGGTTGAGACGCAGGGCCTCCAGCTTAATGATGAGCTTGGAGGGTACTATGGTGTTGAATGCTGAGCTGTAGTCAATGAACAGCATTCTTACATAGGTATTCCTCTTGTCCAGATGGGATAGGGCAGTATGCAGTGTGATGGTGATTGCATCGTCTGTGGACCTATTGGGGCAGTATGCAAATGGAGGAGGGTCTAGCGTGGCAGGTAAGGTGGAGGTGATATGATTCTTGACAAGTCTCTCAAAGCACTTCATGATAACAGAAGTGAGTGCTACGGGGTGATGGTGGTTTAGTTCAGTTATCTTTGCCTTCTTGGGTACAGGGATAATGGTGGCCATCTTGAAGCATGTGGGAACAGCAGACTGGGATAGGGAGAGACTGACTCTGCCTACCTGGTCAGCGTGGGTTCAATTCCGGCCCATGCCATTCTGGCACAAATAACTAAATCCCTCGATTGACTTGATGTAGTTACACATTTCAAATATGGACATAAATAGGAAACAAAAATAAAATATTTAGTCAGTAAGCTACACCAACATTAGTTTCCATTCATACAGTGTCAGGTAATTTTCCACAGTAGATTTGCAGTGTTAAACAAGGAAATACTTCATTTAAATTGTGTTTACAATGCTTGTCGAATAGATAAATCACCCCTAGTCTGTTCAAAAAGGACTAAGTTCTTGCAATGACAATACCAAGCAGAGGGCGAACATATCTTAAAAGACTTTGGTTGCAAGCATCTTTTAGGGAGCGGTAATGTTAAGCAATAATGGTTGCAATTGAGATCAGCTGTGTGGGTGAATTTAGCAAGTATTGATGGTTTAACGAGACATCAGTTGGTGATAATAAGGATGCTCCGGAAGAAAAAGAAATGCACACCTATTAAGACAAGGTGCTGGCTAGCGGAGTAGAAAACTTGAAAATAAAAGAGAGCCGCACACTCTAGGAGCTCAGATGCAAAAATGTAATTACCAACGTTTCATCAGCCAAGCTGTCTTCATCAGGGTATAATCACAAACACTGCGGGATGACTCGTTTATATAATGTCAAAAGACACAGGTGTCTGTAATCATGGCCAAGAGTGGCCTAATATCATTGGTTCATAATGAAATATTAAAATGTCATACAAAGAACAGCATACAAACAAATGGATAGCATACGATCATAGATGAATTTGACTACACAAGTTTACAAACAATTACAATGGCAAAGTCACAATAATCACAAGAATGGCTTCAGATCAAAGTCTACGTTGAGACCGAAGGGCGCAACTGTCTTTAAATTAAAGATCCAGGCAGCCTCTCATTTGAACAATAAATTATCAGTCACCCCCTCTCCTAGGGAGGGTGACATGTTCGATGCCAATATAACGCAGAGACGAAATTGAGAGGCCTGCCTCCAAGAAGTGGGCCGCAACTGGAGAAGTAAAGCTTTTACACCTAATGGTGCTACGATGCTCTGAGATACGTACTTTTAATTCGAGCTTTGTTTTACCTACATAATTTTTACCACAAGGACAAGTTATAAGATAAATAACTGCCTTAGTGGAGCACGTAATAACACCTTTTATTGGGATCGATTTCCCTGTTTGTGGGTGTTTGAAGGATCTACATTTATAAGTGCCATTGCATTGAGCACAGCCATTACATTTGTAATTTCCATCCAGTAGGGGCGCAAATAGACGTTGTTCAGGAATATCTAATAATAAGGATGCTTCCTTTTAGAGGCAGAATTTCTAGCCAGGCCGTCAACATTGGCATGTCCCAATCGTTAATTTTATACCTCAGTTGTCCCAGTCCCAAGTATCCTTGCTGGGGACAATATCCCATAACACCTTGTGGCACAGTGAAAAAGTACTCACTTGAGAACATTTTCCAGAAGAATTAGAAGTAATGTATATTTATTCACCAAATTATGTTTAAATTGTTCAACAAATTACTTTCATATAGATTTCACATGTTGAGTAATTGGTGTTCAACCTGTTGCCAAGTGCTAGCTAGCTAACATGTTGGACGCGCTAGCTAGCTAGCTGGTGATCTCATCGTGCTTATCAGCTGTTTAGATATGAACAACTTAACAAACTAATTGTAGATTCAACAATCTGTCAATTGTGATAGACCCGAATGGTTTTTAAATCATGAATTGGTGAACTTACTAGCCAGCTAAAGACATGAAGCAAATCATTTTTCCCCCATTTGTTTTCAGGGACCAAAGTGGGCACCTGATCGTTTCACGCCATTGCATTGGCATGGCAGAAAAAAACAGTCCTGCCCGACTCATTTGGAGGTAATTAATTTGAACATCTGATGAAAAACTTAGGAAATGGAGCCCATTTGAACAGAACAATCTAAGCTTGCTAACCAGCCAAATGATTTGGGCATTTTTTTAATGAGTCTGTTTTGCTAGCTATCTGCATGCACTGTCTGTTTACCTAGCTACCGTTAGCTAACTTTTTCATGCCTCTTTCCTTTTCCTATTGTGTTGCACCATTGGGGTTGGTGTTACTACACTGAAAAAAATAAATGCAACAATTTTTTTTATTTTACCGAGTTACAGTTCATATAAAGGAAATCAAGTCAATTTAAATACATTCATTAGGTCCCAATTTATGGATTTTGCATGACTGGGAATACCTTGAAAAAAGAGGTAGGGGCATAGATCAGAAAAACAGTCCGTATCTGGTGTGACCACCATTTGTCTCATGCAGCACGACACATCTCCTTGGCATAGAGTTAATCAGGCTGTTGATTGTGGCCTGTGGAATGTTTTCCCACTCCTCTTCAATGGCCGTGCGAAGCTGGATATTGGCGGGAACTAGAACACACTGTCGTACATGTTGATCCAGAGCATCCCAAACATACTCAATGGGTGACCTATCTGTTCAGTATGCAGGCCATGGAAGAACTGGGACATTTTAAGCTTCCAAAAATTGTGTACAGATCCTTGCGACATGGTGCAGTGCATTATCATGCTGAAACATGAGGTTTATGGCGGCAGATGAATGGCACAACAATGGGCTTCAGGATCTCGTCACGGTATATTTGTGCATTCAAATTGCCATCGATAAAATGCCATTGTGTTCGTTGCCCATAGCTTATGCCTGCTCATACCTTAACCCCACTGCCACCATGGAGCACTCTGTTCACAACTTTGACATTGCTGTCTGCCATCTGCCTGGTACAGTTGAAACCCGGGATTCATCCGTGAAGAGCACACTTCTCTAGCGTGCTTGTGTCCATCGAAGGTGAGCATGTGCCCACTGAAGTCGTTTACGACACCAAACTGCAGTCAGGTCTAGACTCTGGTGAGGACGACGAGCACGCAGATGAGCTTCACTGAGACGGTTTCTGACAGTTTGTGCAGAAATGATTCAGTTGTGAAAACACACTTTCATCAGCTGTCCGGGTGGCTGGTCTCAGACGATGCTGCAGAAGAAGAAGCCGGATGTGGAGGTCCTGGGCTGGCGTGTTACATGTTGGTGGTGGCTTATGGTAACAGCTCTGGTGGACATTCTAGCAGTCAGCATGCCAATTGCACGCTCCCTAAAAACTTGAGACATCTGTGGCATTGTGTTGTGTGACGAAACTGCACATTTTAGAGTGGATTTTTATTGTCCCCAGCACAAGGTACACCTGTGTACTAATTATGCTGTTTAATCAGCTTCTTGATATGCCACACCTGCAGGTGGATGGATTATCTTGGCAAAGGAGAACTGCTGTCTAAAAGGGATGTAAACTAATATATAAACCAATATATAGTGCATTATCTACAATCTAATGTGTTTATCCAAAGTTCTTGTTGTTTTTCTGTTTGATGAAAACAGTTTGAGATTTAATGGTTTCATGTTATGTTTTCATGTTTTATTGTAGTAACCCTCAAGCACTTTTACACAAGGTAAGGACTATTTCATTAAGTAGAATGTTTATACTTAAAGCAAATGTTTTACTTTACTTTATCTACAATCTAAATGTGTTTATCCAACTTTCTTGTTGTTTTTCTGTTTTGCTTTCTATGGTAATTTATTTGACTTTTGATCATAAGTCAAATCAGTGGTCATGGTTGATATGCATAACAAATTACTTCATAATAAGATGATACATCAGTGCTTTATCAATTATCTACCTACAACATACTTGGCTGGACAGCAAATAAACTTTAAGGCCATTTACTGCTCTTTTCCTTTGTATAGCAGAGAAGGTAACTGCAGTCAAAACACAGTGGAACAAAGCAATGCTTGCCTTGATTTTTGCTTGAATTTTGTAGTTACTACAAATTTCACACTCTATTTCTCTGAAACGGAGCATAATTTAACCAGGCCACTTTGTCGCAAGATTTTTAAAAATTATACAAAGCACAGGAGGTTGGTGGCACCTTAATTGGGGAGGACAGGCTTTTGGTAATGGCTGGAGCAGAATGAGTGGAATGATATAAAATACATCAAACTCATGGTTTCCATGTGTTTTGATATCATTCCATTCACTCCATTCCAGCCATTATTATGATCTGTCCTTCCCTCAGCAGCCTCTACTGCTACAATGCCTAATTTCAGTATTCATTCAATTTGGACCAAAAGTGTACAGTAGTTACTTAATTTTGCCTTTGTAGGACAGAACACTTCAGGGGTGTATTCATTAGTCGCAGACCGTTGCAAAACATTTGGTCCGTTTAGTGTTTACTCTAGGAACCAAAAGGAAGCAAACAGAACAAGCAGAATGAAACGGGGAGAGACTTACCTGAATTTGTCCAACAGAAACTCTCGTCTTTGTTGCTAAACATTTTCCATTTGGAGTAAACTGTTACTTTTGCAACAGACAAAACGTTTTGCAACGGAATCGGACTAATGAGTATACCCCAGCTTCGACTAGTAAAGTCCTGGTAAAGTGGTGATACCAAAATGATTTGCTCCTTTTACACCATTCATTATAAAAGGGATTGTTAATCTCCATATCATAGTCCAGTCAAGTGCATGAAATCATTAAAACCATGGGATGATTCTTTCATTTGGGGAAATCATCTAGAATGCATTGCATGTGATGCCATTTTATGTTTGATCAAGTCTGGTTTAGACAGGCTTACTGTATGTGTCACAAAACAGGACAGTCTAATGATGAAACATTTATGGCAAAAACAAACCTAAAAGAGTCTTACCTTCAAATGATATGCCAAATGCATATGATGAAACTGTCCTACTCCTGCAATGACAGACACATGGACTTTCATCAACATACAAGGTCTATAGTCCTGTGATAGGAGCTGGGAGATATGACATGGCAACATATGGACGTCACACCACAGGAGGTTGGTGGCACCTTAATTGGGGAGAGTGGGTATTTGGTAATGGCTGGAGCGGAATCAGTGGAATGGTATCAAATACATCAAAAATATACTTTCCAAGTGTTTGGTGCCATTCTATTAGCTCCACTACGTCCATTATTATGAACCGTCCTCCCCTTAGCAGCCTCCTGTGCGTCACACATATGTTATTTGTCACAAAAACCTTGTCACAGACTCACAAAATATAGGACAGATGGTTTCCCATCTGAAATGTCAAATGGATTTAATTCTGACTAACCGCGAAGACCCTCTTTAGATAGTAGTGAATTGAACGTGGAATGGTAACTGACGGTTAGGATCAATCCTTCTGTGGATATAAGATCATTTCCTTGACCATTCTAACACAGTCACAAACAGAACCGATACAGATGTTACTGTGATGCTAGGTTATGTAACACTTTTTTTTTAAATTAACACATTGTTATATGTCTCAGTCTTCAACACCATATTAAGCTTGGGGCCCTGGGTCTGAACGCCGACCTGTGCAACTGGGTCATGGACTTCCTGACGGGGCACCCCCAGGTGGGGAAGGTAGGCAACAACACAGCCACTACGCTGATCCTCAACACAAGGGCCGCACAAGGGTGCGTACTCAGCCCCCTCCTGTACTCATCAAGTTTGCAGACAACACAACAGTGACGAGACAGCCTACAGGGAAGAAGTGAGGGCCCTTGCTGAGTGGTGGCAAGAAAATAACCCTCAATGTCAACAAAACAAAGGAGCTGATCGTGGACTTCAGGAGACCGCAGAGGGAGCACGCCCCCATCACCATCGACGGGGCCGCAATGGAGAAGGTGAAAAGCTTCAAGTTCCTCGGTGTACACATCAGTGGCAATCTGAAATGGTCCACCCACGCAGACAGTGTGGTGAAGAAGGCGCAACAGCTTAAGGAGGCTGAAGAAATTCAGCTTGGCTCCTAAGTCCCTCACAAACATTTACCGATGCACCATTTAGAGCATCCTGTCGGGCTGTATTACCGGCTGGTATGGCAACCGCAGGGCTCTCCAGACAGTAGCGCGGTCTGCTCAACCTATCACCGGGGGTACACTGCCTGCCCTCCAGGACATCTACAGCACCTGTTGTCGCAGGAAGTCCAAGAAAATCATCAAGGACCTCAGCCACCCGAGCCACTGCCTGTTCACCCCACTATCATCCATAACGTGAGGTCAGTGCAGGTGCATCAAAGATGGGGCAGAGAAACTGAAAAACAGCTTCTATTTTAAGTCCATCAGACTGTTGAATAGCCATCACCACCCGGCCTCCACCCAGTACCCTGCCCTGAACTTATTCACTGTCGCTCGCCGGCTACCACTCTGTTACACAACCCTGCACCCTAGAGGCTGCTGCCCTATGTACATAGACATTGAACACTGGACACTTTAATAATGGAACACTGCTCACTTTAATATGCTTACATACTGTTTTACCCATTTCATAAGTATATACTGTATTCTAGTCAAGGCCATCCTATTCAACTATTGCTGTAAATATGCTATTCTATCCTACGTATTATTCAGGTACACAACATATTCTATCCACATACTGTCCATACTCCGACATTGTTCATTCTAATATTTCTATGTTCCTTAATTCCATACTTTTACTTTTAGACGTGTGTGTATTGTTAGATAGTACTACACTGTTGGAGCTAGGAAGACAAGCATTTCGCTACAACCGCAATAACATCTGCTAAATACTGTATGTGTACGTGACCAATCAAATTTGATTTGAGCAGACCACAGACATTCCCACAACAGTTGTTTACAGTAACCTTGCTGTTTTTGTGTGCAAATCCTGGCAAAATGCTATTTTCCCCCACACTCTAAATTATGACCATAAGCTCAGTGGTACTGTACAACCACACTGCAAACCCAAGACTGGAAATAACCATGATAGACTACCTACATTATTTGCATGCAATAGTAAGACATGTACCTTGTATGATTGAATGCTGTTTTGGTGTCTCTTGAACTACAGGAATCGTCCAATGATGGATAACAAAAATATTCAATGCTGAAAATTTAACTTTCATACAAATTATACACACTGTCAAGGACCATTGTGCACTGTGACCACTATCGCCATTGTACAAGAAAAATGTATTATCACTTACTACACAATCTTAAAACCACTTGAGGTGATAATGACTGTTATTGATGCAATGCTTATTAATGCGTACAAAGCTGGTGCACGCGCGACACCCAGCGGACTGCGCATGAATGACAGACTGATTTGTGTATCTGCCAATATAGAAATATGTGCAGGACACCACGTGAGCTGTTGACGAATTAAAATCAAGTGATGGCGACGGCTTCATGAGGTGGGAATTTGGCTGCTGCGCAATAGACCATAAGAGTGCCTTCTGTATCTCAATACAATTGATCTTATTTTGTCTGTATCAAAAGGTAGGTCTTATGAAGTACTGTTTGTTCTTTTGTATCTTACAAGTTTCTAAAATTTAATAAGGATGTATGTAACCAAAAAGAAGGGCAGTGGTGGAAAAAGTACTCAATTGTCATACTGGAGTAAAAGTAAAGATATCTTAATAGAAAATGACTCAAGTAAAGGTGAAAGTCACCCAGTAAAATGCTACGTGAGTAAAAGTTACATTTTGGGGGGGTTTAAATATACGTAAGTATCAAAGGTAAATGGAATTGCTAAATAGTACTGTATGAAAAGTAAAATTATAAACCGTTTAAAATTCCTTATATTAAGCTAACCAGACAGCACAATTTAATTTTTATTTTTTTATTGACGGATAGTCAGAGGCATGCTCCAACACTCAAGACATACTTTTAAACAAAGCATTTGTGTTTAGAGAGTCCGCCAGATCAGAGGCAGTATGGATGACCAGGCATGTTCTCTTGCCAAGAGAAGAGAAACGTACGTGTTTTATATCAATAAAGTGTTGCTTAAGAGACGAGGTTATAGCAAATATACTTTTAACCTATCATTTGTGATTGTAGTTTGCCTATTTATCAATTATATTCTAACAAACCACTTGCTGTGTGTTATTTTCTTCAACTTGATGACATGCTCTTTCTTTGGCTCTCGGTCCATCCCGACACGGGCAACTCCACTAGGGCAATGAGCGCCAAAAATTCCTTTGGCTGCAACCTGGTTTTAGAGCATTACGTTTTATTCTGTATGTAAATCCGGGAATCATTTATAGTAGTATGTAATGTTACATTTCGTATGGTATGTATTCATTTGTCGATGTTCATCATCCATTTCGTATCATATGTTACAAATTACGATTTGTGCGTGTTACAAATTTGCGAAACATACAATATGTTATCAATTATCAAAAGGATTGTTACGAATTCCAATTTATTGTGGTTAATATTAGCTAGCTGCTTAACGTTAGCTAGGCTAGGGGTTAAGGTTAGGAATTAGATTCAAAGGTTAGGGGAAGTGTTAGCTAATATGCTAAGTAGTTGTGAAATATGTAAAAAAAAAAGTAGCAAGTAGCTGAAAAGTTGCTAAAGTTGGCCATGATGGGATTCGCACACACAACCTTTGATGTTGCCGTTATAACCATACCAAACGTATACCAAATCATACTAATTAGAGTGTTGCGAGTTTACATTTACTATGTTACGTCTAGTGTGTGACACCAGGCTGTTGTCAATGACTTGTTTTAGCACATTGCAACTGAAGCATCTTGTCTGACCCAGTACAACAAGCGCTCAACCATTACCTGCTGAGAGGTACAGACCACAGTCCGACTTCCTAGAGCTGGCCAAGCACGCCGTGTCGAGGGGACCAAAGCTGTCACCAAATGCACCAGTTTAAAGTGTAAAAGAAACTAAAGTACATCAAGCGCCACAAAAACACCATCTAGGCTATACAACATGCAGGTTTGCAACCAGGGATGCACCACTGACTAATATTGAGGTTGCCCCCATGGCCTATTTATTGCCTTAGCTCCCTTATCTTACCTCATTTGCACACACTGTATATAGACTTTTTCTACTGTATTATTGACCGTATGTTTGTTTATTCCAAGTATGTGTCGAACTGCTTTGCTTTATCTTGGCCAGGTCGCAGTTGTAAATGATAACTTTTTCTCAACTAGCTTACCTGGAAATAAATAAATTTTTTATTTTATGTCCTCGTGATTTAATTGAAAACTTCTGCAATGTTCATTTTTCACCACTAGATGGAACCATTGCTTTAGTTATGTTTTGTTGTGAACATTATTTAGCCTATTAGTCAAAGCATGTACATGAAATACCCTCATCATAACATTGGCAACCTATACCCAGACCCCTTGCAGGTAAACTATATATCAAAAGTATGTGGACACACCTTCAAATTAATGGATTTGGCTATTTCAGCCACATCCGTTGCTCTCAGGTGTATAACAATGAGCACACAGCCATGCAATCTCCGGAGACAAACATTGAAAGTAGAATGGCCTTACTGAAGAGCTCAGTGACTTTCAACGTGGATGCCACCTTTCCAACAAGTTTTCTTGTCAAATGTAGGCCCCTGTCAACTGTAAGTGCTGTTATTGTGAAGTGGAAACATCTAGGAGCTGTGAAGTGGTAGGCCACATAAGCTCATAGAACGGGATCAACGAGTGCTGAAGTGCGTAGCGTGTACAAATTGTTTGTCCTCAGTGGCAACACTCTACCGAGTTCCAAACTGCCTCTGGAAGCAACTTCAGCACAATAACTGTTTGTCGGGATCTTCATGAAATGGGTTTCCATGGCCGAGCAGCCTAAGATCACCATGCGCAATGCCAAGTGTTGGCTGGAGTGGCGTAAAGCTTGCCGCCATTGGACTCCGGAGCAGTGGAAACGCATTCTCTGGAGTGATGAATCACGCTTCTCCATCTGCCAGTCTGATGGACAAATCTGGATTTGGCGGATACCAGGAGAACGCTACCTGCCCGAATGCATAGTGCCAACTGTATAGTTTGGTGGAGGAAGAATAATGGTCTGGGGCTGTTTTTCATGGTTCGGGCTAGGCACCTTAGTTCCAGTGAAGGGAAATGTTAATGTGACAGCATACAATGACATTCTAGATGATTCTGTGCTTCCAACTCTGTGGCAACAGTTTGTTGTACATACTTTTGGTCATGTAGCTCAATTTACATCACTGCACCTATCTGATTCATGGGCTATGTCAATCTTCGTAAATGGTTGCTTGAAAAGGTTTCCCTCAATCGATTTTTTTATGTTATATAAATTGTGGTTTATGTCACAACCATATGAATGATTTAGTATAGGGAGCGATAGTAATGGTGTCCTTTCTTAGGCAGTTACTCTGTCGTGGTTCGTTGGCTAAAGCCCATGGGAAAATGTATGGAGTTTTTGTAGTGTTTTTGGATAAATAAAAATAAGGTATGTGGTAAACACAGGTTTAGGAGATTCTATACATTTTCTATGAGAATTTTCATCAGCTAACGTCACTTTTTGTGAGTTTTGAAGAATTTTATGTAATAAATAAATCACACAGCATATAAAAAGCTTCATCATTCATAAAGGTCATGTTAACTGACTGATTTGATAGAACAGAATGCATAAGATCTCCTAAGCCTTTGTTAACCTCAGAACTTATTTTCTGCATTCATCCCAAAACCCATTTTTCCCCCCCATTAATTTTCCCCATAGAGATGGTTTGATCGAACCAGAGGCAACTCATTTCTGTTTTGACTGGCAAGCTCTATAGTGTGAGCTGAAGATTTTGTAGAAGATAAATTAGATCTAGAGAACCAGTACTGTGAGGATAAAAATGTGTGCTATCCCTGCCCTTCCCCAATATAGAGGGCAATCTATGGCTGTGTTTAAATAGGTAGCCCAATTCTGATATTTTTCCCACTAATTGGTCTCTGGACCAATCACATCAGATCTTTTTCAGAGCCCAATCAGAATTGGCCTACCTGTGTAAACACAGCCTAAGAAAAGCAATATCTTAAACAAATATAATAAATGCATGCCTCTCTCCTCCACATATCAACCTGAGAACCTGGGAGGAAAAGAATGCATCAATAGGTTAAGTATGTCATGTTATAAACCACCTAAATATATTTTGTTTGGCTTGTCTTCCGCGTTGAATGTCAGCAGCCCAAGAGAATGCAAGTGATACAGCCTCTTGCTTACATTTTCTAATTGAATAATACACGTCTAGCCTATAATCATAAGAATTCACTGAATAGTCTTTGATTACTACGTAATAACACTAATGAAGTCTAATGAGGAGAAAATGAAATGATGGAGGTCTTTACAATTAGGATAATGTTTACATCACCCCATACATATACCTATTACCCCCAGACTTGTAGCTATTACCCTTATCAACAGCCCAGAAAGTCAATCAGCATTCAGAGTTAATGTGCTTGTATACCAGACAGTCTCTCTCTTCCCCCTATCACACTCATGGCATCCATTTCCGATGTGTCTTCTTGATATGTTGCTAATGACATCACATCTATGGACATATTACCACGGGTGTGATCTGATGCCATCATTAATAGCTTGGCAGTAGTGTTTTTGTAAATTATTATCATCATGACCATCATTTGTGCGACTGCCTGTGTATATCATGCTCCCCACCACCAACCCCATAAGATCCCCACTCCAGCCCGGCTCTTTGCCTCCTCACTCTCCTCGCTCTTTTGTAGTCATTGCTGTCTCCTTTAGGGAGAGTGTTATAAACACATTATGGATGGATACATTAGTGACTGATGCAGAAGCACCGGGCTCGCCTGCCTTGTTTTGGGTACGAGAGAGAGCTGCATCATTAGAAAATGTTCCACTTGGCGGGGAAGAGCGTATTAACAGGACTCGCAATGAAATGAGGTTGAGATAGATGGTTAAAGTTATAGAAGAACTATTAGGTTGAAATATGAACCTCTCAATTGTCATAATGAAGCAAGGGGACATTTGCATGGCGATCAGTGCATTATAGGGAAAACAATTGGAATCCGTAACGACAGACACAATACATTATAGGGCCTAGGCTAGGCCATGAGTTTAGGGCTTAGGGGTTTATAGGGGGGAGAAAGTAACCATACCTTCACAGAATTGTACAGAGCTTCCATCAACCAACAGTTCAAAGGGTCTATAAATGCATTTTTGTTTTCCCTACTATTTCTAGCAACAAAGTGATGCGATGGAGACTGAGGTTGGTTGGACCGGCATCCGACATGTCTTGGTGTAGGCTAAGCACTTCTTTGAGGACCTTGATTGGCATCAAATGTGGGTATGAGTCATAGGCCTGCCTTTGCTGCCTTCGCCAGGCATTTGTGGCCCATAATGGCCTCTCAAAGAAGAGCTTACACAGAGGCATACTGAGTGTGTCATATAGCGCTCCAAATGCCTTATAGGCCAAGGCTCAAATGACACATTAGGAATTCTATGAGGAAGTAAAAGTGCACAGGGGAAGTGTCAGCTTGTTAAGGGGGCCCCATTAGCCCCTCGTCTCCCGCCCTGTTTCCATGGTGACCCCTTATGACTAAAATAGGTCTTTAGATGAGTGATCTGACTGCACCATCACAGGCTACAGTTTCACAATGAAGGTAGTCCCTGCCCACAAACTTCTGCAATCCACTGGCCCCTAAACATAATGATGGATTCTGATTCTGAAGTACTGCGTACTTGCCATTATGAATGTAGCTTACTGCCTGAAGGGAGGGCTATAGCTAATTTCATTCCATCCACTTTATAAATGCATGATTCCATAGTTAGTAGTACTCAAAACTGCATTAAGATCCTGGTAATCAGAGGGAACTAATTCCTTAATTGCATTAATGAAGAATAAATGAAGAGCTACAGGCTCATTAGCTCATTAGCTGTTTTCAATGTCCAGTGGCTAACTGTCGTTTGAGGAGGTTGACCACAATGCAGAAACCCCATACAGACAGACAGCTGCTGGTAAATGGAGAATGAGGAAGTAAAAAGATTTAGAATGTCCACAGATATGTGTTTTTGTCGTCCCCGCTTCAGTAAAAGAAAAGGGAGAAAAAAATAAAAGAAAGCACACCATTTGAGAAATGAATTTATCGAAGTCACTGTCTTTTTCCCCATTAGTAAGTGTTTAGTTCAGCGTTTTAAATAATTGCGTTACCAGGAATGATATTTAAAATACATTTGGGAGTCAATGAGGCGGGAAAGTGCCTACATGTTTTGCTGATGACACCCGGGCCATTTGGAAGACATCAAAGTAGAGAGGAGGTAGCCCAGATGCATATTATAAACTCATTATGGGTATCATTTAAAAGGATGTACTCCACTCCAGTAGCAGAAAACAATATTCCCAGTCTCTCTCTAGTAATGTGTGTTTGCAAAGTCCAGAATATCAGAATAGTTTTTAAGATGTAGATAAGAGGCGAATGTGAGTCGATGTTTTCTGATGGAAAAGAGAAGAAGGCACTCCAAATATATGATCGGAAGTTCTTGCACGGGTACTAGCGCAATTCAGATGAGCAGAAACGTCTTTCTCTCTCTAAGAACACGCAAGCAGGAAGCTATTGTAGACAGCACAATAATCTACTCTAGGCTTTGTACAGACATATGATAAACAGATTAACAAACAAACTAAAGAGAGTGTATCATAAACACCCCAGGCTGTGGGTTAATGCTGCCAGAACATTTCAATGATCATTTCAAATTTACTGTGGTAGTTGTATAGGATCTTGAGATTTTCACTCCTATAAAAGGCACCACTCATATAAACACATCTTTAGTATCAAAAACCTCAAGGCACAGTAAGTAGCCCTACATGTGGATATGATGGGCACAGTGTGTTCAAGCCTAGGAAAATGTAGGTCTTATCCTTCAAAAGAAATGTGTTTCAGATCAAATCAAAAATCAAATCAAACTTTATTTGTCACATGCGCCGAATACAACAGGTGTAGGTAGACCTTACAGTGAAATGCTTACTTACAAGCCCTTAACCAACAATGCAGTTTTAAGAAAATAAGTGGTAAGAAAGTATTTACTAAAATAAACTAAAGTAAAAAATAAAATTAAAATAATGAAAAAATATTTTAAAAATAACAGTAGCGAGGCTATTTAAAGGGGGTACCGGTACAGAGTCAATGTGTGGGGGCACAGGTTAGTCGAAGTATTTGAGGTAATATGTACATGTAGGTAGAGGTAAAGTGACTATGCATGGATAATAAACAGAGAGTAACAGTAGCGTAAAAATGGGTGGTGTCAATGTAAATAGTATGGGTAGCCATTTGATTAGCTGTTCCATTGAGTAGTACTGAGATTTTGAGGGACTTAATTGTGTGCCGCCCCTCCACCATCAAAACAGTACTACCCGTGGGGTTGAGTGAACCAGCGGTGTCCAGGGCACTCGTTCAGCCTAATGTTCTTTAATGTAGAAGCCATGTGGCTACAGGGTGTTCATGGCCATTAAGGCCCAAGCAAAAATATACTGGGCTTAAAGACTCATTTTAACAAACCTTACACTAACTATGCCAGTTAGTGCTTTTATCTTGTCATTTTACTTTAGGGAGGATGGATATGTTTCAATTTGTATATTTTATTGTACCTTTATTTTGACAAAGAGTCCCAAGGTCTCTTTTGCAAGGCAGTCCTGCATACACACAATTTACAAAATACAATATATAAAAAATATATAAACAATTACACACTCAAGATAAACAATCACATTCCTCAGCAAAGAGGTCCCCAATCAAAATGTTTAACTGCCAGAGAGGCACCTGCACATTGTAAGGGAACTCTGTTGCAAGATTGCTCCATACATTGGGTGCAAAGAAACTAAAAGCTGATTTACCTAACTCTGAGGAGACTGAAGGGATTTCCAGAGTTAGCCATACCGGGTATGGTAACTCGTACGTCTAAAAGTGATTATTTATGTCAGGCACAGCGGGAGTTTTTATAAGAGAGTGTTATAAATGAAAAAAGAGCAATGAATCAACCTACGTGACATCAAAGAGGGCCAGCCTGGTAAAGAATGCAGTGATGTGTACTGAACCTGTAGCCCATAATAAAACGAAGTGCACTATCGTAAACTGCATCTAATGGCTTTAAAGAAGTGGCGCCGTAGTGTAGGACCGGTAGGTACCATCGATTGAATGATCGACTTTCTAGCATTAAGCGAGAGGCAGGAAGCAGGAATTTCCCCTTTTTGAAAAAAGCCCCTTTTTGTGCTTCTTCAGTATAGCTAACAGTATAGTTTTACAAGACATGGTCTTCTATCCCGATGCACAGATATTTGTAAGAAGGGACACGATCAATGTGGGCAACATCTAAAGTACATATGCTGAAGTCATTTTTATACACTCTAGAAAACAACATACACTGAGTGTACAAAACATTATGCTCTTTCCATGACATAGACTGACCAGGTGAAAGCTATGATCCGCAACCGCAGGGCTCTCCAAAGGGTGGTACGGTCAGCCCAACGCATCACCAGGAATACACTGCCTGCCCTCCAGGACATCTACAGCACCCAGTGTCACGGGAAGGCCAAGAAGATCATCAAGGACCTCAGCCACCCGAGCCATGGCCTGTTCACCCCTCTATCATCCAGAGGGTGAGATCAGTACAAGCGCATCAAAGCTTGGACCGAAAGACTGAAAAACAGCTTCTATTTCAAGTCCATCAGACTGTTAAATAGCCATCACTACCCGAGCTCCACCCAGTACCCTCCCTGAACTTAGTCACTGTCACTAGCTGGCTACCACCCGGTTACTCAACCCTGTACCTTAGAGGCTGCTGCCCTATGTACATAGACATGGAATAACTGGTCACTTTAATAATGTTTACATATTGCTTTACCCATTTCATATATCCGTATTCCAGTCACGGCCATCCTATCCAAGAAAATATTTAAAAAAGAAAAACCCTTGAACGACCCAGATGCAGACGGTTTCGAAGTAACAAATGTTTATAACAAAATCAGGGGGGCATGCAAACCACAGGTCAAGAGCAGGCAGAGGTGAGTAATCCAGATCAAAGTCCGAAAGGTACAGAACGGCAGGCAGGGTCAGGATCAGGGCAGGCTGAGGTCAGTAAATCCAGGGAGGTGTGACAAGGTGCAGAACGGCAGGCAAGCTCAGCATCAGGGCAGGCAGAATGGTCAAAACTGGGAAAACAGGAACTAGAGAAAGACTGGAGCAAGAGAAAAATGTTTGTAGGCTTGACGAAACAAAATGAACTGGCAACAGACAAACAGAGAATACAGGTGTAAATACACTGGGGATAATGGGGAAGATGGGCGACACCTGGAGGGGGGTGGAGACAATCACAAAGACAGGTGAAACAGATCAGGGTGTGACAGAATGAGTAGGCCTGTCCAATCTTTTGACTGGTAATGTATATACAGTTGAAGTCGGAAATTTACATACACCTTAGCCAAGTACATTTAAACTCAGTTTTTCACATTTCCTGACATTTAACTTCTCTGGGATATGTGGGATGCTATAGCGTCCCACCTGTCCAACAGCTGGTGAAATTGCAGGGCGCCAAATTCAAAACAACAGAAATGTCATAATTACAATTCCTCAAACATACAAGTATTATACACCATTTTAAAGATAAACTTCTCGTTAATCCAGCCACAGTGTCTGATTTCAAAAAGGCTTTACAGCGAAAGCACACCTTGCGATTATGTTAGGTCAGCACCTAGCCACAGAAAAACATACAGCCATTTTGCAAAGGAGAGGTGTCTCAAAAGACAGAAATAGTGTTAGAATGAATCACTAACCTTTGATGATCTTCACCGGATGGCACTCCCAGGACTCCAATTCTTATTTACAAGGAGATCCTACGGCAGCCAAATCCTAACCCGGATGATGCTGGGCCAATTGTGCACCACACTATGAGACTCCCAGTCACGGCCAGTTGTGATACGGCCTGGAATTGAACCAGGGTCTGTAGTCACGCCTCCAGCACGGAGATGCAGTGCCTTAGACCGCTGTGCCACTCAGGAGTCTGGGTATGACTTCAAAACGAATTCAGACACCTTGACTTTTTCCACAATTTGTTAGGTTACAGCCTTATTCTAAAATATATATTTTTTAAATGTCTCATCAATCTACACACAATGCCCCATAATAACAAACCTAAAACAGTATTCAGACCGTTTACTCAGTACTTTGTTGAAGCACCTTTGGCAGCGATTACAGCCTCAAGTCGTCTTGAGTATAACGCTACAAGCTTGGCAGACCTGTATTTGGGGAATTTCTCCCATTCTTCTCTGCAGATCCTCTCAAGCTCTGTCAGATTGGATGGGGAGCATCACTGCACAGCTATTTTAAGGTCTCTCCAGAGATATTCGATTGGGTTCAAGTCTGGGCTGGGCCACTCAAGGACATTCAGAGACTTGTCCCGAAGCCACCACTGCATTGTCTTGGCTATGTGCTTTAGGGTCATTGTCCTGTTGTAAGGTGAAGCTTCTCCCCAGTCTGAGGTTCTGTGCACTCTGGAGCAGGTTTTCATCTAGCATCTCTTTGTACTTTGCTCCGTTCATCTTTGCCTCAATCCTGAATCGTCTCCCAGTCCTTGTCGCTGAAAAACATCCCCACCACCATGCTTCACTGAAGGGATGGTGCCAGGTTTCTTCCAGACGTGACTCTTGGCATTCAGGCTAAAGAGGTTCATCTTGGTTTCATCAGACCAGAGAACCTTGTTTCTCATGGTCCGAGGGTCTTTAGGTTGCCTAGCGGGCTGTCATGTGCCTTTTACTGAGGAATGGATGACGCTGGGCCAATTGTGCGTCGCCCCACGGACCTCCCTGCCACCCCGGAGGCCCGTATTTCTGTTTTTTAATGTATTTTTTTCAAAAGAATTATAAAAAACTGTTTTATTATGTCGTTATGGGGTATTGTGTGTAGATTGCAAAGGAAATGTTTAAATTTAATCCATTTTAGATTAAGGCTATAACGTAACAAAATGTGGAAAAAGTCAAGTGGTCTGAATACTTTCTGAAGACACTGTATATATATTTATTTATTTAAACTACGGATTCCGACATTCCTCATCCTAATATTTCTCTATATATTTTTTATATTTGTGCTTATTGTTAGATATTACTGCACTGTTGGAGCTAGGAATACAATAATTTTGCTACACCCATAATATCATCTGCTAAACTTGTGTATGCGACCAATAAAATGTGATTGGATTTGTATCCCTTATTGATGTCACTTGTTAAATCAGTGTAGATGAGAGAGAGGAGAGAGTAAAAGTCGGATTTTTAAGCCTTGAGACAATTGAGACATTGTTTGCCATTCAGAGGGGGAATGGGTAGGACAAAAGATTTAAGTGCCTTTGGACAGGGTATGGTAGTAGGTGCCAGGTGCACCGGTTTGTGTCAAGTTTTCAATGCTCAACGGTTTCCTCTGTGTATCAAGAATGGGGAGGGGGGACTCAGCATTAGTGTTTTTACTATTTTGTACACTCAGTGTATACTTAGTTTTACTGACATTCAATACTAGTTTAAGGTCAATAAAGGTTTTCTGTTAAACAATGAAGACAGAATGTAGATCAGATAGAGCCTGGACAACCGAAGGGGCAACAGAATACACAACAGTATCGTCCACATACAAGTGAAGGTTGCAATTGGTTTCAGAGAGACCAATATTGTTTAGATAGACAGTAAAAGGTACAGGACCCAAAATCGACCCTTGTGGAACTCCTTTCATAATATCAGGGAAACCTGACTTAACACCATTAGAAAATACTCATTGTCCTGTCTGTCATTTAGTATCATTGCCGAATGCTGTGGTAGCCATGCTGGTTAAGTGTGCCTTAAATTCTAAATAAATCCCTAACAGTGTCACCAGCAAAGCACCATGAAACCATCACACCTCCTTCTCCATGCTTCGCGGTGGGAACCACACATGCAGAGATCATCCGTTCACCTACTCTGCACCTCACACCTTACTGTGTCCAAACTTTTGACTGGTACTGTATGTCTGTTGCATGTCAGTTGCAAATACATATGACTTTTGTCATTAGAATATATAGCAAATGATTCAAATGATCTGTTTGTCAGTGCAATGGATAGTTTACTCTACAATGAACCAGATGACCCTGCTTGTTTCTACCGGGTTGATTTCACCAGACCCAGTGAGAAGGAAGGTACTTGACCTTCATGCGAGTTACACTCACCCTATGACTTTCTCTAAAATCATATGTGATATTGTGGCTGAAATCATGGATGTTTCCAATAACACACTGAGGCAATTTCTGGTTTGTATGGAGACAGTCTTATGACACATCGAAATACAGGGGCAACAGGCTTGACACTTTGGCTATAGATTACAAGGGGAGGCAAAGTTGCCATGTGAGTGATGGTAAAAATAGCCCTTCTGCTCATGCTGCTGGGAGGCTCTCATATTAGATATCCAAACAACGCCACTGAATGGCTGGGAGGCAGAGAGTAGACACGAGACAGACACACAGAGACAAAGAGAGAGACATAGAAATACTGAAAGAGTCCATCAGAAAAAGAGACAGAAACATAGAAAGGGGGACAGAGACAGGGCGAGAGAGACACATAGAAAGGGGGACAGAGACAGGGCGAGAGAGACACATAGAAAGAACCATTTCAACCAGATCTTTGACTACCCTCACACACTCTGGTTCTATTATCCTGAGCGAGAAGGCAGCCAGTCAGCCAATCGTCCAACATGTCGGGAGGAGGCAGTTTCGTCTTCACCCCCATGGCCCTGCGCTCCCTCCAGCTGGACAAGGACATGCTGGAGAGAGACAAGTACAAGAAGCAGTTAGCCAGCCACCAGCTCAACGGCTACATGCTGAAGAAAGAGGCCAGGGACAGGGTAGGCCCTGCACCTACGAGGACCTGCACCTATGTTAGACCCCCAGCTGTGTGCCATGACCTGGTCATCCAGAACGCAATCTATACTGGGGATGCGGACGCTGTGCAGCGATTCTTCCCCAGGGGTGTCACGTCGAACCTCATCATCGAACCCCAGGGAGGGGACATGCGCTGGGTGGCCAGGGGGGAAGGTAAGCAACATGGTCCTAACCCTAACAAGGGTTTCCCAAAATGTTTTGCTTTGTGACCCACCAATTGAGGTGTCTTTTGAGTCGAGACCCACCACAAGGAGAAGCGGTGAAAAAACATTCGCAGACTAAAGGATAATACCGTCTTCCTCAAAACATTAGATTTGAGTATGGCTTCTTGTGGCCAGTTTTAGGAAATGGACGGTATAATTCTGAAATGATTTGTGACACATTTTTCTGGATCAAAAAGGGGCTTATAAGGGGTGGGCGTGACAGGTGACGTGGCAACGGGCGCGGTCGGGAGTCTGCGTGGTAGTCTGCGCGGTAGTCTGCACGGCTGAATTGGCACCCTCAACCCACAGTTTAGAAACCACTGTATTAGAATATGTAAAAAAATAATAATAATAATTACATTTAACGATTGTAGTTATATGTCACATACGGTGAGAGATAATTAATATGTCACTATTATGACATATGTCTGAGGTAATTGCAGAGGTGAATGTATATAATCAGTGGTAATGGAACTGGCATCATGATGATAATGACTTGCTTGTCTCCAAGCTCTAGACTTGAGACAGTGATTGTTGATGAGAGGTTTTCCTTGTCTTTATTGAAATTAATACAAAACCCCTTTGTGTGTAAAAAAAAAAAAAAAGGACCAATTTCAGAATGAAGTGAATCTGTTTAATAAGCTTAATTAGATAATTACATTGGAGTCTGAACATTGTACCAATGCCAAATTGTATTTATTTTCCTGATAGACACTTTCAAAAGCCCATAAGCCAACCATCATACCTTAGGATAAATCCCTTGCCCTGTTTTAAATGCTTGTAATCCTGCGATCATTAACAACCATGGCAGTATCAAAATATTATTTATATACATTATTTATAGATACAGTCCACCACATCCTTCAGAAACATTCCAGCAGGAAGCCAACTTATTAGTCATGTGCTTGATTTTCCATCCACACACCTGTCCAATGTTATTCTCTTGTGGCTAGGTGGTCAGTCACAAACATAGCAACTGTGTGTTCTTGTCTGTAAGCAGTTCCATTGTCCAGTCTAAGGGGTTTGGTAGCATGAAAATGATTGAGCATGAGTGAGCTTGTTACATGTGACACAAGAAGTAATTTGGCTGCTGTGCCACCCGGGCAGTGGCTGCAGGGTTTTATGGGCCATCCAAAATATCACATAACACCATTGCCGTCGGGCCTCCCCGAAATAGCCCCCTGTGGACAAACAAGCTTCAGAACAGCATAACATTTACCTCAGGAGAAAGAAACCACCATTACTGCTACAAAGAAGCAGAAAAAAAACAATCGGACCAGTCAGTTGTTACTCTTATTACCACTTGAGCGCAGACTCAACCTGCACTGCATAAATGCCTCCAAAGCGCTACCGCAATGATGTGATCGCTACGGCACAGGCCACAGGTTATGTTCTTCAATTCTGGAACTGTCTTTTGGTGGGGGATGACCTGACCCTTATTAGCATCATGGACGAACCTGAGTGTGAAGACCTCATCGATGCCATCTATGACACCAGCAACATTGAGGAGTGGAAGAACTTCAGGCACCACTATAGAACCCTGAGTACGTCAATGCCTTTGTTTGAAATAACCTGTTCACAGGGGGTTCATTAGCCACCAAAAAAGAACAAAACAGCGAGGGACTATCTGGACTTGTCCAATAACAAATGCTTGTTTTCCTTTTCCCTTGCAAGACGTTTTAAAATGTTTCTAGTTGCATGCCTTAAGGACACGACCCTGTTCTTCTTCTCCAGGACTGTGGTCTCTGACCTATGAGCAGCAGCTGACAACCCCACTCCACATTACAGCCGGCCGGGGGTTTGTTGACTGCCTGAGGCACCTGCTGCAGCGCGGGGCCAGCGTAGACCTAGCCCCTGGGGGCAGCACTGCCCTCCATGAGGCCTGCCAGAATGGCCAGCCCCAGTGTGTAAAATTGCTGCTGTCCCATGGTGCCAACTCCAACGCTGTCAGTGAAGATGGGCTCATGCCCTTGCACGTGTGCACCAGTCCTGAGTCCCTAGTGTAAGTACTGTACCAACCAATTGTATTGCTCTAAGACATGGCTGGGTTAGGATTGTGGTTAAGGGTTAGGGTTTAACCGGGATGTGAACATGAAGCTAGGGTTAGGGTTGTGGTTCAGGCTATGGTTAGGGTTGAATCCGGCATATGGACATGAAAATAGGTTTAGGGTTGTGGCTTGAACCAGGATGTGGACATGAAGCTCGGGTTAGGGTGATGGTCAGGGTAAAGGTTGAACCGGGATATAGACATGAGCTCGGGTTAGGGCCAAAGTGAAGGTTGAACCGGGATGTGGACATGAAGCTAGGGTAATTTATTTTATTTGACCAGGTAAGTTGACTGAGAACACATTCTCATTTGCAGCAACGACCTGGGGAATAGTTACAGGGGAGAGGAGGGGGATGAATGAGCCAATTGTAAACTGGAGATTATTAGGTGACCGTGATGGTTTGAGGGTCAGATTGGGAATTTAGCCAGGACACCAGGGTTAACACCCCTACTCTTACAATAAGTGCCATGGGATCTTTAATGACCTCAGAGAGTCAGGACACCCATTTAACATCCCATTTGAAATATGGCACCCTACACAGGGCAATGTACCCTATCATTTTTAGACCAGAGGAAAGAGTGCCTCCTACTGGCCCTCCAACACCACTTCCAGCAGCATCTGGTCTCCCATCCAGGGACTGACCAGGACCAACCCTGCTTAGCTTCAGAAGCAAGCCAGCAGTGGTATGCAGGGTGGTATGCTGCTGGTAATGGCCAGGGTAAAGGTTGAACCGGGATGTGGACATGAAGCTCGGGTTAGGGTGATGGCCAGGGTAAAGGTTGAACCGGGATGTGGACATGAAGCTCGGGTTAGGGTGATGGCCAGGGTAAAGGTTGAACCGGGATGTGGACATGAAGCTCGGGTTAGGGTGATGGCCAGGGTAAAGGTTGAACCGGGATGTGGACATGACGCTAGGGTTAGGGTGATAGGGGTCAAAATGAATATTATTACATTTATTTTCAATTCTATTTCCCATTGGCCCTTCTCTGTAACTGGATGTACAGGTGCGCCAAACACCTGCTCCAGTTTGGCGCTGCAATCAATGGGCGGAGCCTCGGCGAGGATAACACGCCGCTACATGTGGCGGCACAGAACGGGCTCCCGGGTCACACTGAGCTGTACCTGCACTACGGCGCCGCCCTGGAGATGCGGAATGACGATGGTCTCACGCCACTCAACGCTGCTTGCTCACAGCCACAGGAGAAGGGTGATCTGGAACGCTACACCAAGGTGTGCGAGTTACTTCATTAATTGTTGTGTTATTTGTTTAATGTGGTCGTTTGGGGTTAGTAACATTCAGTACAGCTTGGTTTGGCTCGCCTTGGTTCGTCTCTGGGGTGTGTATAGCCCTTCTGTGTGTCCTGTCCTCCAGGTATGTGAGCTGCTGCTGACGGCGGGAGCTGACGTCAACACAGAGGACCAGGACAAACAGTCCCCGCTCCACATGGCCTGTAAGAACATCAACCCGGGCGTGGTGGATCATCTTCTAGCCCACGGAGCCTGTGTCAATACCATGTGTTACAGTGGAAACGCCCCCATGCAAAACGTCCTCAAGGTGTGTTTTTTCAAATTTGATTTATTGGACATATAAAAACACAATTCAGCCACACATGTAGATACAATGCATTGAACATGATTGAGGATCAATCAGGAAAACTGGTTTCCAACTTCATTTCCATTGTGGTCCTCTGAAGGTGGTGGCCTACAAGGCGGATCACAAGCCAGAGAGGGTAGTACGCTCTCTGCTCAACCACGGCTCCATCAGGGTGTGGCCTGGAGCACTGCCGGAGGTAAGAGCCAGAAGCGGCCACAACTATAATCGGAAAAAGCAACTTCTTAGGGTATTGTAATCTTTTCTTATTAATTATATTAATATTATTTAGTGAAGGGCACAGACACTAGGGAAGGAATAGTGTTTTATGTTAGGAGTAGGAGTAAAAAAAAAAAAGATGTGAAGAACCTGGCAATACATCTTGAACATGTTTTGTATTGTGTAATCTTGCTGTGCATTCAATCAGTCATTCAAGTGTTCATGATTGTGTATACTGTACATTTATGCAGAAATCACCTGCAGTTAAACAGATTGGTTCATGTTCCATAAAAGTGTAATTAAATGAAATCATCAGCATTCAATTGTTGTTGATGTAAACAGCCAATGATATAACTGTAACAGGATGTACAGTTGAGAAGGAACAGATGAAGTATGAACACTAAAACAGTTCACTGAATTATTTTTTTCTCTCCTCAACGTAAAATAATGTTCTCACTGTGAGACACTACCTCTATTCAATGAACCAGACCTGGGTTCAAATAATATTCTATATAATTTGAAACACTTGATTGTGCTTGCCTGTTGAAACGATGGAACCAATTCAAAAGTCCCGTGCAAACCTTTCCCACCTGGCACTCAAGGCAGGCTAAAGCAACCGCTTGAAAGTATTTGAAAGATTACAAAGAGTATTTGAACCCAGGTCTGCTACTATTCACTGAACCCACCACGTGCTCTGGAACAAAATGCCTGACTCCTAATTAGGGAATGTTAATAGGAGATTAATTAGCACTAATTGCATAATTTCCAGTAAACCCCCAGAGGGTAGACCAATCTGTTCATCTCACCAAGTGTTTAATTACTTTAGTTTATTTCTTATATTCTATTGATGAGTCATAAGTCACAACCTCCTAAATCCAACATTTTCATTTTTGTTTCTTAGGAGATCACAAAAATGAGAATTGGTTAAAAATATATAAAAAATGTATGCAGGCAATTGTTCCCTTTGCAATTATACAATTGGGAATATTTAATTTGCACCTGGAAGGGTAAGGTTTTAGGCTAGAAAATAGGCTAGAAAAATGATAAGCTATTGTTTATTTCCTTAACATGACCAGGTATCCATAACCATGGCTGTGTTTACAAAGGCAGCCCAATTCTGATCTTTTGTCCACTAATTGGTCCTCTTACCAATCAGATCAGATGTTTTTACATCAGATCTTTTTCAAAGCTTATCTGATTGGTATAATGGCCAATTAGTGAAAAAATATATATCAGAATTGAACTGCTTGTGCAAACGGAGCCCATCTGGTTTCTAGTTTTAAGCAACGTGGTATTCATGACACATTGATGTATTTTCAGGTGCTAAAGTATTGCTGTGTCTCCCCACGCACCATTGAGGTTCTTCTGAATGCGTACGACCGCCTCAAGGTCACAGATGACTGGGTGGAGGCTGTTTCACCTGAGATGTTTAAGGTACATTTCTAGAATCATAGTGATTCTACGGTATTCTATGCTGATATAATATGACTCTAGCTGTCTGAGTGTTTTGTGTATCTCTCCTTCCAGGAACACAAGAGGTTCTATGAATCCGTCTTCTCCCTGCAGCATACCCCTCGCTCCCTACAGCACCTGGCTCGATGGAAGTTCAGGGACTACCTAGATGGGCGTGTGCACAAGGTGGTACCACAGCTAGACCTGCCCACCTTCATCAAAAATTTCCTGCTGCTGGAGTTCAGAGACTATGTCCACTGAGTCAGAGATAGAGCCAGGATGTATATAAGCCCTAAACACTAAATATATGGTGATACATGGTATGATATGGTTAGAATGCCCAGCAATATAGAACTCTGTATTGTATGTACACTCAGGACAAACATTAGGAATTCAGTCTGTCTGTGACAATATTAGTTTTTGCAGAGTGACACAGAAGGAGGATCATCATCATAGACCTACAGATGGTGGTACTACAGTAAGTACTACCGCTCCTGGATCCATTATCCTCGAGATTGCAGTGTGAGTAGTGTTCAGTAAATGGATACCATTATCTACAACAACAACATGACAAAATGACGTTTTGGACATCATTTGTGTCTCTACAATTGATTGTATTCATTTTATTACTATTTTCGTTGACAATTCAAATGTGTTTTGCGTTACAGCAGAACCTTGTTAATCTGAGTCACCACAAGGGGGTGCTGTGGTCTTCAAACGACAAATGAGATGTACTTTATTGGATGGCTGGCTTCCTTCTGTTTTTTTGTTCTATTTTATTTGTTAAAGAAGCGTCACGTGTAACCTTTTTTATTTATAGTGCTATCAATGGCACTGAAATGTTCATACGTAAAGTAATCTTACGTTGAAGGAGTACAAGGACATCGTTTACATATTTTGAGATTGAGATTTTTTTCCAAAATAATCTGATTTCAGAGAAAAATAGAAGACTATTGTTTGGCTAAGCACCTTGTCATGTAATGGAGGTTGTCCCACCTAGCTATCTTAAAATGAATGCACTAACTGTAAATCGTTCTGGATAAGAGCGTCTGCTAAATGACAAACAAAAAAATATTACAAAATGTATGATCAATGTCAATATGATTTTATGGATATATAGTAAGTATTTGGTAGAGAATTACTACTACTTTTTAAATTAAATAAATCCTAAATGAACAAATGTATGTTATACATGTTTATTGCTGATAACTCCTTTCCTTTATGTCAGAATATTTGTCCGAATATTTTGTCCGAATATTTTAATTAGGCTAAATTATTAGAAGCCTATTTTATAGCACTGGCATTAGACTAGTAATTTTGGAAATTATTCAATTACTTTATTATTTATTTATTAAGAGTTCATGAGAACAAATCTGAGAGACGGTTATGCAAAGACTCTGTGGTTATCTCATATTACAAAAAGTTTCAGTCAAATACAACACGTTAGTGATGGACATAAATCATGAACTCTTGAATAAGCAGTAAGCTTTTGTGTTCAAAATTACCAACAAGGGCGATCGATGTTTTTAATCTAGCAAATAGTGGGATCGACAACAATTTAATGGATAACAAACAAAAAATAATAAAATAACATGAATTTAATATAATGCAACGTAGCTTAGTATTTTTACATTATTTGTGATTGAATTAAATCACAGAAATGTCGATGTAAAACCACTTAGGTGACTTAAGCGTTTCCAGTTGATAATTATGTGGTGAGGTCCAGTTGTGTGATTGTATGGGATCGAAAGAAGTAGCGTCCTTTTAAATACCAACCACCCGGCTTGGGGAGAATGACCTGCGTGACAGAGGGTGGTGACACCGAGACGAGATGCTGATTTGGGTAATGAACCTGCCACAATGCGGCTCTTGAACTAGCTACGCTTTTCAATGTGCTTAGCGCATGAGGAGCTATAAGCCACATCAAAGGAAAGTAAAACTTGCAACGAAAAATAATACAATTTTGAAATAAATGATATATTAGCAATATGTTAGAACTTGAATAAACATGACATTAAAGCTCCAAGGAAAGTCCATCACCCAGTTGTTATTGACATATACTAGCAACTAGGCTATAACAATAGTATTACTATTACAATAGCCTGATAATAAATGTAGCTGATCAAATAAACTTTAGATTCCTAACTCATAAAATAAACCAATAATAAATCCAATGGATATAAATGCAGAAAGTATCACATTTCTGAGAGAAATGTGTAATATCTGTTCAATGGGGTATGGGGAGATTCTGATTGTAGACGATACAATCAGAAGTGAGTCCACTCTAAAAAAGAAAGGGAGAGAGGAGCGAGGGAGAAGAAAGCTATCTGGTTTCAATAGATCAAAGGTAGGTGCTGCTGAATGAGTCATTTGCAATTATAAGAATAATTAGCATCCCTTGGCCCTCCATTGCTAATCAGAGTCGGTTGGTGATATGTTTATGTCTTCATGCAATCAGACGGCCAGCTGGAGTGCCAAGCGCGTCCCCAGGACTCAATAGGGGCTAATCATCATCACGGATTGACATTTAAACGGTAAAATTATCTCCGATTAAATCAACACTTAAAAGAAAAGAGAAAAGTGATTTTTCCTCATTACACATTTTGATTTTAATAGAGACTTACAAGCATATAGAAAATGAGTGGCCAAAACCCTGAAAGCGCGCATTAATGACACGTAATTGTAGCCTAACTATTCCATATTTTATTGGCAATTCGTTTAGGATGCATTCTCAAATTAGGACTATTTTAAACATGCTAAATGGTTTACATAGACCACTATTTTAATGGTACAGCCATAGCCTCCAACACTTTAATAGCATATTGCATTTTGAATCGAATAAAGTTTAAATGTCTCCAAATGACACTTTTCAAAACTGCGCAGCCTCGTTCAAAAATTGCCGTTGACCTTACATGAATGTATTTAATCCGAATCTAATTTTGTACAGAATATCTCTCTCCAGGGAATAATTGTTGCCGCACTTTTCTACGGCCAAACGCATTGTTTTACCCCGGGAGAATAGAAAAGCTTTTCTCTCTCAAGAGAGGAAAAACATCTGCCTCTCCTCCCTCCCCACTCCGATGCCATCCGTCCCAACATTTCAACAAAAGCACCGTTGTTTTATGTCGTACCTTGAATCCAAAGTAATTACTTATCATCAATCAAAATTAATAATAGCTGATTGGGTTGGTGTGGTCAACGATTATAGAAGGGGAAGGGCTGAAGCAGTCTCTCACACCGCTTCCAGTCAATGTGGACTGGGCAAAGGTGGTGGAGGGCTGGGGAGGGGGGCGACCCGTCTATTCGGTATCCACTGGGAAACTATCGCCTCTCAAGGCAACCAAAAAGTCAGAAGCTGAATAAGGAAATGAAGCGTAATTTGAGGAAGATGGATGAGTCCCCAGGGTAACACCCCCTTTCATTCCTCTCAAGCTCTCTCTCAGTGTGTGTGTGTGTGTGTGTGTGTGTGTGTGTGTGTGTGTGTGTGTGTGTGTGTGTGTGTGTGTGTGTGTGTGTGTGTGTGTGTGTGTGTGTGTGTGTGTGTGTGTGTGTGTGTGTGTGTGTGTGTGTGTGTGTGTGTGTGAGAGAGAGAGAGAGAGAGAGAGAGAGAGAGAGAGAGAGAGAGAGAGAGAGAGAGAGAGAGAGAGAGAGAGAGAGAGTATAGAGAGATGTGAAGGGAGGGGTAAGAGCGTGTGTGTTTATGTCTCAGTGTGTGACAAATAGAGGTATAGGGAGGGGGCACAGAACAAGAAAACGACAGGTCGCAATAAGCTTGAGGACGTTTCGGAGAAGCTGGTTAGTCCACCGGATAATATCAAAGCGAAGGGACATTTAACTTCACTCGACCATCGAATCTAAGGTTTGGCTATTTGTTGAGGGAAAGAAGGAGCGCCTGAGTTTTCGATAAAGATCGTCACAATTTTCTTCGCAATGCAAAGACCGGGCGGCCAAGGGACGGCGTTTTCGATTGACTCCTTGATAGGAACTCCGCAACCTCGCCCGGGACACCTGCTCTACACGGGCTACCCGATGTTTATGCCATACAGACCCTTAATGATTCCTCAATCTTTATCTCATTCACATTTACCATCTGGCATACCTCCTTTGGCGCCGTTGGCATCTTTCGCTGGACGTCTTACCAACACATTCTGTGCGAGTTTGGGACAGGGGATGCCGTCCATGGTGGCTCTCACCACAACACTGCCAAGTTTTTCCGATCCGCCGGATAGTTTCTATCCTCCCCAAGAGCTCCCTGGACCTCGGTTAAGTGCCGACCCTGGAACGAGGAGACAGGAGAGCCCACACTCAGATGATCTCCATGGAAGGGACAAGGGGTCGGATTTACTCAACTTCTCGGAAACTTTTCAAACTATACCAGGTAAGCTAACTGCCTGTGTCCCTGTTCTGTCCATACACTTCCATATTAGGTTGGCAAGTTGAGACCTATTGGGTAAAACGCGCAAGCGGCATCCGAATTAGAAGTTGGATCTAATCTAATTCCCAGAGGTTTACGAAATCTCCACAAACGCATAGTTTCATAACAAATCACCATTTTGAAATGTGCAATAACTCGAATAGATTAGCCTAACTCAAGTTAGTGACACACTGTTTTCTCATCTATTTCTTAATCACCAACGATCTTGACTTAGACTTTAGGTAGGCTATGCAATATCACGTTAATTCATAGGGCTGTTATGAATGGTAATAGGCCTACTCATTTCCTTTGACGAAAATATAGCAGAAATAAAACTCCAAACAGGCCTATTCCATTTTTATTTTAGAGACATTTGTGGTCTCTGTATTTTACTTGCGTTAATTTAACCTACATTTGTTGGGTAAACTTGTATTGGATCAAACTAATTGATTCTAATGTATGTTTCCTTTCTTCTTTTGCACGTTTTAGGTGAGACTAAATTGTACAGCTCAGACGATGAGAAGTTGGACCTCAAATCAGCGGACACAGCTTGCAGTGACAGAGAGGACAGCTCTGCCGTTGACAGCGAAAACGAAAGCGTATCCGATGGGAACAACTGTGGTGCTTTATCCCTAAAGAGTAAACTAAAACCCGGGTCGCAGGAAGCTCTACCGCCGGGAAGCTCAGTGGGGAAGAGCAGGAGGAGACGAACAGCTTTTACAAGCGAGCAGCTACTTGAACTTGAGAAGGAATTTCATTGTAAAAAGTACCTTTCGCTTACCGAACGATCTCAAATAGCACACGCACTTAAATTGAGCGAGGTGCAGGTCAAGATTTGGTTCCAGAATCGTAGGGCCAAATGGAAAAGAATCAAAGCTGGCAACGTGAATAACAGATCTGGAGAGCCTGTGAGAAACCCCAAAATCGTGGTCCCAATCCCAGTGCACGTCAACAGGTTTGCGGTGAGGAGTCAGCACCAACAGATAGAGCAAACAAGGCCATGACGAACTATACTGGCCTAAACTAATTTTGACAAAATAAAGTTATGGGTTGTTAAATGCATGAAGCACAAAAACTGGATGATATTTTGTGGTCAGCGAGATGACTTTACATCAAGAGACATGTCATATCAACTGGACAACTAAGGATAATATGTTTTCTCTCCGCAGATTAATTAATTTTTGTCGAATTAGGCCTATCTCATATTTTATTTATTGTTTTGTTAATTTGTAAATAGTATATGTGTCGGGTGACACAGACATGCACTATGAAATGAGATTGTAAAAATTCTTTTCTAAAATATTTATATCTAGCTAGGGCCTATAAATGTTATGTTTATTATCTGCATGTGCTTTACTCGTTCGGTGAAGCTATTTCAAACTTATGGTATTTGGTACCGTTTTGTTTATCACATGTTGCATGTACCTTACAACGTTTTCATTTTGGTAGGCCACTGTAGGAATTGTATTCGCCAGCTGTTTGTGGAAAAAAAAGATGTGAAGGAAAATAAATAACCAAACAAAGAAATACTGTAAAGTATATTGACTTAATAAATCCATTTATATTAAATGTATCTATCTAAATGCATTCTTATTGCTGGTTAAGCTGTAGTTTTAGAGATGGTGATTTGTGCTGTGTTTAGCCTCTGACTGCTCTCAGAAAATGATCAGTCATCTCTCTGTCTATATAATATATTTGCCTCTCATTCATGAAGTATAATATCACTAGGCTATTACATGACAGTGTATTTTAAGAGCGTACTAAAACATGAACTATAACAATAAACAAATACAACAACACCTAATAATACTATAATTGATCATTGATCATAATACCATAGGACTAACTGCAACAATACTTATGACAATTCAAATAATGAGATCAATCTCTAAATATTTGTTTTGCTTTATAAATTATAAGACTTAATCAAAGTAACAACTCGATTGTAATGCCACTTTATAGGCTTTAATAATCAGATGTTATTGATTTTGAATAGTAAGCTTGTAAGTAAATTACAATTCTGTGTTGTACACCTGTAATATCTAGCCAGCATTAATCTGAATACATTTTTGCATACTCGGCCTGGGTTAGTTTGCAATGTAATGATACTGTAGGTCTTGAAAAAATATTGGATAAATAAGTGGACGATTGATACTAAAATGATGAATATGAAATTATATGCAGCTTCACCTATATGCAAAGTCCAGTAGTTCTCCATATAGGCGTTGATGATAGCTACATTCAAATGAAGGTTCTTATTAAGCAGTCAAGAGAGAATAAAGGGAGAGAACAGGGTTTTGTGACTGGAAGCAGCAGTCATTTATCTCTCTTTAGGGGGCCATGTTGTCTAAAGGTGGAGTGATGGATCCCCATTAGAACGGTCATATTCTACACGTCGTAATGAACTTCAACATCAATCACTGTAAGAGAGGACGAGACCAGACCAGAGAGAGTGAACACTGTCTGTGTGCGCGCGCGCAAAAAAAAAGATTTTGAATGAGACTGAATTGTGTGTCCCAACAAGGTTAGTTGTACAAGACCCTGTGTGTGTGTGTGTGTGTGTGTGTGTGTGTGTGTGTGTGTGTGTGTGTGTGTGTGTGTGTGTGTGTGTGTGTGTGTGTGTGTGTGTGTGTGTGTGTGTGTGTGTGTGTGTGTGTTATTTATGCCAGCAGGTCTCAACTCATAAATACAGAGAAAAGTTTAACTTATTTTGATGTATAAGTCATTCATTTGATATCCGAGTTGGTACATTTCCATCAATTTCAATCCTAAGAAAGGAACAAAGATCATTTTAAAAAGCTATCAATTATTTTTTACAGGTGTAAAGGTGTAATTTTTTTACACCTGTAAAAACGTTTTATTTTAGACTACATTTAGGCTACTGTGGTTGTTACAGTATTTACAGGTGCGCAAAGACCATATCCAAGATATGGGTTGGTTTGAAAAACTTTAGGCTATAATAGATTTCCCCCAGGTGTTATCTCAGGTAGGTCTTGAATAACTGATCCACATGTCAACGGAGTTATCAAGCGCGATATTTGAAACCAGTCAAGAAATTAAGCTAATTAGCGACACCTGTTTTTGCATTTCTGCTGCTGCTGTCACATTGAAGTCATCTCAATCATGACGGCAAAGATTAGGCAGCCTATAACGGAAATAGGTCAACGGATAAGATGACAATATTTAAATGAAATAGAATACAATTATTGCCTACTGATAAAACAATTAACTAAAAGTTGGCTAATTAATGTTCGACTTCAAATCTGCCAGAGCTGTCGAAGAGACTTCAACTCTGCTAGTTGTGGGTCGAGAGTGAATGTTTTGAGTCTCAACCTCCAATGACGCCAGAATGTTCGATGTGTGTTCTCGTGTTTAGGTGCTAATGGAGGGAACAGAGTTGTCGCGGGGAGGCAATGACACACCCCACTGGGCACGGACGTCTAGTCCACGTTGGTTCAACGTAATTTCATAAAAATGACGTGAAAACAACGTTGATTCAACCAGTGTGTGCCCAGTGGGACATACTGTACACAACGTTACATGGAGCTAGAGCTATTCAAACTACACAAAAACAGTGGATGTCATCATGCAACATGCATCATCATATGACAAAACATATAATTGACTCTGTGAAATGACTCTTTGAAATGTTATATTATTATTATTACCTTTATTTAAATAGGCAAGTCAGTTAAGAACAAATTCTTATTTTCAATGAAGGCCTAGGAACAGTGGGTTAACTGCCTTCTTCAGGGGCAGAAGGACAGATTTGTACCTTGTCAGCTCAGGGATTCGATCTTGGAGCCACTAGGCTACCTGGCACAAAAGGACACAAAAACAAAGCCCAATAGATGTATTGTTACCAGAGAGTAAGGCGGTTATGATGCACAATTTGTTTAGGCTCACCCAATTCCTCGGATATCCTTTGTCTGCTTTTCTAGTTTTCTCTCTCAATCCAGGGTAGTTTTTACATGGCAATATAATGTTTGAGTTTATGGTTAAAGTGTGCCTGCAAAGTTTCTTAAAGGGAGGGGACCATGGTAGGCTGTGCAAAATTTCAACCTCCGCTGGCCTCAGATGCCGGATGTGAGTTTGGACACAATATATCTCTTTGAACTGTTTCCAAATGGGGCTCCTATGATCCTGATATTATAATATATTACTGTAGCTATATTAATCAGCTCACAGTTTTAAACCAACATACTGCTCAAGATGGAAGGAAGAGATAGGGCTTCACATTTCTAGGACAACTATATTTTAAACTGAACATCAGACATATTGTATGAGCTAGATCATTTATTCCGTATGTCCTTTGAGGAAACAATAATAATCTGGTTTAGGCTGCCATTGAACTTCCATGACTGAACTTCAATGATTGAATTGAAAAGATATCTGAGCACCACAGCCTCCAGCCTCTAACCAACAATAAGGCTACGGGGAAGTTAATGTTAAGGCCTGTTGTAGGGATTCGACCATGATATTTGTCTCAACAGCCCAACTGCATAGAGTGACCATCAAATGGCATGAGTAGCATTGCCATCTGACCAACCGTGGCAATGTGCAGTCATTTGTTTGTTGTCCACTTCATACATCAATATTGTGACACTGGGATGGTGATATAAGGATGGATGTTGTAATGGGCCAGTGATGGAAGATTTAATCTTGTCCTAAAAGCGGACTAATCCTGGATTTCAAGTAGATGACATAGTATCAGAGTGTTATAGCTATTTCACACTCTGTGAGCTTATACACAATTAAAGAACAATGATGTATACCCTGCTGTAATACTGCAGTTATTGCAAGAGTTTTCAAGGTCTTGTGATTGTCCCTATATCTGTAGATGTTTAGGAGATGATGGGTCTTTTGCGAACCTGGAATCATCTGCGAATATATTAAGAGTACATAGTAAATGACTCACACATCCCTGGTATTGTTATACTGAGTTTAATGCAATGCATTTTCTATTGATGCCATAGTACATACACTCTCTACATATTTATTTGGACAGTAAACCAAAAACTTTTAATTTGGCTCTATAATACAGCATTTTGGATTTGAGATCAAATGTTTTATACGAGGCGACAGTACAGAATGTGAACTTTCATTTGAGGGTATTTTCATACATATCTGTTTTACCATTTAGAAAGTAATGATACCTTTTGTATGTAGTCCCCCCATTCGAATGTGTCATACATTTTTTGATAAATTCACTTACTGTAGTGTATTACATTTAGACAAAAATGTAATATTTCGACCAATATTCATTGCACGCAATGACTACATCAAACTTGTGACTACAAACTTGTTGGATGCATTTGCAGTTTATTTTTCTTGTGTTATGTTGTGCCCAATATACAGTGCCAATTAAAAGGTCACACATACCTACTCATTCAAGGGTTTTTCTTTGTTTTTACTATATACTACATTGCAGTAAAAAAAAGCTCTGACGAAGGCCGTGAGGCCGATACGTAAAGCTTATTAATAAAGAGCAGTGATTCTATCAAGAGCAGTGTGCGGGTTTCTTCTTTTTTTTCTCAGAATAATAGTAAAGACATCAAAACTATGAAATAACACATATGGAATCATGTAGTGGCTAAAAAAGTGTTAAACAAATAAAAATTATTTTAGATGTTAGATTCTTCAAAGTAGCCACCCTTTGTCTTGATGCTTTGCACACTCTTGGCATTCTCTCAACCAGCTTCATGAGGTAGTCACCTGGAATGCACTCCCTGCCAAGCTTGTAGCGTTATACCCAAAAGACTTGAGGCTGTAATCACTGCCAAAGGTGCTTCAAGAAAGTACTGAGTAAAGGGTCTTATATTTCAGTTTTTAAATTTGTAATAAATTAGCAAATATTTATAAAATCCTGTTTTTGCTTTGTCATTATGGTGTGTAGATTGATAAGGAAAAAATGTAATACATTTTAGAATAAGGTTGTAACCTAACAACATGTGGTAAAAATGAATGTGTCTGAATACTTTTCAAAGGCAGAATATACAGTTTAAATCAGAAGTTTGGAGTCATTAAAACTCATTTTTCAACCACTCCACAAATGTCTTGTTAACAAACTATAGTTTTGGCAAGTCGGTTAGGACATCTACTTTGTGCACGACACAAGTAATATTTCCAGCAATTCTTTACAGACAGATTATTTCACTTCTAATTCACTGTATCCGAATTCCAGTGGGTCAGAAGTTTACATACACTAAGTTGACTGTGCATTTAAACAACTTGGAAAATTCCAGAAAATTATGTAATGGCTTTAGAAGCTTCTGATAGGCTAATTGACATCATTTGAGTCAATTGGAGGTGTACCTGTGGATGTATTTCAAGGCCTACCTTCAAACTCAGTGCCTATTTGCTTGACATCATGGGGAAATCAAAATAAATCAGCCAAGTATCTATATCCACAGTAAAACGAGTCCTATATCGACATAATCTGAAAGGCCGCTCAGCAATGAAGAAGCCGCTGCTCCAAAACCGCCATAAAAAGCCAGACTATGGTTTGCAACTGCACATGGGGACAAAGATCACACTTTTTGGAGAAATGTCCTCTGGTCTGATGAAACAAAAATAGAACTGTTGGCCATAATGACTATCGTTATGTTTGGAGGAAAAAGGGGGAGGCTTGCAAGCCGAAGAACACCATCCCAACCGTGAAGCACAGGGGTGGCAGCTTCATGTTGTGGGGGGGCTTTTCTGCAGGAGGGACTGGTGGCACTTCACAAAATAGATGGCATCATGAGCTAGGAAAATTATGTGAATATATTGAAGCAACATATATAACAACATATATATACCGTTGAAGTCGAAAGATTACATACACAAATTCATTTAAACTCAGTTTTTCACAATTCCTGACATTGAAACCTAGTAAAATGTCCCTGTCTTAGGTCAGCTAGGATCACCACTTTATTTTAAGAATGTGAAACGTCAAAATATATATATATATATATATATATATATATGTATGTATGCCATTTAGCGGACGCTTTTATCCAAAGCGACTTACAGTCATGTGTGCATACATTCTACGTATGGGTGGTCCCGGGAATTGAACCCACTACCCTGGCGTTACAAGCGCCATGCTCTACCAACTGAGCTACAGAAGGACCACTAATACTAACTAAAATAACAGTAGAGATAATTATATATTTCAGCTTTAATTTCTTTCATCACATTTCCAGTGGGTCAGAAGTTTACATACACTCAATTAGTATTTGGTAGGATTGCCTTGTTTAACTTGGGTCAAATGTGTCGGGTAGCCTTCCACAAGCTTCCCACAATAAGTTGGGTGAATTTTGGCCCATTCCTCCTGACAGAGCTGGTGTACCTGAGTCAGGTTTTGCAGGCCTCCTTGCTCGCACATGCTTTTTCAGTTCTGACCACACATTTTCTATAGAATTGAGGTCAGGATTTGGGATGGCCCTCCAATACCTTGACTTTGTTGTCCTTAAGCCATTTTGCCACGACTTTGGACGCATGCTTGGAGTCATTGTCCATTTGGAAGACCCATTTTCGAGCATGTTTTATCTTCCTGACTGATGTCTTGAGATGTTGCTTCAATATATCCACATAATTTCCCTTCCTCATAATGCCATCTGTTTTGTGAAGTGCACCAGTCCCTCTTGCAGCAAAGTACCCCCACAACATGATGCTGCCACCCCCGTGCTTCACGGTTGGGATGGTGTTCTTCGGTTTGCAAGTCTCCCCCTTTTCCCTCCAAACATAACAATGGTCATTATGGCCAAACAGTTTTGTTTTTGTTTCATCAGACCAGAGGACATTTCTACAAAAAGTACAATCTTTGTCCCCATGTTCAGTTGTAAACTGTATTCTGGCTTTTTAATGGCATTTTTGGAGCAGTGGCTTCTTCCTTGCTGAGCAACCTTTCAGGTTATGTCGATATAGGACTCGTTTTACTGTGGAAATAGATACTTTTGCACCTGTTTCCTCCAACATCTTCACAAGGTCCTTTGTTGTTCTTCTGGGATTGATTTGCACTTTTCGCACCAAAGTACGTTCATCTATAGGAGACAGAACGCATCTCCTTCCTGAGTGTAATGATGGCTGCGTGGTCCCATGGTGTTTATACGTGCGAACTGTTGTTTGTACAGATGAACGTCATACCTTCAGGAGTTTGGGAATTGCTCCCAAGGATGAATCAGACTTGTGGAGGTCTACCAATTTTTTCTGAGGTCTTGGCTGATTTCTTTTTATTTTCCCATGATGTCAAGAAAAAATGCCCTGGGTTTGAAGGTAGGCCTTGAAATATACCCACAGGTACATCTCCAATTGACTCAAATTATGTCAATTAGCCTATCAGAAGCTTCTAAAGCCATTATATCATTTTCTGGAATTTTCCAAGCTGTTTAAAGGCACAGTCAACTTTAGTGTATTTAAACTTTTGACCCACTGAAATTGTGATACAGTGAATTATTGTAACGGCGTTCTTCGTTTGTAGAAAGAGAGTCGGACCGAAATGCAGCGTGGTGGTTACTCATGTCTTTAATGAATGAAAAACGGAACGATACATGAAATAACTAATAAATACAAAAACAACAAATGGAACGTGAAACCTATTACAGCCTATCTGGTGAACATTACACAGAGACAGGAACAATCACCCGCGAAATACACAGTGAAACCCAGGCTACCTAAATACGGTTCCCCATCAGAGACAACAAGAATCACCTGACTCTGATTGAGAACCGCCTCAGGCAGCCAAGCCTATACTAGACACACCCCTAATCAACCACAATCCCAATGCCTACAAAAACCCCAATAAGACAATACAATAACCCCATGTCACACCCTGGCCTAAACAAATAATTAAAGAAAACACAAAATACTAAGACCAAGGCGTGACAGAACCCCCCTAAGGTGCGGACTCCCCTCAAAACCATAGGGAGGGTCCGGGTGGGCGTCTGTCCATGGTGGCGGTTCCGGCTCGGGACGTGGACCCCACTCCATTAAAGTCATAGTTCCTCCCCTTCGCGTCCTGGGATAATCCACCCTCGCCGCCGACCATGGCCTAATAGTCCTCACCCAGAACCCCACTGAACTGAGGAGCAGCTCGTGACTGAGGGGCAGCTCGGGACTGAGGGACAGCTCGGGACTGAGGGGCAGCTCGGGACTGAGGCAGCTCGGGACTGAGGGGCAGCCCGGAACTGAGGGGCAGCCCGGGACTGAGGGGCAGCCCAGTACTGAGAGAAAGCCCAGTACTGAGAGGAAGCCCAGTACTGAGAGGAAGCCCAGTACTGAGATGAAGCTCAGGTAGGTAGTAGGCTCCGGTAGATCCTGGCTGGCTGGCGGATCTGGAAGATTCAGGTTGACTGGCAGATCTAGAAGATCATGGCTGACTGGCGGATCTAGTTGCTCTATGCAGACTGGCAGCTCCTTGCAGACTGGCAGCTCCTTGCAGACTGACAGCTCCTTGCAGATTGACAGCTCTGGCTGCTCCATGTAGGCTGACAGCTCCTTGCAGACTGACAGCTCCTTGCAGACTGACAGCTCTTTGCAGACTGACAGCTCTGGCTGCTTCATACAGACTGACAGCTCTGACTGCTCCATGCAGGCTGACAGCTCTGACTGCTTCATACAGACTGACAGCTCTGGCTGCTTTATGCAGACTGACAGCTCTGACTGCTCCATGCAGGCTGACAGCACCCTGCAGACTGGCAGCTTCTTGCAGACTGACAGCTCCTTGCAGACTGACAGCTCCTTGCAGACTGGCAGCTCTTTGCAGACTGACAGCTCTGGCTGCTTCATGCAGACTGACAGCTCTGGCTGCTTCATGCAGACTGACAGCTCTGACTGCTCCATGCAGGCTGACAGCGCTGACTGCTCCATGCAGGCTGACAGCTCTGACTGCTCCATGCAGGCTGGCAGCACCTTGCAGACTGGCAGCTCCTTGCAGACTAGCAGCTCCTTGCAGACTGGCAGCTCTGGCTGCTTCATGCAGACTGACAGCTCAGGCTGCTCCGAACAGGCAGGAGGCTCCAGCAGCGCTGTCGAGGAGGAAGGCTCTGATAGCGCTGAACAGGCGGGAGACTCCGACAGCGCAGGAGGGGAGGAAGGCTCTGATAGCGCTGAACAGACAGGAGACTCCAGTAGCGCAGGAGGGAAGGAAGGCTCTGGCTGTGCTGAACAGGCGAGGCGCACTGACGGCCTGGTGCGTGGTGCTGGAACTGGTGCTACAGGATCGAGGACACGCACAGGAAGCCTGGTGCGGGGAGCTGCTACCGGAGGACTGGTGTGTGAAGGTGGCACAGGATGGACTGGACCGTGAAGGTGTACTGGAGAGCCTGAGAGCAGGACTGGCACAGGACGTGCAAGGCTAGGTAGGTACACAGGAGGCCTAGTGCGTGAGGCTGGCACATATTTCACCAGCCGACTAACACGCACCTCAGGACGAGTATGGAGCGCTGACCCAGGTGCCATTAAATCCCCGACACGCTCCGTCGGACGAATATCGTACCTATAGCACCATACTAGCAACTCCCTCATTACTCTCTCCACTTTCCCCATTAACTCCTTTACAGTCTCTGCTTCGCTCACCTCTAACACCGGCTCTGGTTCTGGTCTCCTCCTTGGCTCCTCACGATAAACAAGGAGAGTTGGCTCTGGATAGACCGGACCGTGCAGGCGCACTGGAGCTCTTGAGCACCGAGCCTGCCCAACCTTACCTGGCTCGATGCCCACTCTAGCCCGGCCAATACGAAGGGCTGGTATGAACCGCACCGGGCTATGCACCCGCACTGGAAACACCGTGCGCTCCATAGCATAACACGGTGCCTGCCCGGTCTCTCTAACCCCCCGGTAAGCACAGGGAGTTTGCACAGGTCTCCTACCATAGTCATACTCCCTTTAAGCCCCCCCCCCCCCAATATTTTTTTTGGGCTGCTTTGCGGGCTTCCTTGCCAACCTTGTTCCCTCGTATCGTCGGCTCCTATCTCCGGCTGCCTCTGCTCTCCTAAGTGCCTCCACCTGTTCCCATGGGAGGCGATCTCTTCCGGCCAGTATCTCCTCCCAAGTGTAACAACCTTTACCATCCAACACGTCTTCCCATGTCCATTCTCCGAATAATTCATCCTCCTTTTTCTGCTCCTGCTGTCGCTGCCTGTTACCACGCCACTCGGTCTGTGTGTGGTGGGTGATTCTGTAACGGCGTTCTTCGTTTGTAGAAAGAGAGTCGGACCGAAATGCTGCGTGGTGGTTACTCATGTCTTTAATGAATGAAAAACGGAACGATACATGACATAACTAATAAATACAAAAACAACAAACGGAACGTGAAACCTATTACAGCCTATCTGGTGAACATTACACAGAGACAGGAACAATCACCCACGAAATACACAGTGAAACCCAGGCTACCTAAATACGGTTCCCCATCAGAGACAACAAGAATCACCTGACTCTGATTGAGAACCGCCTCAGGCAGCCAAGCCTATACTAGACACACCCCTAATCAACCACAATCCCAATGCCTACAAAAACCCCAATAAGACAATACAATAACCCCATGTCACACCCTGGCCTGAACAAATAATTCAAGAAAACACAAAATACTAAGACCAAGGCGTGACAATTATAAGTGAAATAACCTGTCTGCAAACAATTGTCGGAAAAATGATCTGTGTCATGCACAAAGTAGATGTCCTAACCGACTTGCCAAAACTATAGTTTGTTAACAAGAAATTGTGGAGTGGTTGAAAAAACTTGTTTTAATGACTCCAACCTAAGTGTATGTATATATATATATATATATATACAGTTGAAGTCGGAAGTTTTCATACACTTAGGTTGGAGTCATTAAAACAAGTTTTATATATATATATATATATATATTATATATATATATATATATATATATATATATATATATATATATATACATACACTTAGGTTGGAGTCATTAAAACAAGTTTTTTCAACCACTCCACAATTTCTTGTTAACAAACTATAGTTTTGTACATAGTACTATATGTACTGTCAGTTTATTGATATTTTGGAATTGTATTACATGTATAAAATATATATACAGTTGAATATATATATATATGTATATATATTTTATACATGTAATACAACTCCAAAATATCAATAAACTGACAGTACATGTGTCTGTGTCTCTCTCTCTCTCACTCTCTTTGTTTTCTCCCTCTGTCCACTACGCTTGACTACGCTTCACCACTGGGACCAGAAGACCAGGGGACCACACTGCCTGTGCTGGGCCCACAGCCTCCTTGGCCTAGGGTAACACTTTATTTTAAGACATTTTTAAGGCATTTACAACACTGTTTTCTCACCATTTATTAATCATTACTTTTGTAAATATTAGTAAGCCAGTTATTCACGAGTGCATATATATTTCCTTAAACATCCTGTGTTCTTTTAACAGGTACAGCAGGAATGTCCATATGTGTGTGAAATTATACTGGCCACTCAAAAGATTTATAAACTATTTATAAATTATGAATATCACTCATTTAGATTAGGCACTGCAAAAATAATGATTAGTAAATGGTTTATTCATGTGGGAGTAATGATTAGGAAATAGTAAACACACAATTTATAAATGCCTTATAAATAATTTATTACTGAGCCTTAAAATAAAGTTACCCCATTGGCTTATTTAATACCATATGATAGCCTAACTACTTATACTTAAAATTAGTGCATTTTAAGTGTTCCCCTGCTCACTGTTTATATATTAGGCTACATATAATTCAACAGAAGAAAACAGAGAGAGCGAAGGAGACAGAGAGACTGTCAATTCCTTAACCTCTTGAGACTAGGGGGCAGTATTTTGATGTTTGGATGAAAAACGTACCCAAATGAAACTGCCTATTTCTCAGGCCCAGAAGCTAGAATATGCATATCATTGGCAGATGAGGATAGAAAACACTCGAAAGTTTCCAAAACTGTCGAAATATTGTCTGTGAGTATAACAGAAGGAATATTGCAGGCGAAAACAGAAGGAAAATCCAACCAGGAAGTGCTGTTATCCTGAAACCTCTCTGTTCCATTGCATGCCTTCCCTCCATTTAAAGAATATCAACCAGATTCCTTTCCCTATGGCTTCCACATGGTATGAACAGTCTTTAGACATAGTTTCAGGCTTTTATTCTGAAAAATTAGCAAGATTGATCACATCGCGTCAGTGGATAGCTGTGTGTCCCCAAAGTTTTACATGCGCGAGCAGGTTGGAGCAGACCTTTTCTCTCTCTCTCCTATTGAAAAAGCTACCGTCCGGTTGAAATATTATCGATTATTTATTGTAAAAACAACCTGAGGATTGATTATATATATTTTTTTACATGTTTCTATGAACTTTACGGATACTATTTGGAATTTTCGTCTGCCCGTCGTGACCTGCACAAGCCTGTGGATTACTGGACAAAACACGCCAACCAAATGGTTTTTGGATATAAAAATAATCTTTATGGAACAAAATGAACATTTATTGTGTAACTGGGAGTCTCATGAGTGCAAACATCCGAAGATCATCAAAGGTAAGCGATTCATTTCATTGCTTTTCTGACTTTCGTGACCAATCTACTTTGCTGCTAGCTGTTTGTAATGTTTTTTCTGCTGAGAGAGCTGTCCTAACATTGGTTTGGTTTGCTTTCGCTGTTAAGCTTCTTATTTTTGTATCTGACACGCCAGGTGGATAAACAGTAAGCTAAGCTGTGTTTTGGTATATTGCACTTGTGATTTCATGAAAATTAAATATTTTTTGTAATTTAATTTGAATTTGGCAATCTGCAATTCAGTGGATGTTGACGAAAATGATCCCGCTAAAGGGATGGGTGCGCCAAGAAGTTAATGGTTATGGCTGTGTAATACAGTCAATGGCTACATTAAGGAACTGGCAGTCTCTCTCTCTCCCTTTCTCTCTCTTTGTCTACTTCTATTGAATTCAATACACAATCGTCTGTTCTGTGTTTGTCAAAGAACGATGCCAGGACAAGTTTAAGTGGATGCGGATCGATTTTCAGTACTGTGCTTGGTTTGACAGTGAACGTATCTTTCTGCCAAGAAGTGACGGGACTTTCAGCGAATGAAGTAAGCGGAATATACTGTAGGCGGGACTTTCCAGCCATCAGGGCGGTGGCTATGTAATGTAAGCAGACACCAGAGCCACTTGTTACAACAGCTCATAAACTCACTCAATGGGCTGAAGAGACTGAGATTCAGAAATGAATAAACATTGATAAAACAATACAAACTCATAGACATTCTCCCGAATTGACCTTTATTGTAATACATGATGACTTGTGTTTAGTAAAAAGCACTGTATACATGTCTAGTAGATTGCCTTACGGATGTGTTATAAAAGTCAGTCTAACGACTTGTTAGAATATATTGCAAGTACTCCAGTGTCTTAAATGTTCCCCGAATCTCCCTTCCCATTAAATTCTCTGGCAACTACAATAGGTATGAAATATGTTTCCTACAATATACAAGGCAAAATATTAGGCCTAACTGGCAGCATGATCTGTGTCAGTGTGCGTGTCTTTCTCTTTTTTCTTCCTACCTCCACTGTACCACAGCAGCTGATCTGTCATTTCTCACAGACACAGACACAGCGCTCAGACCAGAGGAACCAGAACCTTCCGCAAATAAGTCAGTTAATTTCACACATTTATCAGTATCGGCATCAAGAGCGCATTTTTTGGTCTCTCTAACTTTTACAGCACCACCTTTCAGTTTTTCTGTTTTGACTGAGTGACTGACAGAGTCAGAGGGAGTCTCACTCTCCTTGATGATGTGCGTTTGACTATGAATGTGAATTTGCACCACCGCAGCTCAACTCGTCATTTGGCTGACCTGTTGCCCACTGGTCAGCCAAATGCTCAATATACACTGAAACGCACCATGCAACAATTTAAACAATTTTACTGAGTTATAGTTCATATAAGGAAATCAGTCAATTGAAATTAATTAATTAAGCCCTAATCTATGGATTTCACATGACTGGGCAGGGGTGCATCCATGGACGAGAATTAGTTTTTCTCCACAAAAGGGCTTTTCTGGTCTCAGACAATCCCGTAGGTGAAGAAGTTGGATGTGGAGGTCGAGGGCTAGCATGGTTACAGGTGGTCTGCGGTTGTGTAGCCGAGGACTGTGTAGCCGACAAAACTGCTCATTTTTAGAGTGTCCTTTTATTGTCCCCAGCACAAAGTGCACCTGTGTAATGATCATGTTGTTTATTAAGCTTCTTGATATGCCACACCTGTCAGGGGGATGGATTATGTTGGCAAAGGAGAGGTGCTCACTAACAGGGGTATAAACAAATTTGTGCACAACATTTGAGAGAAACAAGATTTTATGCATATGGAATATTTCTTGGATATTTTATTTAAGTTCATGAAACATGGGACCAACACTTTACGTGTTGCATTTATATTTTTTGTTCAGGATAGATGATTATGACAACAGATTATTCTTTCAAAAGTCATAAAAAACAGGCCCATGAACTGGTTGGGGGGGGGTTTGATACAGTATTTATACCTCTGTAGTTTTCACACATCATTATTTATGATTAATTCATGATTATCCGTTATCATGGTAGCATCCACATTACTTTCTTATGTACAGTAAGCGTAAATCCAAAATGACACAAAACATTATTTAAACATAACTCCCAAAAACTGGAAATGCATCCAACAAGTTTGTAGAGTCACCAAATACTAAACTATAATACAAATACATGTACATAAAGTGCTTTCATTTCTAAATGGCGATGAACACAAAAACACGCAAATAAAAGGTTACTGTCGCCTCATATAAAACATATGATCTCAAATCCAAATATTAGCTTCAATGGGGAAATAAATACATACAGTAGGGGCATGTACACCTAAATACAGCACCTCACTGAGAAGAGTAACATCATTTACTACTTGAATCACAAATGAACACATTATACATGAGATCGTCATTCAGTTCAGATAGTATCCTTGTGGAGAGACGGAGAGACCTTCCCATCTCATTACCATCCCTCACAGTGAGTGTACAGACACACAGACCAGAGGCTTGTCTGACTTCTGGGTCTGGATGCTGGACACCACCTGCACATCTCCAACAGTGATTTCTGAAAATGAAATCTGCTCCTGTACATGTATGTTCCTAGAGAGACGTACATAGGTAATCAGACCATCCCATCTGTGTGCCCACGCCAGAGCCCTGACCTCCTGGGAGGATCTTCATGCCGGACGTCCCCCTCTCCATCTCCAACCGTGATATATGGGCAGATGCATCAAATCGCACAAGATAAACAAGCACTGAGTTTCATCAGGGCCATCATAGCTTTAATTTGGCTGCCTAATGAGTCAGATCCAGTGGCGGAGATAAGAGTTGTCAGAGGCCCGGCTCTAATGAATTTCTTGCCACTTGTAATCAAGGTTGCCTGTCTGAGGGGGATGATTAATGGAACCCTGGAGGATTCCCTCGGCCCTCAGCCTTCATTACAGCTAATGCATTCTCAGGCAAATTAACAGCGGCGAAATGAAACGCGCGAACATGAGCCAAGGGGGGGCAAAGAGAGCGAGAGATGGAATGAGGGGGCAGAGATAAGTAGGGAGAGGGAAGGGGGAGAGAATGGGAGAGGGATGGAGGGAGGGATGGGGGAGAAAGAGATGTTAAGGGGGAGGGAGATGGAGAGGGAGAGGGAAGAGAGATGGAGAGAAGGGGATAAGGAGATTGAGAGATGTCGAGAAAGGGTGAGAGATGTGAAGAAAAGAAACAGGGCTGGATGGAGAGTATAATAAAGGCGGTATGAAGGGAAGAAAGAGGTAGAGAGGGAGGGAAAGACATTTGTGTTGACTTAGATACTCTGATTAAGGAGAGGCAGCGATACGGAGATGAGTGTGGAGAAATGGGTAGGAGGGGACAGGTCCGATGGGGAAGGATATAACATGGACATCAGGTTACTTCTGGTCACACATGATAGAGGGGGGGAATTATAAATGGATATTAAGGAGCTTGTCAGGAAGGGCTGAGGATGAATGCCCATGAGAAGTGGTCAGGAGGGAAGGTAACAAGATAGACATAATTACTGGTCAATGGGGAAAAGGTTCAAGCTTGGTCCCAGGTCCGTTAGTCAGATCTAAAGCCTAGGATGTATTCAACACTTTCAGTAGAAACACAGAAACAAGCATGTTAACAAATACCTTCATTGGTTTATAACTGAGGTATTATATTCGCGGCAATTAAACTGGAATTCAACAGAAATGTTTTCGATCAGCAGATTTTTGCCTTTCTTATATGTAAACAATAAAATATTGAAATAGTCCTACTAATTGGCAACCATGCATATGATAGGCAACTATAGTTAAACAATTTGCACAGCAAGCACACAGTAAACAATTACCTTGTGATTAGGTAGCGCAACACAAGATTTTTAATTAATGCTGGTAAATATGTTCTTGTCAGGTGTTTGTGTAGCCATCCATCAGAGGAAAACCCTCCTCTGCAATCTAGGAGGTGATTTGTCTGAGCCAAGGTGGGCGGCACAGAACACTCCTCAGTGTTTAGCTACCTCCTACTGTATGCAATAAAAAAAAACAGGGTTCTGTACACCAAGGGAGAAAACGTTTTGAAATCAAATCAAAGTTTATTGGTGGCGTACACAGATGTTATCGCAGGTGCAGTGAAATGCTTGTGTTTCTAGCTCTAACAGTGCAGGTAATACCGAGCAATAAAAAATGTAAAAAACAATACAGAAATCATCCAGAAAAAATAAGAAATATAAGAACGAGCAATACCAGAGACTGGAATATATATATATATATACATAAAGTGCCCTTGGAAAGTATCTAGACCCCTTTACTGTTACAGCATTATTCTAAAATGGATTAAAAATTTTAAAAATCCTCATCAATATACACAATAACAAAAAACAGAATGACAAATCAAAAACAGTTTTTTAGTTTTGCAAAAACAGAAATACCTTATTTATATAAGTATTCAGACCCTTTGCTATGAGACTCGAAATTGAGCTCAGGTGCATCTTGTTTCCATTGATCATCATTGAGATGTTCCACAACTTGATTGGAGTCCACCTGTGGTCAATTCAATTGACTGGACATGATTTGGAAAGGCACACCTGTCTTTAAAAGCTCCCACAGTTGACAGTGTATGTCAGAGAAAAAACCAAGCCATGAGATCGAAGGAATTGTCCGTAGAGCCCCGAGACAGGATTGTGTTATTTCATAGTTTTGAGGTTTTCACTATTATTCTGCAATTTAGAAAATAGTACAAAAAAGAAAAACCCTTGAATGAGTAGGTGTGTCTAAACGTTGGACTGGTACTGTATATATATACTCTACATATTGAACAAACATTTTTTACAACATTCAGCAATTTCAACATTTTTACTGAGTTACAGTTCATATAAATCTGTCGTACTGCCCCTGAACAGGCAGTTAACCCACTGTTCCTAGGCCGTCATTGAAAATAAGAATTTGTTCTTAACTGACTTGCCTAGTAAAATAAAGGTAAAATAAAAAATTAAAAAATAAGAAAATCAGCCAATTTCAATAAATTCATTAGGCCCTAATCTATGTATTTCACATGACTTGGGAGCGAGGACCAGCAAATCAGAGTTTTTCACCCACAAAAGAGCTTTATTACAGACAGAAAAACTCCTCTTTTCATCAGCTGTCCGGGTGACTGGCATCAAACGATCCCGCAGGTGAATATGGTGGATGTGGAGGTCCTGGGTTGACATGGTTACACGTGGTTGTGAGGCCGGTTGGATGTACTGGCAAATTCTCTAAAACGATGTTGGAGGTGGCTTATGGTAGAGAAATGAACATTAAATTATCTAGCAACAGTTCTGTTGGACACTCCTGCATTCAGCATACCAATTGCACGTTCCCTCAAAACTTGAGACATCTGTGGCATTGTATTGTGTGACAAAACTGCACATTTAGAGTTGCCTTTTCCTGTCCCCAGCACAAAGTGCACATGTTTAATGATCATGCTGTTTCATCAGCTTCTTGATATGCCAACCCTGTTGAATGAATTCTCTTGGGTAAGGACAAATGCTCACTAACAGGGAAGTAAACACATTTGTGCACCTAATTTCAGAGAAACAAGCTTTTTGTGTGTATGGAAAATGTATGGGATCTTTTATTTCAGCTCATGAAACATGGAACCAACACATGTTGTGTTAATATTTTGTTCAGTATAGTTAAGCAATAATCCAAGAGGAGGTGTGGTATATGGCCAATACTATGTACAACGGATAAGGGCTGTTCTTACACATGACGCAACACAGAGTTCCTGGATACAGCTGGATACAGCTCTAAAGCCATGGTACAGTTGAAATCTTAGGCAAATACATTTAAATTCAGTTGTTCGCCATTTCTGACATTTAATCAGAGTAAAAAGTCTCTGTCTTAGGTCAGATAGGATCACCACTTTACTTTAAGAATGTGAAATGTCAGAATAAGAGAATAATATATTTCAGCTTTTATTTCTTTCATCACATTCCCAGTGGGTCAGAAGTTTACATACACTCAATTAGTATTTGGTAGCATTGCCTTTAAACTGTTTAACTTGGGTCAAACGTTTCGGGTAGCCTTCCACAAGCGTCCCACAATAAGTGGGGTGAATTTTGGCCCAAGCCTCCTAACAGAGCACATGCTTTTTCAGTTCTGCCCACAAATGTTCTATGGGATTGAGGCCAGGGCTTAGTGACGGCCACTCCAATACCTTGACTTTGTTGTCCTTAAGCCATTTTGCCACAACTTTGGAAGTATGCTTGGGGTCATTGTCCATTTGGAAGACCCATTTGCAACCAAGCTTTAACTTCCTGACTGATGTCTTGAGATGTTGCTTCAATATATCCACATAATTTTCCTTTCTCATGATGCCATCTATTTTGTGAAGTGCATCAGTCACTCCTGCAGCAAAGCACCCCCACAACATGATGCCGCCACCCCCGTGCTTCACGGTTGGGATGGCGTTCTTTGGATTGCAAGCCTCCCCCTTTTTCCTCCAAACATAAAAATGCTCATTATGGCCAAACAGTTATATTTTTGATTCATCAGACCAGAGGACATTTCTCCAAAAAGTACTATCTTTGTCTCCATGTGCAGTTGCAAACCATAGTCTGGCTTTTTTATGGCGGTTTTGGAGCAGTGGCTTCTTCCTTGCTGAGCGAACTTTCAGGTTATGTCGATATAGGACACGTTTTACTGTGGAAATATACACTTTTGTACCTGTTTCCTCCAGCATCTTCAACAGGTCCTTTGCTGTTGTTTTGGGATTGATTTGCACTTTTCACACCAAAGTACGTTCATCTCTCGGAGATAGAACACGTCACCTTCCTGAGCGGTATGACGGCTGTGTGGTCCCATGGTGTTTATACTTGCGTACTGTTGTTTGTACAGAGGAACATCGTACCTTCAGGCGTTTGGAAATTGCTCCCAAGGATGAACCAGACTTGATGAGGTCCCCATATTTTTTCTGAGGTCTTGGCTGATTTATTTGGATTTTCCCATGATGTCAAGCAAAGAGGCACTGAGTTTGAAGATAGGCCTTGAAATACATCCACAGGTACACCTCCAATTAACACAAATTATGTCAATTAGCCTATCAGAAGCGTCTAAAGCCATGACATAATTTTCTGGAATTTTCCAAGCTGTTTGAAGGCACAGTCAACTTAGTGTATGTAAACCACTGACCCACTGGAATTGTGATACAATGAACTATAAGTGAAATAATCTGTCTGTAAACAATTGTTGGAAAAATTACTTGTGTAATTAGTAGATAACCGACTTGCCAAAACTATAGTTTGTAAACAAAACATTTTTGGAGTGGTTGAAAAACGAGTTAAAATGACTCCAACCTAAGTGTAAACTTATGTAAACTTCCGACTTCAACTGTATATTGGCCGTATACTACAAACCTATTATAAACTGGTTACCAACGTAATTAGAGCTGTAAAAATAAATGTTTCGTCATACACGCAGTATAGGGTCTGATATAGCATGGCTGTCAGCAAATCAGCATTCAGGGCTCGAACCACCCAGTTTATACATATATATATACTATACATATGTATGTTGATGTAACGGATGTGAAACGTCTAGCTTAGTTAGCGGTGCGCTCTAAATAGCGTTTCAATCGGTTACGTCACTTGCTCTGAGACCTTGAAGTAGTAGTTCCCCTTGCTCTGCAAGAGCCGCGGCTTTTGTGGAGCGATGGGTAACGATGCTTCGTGGGTGACTGTTGTTGATGTGTGCAGAGGTTCGCGCCCGGGTATGGGCGAGGGGACGGACGTAAAATAATACTGTTACATTGATGCTGTTGACCCGGATTACTGGTTGCTGCGGAAAAAGGAGGAAGGTCAAAAGGGGGGTGAGTGTAACGGATGTGAAACGGCTAGCTTAGTTAGCGGTGCGCGCTAAATAGCGTTTCAATCGGTTACGTCACTTGCTCTGAGACCTTGAAGTAGTAGTTCCCCTTGCTCTGCAAGGGCCGCGGCTTTTGTGGAGCGATGGGTAACGATGCTTCGTGGTTGACTGTTGTTGATGTGTGCAGAAGGTGCCTGGTTCGCGCCCGGGTATGGGCGAGGGGACGGTTTAAAATTATACTGTTACATTGACACCCCTTCAAATTAGTTGATCCGGCTATTTCAGCCACACCTTTTGCTGACAGGTGTATAAAATCGAGCACTCAGCCATGAAATCTCAATAGACAAACATTGGCAGTAGAATGGCCTTACTGAAGCGCTCAGTGACGTTCAACGTGGCACCGTTATAGGATGCCACCTTTCCAACAAGTCAGTTGGTCACATTTCTGCCCTGCTAGAGCTGTACTGGTTAACTGTACTGTAAGTGTTGTTATAGTGAAGAGGAAATGTATTGGAGCAATAACGGCCCTGTACGAAGGTATACACAGTATAACTACTTACTTTCAGTGGGAATTGCGTATACTCACTTCTTAATTAAGGATCGGACCCTTTTTTTCCATTTTCGTCTAAAATTACATACCCAAATCTAACTGCCTGTAGCTCAGGACCTGAAGTAAGGATATGCATGTGCTTGATACCATTTGCAAGGAAACACTTTGAAGTTTGTGGAAATTATCTGGTAAAAGATAATCCAAACAAAAAAAACATGCGTTTTTTTTCATCATTGTTGAAATGCAAGAGAAAGGCCATTGTGTATTATTCCAGGTTAGGTGCAATTTAGATTTTGGCCACTAGATGATAGCAGTGTATGTGCAATGTTTTAGACTGATCCAATGAACCATTGCATTTCTGTTCAAAATGTTGTATCAAGTCTGCCCAAATGTGCCTAATTGGTTTATTAATACATTTTTCAAGTTCATAACTGCACTCTCCTCAAACAATAGCATGGCACTCTTTCACTGTAATAGCTACTGTAAATTGGACAGTGCAGTTAGATTAACAAGAATTTAAGCTTTCTGCCTTATGTCCTAGGAAATGTTCTTGTTACTTACAACCTCATGCTAATCACATTAGCGCACGTTGGGGGGATAGAGGTTAATCCCCACAATGTGTATCAAAGTGGTGTAGTGGAGATATATGCCATATCAATTAAATTAGCTTATGGAACAGACCAGAATGTTTAGCTAAAAATGTTATTAAACTATTATTTTGAATTTGAATGGTCCTAAATGCAATTTGCGGGAAAACATTGTTCTAAGATGTGCACTGCACATGCAAGCTGATTCATGGACAGAGATATAAATATCCGTACATATTTTTGAAAGAGGGAAGATCTAAAGATGCAACAACTTTCATGGGTTGCTAATATGACTAGGATAATGTCTTTGGCTGCTAGACAATGAAAGAAAGCTGAAAGATAACCAACTGAACAGGTGAAGCATATGAGGAAGCCATTATTAAATAATTGCCTCCACGTTTCTATGGTGGATTTTGGCTATAAGCTACTTTGAAGCAAGATAAGGCATCACCATAATATGAAGTAAAACTTCCAAGTTTCAAACAATTAAGAAACGGGAAAAACATTGCAATGCTAATGATAGGCCTAAACGTCATCTGGTATACTCTTAGAAATAAGGGTTCCAAAAGGGTTCTGCAGCTGTCCCCAGAGGAGAACCCCTTTTGGTTCCAGGTAGAACTCTTTTGGGTTCCATTAAGAACCCTCTATAGAAAGGGTTCTACATGGAACCCAAAAGGGTTCTTCCTGTAACCAAAATGGTTCTGCCTGGAACCAAAAGGGGTTCTCCTATGGGAACAGCCAAAGAACCCTTCTTGATTCTAGTTAGCATCTTTTTTTTCTAAGAGTGTAGATGGAAAGGGTTTCCCAAAAACATTCTCACTTAAATGTAAAATAGATACAAAGTAGCCTGCCTACCTGGCAGAATGATATTATGATTATTTGCATCAATCCAGTGGCTATTTGGTTTGCAAAATCTATCTTATGTGCTACAGAAACACCACTAACTTGCCAGAAAATACCAACCCTACCGTTATGCTTATTTACACTGAGCTGCACTGCGGTCGGAACGCAATTATGGTTACATTAAGATACTGTGGAGCCGGCACGCGATATAGATCGGAAAATGTACCGCAATGCAGGGATGGGATATACTGTCCCATCATACTCCAAATTGTACCTTTATCGACACTGATAATTCAAGTATGTTGAAATACTGCTTGTTTTCCGTAATACTGGGCTTTCCACCCTCATGCTAGCTAGCAGTACCCACAGCAGCCATTATGGAATGAAACATTGTGTTGCACAACAAAAGAGCTGATTGCCTGACACTGCCATTCCAAAATGGCAGCAGTGGCCATTGCTAGCCTTCCGACCCCAGTGCCGCTCAGTGTAAACAAGCGTAACGGTAAGGTCAGTATCTTCTGGCAACAACACTAACCAAACAACAGTGCTAGGTGCATGGGCATTTGAATAAGCAAATCTAAATATCTTAGATTTTACCCAGACCTCAAAAGTGGTCTCCTGATGTGGTTTACACATTGTTATGGATTTCTAACATCCAATTAGTTGTTTTTCTATTAAAACAGTGTGACGTTGAGAGCGAAACCCCCCAACATTGGACAAATCTGAAACCTGTGAATTTCTGACTCAGTTGACAGCCTCATTTGTCTGTTTCAATAGTAGGTCTACTATTAGCCTACTTGCAAAGGACAGCTTGGGTTGGCCTGACTGTGAAAGACCAAAATGGGATTCATCATTTTAGGTCATTCAGAGTTTATGGCACTGTTCCTCACTGAATTTTTCAAACACGGCACCTCTCCGTCACCGGGTGGACCGTTTGGGAACTTTTTGGCCAAATGAGCTTATACACACTTCTCCAGGCACCACTACACCACTGGTGCTGACATTGTATAGGCTACTCTCTCAACTAAGTGTGTGTGTGTGTGTGTGTGTGTGTGTGTGTGTGTGTGTGTGTGTGTGTGTGTAAGCCCTTAAACACAAACATGTGGCTGTATCACCACCAACAGTCTGCAAAGCGGAAGGAAGAAGTAAAGAGAAGACAAACAGGGAATAAAAGACAACAGAAGAGAAAACCGAGAGGTGAAGCACAGAGTCCCCCCCGTATTAGCGAGAGCAGATAAGCTGAAAATGAGGAGTGGATTAGTGGTGTGCTTTGACTCGTCTCGACACTGAGACCTTTCACTTTCCCCCTCCGCGTCATAATGCCTGTCATGCTGCCCGACACTAAGCCTGGCTCTTTATCTTAATCCTCCTTACTGAGAGACTATTTGGACTATTGGGGGGCCCCATGAGCAGGAAGTGGAAGGGTAGAGGGGGCAACACCACTTAGCTGAAGGGCTGGCAGAGGAAGGACGCATCAGAGCTCTGCCCTCTGTCAAGCTCTGGTACTCCTGAAACACAATAATAACTATGGTATTCACACAATACACATTAATACCAAATGGAATACACTAAACATTAATACTAATGGACAACATACACCAACAGGCTATCCTCAGTGTCCCTAAACTGCTGCTCATTTGAAACACAGTACTAGGAGTGGATTGTCTTTATTGTCTAACTTCAATGGATCTGACTGAGTGAAGCTGGCTATTGATCCTACATCCATGACCTACTGTATATAGAAGAATACTTTTAAATGCATTAATCCTAGATATTGAAACAGGAAATCATATATTGGCACATCACATACTCATCCATGTACAGTATGCCACACATTCGATTAGGTAGGAAGTGCCATTAAGAAAATGGAGGGCTTGTGTAAGACAGCTGAGTTCGAAACGTTGCCGTGTGACTGGCCCCATGGTTTTAAGAGCGGTCGCAACGTAAGCTTCTGCTTCAGATGATGCTAGCACATAGAGTACATACACACACATACATCACTTACAACAAGTCAGCCAAAGAAGATGCAAAGAGAGAGACACATTTCAAACATTTTGTTATTTCCCAAATCCAGGAAAGGCTACATTGTTTTATTGGAGTGTTTGATGAATAGGTCAAAGGTCAGCCAAGCATCCAAGCACACAACAGCTAACTCTTTAGCTTTATGCTTTGTTTCACGTTCAGAAACGTAAAGAGAGAAAAAAAATACAATGGGAAAATTAAACAAAAAAACAAACAATATTTACATACTGCATTATAAATATGTCAAATGTACATCATTATACACAAAGTACCTCAAATGGTCAGATAATGTAGCTACATTGAGACCTAACCAAAGTACCTAAAAATATGCTTAAGAACAATGAAGAAAAAAAGTTGAAAAGATATCAAAATAGGGTTTACAAGTCAAGGAAGACTGACTGTAAAAAAAACTAAATATTTTCAATTGCTTGACTGGGAGCTTGTCTGGTCATAGAGAATCTTGGACCCATATCTACGTCCTGGGTATGTCCAAAATAGTAGCCTACTCCCTTTATAGTGGACTACTTTCGACCAGGTATCGCATTGAACTCTGGTTAAAAGTGGTGCACTATTTAGGGAATAGGGTGCCATATCAGAACAGCCCGTCTTTGGGGGGAAAAACATTTTGCTTAGAATAATGGTTATAGTTATAGTCAGGCAACGTTAAGAGTAGTGGGGAAGGGAAATATAACAAGGGTGAATATGGTCCTATGGCATCAGGTAAGTATATACCTCAAACTCCTCTATAGGAAATAATCTACTACCGTATATCAGACATACGTTGAAATGTACTTGCGAATTCATTGAAATACGTTGGTGCCATGGTGGTTTGTACACGTATTGTACACCTACTGTACACCAAAGGAAAAGGCCAACTTGTCAATGTAGTTATAACGTAAGGCTGTCTACAAGCTCTGTTGACCATCAGTCTAAATGTCATTTGGTTGAATCTGAAGGCCAATTCAGGACAACAGGGATGAAAGTGTATACTGTATTTGACACTATTCCTGATTGACCACAACTTTATATCTTGTGGGTTTGAATAAACTACAAATACTGAGGGAACACAGCGGGAGGGCAAAGCTGGTTTAAATGTCCTCATTACAACCAGTTTATAATATGGTTGTAACCAGGTTGCACTGACGTAATTCCAACCAGTTTAGCCTGCTGGGAAATAACAAAACCATGTAGATAATGTAACGGGGTTAATATGAAGAGCCTTTGCCCTGTAAACATAAACACTGCCATAGTAAATTTAAAGACCAGAAAACTGGGTTTTAATTTCAAACCTTAAAACGGCAGAAGAGTGAGGAAAATGAAATGTCTCTATATACTTTATGCCAATACCACTTGAATGTTCCTGTTGTGAAAGTCCCTCCTCCATCTTGTTTTGTCTCGTCTAAGTACTTATATATACACATATGATATTATCATGAAGAATTACCATAAAAACTGTCAAGTTATCTTGGCTTTTCTTTCCATCCCATCTTGACCCTCTATCTCCATGGTTTGACACTTGAATGTACCTGTTTTGGTACCTTGAGTAAGGGTGAGCGGTTGGATGGTTCGTTAAAGTCACATTAGTTGTAGAGGAATTGAGAGGGAAAGCTTCAAAACGACTCTAGTAGTCAACGTTAATCCACACCACTTCAGGATAAATCTTATTGGAGGACGAGCTACTGTTAACCAGGGGTTGGAACCAACCAAAATTACTTTCCAATCGTTTTGTTCTGAACAGAACCACTCTTTATTTTATTCCGTTCCACTGTTCCGACCACCAAAATAAAGTACGGTACTGAACCAGTTAGAATCCACAAAAAGTACTGTTTTCTATCATTCCTTTTTGGCCTGTGTAATGAACAGTTTTTTAAAACATTTAGTTCATTAAATTACTTCACCAATCAGTGCAGATAATGCAGCTTGCTATGGAGCGGGCAAACTAGTTGTTTACATGCGTGATGAACAGACAAGTGTAGGGGGCGAGATGCGATTCCCCCGGGTGGGGAGAGCGAGAGGGTGGAGGAGGAGGCGTGGCTTGTTATGACATGCATTCTCCGAATTCAACCCACCGAATTATACCCTACCTACAGAGGAGCGGTTTCTATGCAAGCGCTGGGCCTTGGTGGTCGGTGAGTCCGGTCCACTCTGAGAGTTCCGAGGTGACTTAATGCTGGACCAGAGCTAGTTAACAAGCTTGTTTGTGCAGAGCGGCACCAGAATTAAAAACACGTCTTCCTTTTCGTAGTTAATAAATCCAATGTGAAACGTGATAACTATAGTATCCTTAACTAGCATTGAAAAAAAGTGAATCCATTCTTCTCTAGCCAATAAAAAATCTCTCCCCATCTTCTGAATCACACTTGTAATGTCAGTACAGTAGTCTATGCTTCGGGGAGGGGGGTAGGTAGCCTAAACACGTACAGGCAAAGATTTCCAGCTTGCAGGCTGCAGGAATACGTTTCTGAGTGACAGAGTGAGGGCTTTGCATAGGCTCTTGGTTGCGTAAACGTTATTAACCGGTTCCCATGCTTTTAAAATAACAGGTCTGTTCTGGAACAGTATAGATAATTTCCTCACTGCTGTTTCACAAAAATGTTATTTTCCTGTTTTCGGTTCCAACCCCTGCTTGTTACAGTGGTCTGTACTTGAAAACACCTTTTTTGCTCCAAAACCCTTTTAGTCAAACAACTATAAATGCTAGCCTTTTCTCCCAATGGTGTCCTACACAGTCACTTCCTCACTCTCTTTCACTCAAACAGAAGCACACACGCACACACCCACACGCGCATCACATAGTTGTTCACAGCAACAAAAGACATATAATTATGAGTACCAATATACAGGGCCTTCGGCTACAAGAGGCGAACAGACATTCCATTATGCCTGCAGGGGCCAGGTTATGTGATCTGTGTCAAATAGTTATCAACACTCTTCAAATCCATCCAAAAATTACTCCAACAAAGATCTCTTAATGACACAATTTCCTTCCTTCAATCATTCCTCTGAATGATTTCTGATTGAAGAGGCATTTTTTAATATATTTTTTTACAAAAACCAATCGACACGATGCTCATAAAACAGACCCTCAATTTCCTTATAATCATGGATGATTTGCAAGCGGGACATGATCAGGGTGGAAGAACAAATGACTCACTTAACTATCTCCCAAAATTCTCCCATTGTGCAATCATCTCTGAAATGTCAAATTATGATTGAAACCTTTAGCCTGTAAGTAAAGTATTTCAATCATTTTTGACCTTCCACCTACCTAGACATGCGTTGCTTTTTAAATTAATTTTATTTTTTACATGAATGGCATGTCAAGAGTTTGATGGCTTCATAGTACCAATACTAACTGGTTCATTTCTAACCTTTTGAATTTTGAAATTGGTGGGCTATGCAGGGCTTGTAGTAAACCCTATTACAACATCTATAGGAATAGTTTCTCTCCTGCATGAACTATGGATGATACCACTCAGCAAAAGCTGTGCGTCCAACATGGAAGTTCCTTTGGAGTATCTAAAAGCAAAATGTTACCACAGCGTTTATCTTTCTCTATATAGGCATGGAAGCATTATCGGAGGGAATTTGTCATTTCATCAAACAGCACAATATGAACACAGTTTGGCTCCAACAGAGGACGACACGAAAGGAAATGTTCAAGCATAGGAATGAACTGTTTTAGTAGAGAGGGGAGGGGTGAGCCATTCATTTGGTTGATGCTTAATAACAATAAAAACGTTTTAAACTGATCATGATCGTTACTGACAGACAGTACCGCTGTGCCAATGATATGAGGAAAACAACAACCAAACAAATACAATATACAATGTCCACCAGGTAAAGCCTGCCTCTCTCGGCATCTTGGAATATCTCTATCCTCTCCGTTGCGGCCCAAAAAAGCCTCCACTGCCAGTCGCTCAGTTTAGGTTACACAGTATGAAGCGGAATAGGAGGAGAATGGGGACCGGGAGAGTAGTATGGTTACTGGGTCGTCTATGGGGACACAGTGTGTTTATGTTCATGAGCCTTGGTGATCGGTGAGTCAAGTCTACTCCAGTCTGGTCTGGGATGATCCACTCCTGGTCCTACATTATACTGACACTGCGGTTGAGCTCACTGAGGGCATTGTTGTTGTTGACGTTAGGGTTGGGGTTAACATTGGGGTTTCTGCGGCTCATGTTGGGGGTGGTGAGGCTGCTGCTGCTGACCGGATCATTGGGGCAGCCGTGCTGGAGCAGGATGTCAGAACACTCCTGGCTTCCTGCCCGCCGGGCGCAGGACAGCGGCGTCTGGCCGCGCGCGTCCCGACTTTTCACGTCCACACCGTACTGAGGGAACAGATGAGAGGTGTGAGGAGGAGAAGAAGTGGACTGGACAGAGAGAGGTGACATCGTGGTCTAGCTAGTTGAGCAGATTCACTCAAAAAACTCAATTTTCCTCCACAGCCAGGAGTTTTTCCTGGTCGTGTCAACATGCTTAGGAAACACTCCTGACCCTGACCATAACATTTTCCCTATTTATCTAACTCGTTAACCATATTATCTTATTCATTATCATTCAATCTATATTCAACCAGGAAGATGATCAACCTTTAATCAAGGTTGAAAACCATCCCCTCTCAAACCCCAACGTACTCACCCAGATGAGAAGCTGGGTGATGACCACGTTGGCCATGGCACAGGACAGATGCAGGGCGGTGCGTCCGTCCCCGTCTCCGTACGTCTCGTTGACCTCCTCCTTGGTGCCGTGGGCCAGCAGCAGCACCACCAGCCTCAGGTCGTCCTCCACCACGGCCCGGAGCAGCTGCTGCCCCAGGGGCACATCCGACTGGGGGAGACCCACCAGGAACAGCTTCTGCTCATACTTAGCCCGGATCCACCGCTCCCTCTCCTCCCTGGTGGTGAGGAAAGAGAGAAGATATATGACATAGAGGGTTAAAAGAGGGTCAGTGAGGTTACAGAGGACCGAAAAACAAGAAACAATGATACAATTGTGAAATGGGATTTTCTATTAAATATTTGATCGGCGGGAGGGTAGGGATCCAAGGAAATTCTGTCAGGTTTTGGAGTAACTGTATTCCACAGTACTCATAGGGCCTAGACCACATGCGGCCACTTAAGATCGATCCTTAAGAACAATCCTAACAGTCACGCCATTGTCTCAATCATGTATTTTCTCTAATAGGGAGCCTAGTGTAGCTTCTTGAGTGTCAGGACACTGACGATGAAAGAGCTCAGTGGAGGGGCCAGATGCTGAAACTGTATCCCACCTCCACTGATAATCGTCTGCAGCAGGAGAGTTACAGTCTAGCCAGCTATCTAAAGGTTACACATTGTGAACAGCATGTCTGCTGTGGACAATACAGGACAGGAGGAAAGGGGGACATGTTTTTATCAGTGCTGTCAGCCATCAGTCGGAAAGGGATAACTGGAGGATCCCCCACAAAGGAGACTTCCTGCGCTTGGGCCCCGGCCTCCCCTGGGGTGCCCGGGATAGGAAGCCGATCGATGGGCCTGAATGGCAGACAGAGGGGCGGACCGGAGCTGGGGCTGGGTCTCCTTCAGTTATAGAGCCAGAGAATGGAGAGGAGCAGAGGAGGAGGGATCCATCTCCCTCCACTCTCTGCTAGTCAGACTTCTATCTCTACATCGCTCTACATCTTGAATCTCGACTCCCCAGTTCTCTTTTCTCCCACCCACACACAAACTGCAATACCATCCAAATAGCATTGGATTTAAAAAAAGAAAATCAATACAGTGAATGGCTGGGCATGCTCAGTGTGGCTCTGACCCTGCGACCCCGTCAAGCGGAGTGATAAGGGAAGTAGAAAGGGGCTGTTGTTTGGGCATCTGGGTGAGTGACAGAGAAAAGGGGCTCACACTGATATGGTAAAACGACTCTGTCGCTGGTTGGAGTGACAAGGATCCCCCAGGACACTGACTGCCAACGGGTCTGTATGGACACTAATGTCACTTTACACTTCAAACTATCAGTAAGTAAGCCTAGAAAGCAGACAAAATTACAAATAATTACAAATAGCTCATGGCAATGTGTCATGTTAGAATGATGCCATCGGTCTGAAGACAATGCTCAGACTGACTCGTGGCTATGTCCCAATGTCTACACCATCAGAAATCCATGCCCAATATGTTGCTTTATTTTAAGGGGTATGCTAGTATTGGACCAGAGTTTACAGTATACAGTGCATTCGGGCAGTATTCAGACCCCTTGAATTTTTCCACATTTTGTTACGTTACAGCCTTATTCTAAAATGGATTCAATTGTTTTTATTATTATTATTATTATTATTATTATTATCAATCAACACACAATAACCCATAATGAAAAAGCAAAAACAGTTTTGTTTATTTTTTTTTTCAAATTTAAAATAAATGTACAACTTAAATATCACATTTACAAAAGTATTGAGACCCTTTACTCAGTACTTTGGTGAAGCACCTTTGGCAGCGATTACAGCCTCAAGTGTTCTTGGGTATGAAGCTACATGCTTGGCACACCTGTATTTGGGGAGTTTCTCCCATTCTTCTCTGCAGATCCTCTCAAGTTCTATCAGGTTGGATAGGAAGCATCCCTGCACAATTGTTTTCAGGTCTCTCCAGTTCGATTGGGTTCAAGTCCGGGCTCTGGCTGGGCCACTCAAGGACATTCAGAGACTTGTCCACTCCTGGAGCCGGTTTTCATCAAGGATCTCTCTTTACTTTGAGCCGTTCATCTTTCCCTCGATCCTGACTAGTCTCCCAGTCCCTGCCGCTGAAAAACATCCCCACAGCATGATGCTGCCACCACCATGCTTCACCATCTGGATGGTGCCAGGTTTCCTCCGGACGTGACGCTTGGCATTCAGGCCAAAGAGTTCAATATTGGTTTCATCAGACCAGAGGATCTGGTTTCTCATGGTCTGAGAGTCCTTTAGGTGCCTTTTGGCAACTCCAAGCGGGCTGTCATGTGCCTTTTACTGAGGAGTGGCTTCCGTCTGGCCACTCTACCATAAAGGCCTGATTGGTGGAGTGCTGCAGAGATGGTTGTCCTTCTGGAATGTTCTTCCATCTCCATAGAGGAGCTCTGGAGTTCTGTCAGTGACCAACGTGTTCTTGGTCACCTCCCTGACCAAGGCCCTTCTCTCTTGATTGCTCAGTTTGGCCAGACGGCCAGCTCTAGGAAGAGTCTTGGTGGTTACAAACTTCTTCCATTTAAGAATGATGGAGGCCACTGTGTTCTTGGGGACCTTAGGTTTTTGCTCTGACATGCTCTGTCAACTGTGGGACCTTACATAGACAGGTATGTGCTTTTCCAAATCATGTCCAACCAATAGAATATTCCACAGGTTGACAAACATTTTTATATATATTTTTGTTGTTGTATTTTCTTAAAACTGCATTGTTGGTTAAGGGCTTGTAAGTAAGCATTTCACTGGTCGACACCTGTTGTATTTGGCGCATGTGACAAATCAAATGTTATTTTATTTTAATCAAGTTGTTGAAACACCTCAAGGATGATCAATGGAAACAGGATGCACCTGAGCTCAATTTCAAGTCACATAGCAAAGCGGTCTGAAAGCTTATGTAAATAAGGTATTTCTCTTTATTTTTCATACATTTGCAACATTTTCTAAAAATATGTTTTTGCTTTGTCATCATGGGGTATTGTGTGTAGATTGGTGAGGAGTTTTTTAATTTGTTTAATCCATTTGAGAATAAGGCTGTAACGTAACAAAATGTGGGAAAAGTCAAGGGGTCTGAATACTTTCCGAATGCAATGTATAGTACAGTATGTCACCTGCCAGGCCCACTAGCATTCAGCAGCACCAGCCTTAACAAAAGGGGTTAATTAGCCTACCTCTCCTCTCCACTGACAGACCTGGCCCACATCACAGCTGCCTTTGTCAGTGCCCGCACGGAATTTGATTAACTGCTAACCACCATTAATAGTTCATAAAGCTCAGCCTGGCAGATAAAGCAGTCACCCTGAACTCTTGCATTGTCCTTTACACATTAAAGGATGTCCAATTACACTGGGAGAAGGGAAATTGTTTTAATGTTTATTTGGAGTTCAGTAATACCACAAAGCCTGCATACATGCTTATAACCCGTTATAAAGCATTATACCTCAAGGTTAAGTTAAGTGTTACTTATGCGATTCTTCAAATTAGCTCAATGGTACAGGCATACCTCTAAACTCTCCTTACGACTTCCTGAAAAGCATTAAAACAGTGGGGAAAAGGGATCTCTCTCGTGGGTGAATAACTATTTTCTTAAGGATGGCGATTGGAGCAGCGATTGGAGCAGCCAGCAGTTTTATGGTGTAAGCCCTCCATCAAACTCCAGTCTGTCGTTATGTGAGAACAAGGCCGGTAGCGGATCAATGGCAGACCAGAACCAGCGGATTGCTCTGGTTAGGAGGCTGACAGCCCCACCCCCCCTGGTTTTCACTTTCAAACACAGGAACCAAGTCCTTTTAAAAACATTCCCCAGCCCTTCTCTGAAACCCGAGAATCAAGTACGTGTCGAATGTTAAACTATATGTGATAGATTTGGTAATAGTCAGATGTACTGCCTAATATTTTGTTTTGGTAGAATCTGGAATATGTGATGAAGTCAAATCGGGCAGTTAGCCAAGGTTTGCCTCCGAGAGCTAACCCACTGAATGAATGGGATCCCAGATCTCGGGAGGAGAGCCCAGTGAATTGACATGAGCTAAATGAGGCAGAAAGTTAGCGCCGGGATGTGAAACAAAAAGGCTTAGAACCATTAAGAAGATGTCAAGGTCCAAGAAAGGAGCCCAAGGCCCATACTCACAAAGCAGTCTCAAAGTAGGAGGGCTGATCTGGGATCAGGTCCTCCCTGTTAAATCTTATTCAAAACGATCTAAAAGGCAAACTGATTATATATCCTATTTGTGAATACAGGCCTCGAAGCCACAAAAAGACCTCAATCCCAGTAGTAGGGGTCCAAATGTAACCACGCTGGTAATATAGAGTTCAGTTTAAAAAACTTTAAAAAAGGGAAGCGGCCAGCGGTGGTGACCCAGATTCCTCAGCTGCTACACCACTTGAAAGGTAGTCTGTGAGAGGAAGTGAAATGGTAATCCCGCCTCTGTCTTTTGTTTGAAATAGAACAACAATCCAAACATAGGCAGAGTTTAGGCAGTCAGGGGGAAAGCCGAGATCCTTGAAAAGGACACTTCCTCTCCGCAGGAGGAAGAAAAATAGAAATCGGCAAGATTTAGCATGTCAAAGCGGGAGGGGGAAAGAGGGGGAGAAGGAGAGGAGATAGAGAGTAAACTTCGTAAGCAGGGGATGATGTTCAGGAAACCAAGCCGATGGTTACCCTCGACACACGCGCACACCGTGAAACACATGCACTCACGCATGCACACACACACTGCTTTCGCCACCCTTGCACACATACTTGCTAAAAAAATCCTCTGTTGCTTAGGGGACAGAGGGGACTTGCAGAAGAGAGACTGAGAGCAAAGATCTGAATAATGTCTCTTTAAACGATAAAGCATTACTGCTTGGAGCAGCATGAACTTCCTCAGTAATTCAGTGTTATGTCTGTGCGCAATGACTATATTTTCTTTACCACCTTGGAGCTGACATTTGTTCCAAAAGTTTGCTAAAAAACAAAGCAGAGATTACAGTATCAGGACTAAAGTCGAAAGGCACAGAGGACACAAAACGATCAAATAGGCTGTTAGATTCTCTACTTTTCAATCCTAATTCCAAATTTATATAAGAGCGGATCAGTTGCAGAATAACTTGTGTGAAAATAAGTGCTGAAGCCCTTTTATAATTCTATACGAGTTCTGCACGTTTAGTTCCTGAGCTGAGCACAGGATTCTGACCTCCGCTTAATTAAGTGGCAAATGGCGGAATGATTCTCCTCAACCCAGTCCACGAAGTCAACAACACATGACTGCATCCACATAAAGAGGAACAAACAAGGATAATTAGTCAAGCTCCAAAGACAAAGACAAATAGGGATTTATTGAGGGAAAGAGAGGCTGAGACAGAGGGGGCGGGACCATGGTAGCATTGAGTAAAATAGTAGTGAATAGACAAAGACCAGAGAATGACCACTCCAGGCCTCCTTTAATAAAGGTGCCATTGATTGGTCCACACATTAAGGGAGGAATCAGGATGTCCATCCCACCATTACCACCACCAAACGCACACACATGCACACACACCCACCACCCCATCCTTCAAACACAGTCTGTTCCTCCTAAACAATCAGAGTAAGCCCCAGCCCCCTACCTCCCTGCCTCTCAACATTCACTGCGGACACATCAAATAGATTCACTGAGAGTGAAGGAGTGGAGGAGGGGGGGACTAGGCAATCTAAACACCCCTCGCAGTGGGAGGGGGGCGGTTGTATAGGACAGATTCCCATGCAACAGCCGGCCATTTCACTTTCACATATTGAGAGAGAGAGAGGGAGAGAGAGAGAGAGATGGGAGAAGGGGACAGAAAGAGAGAGAAACAAAAGGGAGAGAAAAAACACACAACAGAGCGAGAAAGCAGGGCCCCAGAGCTTCAAAGGTTGCTAGGGGCGAAAAATGAGAGAGCAACCCAGTAAATGAGACTCACTACAGTCAACAACAGGGGTACAGTTTAGACGTTATCCTTAACCAAGAATAACAACTACATAACACACATGATCTAGAATATAGCTTTCTAGGATAAACCCTCCTTTACTCATGTACATACTGTAGAATGTTGGGCCAGAGATAGTGGTTCTATAGTATGGCTCTAGAATGAGACTGTTGTTTTGTTTGGTTGAGCAGTCTGGTTGAACGGTCTGGCCAGTTGTTCTATTGAGAGGCCAGTAGAGGAGCATCTGTGAGCCTTGGGCTAGCAGCAGACAAGGCAGGACGAGTTGAATATATTGTGACATTAATGAGGTTGTCACTGTCCCCATGATGGAGTGGCTGTGTTTTTGTGCCAGAGAAGACTAACACCCTTAAATGCTCTCGCTGTTAACCCCCTACTGCCCCTGTCCTCTCCAACACACCGCTGGGACAATGACATGTACACCACACATGCACCCAGTCACTTACGACAAACACCACTTGCAGAATTAATTCATTTCACCCAGCTTGACACAAATGAGCCTTCCTTTAATCAGATGGATTTGAAATGAAATGAGTCATTGCACTACATGACCAAACGTACAGTTGAAGTCAGAGGTTTACATACACCTTAGCCAAATACATTTATACCCAATGTTTCCTGACATTTAATCCAAGTAACAATTACCTGTCTTAGGTCAGTTAGGATCACCACTTTATTTAAAAAATGTGACATGTCAGAATAATAGTAGAGAGAATTATTTATTTCAGCTTTTATTTCTTTCATCACATTCCCAGTGGGTCAGAAATTTACTTACACTCAATTAGTATTTGGTAGCATTGCCTTTAAACTGTTTAACTTGGCTCAAACGTTTCGGGTAGCCTTCCACAAGCTTCCCACAATAAGTTGGGTGAATTTTGGCCCATTCCTCCTGACAGAGCTGGTATAACTAAGTCAGGTGTGTAGGCCTCCTTGTCCGCACACGCCTTTTCAGTTCTGCCCACAAACATTCTATGGGATTGAGGTCAGAGCTTTGTGATGGCCACTCTAATACCCTGACTTAAGCCATTTTGCCACAACTTTGGAAATATGCTTGGGGTCATTGTCCATTTGGAAGACCCATTTGCGACCAAGCTTTAACTTTCTGAATGATGTCTTGAGATGTTGCTTCAATATATCCACGTAATTTTCCTTTCTCATGATGCCATCTATTTTGTGAAGTGCACCAGTCCCTCCCGCAGCAAAGCACCACCACAACATGATGCTGCCACCCCTGTGCTTCACGGTTGGGATGGTGTTCTTCGGCTTGCAAGCCTCCCCCTTTTTCCTGCAACATAACGATGGTCACTATTGCCAAACAGTTCTACTTTTGTTTCATCAGACCAGAGGACATTTCTCCAAAAAGTGTGATCTTTGTCCCCATGTGCAGTTGCAAACCATAGTCTGGCTTTTTTATGGCAGTTTTGGAGCAGTTGCTTCTTCCTTGCTGAGCGGCCTTTCAGGTTATGTCGATATAGGACTCGTTGTACTGTGGATATACAGTGCCTTGAGAAAGTATTCGGCCCCCTTGAACTTTGCGACCTTTTGCCACATTTCAGGCTTCAAACATAAAGATATAAAACTGTATTTTTTTGTGAAGAATCAACAAGTGGGACACAATCATGAAGTGGAACGACATTTATTGGATATTTAAAACTTTTTTAACAAATCAAAAACTGAAAAATTGGGCGTGCAAAATTATTCATCCCCCTTAAGTTAATACTTTGTAGCGCCACCGTTTGTTGTGATTACAGCTGTAAGTCGCTTGGGGTATGTCTCTATCAGTTTTGCACATCGAGAGACTGAAGTTTTTTCCCATTCCTCCTTGCAAAACAGCTCGAGCTCAGTGAGGTTGGATGGAGAGCATTTGTGAACAGCAGTTTTCAGTTCTTTCCAAAGATTCTTGATTGGATTCAGGTCTGGACTTTGACTTGGCCATTCTAACAACTGGATATGTTTATTTTTGAACAATTCAATTGTAGATTTTGCTTTATGTTTTGGATCATTGTCTTGTTGGAAGACAAATCTCCGTCCCAGTCTCAGGTCTTTTCCAGACTCCATCAGGTTTTCTTCCAGAATGGTCCTGTATTTGGCTTCATCCATCTTCCCATCAATTTTAACCATCTTCCCTGTCCCTGCTGAAGAAAAGCAGGCCCAAACCATGATGCTGCCACCACCATGTTTGACAGTGGGGATGGTGTGTTCAGGGTGATGAGCTGTGTTGCTTTTACGCCAAACATAACGTTTTGCATTGTTGCCAAAAAGTTCCATTTTGGTTTCATCTGACCAGAGCACCTTCTTCCACATGTTTGGTGTGTCTCCCAGGTGGCTTGTGGCAAACTTTAAATTACACTTTTTATGGATATCTTTAAGAAATTGCTTTCTTCTTGCCACTCTTCCATAAAGGCCAGATTTGTGCAATATACGACTGATTGTTGTCCTATGGACAGAGTCTCCCACCTCAGCTGTAGATCTCTGCAGTTCATCCAGAGTGATCATGGGCCTCTTGGCTGCATCTCTGATCAGTCTTCTCCTTGTATGAGCTGAACATTTAGAGGGACGGCCAGGTCTTGGTAGATTTGCAGTGGTCTGATACTCCTTCCATTTCAATATTATCGCTTGCAAAGTGCTCCTTGGGATGTTTAAAGCTTGGGAAATAAGTTTGAAATATCCAATAAATGTCGTTTCATGATTGTGTCCCACTTGTTGTTGATTCTTCACAAAAAAATACAGTTTTATATCTTTATGTTTGAAGCCTGAAATGTGGCAAAAGGTCGCAAAGTTCAAGGGGGCTGAATACTTTCGCAAGGCACTGTAGATACTTTTGTACCTGTTTCCTCCAGTATCTTCACAATATCTTTCGCTGTTGTTCTGGGATTGATTAGCACTTTTCGCACCTAAGTACATTCATCTCTAGGAGACAGAACGCGTCTCCTTCCTGAGCGGTGTGACGGCTCCGTGGTCCCATGGTGTTTATACTTGCGTACTATTGTTTGTACAGATGAATGTCGTACCTTCAGGCATTTGGAAATTGCTCCCAAGGATGAACCAGACTTGTGGAGGTCTACCATGTATTTTCTGATCTTGGCTGATTTCTTTTGATTTTCTCATGATGTCAAGAAAAGAGTTTGATGGTAGGCCTTGAAATCCATCCACAGGTACACCTCCAATTTACTTAAATGAGGTCAAATGAGGTCAATTAGCCTATCAGAAGCTTCTAAAATCATGACATAATTTTCTGGAATTTTCCAAGCTGTTTGAAGGCACAGTCAACTTAGTGTATGTAAACTTCTGACTCACTGGAATTGTGATAAAGTGAATTATAAGTAAAATAATCTGTCTGTAAACAATTCTTGTGTCATGCAGAAAGTAGATGTACTAACCGACTTGCCAAAACTGTAGTTTGTTAACAAGAAAAGTGTGGAGTGGTTGAAAAACGAGTTTTAATGACTCCAACATAAGTGCATGTAAACTTCCGACTTCAACTGTATGTGGACACCTGATCGTCGAACATCTCATTCCAAAATCATAGGCATAAATATGGAGTTGGTCCCCTCTTATGCTGCTAGAACAGCCTCCACTCTTCTGGGAAGGCTTTCCACTAGATGTTGGACTTGCTGACTGCGGGGACTTGCTTCCATTCAGCCACAAGAGCATTAATGAGGTCGGACAATGATGTGTTTGGCAATTAGGCCTGGCTCACTGTCAGCATTCCAATTCATCCCAAAGGTGTTCGATGAGGTTGAGGTCAGGGCTCGGTGCAGGCCAGTCAAGTTCTTCTACACCGTTCTCGACAAATAATTTCTGTATGGACCTCGCTTTGAACACGGGGGCATTGTCATGTTGAAAGAGGAAAAGGGCCTTCACCAAACTGTTGCCACAAAGTTGGAAGCGCATAATCATCTAGAATGTAATTATATGCTGTAGCGTTAACTGGAACTAAGTTCACTGGAACTAAGGAGCCTAACCTGAACCATAAAAAAATATGTTTTATCCACCAAACTTTACAGTTGGTACTATGCATTTGGGCAGGTAGTGTTCTTCTGGCATCTGCCAAACCCAGATTCGTCCGTTGGACTGCCAGATGGTGAAGCATGTTTCATCACTCTAGAGAACACATTTCCACTGCTCCAGATTCCAATGGCATATGGTATATGTTGCTTTAATTATACTCTATAATTTAAAATAGAAAATAAAACACTGACAGTAATTTGCTTCAGTTGGCCTTGCAGTAAACTGTGTACGTAACAAATAAAATTAGATTTGCTTGTTAATTTCCCCTATATACCTGGCTGGTACTGAAACCCGTGGCATATTGGGTAATTAGTGACAAATCATCTCCAGGGCAGGCTGGGCTAATCAGTGACCTGTGGGTTTCATTTGGAGAGACTGCCACGGCACGGTGGTGAACTGGACGGGAGACCCCAGCTCCGCTCATTAATTAGTCTAAATGAATTACCCCACCTCCACCAGGGCTCCTGGCAAGGCCAGCTATTCTAAAGCCTCTTTGGAGAGTTGGATAGTTGCCGGTTGGTGCTCCTCGCACCCCTAACCTGTGAGTATCCGGAAAGGCTCAGCGCTCTTTGGTTTAGGGACTGGGGCTGTTCTACAGGAGAGAGATTATAGCTGGCTCATTATAGTTTTGACCCTTGAACAGGCTAAACTACAGCCCTTTCTGCCATCCACACTGGGTTGGTGATTCTTATAACAGCTGAGAATTAGGGATGAGAATGAGGGAAGAATATGAGGGATGACATTGGAGGGATGCAGTATCAATTCCATTCACCCAGCCGTGTATCCGTCCAGGAAGGACGGAGTTAAAAAAAGAGGGAGCAGGTTGGGAGAGGTTAGTGGTGTGATTCATTTTTATTACCGTGCAGACCCTGCAGGCGGCATGGAGGAGCGGCAAATTATTTCTGAAACAAAGTGGAGGAGGAGGCGGGCTCTTTAACTCGCTCTCTCTCCACTCCTCTGGTCGTCAGAGCAGAGCTATTACCTGGCCGTGGCCGAGGGCGCCGCGCGGCACAACAACCGACAGAGTGGTGACAGTGAGGTGGGCAGCACCGGTGAGGGATAGCCTTCCACATCCGTCTACGCTCCCAGACATCTTCCACCCCCAAATGAGACATGGGGGAGGAAGGAGAGGTTTGTGTGTGTGTGAGGTAGAGCCCCCCCTCTTCCTTCCCCGTCAATATAGTCAGTAGTGTTTTCCCTCACAAGTGTGTGTGTGCTGCTTTCTCTCACGAGCGTGTGTGCTTGTGCACACATCATGTTTTCTCTTAGGAGTGTGAGTGTATAGTGTTTCCTCTCACGTGTGTGTGCCAGACAATTAGAGGTGGCGTGGAAAACACGCCGACTGAAAGACACTAATTAAAGTGTCTTTCCAATATGCTGACTGGAGAAAGATTTCATTTCTCTATGAGATTTATGGCCCAGGAGAAATATATGTCATCATGATCCATTGATGTATACACACGCCTTTTATGGCTCACCAATATCAACATCTTTCTTATTCAGACTTCGTTAAAATGTTTGGTGATACAAGTGAAACTCTCTCTGAAAGCTATTGACGGCACTGGAGAAGTCTGATCAAAAATACAAAATGCATTTTGGTTCTTTAAAGATACAAACCACTACAAAATCCCACCACGACATTAGCCTACACGATGAGTACCGATATCTACATAAATCTGACTACAAAGCAAATTGGTGCAGACCTCTTTCATATAAGAATTCCTAAAAAGCTAAGCTAATCTTGCGGATGAACACCTTTTAAGTTAACATTTCAAAATGCGAGCCGGCAGAACTAGTGTCGCAGGAGACATTCAATCAGATGTGAGGCTCATCTTCAGGTAGTTACTGAGTCGTTTAGATTAGGTGTCACTAATGTTTAGGAGGAGGTGGGGTGGGAAGGCTACACCAGCTGCCTGGGTGCCATCACAAAGCTGCTCCATGTCACCACAGTGACACAATTAACATCAGAACCACTTCGAGCCCAGGGGAGGAGCTAGTGTGGAGACAATAGAGATCTGTATATTTCATCTTAACGTTTCATCTGTATGGATGAGACAACAAAGTAATGGTGGGGATCAGAAGCAAGATAATATATTAATTCCCCTTTTTGTCTCCTAAATGTATACAATAGATGCTTTGAGGTGATATAGAGGCAGGGCCAAGATAATGGTATCTCCTTTCTTCATCAGATTTCAGATTTTTAAAAAATATTCCTCTTTCGTAAAGCAAAATATATATCCTGATTTCAATAATCATCGATTGATGATTACCGATGAGATAATGGCAACGACCTCTTTCCTCTATGATAATACTGGGATTATTATCGTTATTTGTTTGACAGACTAAACAAAGATGCATGTGCTCACACAGAATGAGATGTGATTTTCGTGACAATGAAAAACATTCCTACCCAGGGCGATATAGGAACAGTGACAGAGGTGAGACAGAGGAATCAGTATCAATAATCTTTCATCAAGTCCAGGGTGGCGGACAAACCATTCAATAAGTAATCGTGGGCCATCACTCAACTCAAAGCTGCCCTGAGTTGGGTAGAATGGATCGAAGAGGATACGACATCTTTCTATGGACACAGATAACACACGCACGTGCGCGCACACACACACACACACACGCACACACACACACACACACACACACACACACACACACACACACACACACACACACACACACACACACACACACACACACACACACACACACACACACACACACACACACACACACACACACACACGATGAGTCTATATTACTGCTTGGTATGGCAACAGCACCGCCCTCGGTCGCATGGCACTGCAGAGGGTGGTGCGGATAGCCCAGTACATCTCTTGGGCTGAGCTCCCTGCCATCCAGGAACTCTATATCAGGCGGTGTGAAAGGAAGGCCCGTAAAATAGTTAAAGACTCCAGCCACCCAAGCTATAGACTGTTCTCTGTGCATCTGCACAGAAAGCGGTACTGGTGCATCAAGTCTGACACCAACGGGCTCCTGAATAGCTTCTATCCCCAAACCATAAGACTGTTAAATAGCTAACTAAAGGGTTAATTGGACAATTTGAGTTAACCCTTGTATTTTCTTTTTTTCTTTTGCACTTTCTCTATGCACACTCACTCACAGGACTGTACACTCGCACACTGACACTCTAACACACACACACTCACTTAATTTGCTCTCTCTAAGTCCTAGACCTCAGCTGAATCTGGTAATGAATGTTGTGGCTGTAGAACAAGTTGAGGAGACTAAATTACTTGGCGTTACCTTAGATTGTAAACTGTCATGGTCGAAGTAAAAAGATGCTCTGCTTTTTTGACCCCACACTCCAAAATGCAAGTTCTGCAGGCTCTAGTTTAGTCTAATCTTGAATATTGTCCAGCCTTGTGGTCCAGTGCTGCAAGGAAAGACCTAGTTAAGCTGCAGCTGGCCCAGAAGAGAGCAGCACGTTTTGCTCTTAATTGTAATAAGAGGGCTGATATAAATACTATGCATACCAGTCTCTCTTGGCTAAGACTTGAGGAGAGACTGACTGCATCACTTCGTCTTTTTATAAGAAACAATAATGTGTTGAAAATTCCAAAATGTTTGCATAGTCAACTTACACACAGCTCTGACACACACACACACACACTTATCCCATCAGATATGCCACCAGGGGTCTTTTCATAGTTCCCAAATCCAGAACAAATTCAAGAAAATGTACAGTATTATATAGAGCCCTTATTGCATGGAACTTCCTTCCTTCTCATATTGCTCAAATAAACAGCAGACCTGGTTTAAAAAAAACAGATAAAGCAACACCTCGCGGCACAACGCCTCTCCCCCATTTGACCTAGATAGTTTGTGTATATGCATTGATATGTCGGCTACGTGTGCCTTTTTAACCTCTCTAGGCTAGGGAGCGGTATTTTCACATCCGGATGAAAAGTGTGCCCAAAGTAAACTGCCTGCTACTCAGGCCCAGAAACTACTTTTCTAAAACTGTTTGAATGGTGTCTGTGAGTATAACGGAATGTATTTGGCAGGCAAAACTCAGAGGACAAACCATCCAGGAAATTGTTTTTTTGAGGTCACTCTCTTTTCAATGGGGATCTAGATTTCTAAGGCACTTGCTTGCAGTTCCTATCGCTTCCCCTGGATGTCAACAGTCTTTAGAAATTGGTTGGTGTTTTTCCTTTATGTAATGAAGAAGTAGGGCAGTTCAGAACGAGGGTCGAGTGAAGTGTACTGTTTGTTAGAGGCGCGTGACCTGAAAGCTCGCTCCACTTTGTTTTTATCCGCTATTGAACGCAGTCTTAAATTTGATTGATTATTTACGTTAAAAAATACCTAAAGTTGTCTTAGGAAAGTTGTTTGAAATGTTTGGACAAAGATTACAGGTAACTTATTTGATATTTTGTAGTCATGTTGCGCAAGTTGGAACCAGTGTTTTTCTGGATCAAATGCGTCAAATAAATGGATATATAACGACGTAATTAATAGAACAAAAGCACCATTTGTGATGTTTATGGGACATATTGAAGTGCCAACAGAAGAAGCTCATCAAAGGTAAGGCATTAATTATATCGTTATTTCTGAGTTTCGTGTCGCACCTGGCAGGTTGAATTATGATGGTCTGTGTTTGTTTGATGGGGTGCTGTCCTCAGATAATAGCATGGTTTGCTTTCGCCGTAAAGCCTTTTTTAAATCTGACACATTGGCTGGATTAACAACAAGTGTAGCTTTAATTTGGTGTATTGCATGTGTGATTTCATGAAAGTTTAATATTTATAGTCATTTAATTTGAATTTGGTGCTCTGCCATTTCACCGGATGTTGTCAAATCGATCCCGTTAAACGGGATTTGATCCCTAAGAAGAAAATGTATGTAGTTCTGTCCTTGAGCTGTTCTTGTCTAATGATGTTCTGTATTATGTCATTCTGTATTATGTTTCATGTTTTGTGTGGACCCCAGGAAGAGTAGCTGCTGCTTTTGCAACAGCTAAATGGGGATCCTAATAAAATACAACAACAAAAAATACCTAGTAACCTTACAATATACAATATCTTACAATATACAATATCTACCTATATCACTCCAGTATTCCTGCACATTGTAAATATGTTATTGGAACTGACCCTGTATATAGCTAACTTACTTCTTGTGTTCTTAGTTCTATTTCTCGTGTGTTTCTATTCTACATTATGTTATTTTTAGTACTAAATTAATATTGATTACTACATTTTTGGTTTTAGAGCTCGCAGGAAAGACATTTCACTGTACTTGTGCACGTGACATTAAAACAAAATTGGAACATATGTCCTCTTGATATGCAATTCCAAGCAACAATAGCTGTCATCACCTTTATTACAAGAGAATTTGAAGGTACATTTACAAGTTAGTTTACATTTCTATAAATTCAAGTTTTATTGTCACATGCACAAGTTCAGTAACATAACTTAACTTGCATGCTCTACCCAACAGTGCATTAATTAATATTAACATAGTATAACTAATAAAAACATTTATTTCATTATATATATATTGTGTATACTGTGTGTGTGTGTGTGTGTGTGTGTGTGTATGTATGTGTGTATGTATGTATGTATGTATGTATGTATGTATGTATGTATGTATGTATGTATGTATGTATGTATGTATGTATGTATGTATGTATGTATGTATGTATGTATGTATGTATGTGTATATAAGAAAGATTTTGTCTTACTGACAAATGTTAATTTCAAATGACTATACCATTTTAGTAACTGCAGTACAAACATTTTTAACAATGAGACCAGCAAATCAAAAACCAAGCCGTTGATCACTTAAGTAGTATATCTTTACATATTCTCTTAATTTAGGTCACCAACAGTACAGGCAGTACAGACCTGTCTTCTACAGTGGGACAGAGAGTGTGATGGGGGGGCCTCTGTGTGATAGATATGTGACAGGGCCCTTCTGGGGCCAGGGGCCTGGCCCCTGGGGCGGGCTTAAACACCATAATGGGCTCCTTAATTACCTGCTCATCCACACACAGGGTCATTAGTCAGAGAGACGCGCTGGGCCTTAACTGTCACCCAGAGACAAACAACCCTCACTGGGGAGCGGGAAGAGGAGACCAGACCTGGGTGCACCAGCAGAGAGGAGAAGGAGGGGTGGGAACCAGGGTCTGCTCTAGGGGAAACCAGCTCAATATGTGGGGATTTCCAAACAGTTTGTTTCAAAATCCCTCCAACAAAGCTGGCAAACGGCAGATGGCAAACAAACACACACTAACAGAGAGATGTGGGTTACTGACCTGGTGCTGTCAGCGCCCACCTTGGTGTACCCCTCCAGGGCCCCCTCCCAGACACTGTTGGCCATAGCGTTGCCTATAGCCATCATCACCATGCTGAGCCCCACGGGCCAGTCATCCAGGTCCAGGGAGCGGACCCTTGACAGGTGGGTCCCCAGGTTCCTGTGGATCCCTGAACACTCGATACAGATCAGAGCCCCCAGGTTAAGACTGGCCCAGTCCGGGTCTGGGAGAGGAGGAGGAGAGGAACAAAATTAGCCCTATGTTAGTTACTAATAAGCAAGGGTGATATCTGGCCCATAGCAATCTGGAGACTTCATGTTATATACAATACCTGGCACGTAAAGTATTAAGAATCATTGACATATAACTTGAATGTTGAGAAAGTACTGTACTCACTGGCTGCATCACAGTCCACACAGATGCTGTTCCCTCTCACGTTCCTTATGGACTGAATAGACGCTGCATCACTTTGGCTGCCTAACCGGGACTTTGGGGGAGCAGAGAGAAGTTACAAACAGGTAAGCAAGAGGGACTCCGTGTGTGAGGCATCATTGCTTTGCAGTGAGAGAATGGAGGAGACAGGATTTCAGCTGGCTACACAGCACAAAACAGAAGAGGAGAGGGGAGAGAGGACTAGAGGCTTTGAAGGCCGAGTGATCATTGAGAGAGAACAAGGGTAAAGAGAGGGGAAGAGAAGAAAGAGAGGAGGAGGAGAGAGAGCGAGAGAAAAAGAGAAGAGAGAGTGGGCATTATATGAAATTGAGTCGGTGTTGCGTTGCGTCTCCTCCCCTGTGTTCTGACACAGGCCGTGTTCCCATCTCTGATGTCTGTCAGCTCTAATAAGAGCTCCCCCACGCTGCACTGCACCTGTCTGACACACAGCCCAACACATGGCAGCTCAGAGAAAGGAAGATTGGGGAGGGGGAGAGAGAGAGGGGAGGGGATAGAGAGAAGGGCAAGAGAGAAGGGTGTGGGGAGAGAGAGAATTTTGCATTCACACATCCTTTTGTGGGTGTGGGTGTACTATTTTTAGATTTAGTGGATCATGAAATAATTTTGATAAAATTAATGCATTATGGTTTTAAGGAGGTAGCATTGAATTGGGTACAGTCATATCTAACTGACAGGAAACAGTCCACCTATATCAATGGTTCATTTTCTTCCCCTCATGTGTTAAACTGTGGAATACCGCAGGGCAGCTGCCTTGGGCCATTTCTTTATTTAATATATACCAACGATAGGGGCGGCATGGTAGCCTAGTGGTTAGAGTGTTGGATTAGTAACCGGAAGGTTGCAAGATCAAACCCCTGAGCTGACAAGGTACAAATCTGTCGTTCTGCCCCTGAACAGGCAGTTAACCCACTGTTCCTAGGCCGCCATTGAAAATAAGAATTTGTTCTTATTTTGTTCTTAACTGACTTGCCTACATAATTTAAAACGGCCAAGTTCTATTCACAATGGTATTCAGTTGGTAAGAGACAGACAATCCGTAAATACTAGGAATAGATTGTCCAACATCTATGCGTTGTCCAGACAGAAAAGATAAATAGGGAAAAGAACATTTAGATTTAGAGCAATAAAGAAATTGAATAAATTAACTGAGCAAACTAGAAACCTTTCAATATATAAATTGAAACATGATTTTAAAACAATTTAAATATAATACATAGAAATGTTGTGGGACTATAGTAGATGAAGAATCAATATTTTTTAGATTAAGTATTTATTGGGTGATTGTGTTAGTATATTATGTATGTTTGTAATAGTGTGTTATATGTGAAAATGTGTTCGTATTATAAATTGTATTTTAATGTTTAAGGACTGTTGGAAGATTAGTCCAAATGGGGACTAAAATAGATCAAAATCAAATCAAATCAAATCCTGATTAGCAACCAGAGATTTTCATAGCCAAGCCCTTAACTAATCATGACTCGACAGACCCACAGTTTCCTCACTGTCTCTCATGCCCACCTTATTCTTCATGCTCTCGCAAGACTGCAGGCTGGCAAAGATCTGGCTCTCGATAGCTGTGACCCACAGCTCCCTCTCCTCAAACGTAGACGCCTCGAAATGCCACATCTGACCCGTCAGAGACACAATAATGAACTCAAAAGACTCCTCCGACTCTGTAAAACATAAACCCACATGTACAGAGCATTAGGAAAGTGTTCAGACCCCTTCACTTTTTCCACATTTTGTTACGTTACAAACTTATTAAAAATGGATTAAATAAAAATGTTACTCATCAATCTACACACAATACTCCAACATTGCTATGAGACTTGAAATTTAGCTTAGGTGCATCCAGTTTCCATTGATCATCCTTGAGATGTTTCTACAACTTGATTGGAGTCCACCTGTGGTAAATTCAATTGATTGGACATGATTTGGAAATGCACACACCTGTCTATATAAGTTCCCACAGTTGACAGCGCATGTCAGAGCAAAAACCAAGGCATGAGGTCGAAGGAATTGTCTGAAGAATATGTTTGGAACTATCAAGACTCTTCCTGACTCAAACTGAGCAATCGAGAGAGAAGGGCCTTGGTCACAGGGAGGTGACCAAAAACCCGATGGTCACTCTGACAGAGCTCCAGAGGCGAAGGCCTCCCAGATTGCAGTTCCTAGGCTTCCACTAGATGCCAACAGTCGTTAGAAAGAGTTACAGGCTGGTTTTTGGAAAAATGAGCCAGAAAATTTAGTTTTTCTAGGTGGCACCCATTTTGGCTGTAGTGTTTCCAAGCGTGTGAATGAGAGCGCGTTCTTTGGTATTTTCCTCCAGTAAAGACAATAACGATTCTCCGTCTTAAATTGTATCGTTTATTTACGTATTAGGGTACCTAAGTTTTGATTATAAACGTTATATGACATGTTTGGAAAGGTTTATTAGTAACGTTTGGGATTCATTTTGCATGCATTTTGATGGAGGGAAACTGGGTGGATTATTGACTGAAGCACGCCAGCAAAACTGAGTTTTTATGGATATAAAGAAGGACATTATCGAACAAAAGGACAATTTCTGATTTAACTGGGACCTTTTTGAGTGCCAACAGAAGAAGATCATCAAAGGTAAGGCATTTATTATATCGCTATTTATGACTTCCGTGTACCACCTGCCTGGTTGAAATATGTTTTTCATGGTTTTGTATGCGGGGCGCTGTCCTCAGATAATTGCGTGGTGTGCTTTCGCCGTAAAGCCTTTTTAAAATCTGACTCAGTGGCTGGATTAACAAGAAGTTAAGCTTTATTCTGATGTATTACACTTGTGATTTTATGAAAGTTAAATATTTATAATTCTGTAGTTTGAATTTCGTGCTCTGCAATTTCACCGGATGTTGGCCAGCCCATAAGAAGTTAAGGACAATTGGGATAAATAAAAATATATACCAGTCTCATTTAAGAATCAAAACATTGACAGCTGTGCCACATAAATTGAAAAATAGTTGGGAAGAGATTTTCAATGTACCGATTCCATGGCACATGGAAAACGACACCGGACTCAAAACGTAGAATATTTCAATTTAAATGGTTATACAAAATCCTTGCAACCAATAGAATGTTATAAATATAAGGGGGATACAACCTTCCCAGCTCTGCAAATTTTGCTGTAGGGAGGCAGAATCATTAGATCATTTATTTTGGTACTGTCCATATGTAGCTTGTTTTTGGTCACAGGTCCAGGAATGGCTGAAGTATTGCAACATGTACCTAGAGCTAACGCTGCAGGTAGCAATACTGGGTGATTTGAAAAGTCAGAGCCGATCAATAATATAATGATTATTTTAGCAAAAATATTTATCTTTAATTTACAATCTCTAGAAACTATGAGAATAGAATGCTCAGAACTTTTGTGAAGCATCACAGCACAGTTGACAAATATATGGTAAGTACAAATTAAGAGATAGAAGGGAGTGGTTGAATGGAGCTGAAGGGTGGGACTAATAACAAAAAGATAACTAATGTAAAACATACGGGGTCTGTAAAATGTATATAGGTTCAGAACTTTTGTGAAATAGCACAGTTACAAATATATGGCAAATAGAAATCTGGATGGACATCAGAAGTAGAGGAAGGCCAGTACAAAAAAAAGGAAAGAAGATAAAAATATATGCCATTTAGCAGACGCTTTTATCCAAAGCGACTTACAGTCATGTGTGCATACATTCTACGTATGGGTGGTCCCAGGGATTGAACCCACTACCCTGGCATTACAAGCGCCATGCTCTACCAACTGAGCTACAGAAAATACACACAGAAAATAACTATTGTAAGATAGAATGTGTCCGTAAAATGTACAGTTGAAGTCGGAAGTTTACATACACTTAGGTTGGAGTCATTAAAACTTGTTTTTCAACCACTCCACACATTTCTTGTTAACAAACTGTAGTTTTGGTAAGTCGGTCAGGTCATCTACTTTCTGCAATGACATAAGTCATTTTTCCAACAATTTCCAACAATTCCAACGACAGATTATTTCACTTATAATTCACTGTATCACAATTCTAGTGGGTCAGAAGTTTACATACACTAAGTTGACTGCGCCTTTAAACAGCTTGGAAAATTCCAGAAAATGATGTCATGGCTCTAGAAGCTTCTGATAGGCTAATTGACATCATTTGAATCAATTGGAGGTGGATGGATTTCAAGGCCTACCTTCGAACTCAGTGCCTCTTTGATTGACATCATGGGAAAATCAAAAGAAATCAGCCAAGACCTCAGAAACAAAATTGTAGACCTCCACAAGTCTGGTCCATCCTTGGGAGCAATTTCCAAACGCCTGAAGGTACCAAGTTCATCTGTACAAACAACAGTACGCAAGTATAAACACCATGGGACCACGCAGCCACCATACCGCTCAGGAAGGAGACGCGTTCTGTACTTTTTGTAGAAATGTCCTCTGGTCTGATGAAACAAAAATAGAACTGTTTGGCTATAATGACCATCATTATGTTTGGAGGAAAAAGGGGGAGGCTTGCAAGTATATGTATATACAATTGAAATTGGATGTTTACTTACACCTTAGCAAAATAAATTCCAACTCTGTTTTTCACAATTCCTGACATTTAATCCTAGTAAAAATTCCCTGTCTTAGGTCCGTTAGGTTCACCACTTAATTTCAAGAAAGTGAAACGTCAGAATAATTGTAGAGAGAATGGTTCATTTCAGCTTTTATTTCTTTCATCACATTCCCAGTGGGTCAGAAGTTTACATACACTCAATTAGTATTTGGTAGCATTGCCTTTAAATAGTTTATCTTGGGTCTGAATTTTTGCCCATTCCTCCTGACAGAGCTGGTGTGACTGAGTCAGGTTTGTAGGCCTCCTTGCTCACACACACTTTTTCAGTTCTGCCCACAAATTGTCTATAGGATTGAGGTCAGGGCTTTGTGATGGCCACTCCAATATCTCCAAGCCATTTTGCCACAACTTTGGAAGTATGCTTGGAGCCATTGTCCATTTGAAAGACCCATTTGCAACCGAGCTTTAACTTCCCGACTGATGTCTTCAATACATCCACATAATTTTCCTTCCTCATGATGGCATTTATTTTGCGAAGCGCACCAGTCCCTCCTGCAGCAAAGCACCCCCACAACATGATGCTGCCACCCCCATGCTTCACGGTTGGTATGGTGTTCTTCGCATTGCAAGCCTCCCCCTTTTTCCTCCAAATACAACGATGGTCATTATGGATAAACAGTTCTATTTTTGTTTCATCTGTCCCCATGTGTAGTCTGGCTTTTTTATGGGGTTTTTGGAACATTGACTTCGTCCTTGCTAGGCAGCCTTTAAGGTGATGTCGGTTTAGGACTATTTTACTGTGGATATACAGTGGAGCAAAAACATATTATTCAGCCACCAATTGTGCAAGTTCTCCCACTTAAAAAGATGAGAGAGGCCTGTAATGTTCATCATAGGTACACTTCAACTATGACAGACAAAATGAGAAAAAAAATCCAGAAAATCACATTGTAGGATTTTTAATGAATTTATTTGCAAATTATGGTGGAAAATAAGTGTTTGGTCAATAACAAAAGTTTATCTCAATACTTTGTTATATACCATTTGTTGGCAATGACAGAGGTCAAACATTCTCTGTAAGTCTTCACAAGGTTTTCACACACTGTTGATGGTATTTTGGCCCATTCCTCCATGCAGATCTCCTCTAGAGCAGTGATGTTTTGGGGCTGTTGCTGAGCAACATGAACTTTCAACTCTCTCCAAAGATTTTCTATGGGTTTGAGATCTGGAGACTGGCTAGGCCACTCCAGGACCTTGAAATGCTTCTTACGAAGCCACTCCTTCGTTGTCCGGGTGGTGTGTTTGGGATCATTGTCATGCTGAAAGATCCAGCCACATTTCATCTTCAATGCCCTTGCTGATGGAAGGAGGTTTTCACTCAAAATCTCTCGATGCATGGCCCCTTTCATTCTTTCCTTTACACGGATCGGTCGTCCTGGTCCCTTTGCAGAAAAACAGCCCAAAAGCATGATGTTTCCACCCCCATGCTTCACAGTAGGTATGGTGTTCTTTGGATGCAACTCAGCATTCTTTGTCCTCCAAACACGACAATTGTTTTTTTCAGATCCTCAGAGAGTTCTTTGCCATGAGGTGCCATGTTGAACTTCCAGGGACCAGTCAGTATGAGGGAGTGTGAGAGCGATGACAACAAATGTAACACACCTGCTCCCCATTCCCACCTGAGACCTTGTAACACTAACAAGTCACATGACACCGGGGAGGGAAAATGGCTAATTGGGCCCAATTTGGACATTTTCACTTAGGGGGTGTACTCACTTATGTTGCCAGCGGTTTAGACATGAATGGCTGTGTTTTGAGTTATTTTGAGGGGACAGCAAATGTACACTGTTAAACAAGCTGTACACTCACTACTTTACATTGTAACAAAGTGTCATTTCTTCAGTGTTGTCACATGAAAAGATATTCTCAAATATTTACAAAAATGTGAGGGGTGTACTCACTTTTGTGATATACTGTATATAAATACATTTGCAAAAATAAAACACAAACCGGTTTTGGGGTATTATCTGTAGATTGATGAGGTGAAAAAACAATGTAATCCATTTGAAAATAAGGCTGTAAAGTAACTAAATGTGGAAAAAGTGAAGGGATCTAAATACTTTCTGAATGCACTGATGAGTAAATACTGTGAAATAAGACCAAATGAAATCAATTAAGAAACAACATTCAAATGAGACAAAAGTATTGGGTTTTATTTACGAAACAGATTGGGTATTTTTGGACAAAGCTAAAATACTGTAGATTACAATTTCTTCTGTAATTGATTGTTTGTCATTGATAATAATAGCCTAGTAATAAATAATGAATATCATGTAGCAAACACTTTTACCCAAAGTGACTTACGGCAAAGATACCCACTGAAACCGGTATCAGGGTACTTTTAGATACTCAACACTGATTGTGTACTCTTGACAATAATGGCAATCACTATAAATTCAAAACAGATTTCAACAGTCTAATCAAAAAAAGCTCTGTGTATTTATTCTAGTGGATAATTCTCATAAGTATATACTGTATCTATACTATATCTTAGTCTATGCCGCTCTGACATTGCTCGTCCATAAATGTATATATTCTTAATTCCATTCCTTTACTTAGATTTGTGTGCCTTAGGTATATGTTGTGAAATTGTTTGATATTACTGCACTGTCGGAGCTAGAAACACAAGCATTTTGATACGCCCGCAATAACATCTGCTAAACACGTGTATGTGACTAATACAATTTGATTTGAATGTGTTGTTCACGATGAAGCAGGCTTTATGAAAATGTCACCTGTCATCTGCCTGGGCAAGGGCTTTGCAACAACATATGCTATAATACATGTCATAATGCCTCCCCCGTTTACAAGTAATTCATTAACACAATGATAATACACTAGAAAATGACTGATGTAAATCGTCTAGTCCTCTGCACATGCTTTATCTCATAGCCAAACGATTTGTAATTACCTAATTATGGCTATGCAAATATAGCGGGCTAATTTGCATAACGCATGTTTCCCTGCCTCCAGCAGGAGACTGGGGAGGAGGGTACAGACAAGGGGGAGATTGGGCTCCTCCAACACATCTCCCATCAGCCCTCTCTTTGCACACCCAGATTGTATGTAATAAACAGAGTTCACAGTCGTATAAAGAGATCAGAATTCCAAGCTCTGGTAAAATCGGTGTGTATGTAAAAAGGGCTCGTGTGTGCTGGAGTTGGGAGGGAGTCAGTACTGAGCTATTATCTGTAGACACAGGACATTTGGAGTTTGGCGACATGGACTCGCTAGTCGATCTTCATACCCATTTCAGACAGAAGATGCGGTATGTTACCCTTTCAAACCGACTCTTATTTACCACTTATTTGCAGGTATACCATTTTATACATATCAGTGGGTAACTGGCAAATTGGCGGGGGTGTTGGGTGTTGTTAAACCATGGGGGCAGTTTGCAGTTCAAATTAGAGAGGTGTTAATGAATTGTGACCCGTTTCAAGAAGCTGGGCATATGTCGCACATCACTACTTCACAGGAGAGGCATTTGAATCTATATTTTTAATCAAAATGCTTTTTTTTTTGTTGCCAGAAATGCCTTCTGGAACATATGAACTTTCATGTGCCTTAATAACAAATGTGCATGCCATCTGTAAATACAAATAAAATTGTTAAATTAGGAGCCTAGTTGGTTTTACCAAAGAAAAAGTGAGGACCCTTCCCACTAGCCATGATTGGCTGAGATATAATGCAGAACTGCAAAAGTGTTGCTATTGCTTTCAACATTGCTGCCCTGAATTTAACAGGTGCTATCGACAAAGATCATTGAGAAGGTGTGATGGACTACATTCTGGAGGACGATCGCGCCATGCTCACTCTCTGAATCTGAAAATGATTCAGACGATGAGGAAATCCCTGATTTAGGTCAAATCATTTTTATTGAACCAGACATTGTAGAGTCTTCTGATGACAGTGATGGGGAAGAAACGTCAATCAACAGTGTTGTTGTCACGGAAGAAGTTGACAGCATTTTGAAATCAGTGGAATGTCCGGTGGAAGAAGAGTATGATTGCATTTATTTGATTCGATTTATTAGGATCCCCACTAGCCGACGCCAATGGCGACAGCTAGTCTTACTGGGATCCGACACATAACAAAAAAGACATTACAGACCAAAGACTTTACAATTGGAATACATTTAAAAACATGAACATGTAGTGTGTGTATGTGTGTGTGCATCTATTAGTTACACATACACACAACAAGTAGACCACATGGGGGAGAGGCGTGGTGCCTTGCGCTATCTATGTAAGATGGAGTTCCATGCACTCATGGCTCTGGATAATACTCTACTTCTCCTTGAATTTGTTCTGGAGATTGTGAAAAGACGCCTGGTGGCATGCCTGGTTGGGTAAGTGTGTGTGTCAGTGTTGTGTGTAAGTTGACTACGCAAACAATTTCCAGTCAGTCTTTCCTCAACTCTTAGCCAAGAGGGGCCTCCCTAGTTGCGCAGCGGTCTAATGCACTGCAATGCATTAGACCGCTGCTAGCAGTGCTAGCTGCGTTACTACAGATCCTGGTTCGATACCGGGCTGTGTCACTGCCGGCCGGGAGACTCATGAGGCGACGCACAATTGTCCCATCGTTGCTCGGGTTAGGGGATGGTTTGGATGGCCAGGTCGTCCTTGTCCCATTGCACTCCAGCGACTCCTGTGGCGTGCCGGTTGCATGCACGCCGACACGGCCCCAGATGTACGGTGTTTCCTCCGACACATTGGTGAGGCTGGCTTCTGGGTTAAGCGCACATTGTGTCGAGATGCAGTGCGGCTTGGCGGGGTTGTGTTTTGGAGGACGCATGGCTCTCGACCGTCACCTCTCCCGAGTCCATATGGGAGTTGCAGCGATGGGACAAGACAGTAACTACCAACTTTTACTAGGATGTATATGGCTAAAGGCGTATGTAAACTTCCGACTTACTGTATGTAATGATTTGTACCAAATACAATGCTCTTAGTTTTAGAGATGTTCAGGACCATTTAATTATTGTTCACCCATCCCAAAAGAGACTGCAACTCTTTGTTAAGGGTTTCAGCGAATTAATTAGCTGTGGCTGCTGATGTTGATGCGTACATGGACACTCATGCTTTGTTTAATGCCAGTGGCAGGTCATTGGTAAAATTAGAAAAGAGTAGAGGGCCTAGAGAGCTGCCCTCCGGTACACCACACTTTACATGTTTGACATTAGAGAATCTTCCATTAAAGAAAACCCTCTGAGTCCTATTAGATAGATAGCTCTGAGGTTGAAAAGACATAACAGATACGTTTTCTCAACTACAGGTTATGGTCAATAATATCAAAGGCTGCCCTGAAATCTAACACTACAGCTCCCACAATCTTCTTCTTATCAATTTATTTAAACCAATCATCAGTCATTTGTGTCAGTGCAGTACATATTACGTGCCCTTATCTATAAGCATGCTGATAGTCTGTTGTTAATTTGTTTAGAGAGAAATAGCATTGTATTTGGGCAAACACCAATTTTTTACAACAGTTTGCTAAGAGCTGGTGGCTAAGAGCTGAGCTGGTCTTCTGATAGAACCAGTAAAGGCTGCTTTACCACTCTTGGGTAGCGGAATGACTTGGGCTTCCCCACAGGTCAGAGGACAAAGATTTTCCTCTAGGCTCAGATTAAAGACATGACATAAAGGACTGGCTATAGAGTCAGCTAACATCCTCAGTAGTTTTCCATCGAAGTTGTCAATGCCAGGTGGTTTGTCATTATTGATCGATAACAAAAACATTTCCACCTCTCCCACACTAACTTTACAAAATTCTAACTTACAATGATTTTCTTTCATTAAGAATAATTGGCAACATCAAATGGTTTTGTGATGAATTAGCCATCTGAGTCTATGAAAGACGGAGTTGAATTTGTCATTTTGCCCATAATTTAATTTAAACGTTTTTTTGATCTTGGCTTCATAATACAGATTCTTCTTCTTTTTGTTGAGTTTAGTCACATTATTTCTCAATGTTCAGTAAGTCAGCCAGTCTGATGTGCAGCCAGACTTATTAGCCATTCCCTTTGCCACATCTCTTTCAATCCTACAGTTGTTTAATTCCTCATCAATTGCTGGAGCCTTAACAGTTCTAACAGTCAGTTTCTTAACAGGTACAGGTTAATCAAGAAATGCATCAAGTGTAGCATCTTGATGATCCTTATTAATCACATCAGACTAACAAATATTTTTTAACAACCACGACTCACAACAAAATATTTAGTTTGATCTTTTACACACTATTTTAGGCCCAGCTTTTGGAACTTTGGCTTTCCTGGATATACAGTGCCTTGCGAAAGTATTCGGCCCCCTAGAACTTTGCGACCTTTTGCCACATTTCAGGCTTCAAACATAAAGATATAAAACTGTATTTTTTTGTGAAGAATCAACAACAAGTGGGACACAATCATGAAGTGGAACGACATTTATTGGATATTTCAAACTTTTTTAACAAATCAAAAACTGAAAAATTGGGCGTGCAAAATTATTCAGCCCCCTTAAGTTAATACTTTGTAGCGCCACCTTTTGCTGCGATTACAGCTGTAAGTCGCTTGGGGTATGTCTCTATCAGTTTTGCACATCGAGATACTGAAATGTTTTCCCATTCCTCCTTGCAAAATAGCTCGAGCTCAGTGAGGTTGGATGGAGAGCATTTGTGAACAGCAGTTTTCAGTTCTTTCCACAGATTCTCGATTGGATTCAGGTCTGGACTTTGACTTGGCCATTTTAACACCTGGATATGTTTATTTTTGAACCATTCCATTGTAGATTTTGCTTTATGTTTTGGATCATTGTCTTGTTGGAAGACAAATCTCCGTCCCAGTCTCAGGTCTTTTGCAGACTCCATCAGGTTTTCTTCCAGAATGGTCCTGTATTTGGCTCCATCCATCTTCCCATCAATTTTAACCATCTTCCCTGTCCCTGCTGAAGAAAAGCAGGCCCAAACCATGATGCTGCCACCACCATGTTTGACAGTGGGGATGGTGTGTTCAGGGTTATGAGCTGTGTTGCTTTTACGCCAAACATAACGTTTTGCATTGTTGCCAAAAAGTTCAATTTTGGTTTCATCTGTCCAGAGCACCTTCTTCCACATGTTTGGTGTGTATCCCAGGTGGCTTGTGGCAAACTTTAAACTACAATTTTTATGGATATCTTTAAGAAATGGCTTTCTTCTTGCCACTCTTCCATAAAGGCCAGATTTGTGCAATATACGACTGATTGTTGTCCTATGGACAGAGTCTCCCACCTCAGCTGTAGATCTCTGCATTTAATCCAGAGTGATCATGGGCCTCTTGGCTGCATCTCTGATAAGTCTTCTCCTTGTATGAGCTGAAAGTTTAGAGGGACGGCCAGGTCTTGGTAGATTTGCAGTGGTCTGATACTCCTTCCATTTCAATATTATCGCTTGCACAGTGCTCCTTGGGATGTTTAAAGCTTGGGAAATCATTTTGTATCCAAATCCGGCTTTAAACTTCTTCACAACAGTATCTCGGACCTGCCTGGTGTGTTCCTTGTTCTTCATGATGCTCTCTGCGCTTTTAACGGACCTCTGAGACTATCACAGTGCAGGTGCATTTATACGGAGACTTGATTACACACAGGTGGATTGTATTTATCATCATTAGTCATTTAGGTCAACATTGGATCATTCAGAGATCCTCACTGAACTTCTGGAGAGAGTTTGCTGCACTGAAAGTAAAGGGGCTGAATAATTTTGCACGCCCAATTTTTCAGTTTTTGATTTGTTAAAAAAGTTTGAAATATCCAATAAATATTGTTCCACTTCATGCTTGTGTCCCACTTGTTGTTGATTCTTCACAAAAAAATACAGTTTTATATCTTTATGTTTGAAGCCTGAAATGTGGCAAAAGGTCGCAAAGTTCAAGGGGGGCGAATACTTTCGCAAGGCACTGTATCCACTATATTGTTATCACTGCATCCAATGGGTACGGATACAGCTTTAGAACAAAGTTCTAGAGTATTAGTAAAAATCTGACAAATACATGTGATTGATCTTGTCCTGTAGTTTTTGTAAACACCCTGGTAGGTTGATTAATAACCTGAACCTGATTACAGGCACTGGTTACAGTAAGAAGCTTCCTCTTGAGCGCACAGCTTGATGAAAACCAGTCAATATTCAGGGCCCCAAGAAAGTAGACCTCTCTGTTTACATCACATACATTTCACACATTTCATACATCAAGCATTTCACACATATTATCTAGATACTGACTGTTATCACTTGGTGGCCTACAGCAACACCCCAAAAGAAAAGGCTTTAGATGTGCCAGGTAAACCTGTAACCACAACACTTCAATAACACTTGACATAAAATCTTCTCTAAACATTACAGGGATATGGCTTGTTTTCCTTTGAACCGACCTAGTCATGATTGCAATAAAGTTTTTAATTGGGCTGTTACCAGAGTGTGTGTGTATATATATATACAGGTATATGGCTCTGGTTGTTACCATCCATCTGGCAGTTCTACATTTTGCTATGCATGTCACTTCACCCATCTCCTTGCATAGTCCACCACATGCACTGTTTTCTTAACCACAAATAATTACTGTGGGAATAAATCACTGAATGACAAAAATATTATAATAAAGCGGGCTAATGCAATTGAAGGCATCAAATTGTTGCTTACTGAAACTCCCAAAGTCATCCAATTGTTCTAATACATTTGAAGCACTAGCCTACCTGCTGTTTCAGCACTGATTTACACTGCTTTGAGACACTGCCAGATTTCCCTTTTTACTGAATAGCCGGTTGAATATTGGTTAGGCTACAATTAGGCTGAATAAATCTAAATTGAGGTTGGTGCTGCTTCTGATCATCTTGTCTAGCTGGCTTATTTATAAGCACTGATTAGAACATTTTGCTACCATGTTATGCAGCGTAACAAGTGGAGTCTTTTGCTCTTTACTCGCAGATGCTTAGTAGCCCAGGCCCATTACTGGCCAAAAGCCTGCGACTTGGTCTTGTGATTTTGTGGTTTTGTTCCACTGAATCGCTGTCCGTATATTTGGTTAATTGGAGGTGGTATAGCTCAACTATTCGTTTGCTCATCTACTACTGATCATAAACATTTAGCATGCAATAATGTAGCCCAAATAAAGTGGAGGCCTATTATTTTGCCCGATTGAGTATAGGCAAGTCCCCGCGGTGAACTATGAACACGAGACTCACATGCTTTTAAAAACAGGATTGCTATTATTTCCTATCAGTATTATGATGAAGATACTCTCAATGTAAGAGCCTACGCCTGCTCCCTAACAAAGCATATTGAGGGTAGGAAAGAGATGAAACGTGGATTATGTTCCAAAATAGCTGTGTGGGTAAAATATGATTTGTATTTTACTCTGTTATTCCACTGTAATCTTAGCCTACAAAAAACATGTATTTGTGTTGACTGTGATGAGGGAAAGTGTGTCTAGTCTTTTTAATGAACAAACTAAAAAAAATATTTCTTGTGCATTGCGCAGCCATGTAGCCGATAGGCTGCACAGACCAGTAACATAATTTAAACTAAAAATACGCTGTTCTATTCTATTGAAAATACATTTTATTAGACGTATAATGTTTCTCAGGACCTGCCTAAACATATTAATAATGCATTTCTTTGTGATGGTGTATATTCAAAGGATTTATTAAAATAGACGTCCACCCACATCGGCCTACGTTTACACCCACTCATAAACTTGCCGGCATGTGCATGGGCGGTATCCCACCCATCATATCTGTCCCCTCTTAAATCGTGACATTGAACGCTTTAGCAGGATTCTTTCTCTTCACAACTGGCTACTTGATTATTGCAGCTCAATGGGTGTAACTTTTGTTGACAATTTCGATACCTTTTGGAAGCAAAACACGTTTTATAAGGAAGATGGGATCCACCCAAATCATTTGCATTCCTGGATCCTTTCACAACATTATAAGGCTGCATTGAGACAATTACTTATCAATGACCCAGGCCCAGCTCAGTTAATACCTACCATTGTGATTAGTTGTCATAGTGCTTCAGCAAATGTACATTATACCAGGGGGGTTGGTAGACGGTCCTTCTGTAGCTCAGTTGGTAGAGCATGGCGCTTGTAACGCCAGGGTAGTGGGTTCGATTCCCGGGACCACCCATACGTAGAATGTATGCACACATGACTGTAAGTCGCTTTGGATAAAAGCGTCTGCTAAATGGCATATATAATTATTATATTATAGACACAATGTAAGTAACCTAATGTATGTCCCTCTAACTGCCCTGAATGCCTCTGCTGATCCTACAGCTAGTGTATGCAGTAATCATGTGTCTATTGAACCTTTATTTAACTAGGCAAGTCAGTTAAGAACACATTCTTATTTACAATGACGGCCTAGGAACAGTGGGTTAACTGCCTTGTTCAAGGGCAGGACAACTTATTTTTACCTTGTCAGCTCGGGGATTTGATCGAGCAATCTTTCGGTTACTGGCCCAACGCTCTAACCACCAGGCTAACTGCCACCCCTATGAACCAGTTATACAGTGGGGCAAAAAAGTATTTAGTCAGCAGCCAATTGTGCAAGTTCTTCCACTTAAAAAGATGAGAGAGGCCTGTAATTTTCATCATAGGTACACTTAAACTATGACAGACAAAATGAGAAAAAAAATCCTGAAAATCACATTGTAGGATTTTTAATTAATTTATTTGCAAATTATGGTGGAAAATAAGTATTTGGTCAATAACAAAAGTTTATCTCATTACTTTGTTATATACCCTTGGTTGGCAATGACAGAGGTCAAACGTTTTCTGTAAGTCTTCACAAGGTTCTCACACACTGTTGCTGGTATTTTGGCCCATTCCTCCATGCAGATCTCCTCTAGAGCAGTGATGTTTTGGGGCTGTTGCTGCGCAACACAGACTTTCAACTCCCTCCAAAGATTTTCTATGGGGTTGAGATCTGGAGACTGGCTAGGCCACTCCAGGTCCTTGAAATGCTTCTTACGAAGCCACTCCTTCGTTGCCCGGGCGGTGTGTTTGGGATCATTGTCATGCTGAAAGACCCAGCCACGTTTCATCTTCAATGCCCTTGCTGAAAAATCTCACGATACATGGCCCCATTCATTCTTTCCTTTACACGGATCAGTCGTCCTGGTCCCTTTGCATAAAAACAGCCCCAAAGCATGATGTTTCCACCCCCATGCTGCACAGTAGCTATGGTGTTCTTTGGATGCAACTCAGCATTCTTTGTCCTCCAAACACAACGAGTTGAGTTTTTACCAAAAAGTTATATTTTGGTTTCATCTGACCATATGACATTCTCCCAATCTTCTTCTGGATCATTAAAATGCTCTCTAGCAAACTTCAGACGGGCCTGGACATGTACTGGCTTAAGCAGGGGGACACGTCTGCCAGTCCCTGGCAGCGTAGTGTGTTACTGATGGTAGGCTTTGTTACTTTTGTCCCAGCTCTCTGCAGGTCATTCACTAGGTCCCCCCAGTGTGGTTCTGGGATTTTTGCTCACCGTTCTTATGATCATTTTGACCCCACGGGGTGAGATCTTGCATGGAGCCCCAGATCGAGGGAGATTATCAGTGGTCTTATATGTCTTCCATTTCTTATTAATTGCTCCCACAGTTGATTTCTTCAAACCAAGCTGATTACCTATTGCAGATTCAGTCTTCCCAGCCTGGTGCAGGTCTGGTGACCAATACTTATTTTCCACCATAATTTGCAAATAAATTCATAAAAAATCCTACAATGTGATTTTCTGTTTTTTTTTCTTTCTAATTCTGTCTGTCATAGTTTGAAGTGTACCTATGATGAAAATTACAGTCCTCTCATCTTTTTAAGTGGGAGAACTTGGAGTGGGAGTGGGAGAAGCAATGAAAACAAGTAAGCATCCCAGAAAAGTGCTCAAAATAGCCCACGTTAACATACAGTACCAGTCAAAAGTTTGGACACACCTACTCATTCAAGGGTTTTTCTTTATTTTCACTATTTTCTACATTGTAGAATAATAGTGAACAGATCAAAACGATGAAATAACACATGGAATCATGTAGTAACTATATTAAAAAAATAAACAAATCAAAATATATTTTAGATTTTTCGAAGTAGCCACCCTTTGCCTTGATGACAGCTTTGCACACTCTTGGCAGTCTCTCAACCAGCTTCACCTGGAATGCCCACATATGCTGAGCACTTAATATATAATAATATAATAATAATAAATATATGCCATTTAGCAGACGCTTTTATCCAAAGCGACTTACAGTCATGTGTGCATACATTCTACGTATGGGTGGTCCCGGGGATCGAACCCACTACCCTGGCGTTACAAGCGCCATGCTCTACCAACTGCTTTTCCTTCACTCTGTGGTCCAACTCATCCCAAACCATCTAAATTTGGTTGAGGTCGGGTGATTGTGGAGGCAGGTCATCTGATGTAGTAGTCCATCACTCTCTTTCTTGGTCAAATAACTCTTACACAGCCTGGAGGTGTGTTGGGTCATTGTCAATGTCCCGTGGATTGATAAGGAATTGAACAATTGTATGGTTGAGATGGATGAGGCAAAAGGAATGGCAAATACATCTGGCAGCACAACTGATTGGCAAACATATTGCAAATTGAGAAATCATGTGACTAAACTGAATAATAATAAGAAGAAAATACAATCTGAAACAAAGATAAATGACAAAGAATGATAGTAAAAAGCATTGGAGCACCTTAAATTACATTTTGGGAAAAAAGGCAAACTCAGCTCATTGAATCATTCATCACAAACCCGACTGATATTGCTACTTTAATATTTTTTCATTGGCATGATTAGCAAACTTAGTCATGACATGCCAGCAACAAAAGATGACACTACACATCCAAGTATATCTGACCAAATTATGAAAGACAAGCATTGTAACTTTGAATTCTGTAAAGTAAGTATGGAAGAGGTGAAAAAAAGATTGTTGTCTATCAACAATGACAAGCCACCGGGGTCTAGCAACTTGGATGGAAAATTACTAAGGATAATAGCGGACGATATTGCCACTCCTATTTGCCATATATTAAATGTAAGCCAACTAGGAAGTGTGTGCCCCCAGGCCTGGAAAGAAGCAAAAGTCATTCCTCTACCTAAGAATAGTAAAGCCCCCTTTACTGGCTCAGCCGACCAATCAGCCTGTTACCAATACCTTGTAAACTTTTGGAAAAAATGGTGTTTGACCAGATACAATGCTATTTTACGGTAAACAAATTGACAACAGCCTTTCAGCACACTTATAGGGAAGGACATTCATCAAGCACAGCACTTACACAAATGACTGATGATTGGCTGAGAGAAATTGATGATACAAAGATTGTGGGGGCTGTTTTGTTAGACTTCAGTGCAGCTTTAACATTATCGATCATAGTCTGCTGCTGGAAAAACGTATGTTGTATGTGTTATGGCTTTACACGCCCTGCTATATTGTGGATAAAGAGTTAACTGTCAAAAAGAACACAGAGGGTGTTCTTTAATGGAAGCCTCTCAAACATAATCCATGTAGAATCAGTAATTCCCCAGGACAGCTGTCTAGGCCCATTACATTTTTCAATCTGTACTAGCAACATACCATTGGCTTTGAGTAAAGCAAGTGTGTCTATGTATGTGGATGACTCAAAACTATACACGTCAGCTATTACAGTACCTGAAATTACTGAAAAACTTAAAGAGATGCAGTTAGTTTCAGAGAGGGTGGCAAGGAATAAATTAGTACTCAATATTTATAAAACTAAAAGCATTGTATTTGGGAGAAATCATTCAATAAATCCTAAACCTCAACTAAATCTTGTAATAAATCATGTGGAAATTGAGCAAGTTGAGGTGACTAAACTGCTTGGAGTAACCCTGGATTGTAAACTGTGATGGTCAAAACATTTTTTATACAACAGTAGCTAAGATGGGAAGAAGTCTGTCCACAAAAATGTGTTGTTCTACCTTCTTAACAGCACTCTTTGTCGCACCTGGACTACTGTTCAAGTGCCACAAAAAGTGAATTAGCTCAGAACACAGAGAGCAAACATTAATAATATGCATGTCAATCTCTCCTCGCTCAAAGTGGAAGATAGATTGACTTCATCACTACTTGTATTTGTGAGAGGTATTGACATGTTGAATGCACCGAGCTGTCTGTTTGAACTAGTGGCACACAGCTCGGACACAGATGCATACCCCACAAGACATGCCACAAGAGGTCTCTTCACAGTCCCCATGTCCAGAATAGTATATGGGAGGCGCACAGTACTACACAGAGCCATGATTACATGGAACTCTATTCCACATCAAGTAACTGATGCAAGCAGAAAAAATAGATTTAAAAAATATAAAAATACACATTATGGAACAGCAGGGACTGTGAAGCAACACAAACACGTACATACACACACACATAAGATAACATACACACACGTACACATGTATTTTGTATTGTAGATATGTGGTAGTGCTGGAGTAGGGGCCTTAGGGCACACAGTGTGTTGTGAAATGTGCGAACCACTGCTTTTAATCAGGGCAAGGTGTCTGGCAACATGACTGAATACAAACAGTGCAGCTATTCCCTCCGCAAGGCTATTAAACAAGCTAAGCGTCAGTACAGAGACAAAGTGGAATCTCAATTCAATGGCTCAGACACAAGAGGCATGTGGCAGGGTCTACAGTCAATCACGGACTACAAGATGAAATCCAGCCCAGTCACGGACCAGGATGTCTTGCTCCCAGGCAGACTAAATAACTTTTTGCCCGCTTTGAGGACAATACAGTGCCACTGACACGGCCTGCAACGGAAACATGCGGTCTCTCCTTCACTGCAGCCGAGGTGAGTAAGACATTTAAACGTGTTAACCCTCGCAAGGGATCCCCAGCCGCGCCCTCAGAGCATGCGCAGACCAGCTGGCTGGTGTGTTTACGGACATATTCAATCAATCCCTATACCAGTCTGCTGTTCCCACATGCTTCAAGAGGGCCACCATTGTTCCTGTTCCCAAGAAAGCTAAGGTAACTGGAGCTAAACGACTACCGCCCCGTAGCACTCACTTCCGTCATCATGAAGTGCTTTGAGAGACTAGTCAAGGACCATATCACCTCCACCCTACCTGACACCCTAGACCCACTCCAATTTGCTTACCGCCCAAATAGGTCCACAGACGATGCAATCTCAACCACACTGCACACTGCCCTAACCCACCTGGACAAGAGGAATACCTATGTGAGAATGCTGTTCATCGACTACAGCTCGGCATTCAACACCATAGTACCCTCCAAGCTCGTCATCAAGCTCGAGACCCTGGGTCTCGACCCCGCCCCTGTGCAACTGGGTACTGGACTTCCTGACGGGCCGCCCCCAGGTGGTGAGGGTAGGCAACAACATCTCCTCCCCGCTGATCCTCAACACGGGGGCCCCACAAGGGTGCGTTCTGAGCCCTCTCCTGTACTCCCTGTTCACCCACGACTGCGTGGCCACGCACGCTCCAACTCAATCATCAAGTTTGCGGACGACACAACAGTGGTAGGCTTGATTACCAACAACGACGAGACGGCCTACAGGGAAGAGGTGAGGGCCCTCGGAGTGTGGTGTCAGGAAAATAACCTCACACTCAACGTCAACAAAACTAAGGAGATGATTGTGGACTTCAGGAAACAGCAGAGGGAACACCCCTATCCACATCGATGGAACAGTAGTGGAGAGGGTAGCTAGTTTTAAGTTCCTCGGCATACACATCACAGACAAACTGAATTGGTCCACTCACACTGACAGCGTCGTGAAGAAGGCGCAGCAGCGCCATTCAACCTCAGGAGGCTGAAGAAATTCGGCTTGTCACCAAAAGCACTCACAAACTTCTACAGATGCACAATCGAGAGCATCCTGGCGGGCTGTATCACCGCCTGGTACGGCAACTGCTCCGCCCTCAACCGTAAGGCTCTCCAGAGGGTAGTGAGGACTGCACAACGCATCACCGGGGCAAACTACCTGCCCTCCAGGACACCTACACCACCCGTTGTTACAGGAAGGCCATAAAGATCATCAAGGACATCAACCACCCGAACCACTGCCTGTTCACCCCGCTATCATCCAGAAGGCGAGGTCAGTACAGGTGCATCAAAGCTGGGACCGAGAGACTGAAAAACAGCTTCTATCTCAAGGCCATCAGACTGTTAAACAGCCACCACTAACAGTGTGAGTGGCTGCTGCCAACACACTGTCATTGACACTGACCCAACTCCAGCCATTTTAATAATGGGAATTGATGGGAATTATGTAAATATATCACTAGCCACTTTAAACAATGCTACCTTATATAATGTTACTTACCCTACATTATTCATCTCATATGCATATGTATATACTGTACTCTACATCATCGACTGCATCCTTATGTAACACATGTATCACTAGCCACTTTAACTATGCCACTTTGTTTACTTTGTCTACACACTCATCTCATATGTATATACTGTACTCGATACCATCTACTGTATGCTGCTCTGTACCATCACTCATTCATATATCCTTATGTACATATTCCTTATCCCCTTACACTGTGTATAAGACAGTAGTTTTGGAATTGTTAGTTAGATTACTTGTTGGTTATCACTGCATTGTCGGAACTAGAAGCACAAGCATTTCGCTACACTCGCATTTAACATCTGCTAACCATGTGTATGTGACAAATAAAATTTGATTTGATTTGATTTGATTTGAATGTGTGAATGTATTGTAATGATTTTAAAATTGTATAACTGACATCAATTTTGCTGGACCCCATGAAGAGTAGCTGCTGCCTTGGCAGATACATATACAAATGTGGTAAAAATGGGACTGTATGAATTGGGTTCTTAAGAATATTATTTCAACAGGTTTGATTATTTTTACAGGCACACTACATGACCAAAAGTATGTGGACACCTGCTTGTTGAACATCTCATCCCAAGATAATTTCAAAATCAGGGCTCTGTGTAGGCCAGTCAAGTTCTTCCACACCGGTCTCGAGAAACCATTTCTGTATGGACTCCGCTTTGTGCACACGGCATTGTCATGCTGAAACAGCAACAGATTGGGCCTTCCCCAAACTGTTGCCACAAACTTGGAAGCACAGAATTGTCTAAAATGTCATTGTATGCTGTAGCGTTAAGATTTCCCTTTACTGGAACTAAGGGCTCTAGCCCAAACCGTGAAAAACATCCCCATACCATTATTCCTCATCCACCAAACTTTACAGTTGGCACTATGCATTGGGGCAGGTAGCGGTCTCCTGGCAACCGCCAAACCCGGATTCGTCCGTCAGACTGCCAGATGGTGAAGCGTGATTCTGGCTGCGAGCTTTACACCACTCTGGCCGACGCTTGGTATTGCGCATGGTGATCTTAGGCTTGTGTGCAGCTGCTCGGCCATAGAAACACATTTCTTGAAGCTGCCGACTATTGTGCTGACGTTGCTTCCAGAGGTAGTTTGGAACTCGGTACTGAGTGTTGCAACAGAGGACAGATTATTTGTACATGCTACGTGCTTCAGCGGTCCCGTTCTGTGAGCTTGTACAACCTACCACTTCGCGGCTGAGCCATTGTTGCTCCTAGATGTTTCAACTTAACAACAACATTACTTACAGTTGACTGGGGAAGCTCTAGTAGGGCAGAAATTTGATGAACTGACTTGTTGGAAAGGTGGTATCCTATGACGGTGCCAGGTTGAAAGCCACTGAGCTCTCCAGGAAGGCAATTCTACTGCCAATGTTTGTCTATAGAGATTGTATGGATGTGTCCTCGATTATATACACCTGTCAGCAACGGGTGTGGCTGAAATAGCCGAATCCACTAATTTGAAGGGTTGTCCACATACTTTTGTATACATAGTGTATCAAAGTCAGTGGTGGAAAAAGTATCCAATTGTCATACTTGATTAAAAGTAAAGATACCTTAATATAAAATGACTCAAATAAAAGTGAAATTCACCCAGTAAAAACTACTTGAGTAAAAGTCTAAAAGTATTTGGTTTTAAATATACTTAAGTATCAAAAGTAAATGTAATTGCAAAAGTATAAATCATTTCAAACTGCTTATATTAAGCACACCAGACAGCACAATTGTCTTGTAAAAAGAGCGGGCTCCTGGCTACACTCCAATATTCAAAATTTACAAACTAATTTCCAGTTAATGAGTCCACCAGATCAGAGGTAGTAGGGATGACCAGGGATGTTCTCTTGAAAAGTGAGTGAATTTGACAATTTCCCTGTCCTGCTAAGCATTCAAAATGTCAATAAGCACCTTTGGGTATCAGGGAAAATGTATGGAGTATAATGTACCGAAACCCAAAATATGACTTAAGTAGTACTTTCAATTATTTTTACTTAAGCACTTTACACCACTGCATAAAGTCAGTCTGTAAAGAGTATAGGTCTTTAGGTGGCTTTTATTTTTCCCATGTTTTTTACCCACTACCCCTTTAAGATATACAAACAAGCTTGGTTAATTATGCAGGCATGGTAAATTAGTGGGATTTGGGTCTGTGTATGAAAAGGATAATACGTCCATACATCCATTCCCAGAACCAAAAGTAAGTAGTTGGTTCTGGCTGTGGGGATTGTAGCAATCACAATGCTCTAGTGGAGGGTCTCCTCTTCAGGGGCAAAGCAATAATCCAATTAGCTCGACACCAACTTCAATTATCTGATCTCGTTTGAGATATCGACTACAGGTAACAGAATCAATAAAGACCTCAGAGCTTCTTATTTAAACATACAGTACAGTTAAGGAGTGTTTACATATGGAAGTCTGGGTTTGAGTAATGTTACAATGACTCTCAAAGGCTTAGAGTAACATGATGTGATGCTTAGTTGGTGTCTTATTGAGTTCCTTTTGGTGTTAGAAGGTCCTATTATCCTATCAATAATCATTTGTTAAGGAAACTGAACAAACGATAAAAGATATATGATTGAATAAAAAAATTCAGACATTCAGTCAGTTTTTTTTGTTGTTGTTTTTTGTTGAATTTGACCCATTTTCTCCCCAATTTCGTGGTATCCAATTGTTTAGTAGCTACTATCTTGTCTCATTGCTACAACTCCCGTACGGGCTCGGGAGAGACGAAGGTTGAAAGTCATGCGCCCTCCGATACACAACCCAACCAAGCTGCACTGCTTCTTAACACAGCACGCATCCAACCCGGAAGCCAGCCGCACCAATGTGTCGGAGGAAACACCGTGCACCTGGCAACCTTGGTTAGCGTGTACTGCGCCCGGCCCGCCACAGGAATCACTGGTGCGAGATGAGACAAGGATATCCCTACCGGCCAAACCCTCCCTTATCCGGACGATGCTAGGCCAATTGTGCGTCGCCCCACGGACCTCCCGGTCGCGGCCGGTTACGACAGAGCCTGGGCGCGAACCCAGAGTCTCTGGTGGCACAGCTGGCGCTGCAGTACAGCGCGACATTAAGTATTGTACTTTAAAGAGTGCCTCTTTCTCCTCAACTGTCCCATAATTGTTCATTTTTTAAAAAGCATGGCATTTACATTTGCAGCCTAGTTTTCCTCAGAGTCCAATGACGTTACACTTCTGCACTCAGCTTCTAAAAACCTGAACAAAGCTAATTATTTAGTTGACTGGCAATAAATTGGAGGCATTAAAACGCGTTCATTACTGAGATTAAGAAATCAACAAATCGATGACTTCTTGAACTGTTGAGGATACAAATCTAACTCTTCATGCGCGGAACAGAACAGTACAGGGAAGGCATGAGCACTAAAAAGGCCAAACCATCAGACAAAAACACTGACCAAATAGTAGAACAGGCAAATCCCCTAAGACCCATTGACTTTAATGGAAATATCTGTTCAAGTATTTATATTTCTGTGGTAGTATCATAGAATCATGGAGGCAACAGTAGTATTATGATATGCTTATACAGTATGTTGATATTGCTTTTTAATGCAGGACCTGTCACAGCCTCACTGGAGAGGTAATTCCATTCTATGTGAAGCAAAGTAATTTCGTTCCATCTAAGCATGACGATTAAGGTCAAAATGTCCTCCTCCAAGACGATAAATACCAGGCGTGAACGATACAATGAGGTATTACGGCTGCTATTTCAGAGGCAGCTGTTGCCATGATGATGGCTGAGACAGCTAGCGCTAGGATCATTAGCACTCCTGATGTTCCCCAATGGGTACAGTTAGCCCACGGCTAACAGAGGAACGAAAGGGGAGTTCAGTCACACATTAACACCAGCAATCAGCATTAACCCCGTGATCTGACAATATTTATCCAGCAGCTACACAATCAACAAGTCCTTTCCAATTAGATGTGGCCGGGGCAGTGGGCGGACGTGGAGCAACGTAATATGAATCCAATAGGAGGGAACAACTGTTACTGTGGAGAATCAAGAGGCAGATATGATGATTTTCCTTAATTAACATGACCACAATAAAAAAGAAATGATAGCCTAATGGCTGTGGTGATGTGGAGTCAAGCAAGAAGCGAAGGCATCTTCTCCTACAGTTTACAGTATACACGTAACTCCCCAAATAATGGAAACACTTAAGTAAATGAGGGATACAAAGTATATTGAAAGCAGGTGCACTTACACAGGTAAATGTAGTTCCCGAGTTAAATAAGCAATTAACATCCCATCTTGTGTAGGTTCATGTGTAAAAATCTTGGGCAGGCCATTTTTTTGGCCACTATTTTGGCTACCATGACCAAGAGCCCAATGGATGACAACGCCCCCATCCACAGGGAACGAGTAGTTACTGAATGGTTTGATGTGTGTGAAAAAGATTCAAAGCATATGCCATGGCCGTCTCACGCACCAGATCTCAACCCAATTGAACACTTATTGGAGACTCTGGAGTGGTGCCTGAGACAGCGTTTTTCACCACCATCAACAAAACACTAAATTATGGAATTTCTCATGGAAGAATTGTAGCGGTTCTGGCGAGTGGGCCCAGCACCATACGACACTTCACGTCGGTGTTTCCTTTATTTTGGTAGTTACCTGTATGTCCTCCTGTCCACCATTTACCATGAATCATAAAACTGTTAGAATGCATTTAAGTTACAGAGTCATGATTCATCCGACTGGATGTCCTAACAACAAATACATAACATTTATAAATAATATAAACTGCAGATTTGGTAAATTAAGAAATTACCAAATTGGTATCGTGACAGATCAATGAAGAAGATCAGACATCTGAGCATAAATATTTAGAGATCATTGGTACAAGTTTGACACAGAGCTGTCTCTACTCCTAATGATCGTCCCTCCACTCCACAGTAGATGCTCCATGGGAGAAGTGAGGACCGGAGGACCAGATTAGCACCTCTGGGGTTTGGGCTGAGCCCAGCTGAGCTGTCTACGGCAGGCAGAGAGGCAGGGCCAAGGAGGGACACATCTATCCTGCCTCACACTACCTCTCTCTGGAGAGATCGATTCAATGACCGCCTCAGCAAGGCCTCAAGGTGTGAGTGTATATGTGTGTGTGTGCATGTGCATGTGGGTGCAAGTGTGAAACTAGTGCGTGTGTGTATTTGGACAATATATAGTAGAGACTTTGAGGTGGTGGGGGCGACAAGTCATCCAAGGTGTGGTTTTGTATGTGTGATGGTATGTATGAGGTCTTGTGCTGGGTTGCGTATGTTGCACGCATCAGGCGGTCACTTAAAGAAGTGCTTTCTGTTCCTGTGAATTAACGTGCAGTTGGGAAGAACAGGCCAAGGCGGTGCCATCTGTAAATGTCACAGGCACTGCTTGCTCATTTTACACATCATTAAAGCCAATATTCCTAACCTGGACCAGAGCAATCAGGAGCAGGCCATTACTGAGACACACACGGCCCCGGGGGAACCGCACCGCACCAAAACGCAGAGCGAGAGGAGAATACTGACACACACATAGGCGCACATAAACAGACACGCACACAAGCCACGACCTAATAGCAAAACTACATTTAGCGATACGCGAAAAGAAAACACTGTCAATTACACGGCGTATCTGTGGGCAGTGCGTTGTGTACAGAACCGCACAAATGAGAATCTTATTATTCCTTTCTCTGCGACGTGCATTGGGTGGCGTTTGGTTTGGAAAGCCGGGGAGCCATTACTGTAGCTGCTCTGGGCTCCGGGGACAGCTTTGCGAAATGAAACAGAGATGTACGGTATTGTCCGGGGAGGGAGTCAATGACAAAACAAAGTATTGAGATAAATACCCACTATTAGCACAGGGCTGTTAAACCTCCATTTCCTAATCCTCTGCTGGACTCCAGAAGACATTAACACTGGACACACAGAGGTGGAGGAGTCTGGGTATTTATGTACTATACTGTATAACCTTAAACATACTGAGGTAGAGGGTGGGAGTGGAAGAGTCTGGGCATTAGTATATCGTGTACACTTTATATATAACCTTTAACACACTGAGGTGGTGGAGGGAGTGGAGTATATTTCCTGATTGTACTTTATATCCTAACCTCACTGATGAGGAGAGTTAGGGTTAGGGCTAAAGGATTAGGAGGGTTAGGGATTGTAGGTTTCCCGCTCTGGATGTTAAGACATATTTATATAATCAATAAGACGTGTTACTGGGTTACCGATAGTTGGCAGGGGACGGTTATTCTCTGGGAGATGATACAACCACATCAAGGTTTCTTCTGAACGCCCACTCTAAGAAGAGCAGGACATTTGAAACATCTATCTCAAATTCACATGGAACTGAGACGACACAACATGTTAAGTCATAAAAGTAACTTACGATCAAAAACAGTTAGAAAAACAATTTCAAAACTATTAAGAGACAAACTAAACACAAATAAACTAACAGTTAAAACATTTCTGCTATGTCCTTGACAAGAGCAAACGTCCTCATCTACAGTGTAAAACTGTGAAGGATCTGAACCTCCTTTCCTTCTCTCCTCATTTCCTCCCGTCTTTCTCCCTCCATCTCTGCTGCCACTCCCTACTGAACACGCTGAACCCCCCCATTTCAAATAATGAACATTTGATACACTTTCCTTCCTTCTTTTAAAAGAGAAATAACATTAATGAAGCTCCCCTCCCTGACAGTCTGCATTAATCAGAAGGGCCTCCCCCAGAACACAAGTCTTTATCGCCCATCGATTTTCCAGTGGGGTTTTTTAAGGCAGGTGGCATGCGAACGGTGTGCGAGTGGCGCGTACAGAGAGCCCCGATGCCAGGCGGCTGCTGAGAAGCACATTAACGGGCTGTCAGTTGTCTCGCTATGCATCCTGCATCATTCCTTAAGCACATGAGAAGTTCATTACACTGCACGTGGCTCTGACAGTGCACTAGGATATTAGGGGCTGTGTCCGTTGTGCACTTCCTCTGAGGAAAGCGTATAGTGGAAACGCAGCCGACACAGCAAAGAGAATTCACATTTCTGCCTCCGTATGTCACACCTATACAATACTGTTTTGGAGATGTATACGTTGAAAGCTAGATGCCATTGGAACTGCTCTTGACTTACATAGGAACAACTCGACTTTCAATCAATTGACTCACAATGCAGAAGTTACTTTCTTGACTAAAATGGCCCAAAATCAACCCCGCATTTCTTAGATGGATCTACGAGGTTCTGTGCTAACTTTGCCAGTCTGTCTCTTCTCTCTTCAGTTGAAGGTTTGTATAGGGAACAGAATTAGGAAGTATGCCCTACTATTATTTGTAGGGACCACAAGTTTTTCAATGGAAAAACTCTGTGTAGCCAAATTGAAGTCTAATTAAGGTGCAGTGGTTTTCCTGGTCATGTCACATGGTCAGGACAACTTCACTGCCCTACTGATTTATAAATGTAACTGCCTGGCTAAGATATCTCCTTGGCTACAGCTCATGGTACAGACACACTGAGAAATCGGACTGCCGATAGGTATAGCACAGTAGGCCGTTCCTTCTCTTGCTAGAATAAAATGAGTCCATGCTGTGTTCTGACTTGTTAACAACGAACCTGACGTTTCTACGTGTAGAATTGCAATGCAATGAACTTGACAATTAGAGAGCACAAACCTCCACGTCAGGGAGCCGACAGAAGTGCCAAGAAAGATTAAACAAATGGGCACTTTTCCCAGTGTAATCCACCAACTTTTCATCTGAATTGTTCTTACTAAAACAATATAGCTGCATGAAAATGTAATGGATGTACATCTTTACAATCCAGCTTTGTGCTTGAAAAAATACTCTTTTGTTAGGTTCAGTTTGATCATGTGCATGCTCATTAGTTAGTTAGCTAGCTAACTGAGCCAGGCAGTCACACACACACTTCATATAGATGAATGGGGTGGTAAATGTAGCACAATGCACACAACATTAAATGTTTTACCAAGCTAACTATCTAGCAAGATGAAGAAGATCCTTAAATTCAAATCTCCATTATCCCATACTGCCAGTGCCAGTTTGTTTGCTAGCTAACGCTAGCTAAACCGGTTAGAATCGTCATTTAACACAACATAGCTAACAGGCAGCTGCTTCAATCAAATATTAATCCATTGTGGTTATTAGTATAATGTTTCTAACTTCACTAGTTATATAGTTGTGGCCATCTGGTTAGTATCAACAAGGGCTTACTACAAATTCTAGCTAGCTAGCAACAACATTAGTTAGCTTACATTAGCTACAGTAGGCACAAGCTAAACAACCTACTGCCACCTTGTGGCCTGGAGTATTTAAACTATTATTATTAAAACTATTATTACACTGGGCAGATGCGCTAAGTACCTTTTCGGCAGTCAGATTTCTCACTGTGTCTGACCCTCTCAAGGCTCCCTCACACATCCTGTTCTTCCCATGTTGACAAAACTGATTGCTCACCTTAAAACGCGCATGCCCCTTTGATTTATGATGCTTCACAACAACTAAAATTCAATTTTGGACTGTATTCCAGGGCTCTGATTGCCCTGTAAATGAGATAAACTGATAGCAATTTATTCAAGGATCCAACCTCTCCTTCCTCCCTCCCGTTCTCTCCCCTTCATTCAAGAGACACAACCTGCATCCTACACTTGAGTGATTTCGATATTTAAGCAATATGTCTGTATTCCGGAAGCGTTCAGTAGAACAGACAAGCTGATGCTAATAGAAAATCTTAGAAGAGAAGGAGAGAGAGGTAACAAAAAGAAAAAAGAAGAAGAAATAAATGTGCTTCTTTGACAGAGAACAAAACTTTCTGAATCTGCACGTTTCCATTGACACCACATGCTGAACAGCATTTCCAGGTCAAACTATGATCACTCATCCACAACTAGAGCAGAAAGTTCGTCATTTTAAAACACGTGGACACATTTCAATGATTCCAAGCTACTGTATATGGAACGGAACAAAAGGTTGGGACGGACGTTGAGACGGGCTAATGTCCACTAATGATTCCCTCAATGCAATGTGACGAGGTGAATCCACCCAGTTTCCCAAGTCCCTAATGATAGCCATCACTCATTCAAGCCCCTAACACCATTATTGGAGTGATTCTGATAGTGTTGGTCCAATAGGGTCTAAAATATTGTTTGGTTTCTCTTTCAGGATGATACAGGGCATTGTGGGTAAGCTTACTTAGGAATAAATGGGGGCAAAATCGTGGTGATGTGAATAAGGCTTATACACTGAGTGTACAAAGCATTGAGAACATCTTCCTAATATTGAGTTGTCTCAATTTGTCGGGGCATAGACACACACACTGAACAAAAATATCAAACGCAACATGCAACCATTTCAAAAGGTTTTACTGAGTTACAGTTCATATAAGGAAATCAGTCAATTGAAATGAATTCATTAGGCCCTAATCTATGGATTTCACAACACTGGGAATACAGTTATGCATTTGTATAGTCAGATACCTTAACAAAAAAAGGTAGGGGCGTGGATCAGAAAAGCAGTCTAGCTCCTTTGCATAGAAGCTGTTGATTGTGGCCTGTGGAACGTTGTCCCACTCCTCTTCAATGGCTGTGCGAAGTTGCTGAATATTGGTGGGAACTAGAACACGCTGTCGTACACGTTGATCCAGAGCATCCCAATTAGTGACATGTCCGGTGAGTATGAAGGCCACAGAAGAACCGGGACATTTTCAGCTTCCAGGAATTGTGTACAGATCCTTATGACATGGAGCAGTGCATTATCATGTTGAAACATGAAGTGATGGATGGATGAATGGCACGACAATGGGCCTCAGGATCTCTTCACGGTATCTCTGTGCATTCAAATTGCCATCGATAAAATGCAATTGTGTTCATTGTCCGTACCTTATGCCTGCCCATACCATATGGAGCACTGTTCACAACCTTGACATCAGCAAACCACTCGCCAACACAGCACAATACACGTGATCTGTGGTTGTGAGGCCGGTTGGACGTACTGCCAAATTCTATAAAGGATGGAGGCGCCTTACAGTAAAAAAATTAACATTAAATTATCTGGCAATAGCTCTGGTGGTCATTCCTGCAGTCAGCATGCCAATTGCACCACCACCACTTAAAACTTGAGACATTTGTGGCATTGTGTTGTGTGACAAAATTGCAAATTTTTGAGTGGCATTTTACTGTCCCCAGCACAAGGTGCACCTGTGTAATGATCATGCTGTTTAATCAGCTTCTTGATATGCCACACCTGTCTGGTGTATGGACTATATTGGCCAAAGAGATATGCTCAGTGACAGGGATGTAAACAAATTTGTGCACAGCAGAATATATATATACATTTTTGTGCGTATGGAACATTTCGGGGGTCTTTTATTTCAGTTCATGAAACATGGGACCAGCACTTTACATGTTGTGTTTATATTTTTGTTCGGTGTATATATAATTTTGAGTTGCACACCCCCAAGTTTGCTGGATGTCCTTTGGGTGGTGGACCATTCTTGATACACACAGGAAACTGTTGAGCGTGAAAAACCCAGCAGCATTGCAGTTCTTGGCACAACAAACCGGTGTACCTGGCACCTACTATCATGCCCCACTCAAAGGTACTTAAATCTTTTGTCTTTCATTAACCTGTCTCCTCCCATTCATCTACTCTGACTGAAATGGATTTAAGAAGTGATATCAATAAGAGACCATAGGTGATAATCTGGATTCACTTGGTCAGTCTTTGTCATGGAAAGAGCAGGTGTTCATAATGTTTTGTACTCTCAGTGTATGTTAAATACTGTCAAATCAATACAAAGCATTCCTCTCTACTCCTACGGAAAAACAGAGGGTAAGAACGATCCAAGACAGGTCCACATATCTGAGATAGAGAAGCACAATGACCACACTAACCTATCTTTGACATTGAAACTACTGTACTAGTCGTCTCAAATAAAACTGTGAAGGACCTCGGCGTTACTCTGGACCCTGATCTCTCTTTTGAAGAACATATCAAGACCATTTCGAGGACAGCTTTTTTCCATCTACGTAATATTGCAAAAATCAGAAACTTTCTGTCCAAAAATGATGCAGAAAAATTAATCCATGCTTTTGTCACTTCTAGGTTAGACTACTGCAATGCTCTACTTTCACATTACCCGGATAAAGCACTAAATAAACTTCAGTTAGTGCTAAATACGGCTGCTAGAATCCTGACTAGAACCAAAAAATTTGATCATATTACTCCAGTGCTAGCCTCTCTACATTGGCTTCCTGTCAAAGCAAGTGCTGATTTGAAGGTTTTACTGCTAACCTACAAAGCATTACATGGGCTTGCTCCTACCTATCTCTCTGATTTGGTCCTGCCGTACATACCTACACGTACGCTACGGTCACAAGACGCAGGCCTCCTAATTGTCCCTAGAATTTCTAAGCAAACAGCTGGAGGCAGGGCTTTCTCCTATAGAGCTCCATTTTTATGGAACGGTCTGCCTACCCATGTCAGAGACGCAAACTCGGTCTCAACCTTTAAGTCTTTACTGAAGACTCATCTCTTCAGTGGGTCATATGATTGAGTGTAGTCTGGCCCAGGAGTGGGAAGGTGAACGGAAAGGCTCTGGAGCAACGAACCGCCCTTGCTGTCTCTGCCTGGCCGGTTCCCCTCTTTCCACTGGGATTCTCTGCCTCTAACCCTGGCTTACTGGGGCTCTCTCATGCCGTCCCTGCAGGGGTTGCGTCACCTGAGTGGGTTGATTCACTGTTGTGGTCATCCTGTCTGGGTTGGCGCCCCCCCCCCCTTGGGTTGTGCCGTGGCGGAGATCTTTGTGGGCTATACTCAGCCTTGTCTCAGGATGGTAAGTTGGTGGTTGAAGATATCCCTCTAGTGGTGTGGGGGCTGTGCTTTGGCAAAGTGGGTGGGGTTATATCCTTCCTGTTTGGCCCTGTCCGGGAGTGTCCTCGGATGGGGACACAGTGTCTCCTGACCCCTCCCGTCTCAGCCTCCAGTATTTATGCTGCAGTAGTTTGTGTCGGGGGGCTAGGGTCAGTTTGTTATATCTGGAGTACTTCTCCTGTCCTATTCGGTGTCCTGTGTGAATCTAAGTGTGCGTTCTCTCTCGGAGGATTAGGACCATGCCCCAGGACTACCTGACATGATTTCTTGCTGTCCCCAGTCCACCTGGCCATGCTGCTGCTCCAGTTTCAAGGACCTGAACCCTAGGACCATGCCGCAGGACTACCTGACATGATGACTCCTTGCTGTCCCCAGTCCACCTGGCCATGCTGCTGCTCCAGTTTCAACTGTTCTGCCTTACTATTATTTGACCATGCTGGTCATTTATGAACATTTGAACATCTTGGCCATGTTCTGTTATAATCTCCACCCAGCACAGCCAGAAGAGGACTGGCCACCCCACATATGCTCTCTCTAATTCTCTCTTTCTTTCTCTCTCTCGGAGGACCTGAGCCCAAGGACCGTGCCCCAGGACGACCTGACATGATGACTCCTTGCTGTCCCCAGTCCACCTGACTGTGCTGCTGCTCCAGTTTCAACTGTTCTGCCTTGTTATTATTCGACCATGCTGGTCATTTATGAACATTTGAACATCTTGGCCATGTTCTGTTATAATCTCCACCCGGCACAGCCAGAAGAGGACTGGCCACCCCACATAGCCTGGTTCCTCTCTAGGTTTCTTCCTAGGTTTTGGCCTTTCTAGGGAGTTTTTCCTAGCCACCGTGCTTCTACACCTACATTGCTTGCTGTTTGGGGTTTTAGGCTGGGTTTCTGTACAGCACTTTGAGATATCAGCTGATGTACGAAGGGCTATATAAATACATTTGATTTGATTTGATTTGTACCAACATATCAACAACAGTGAAGGTGATCCGTGCTTGAAACGATGTGGTCAGTGGTCCCATTCAAACTGGAATGGGCGTGTGTCAGTGAAACCATTATAAAAGCGTAATGATTATAAATACTAAGCGTCATTAAGGAGGCGTCGGTGCCAATGCTGTTGCTATGCGGCGTATCAATCATGTTGATTGATCATCTCTGGCTCCAGTGACATCAGTTTTATGGCCTTAGAGATGGGACTCTATTTTCACAATGCCATCCAATTAGAGCTGTCCATTCATCATCAGACTGGAGAATCATTATTAATTGGGCAGAGGGGTGGCTGCCACTCCCCTGCTGAGCTGAGGAGAGATTCACAGCTACTGGAGCTCAGGGCGGTTGGTTCACACTATGGCTAAAAACTGGAGAACATTAGGGGCGACTATACATAGACATGCACTTCAATAAGGTATGCTAACCAGATGCACTAAGTTTGCACCTTTTTTTCAGGAAGCTTGCCATTTCAGAATGTTTTGACTGGTTTTAGAATGTTTCTGTATTGTTGCAGACGGTTTCAGAATGTTTTGACTGGTTTTAGAATGTTTCTGTATTGTTGCAGACGGTTTCAGGATGTTTTGACTGGTTTTAGATTGTTTTGACGAGTTTGCAGAACGAGTGTCTTCTAGAACTCTTAGCCTAACTTCTGGCTTACCTTCATTGCCTGCAGACGGCCCGTCTGGCTTGGTGATGCCCGTGCTCTTTTTCCGTCTGTGTTTCTTGCGGTTGGCGTGAGGTGAGGGGGGAGGCTCCAGCTTGGGACTGGTGGCACTGCCCACTCCAGAGCTGCAGGTTAGGGGCTCGCCCATCCCGTTGGCTGTGGAAAGACGGAGAAAATCACTGATCACTAAGAGAAACCATAATCAACTATACTTTTGACAGGTTATGTACAAGATGTTTGATACTGTGTAAATACGCACGCAGAAACATATTACATTTGGTTTTCTAGAAGGGAAAGACAGAAGGCTATGTATGATTCATGAGGTATTGACTAGTGATGATGTACCATGTATTATAAGAAATATCAGACAGTGTTAATTCATACCAACCACATGAACACAATGAAAAACCCAGCACTCCCGATACTAGCGATCCAAAAGTATCTATACTGTAATAATATATGCCATTTAGCAGACGCTTTTATCCAAAGCGACTTACATTCATGTGTGCGTACATACTGCTGTGGCTTTAGAGCAGATGAAGGAAAGACAGACAGGTATGGGGGCAGGTCAGCTAACAAATGGTTAGTTAGGTTAGCCTCAGGCCAAGCTCTCTATATGACTGTCAGTGACTGACAGGGGGCTAAGAGCCAGCTTAGTTTCTGGTAAGGTATTTTATAAATGTGATATTAACCTGCGCCACCGTTGGGCAGAGATGAGAGAGAGGGATAGAGGGCTGAAGGGATGGAGGGGGGTGTCAGCTTGCCATCTTTCTGGTTTCCTGACATTTGACATCACTTTCCCTCTTCTTTTCCCCCTCAGGATGCCATTATGAGTCCTGGGAGAGATGGGGGCCGGGGGCCTCAGGGGTCGGGGAGAGGGAGGGAGGCAGCGAGGGCCGGGGCCAGTCCATGAGCCCCATATTGCTCTCCTCCTACCACCCCGTGTGGAGAGCAGGCAGGATCCTCCATTGTCTACCATCAAAAGCTCATTGTAGTGTGGCAAACGCCATTCATTTTCCCTTCCCTCTTCCCTCCACACCTTCCCAGCCGCAGGGGAGGAGGGCGGTAGAGAAGAGAGAAGGCGGCTTGGATCAGGGATTATTGCTGTTGTTGTTGCCAGTTGCACATACTCTAATGTCGCCACTGTCGCTGGTTGTGCCATTAGCCACTAGTGTACAACATCAGACATTAGGCCTAATTTGGTCATTACCTTATGGGAGATGGGGCTGTGTTGGAGGGAGGAGAGGGATGTGGGATGGGCTCAGCAGGGGCTGAAGGATGTTAAAGTGGAGGATACTGGAGATCTTTAAAAGGCCTCAGGCGGCCAGGTTGGAGCGTGGGATCACAAATATAGGAACTAACACACTACCGGTATTAGGCATACATATATGCTTGGGATTGTTCTTGATCTTATTTCACATAGATAATAGTCAAACGTGGACAAATGTGTAGAGGAAAGACACAAAAAAACAACAAAGACTGATTATTGATTATTGCACCATAATAGATGCTGCTGGTTTAATAAAGTATATAGTGACTGTGATGCTCAGTGCTGGCCGAGCCTACTACATCACCAGTCCTCTCCTTCGCTCCCCCCTCCTCTACCCACCGGGTGGTTTTGAATGGCAGCAGAGCCATACATGTAGCCGTGGCGTCTGTTTCAATTTCCCTGCTTCTCCCACAACAGCCCCCCTGAGACCAGTCATTAGCTGGGCGCAGACAGCTGGGGGCACAGGGGTACCCCCCTCACAGAGTACCCCCCTCCCTCCCTTCCTCCCCTTTTACCCCAGCGTCTGTCCCGCCAGCACAGCTCCGTATGGCAGCTCTGAGAGGAGAACGAAGGGGGCCCACCCCTCCAACCTTGTTCAACTCTGGATGATGACAGGCAGCATTTGTTTAATGTGGCTTGAGGTGAAAGGGGAGGCCTCCCCTCTGGGGGCCCCGTCGTGTCATAAATACTTCTAATTATCAATTTTTGCCCCCAATGTTGTGGAACATGACCCATGATCCGCTGCTCTGCCTGCACCTGAAACATGGGTCATATTCATCAGGGCACACCGTAGCAAAACGTTTTGCGAAGGAAAAGAAATATGAGGTTGAAATAGATTGCCATTTGTCTTTGGCTCAGACTTCCCTGTCACTGACTCAATAGGTGAAATATGTTAATCTGTCAAGCTACATTCATTGGAGCCATATGATTACAAACTATTATAAAGCCATTGATAGTTATGTGTAGACATAATGCTATTACTCACTGATAAGAGGCTGTTAAACCACACATACACATAAATGAGCAACGCCATGAACCCACTCACCGAGGGTCTCTCGGGGAGAGTTGTGACGTGCAAAAAACGCATTTCCAATACACACATTCATATTAATACACACTTGTACATGTGTGAAATAGGACAAATATTATCACCCACCAAATTATTATTTTTTATAGTGCAGAGTGAATGTAAACGTAATCTAAAAAGGGACCTACTCCACATTTAAAAAGTGAAAGAATGTTATTGAATGTAAAAAACTAAAATAATTGTCAATTGAGATGTTTAGATTGTTTTCAGACGGTACAAAAGGTACAAAGGGTTTCACTCGGTGTTGTGTTTTATTGGATTTGACCCAAACCTGTAGTTTTTAATTGAGGCCAAAAATGTATTTGCGGTGTTGTCTTGCAGTATTAAATAAACTTTTATTGGTTGTGTACACAGATGTGCAGAGATAAGATAATGTTTCTAGCTCCAACAGTGCAGTCATATCGAGCAATACACACATAATCCAAAAAACAAACAAACTACAGTATTAAGAAATATCAGAATGAGCTAAATCAGAACGAGTAAATTCAGAGTCCAGCCAAACGTTTGGACACAACTACTAATTCAAGGGTTTTTCTTTATTTTCACAATTTTTCTGCATTTTGGAATAATAGTGAAGACATCAAAACAGTGAAATAATACATATGGAATCATGTAGTAACCAAAAAAGTTTAAAAAAATCAAAATATATCTTAGATTGTAGATTCATCACAGCAGCCACCCTTTGCCTTGATAACACTTTTGCACACTCTTGGCACTCTTTCAACCAGCTTCATGAGGAAGTTATCTGGAATGCATTTCAATTAACAGGTAGGCCTTTTTAAAAGTTAATTTGTGGAATTTCTTTCCTTCTTAATGTGTTTGAGGTAATCAGTTTTGTTGTGACAAGCTTGGGGTGGTATACAGAAGATAGCCCTATTTGGTAAAAGACCAAGTCCATATTATGGCAAGAACAGCTCAAATAGGCACAGAGAAATGACAGTAAGTCATTACTTTAAGACATGAAAGTCAGTCAATACGGAAAATTTCAAGAACTTTGAAAGTTTCTTCAAGCGCAGTCGCAAAAACCATCAAGAGCTATGATGAAACTGGCTCTCATGAGGATCGCCACAGGAAAGGAAGACCCAGAGTTACCTCTGCTGCAGAGGATAAGTTCATTAGAGCTACCAGCCTCAGAAATCGACAATTAACTGCACCTCAGATTGCAGCCCAAATAAAGTCTTCACAAAGTTCAAGTAACTGACACATCTCAACATCAACTGTTCAGAGGAGACTGCGTGAATCAGGCCTTCATGGTCGATTTGCTGCAAAGAAACCACTACTGAAGGACACCGATAAGAAGAAGAGACATGCTTGGGCCAAGAAACACGAGCAATGGACCGGTGCAAATCTGTCCTTTGGTCTGATGAATCCAAATTTGAGATTTTTGGTTTCAACCGCCATGTCTTTGTGAGGCGCAGAGTAGGTGAACGGATGATCTCCGCATGTGTGGTTTCCACTGTGAAGCATGGAAGAGGAGGTGTGATGGTGCTTTGCTGGTGACACTGTCAGTGATTTATTTAGAATTCAAGGCACACTTAACCAGCATGGCTACCTCAGCATTCTTCAGTGATATGACATCCCATGTTGTTTGCACTTAGTGGGACAATAATTTGTTTTTCAACAGGAAAATGGCCTGAAGCACTCCTCCAGGCTGTGTAAGGGGGCGGCAGGGTAGCCTAGTGGTTAGAGCGTTGGACTAATAACCGGAAGGTTGCAAGTTCAAACCCCCAAGCTGACAAGGTACAAATCTGTCATTCTGCCCCTGAACAGGCAGTTAACCCACTGGTTCCTAGGCCGTCATTGAAAATAAGCATTTGTTCTTAACTGACCTGCCTGGTTAAAAAAAAATATTTAAAAAAGTATATTTTACCTAGAAGGAGAACGATGGAACCCAAACTCAACTCAATTGTGATGAGTTGGACCGCAGAGTGAAGGACAAGCAGCCAACAAGTGCTCAGCATATGTGGGAACTCCTTCAAGACTGTTGGAAAATCATTCCAGGTGACTAACACATGAAGCCGGTTGAGAGAATGCCAAGAGTGTGCAAAGCTCAAATTCAAAGCAAAGGGTGGCTACTTGGATGAATCTAAAATATATTTAAATTTGTTTAATACTTTTATGGTTACTACATGATTACATATGTGTTATTTCATAATTTTGATGTCTTCACTATTATTCTAACATGTAGAAAATAGAAAAAATAAAGAAAAACCCTTAAATGAGTAGCTGTGTCCAAACATTTGACTTGTACTGTATATACACACTATAAAATGCATTCAGATTCATTTACTTTTTCCACATTTTGTTACGTTACTCCCTTATTCTAAGATAGATTAAATTATGTATTTTTCCTCATCAATCTACACACAATACCTCATAATGACAACCTTTTTGAAAAATAATGACATTTTTGCAAATGTATTAAAAATAAATAACAGAAATACCTTATTTAAATAAGTATTCCGAACCTTTACTATGAGACTCGAAATTGAGCTCAGGTGCATCCTGTTTCCATTGATTATCCTTGAGATGTTTCTACAACTTGATTGGAGTCCACCTGTGGTAAATTAAATTGTTGGACATGATTTGGAAAGGTACACATCTGTCTATATGAAGTCCCACAGTTTACACGAGCAATGGACATTAGACCGGTGGAAATCCTTTGGTCTGAGGTCAAATTTGAGATTTTTGGTTCCAACCGCTGTGTCTTTGTGAGACACAGAGTAGGTGAACGTTCAGAGCAAAAACCAAGCCATGAGGTCGAAGGAATTGTCCGTAGAGCTCCAAGATAGGATTGTGTTGAGGCACAGATCTGGGGAAGGGTACCAAAACACGTCTGTGGCCTCCATCATTCTTAAATGGAAGAAGTTTGGAACCACCAAGACTCTTCCTAGAGCTGGCTGCCTGGCCAAACTGAGCAATCAGGGGAGAAGGGCCTGGGTCAGGGAGGTGACCAATAACCCAATGATCACTCTGACAGAGCTCCAAAGTACCTCTATGGGGATGGGAGAACCTTCCAGAAGGACAACAGTAAATAGACTAGTCAGCATCGAGGGAAGAGACTAGTCAGCATCGAGGAAAAGATGAACAGAGCAAAGTAAAGAGAGACCCTTGATGAAAACCTGCTCCAGAGCTCTCAGGACCTGTTCAAAGGTGAACCTTCAAACAGGACAACAACCCTAAGCACACAGCCAAGAAAACTCAGGAATGGCTTTGGGACAAGTCTCTGAATGTCCTTGAGTGGCCCAGCCAGAGCCCGGACTTGAGCCCGATCGAACAGCTCTGGAGAGACCTGAAAATACCTGTACAGCAACACTCCCCATCTAACTGGCGTGAGAGGATCTGCAAATAAAATGGGGGAAACTCTCCAAATACAGGTGTGCCAAGCTTGTAAATGTTTTTTATTTTAAAATCATTTTATTTTCTAAAAAACAGTTTTCATTTTGTCATTATGGGGTATTTTGTGTAGATTGATGAGGGAAAAAACTTTTTTAGAATAATGCTATAACCTAACAAAATGTGGAAAAAGTCAAGGGGTCTGAACATTTTCAGAAGGCATTGTATATATATATATATATATAGTGTGTATAGACAATACGGACAGTATATGACTAGAAAATGTGATTATGGTAGTAGTTATGTTGGATGAGTAATGACTAAAATACAGTATATACATATAAAGTAGGTAAAACAGTACGTAAACATTAGTGACCAGTGTTCAATGACTATCAAATCAAAGTTTACTTGTCACGTGCGCCGAATACAACAGACCTTACAGTGAAATGCTTACTTACAGGCTCTAACCAATAGTGCAAAAAAGTTATTAGGTGAATAATAGGTAAGTAAAGAAATGAAAACAACAGTAAAAATACAGGCTATATACAGTAGCGAGGCTATAAAAGTAGCGAGGCTACATACAGACACCAGTTAGTCGGGCTGATTGAGGTACTATGTTCATGTAGATGGTTAAAGTGACTATGTATATATGATGAACAGAGAGTAGCAGTAGCGTAAAAGAGGGGTTGGCGGGTGGTGGGACACAATGCAGATAGCCCGGTTAGCCAATGTGTGGGTGCACTGGTTGTTCGGCCCAATTGAGGTAGTATGTACATGAATGTATAGTTAAAGTGACTATACATATATGATAAACAGAGAGTAGCAGCAGCGTAAAAAGAGGAGTTATGGGGGGCACACAATGCAAATAGTCCGGGTAGCCATTATGGCTTGGGTGTAAAAACTGTTGAGAAGCCTTTTCGTCCTAGACTTGGCACTCCGGTACCACTTGCCATGCGGTAGTAGAGAGAACCGTCTATGACTGGGGTGTCTGGGGTCTTTGACAATTTTTAGGGCCTTCCTCTGACACCGCCTGGTGTAGAGGTCCTGGATGGCAGGCAGCAGAGCCCCAGTGATGTACTGGGCCGTGACGAGCTAAATTGGGTTCAAGTCCGGGCTCTGGCTGGGACACTCAAGGACATTCAGAGACTTGTCCCAAATTTACACATAGTCATTCAATGACTATGTCAGCAGGGTAGAGTACCGGGTGGTAGCCGGCTAGTGATGAATGTTTAACAGTCTGATGGCCTGGAGAGAGAAGCTGTTTTTAAGTCTCTCTGTCCCAGCTTTGATGCACCTGTACTGTCTCCACCTTCTAGATGGTAGCAAGGATGAACAGGCTGTTGTTCGAGTGGCTGGGGTCCTTGATACTTAACATTACAATTGACATTTTCACTGCCATCCACTGCCAAGCCAGTAATGTGGAGTGAATGCAATGCAATCCCTTTGTATTTTCAAGTACTGTGGTGGCAGCATCAAGTTATGGCTATGCTCGTCACCGGCAGAGAATGGGAAGATTGATAGGGTCAAAATAAATATGAAAGGAGCAAAGCCGAAGTAAAAAGTTAGAGGAAAATCCGCTTTAGTCATCAGGAAACTTAACCCTGGAATTATGCCAAAGTCAAAGACAAAATGGCTTTCCAAGAGGTATTGAGTGTTCCTGAATGGCCCAGGTTTAAATATAGCTGTCCATCAATGATTCCTAACAAAAGTTTGGGACAAAAACAACGGATATACAGTATGTTGCCCTAAGAGTTGTGCAAGGTTGGTAGAATCTTGTTCAAAACGATTCACAGCTGTCATGGCGTTTACATGTGATTCCACCCAGTATTAACTCTTGCGGTGTTCAGACACACACAATCAATACATCCTCATCTTATATCTCTTAGTCATTTTGAAAATGTTCTATCATTCTTCTTTCCCTTTGAAAATGCGGATGAGGTTGTGTAGAACTGTAGGGGGGCGAAATATCCCTTTTTAGATCCCATTTTAAGGCAGCAAAATGTGAAGACTGTGCAAGGGGTGTGTAGACTTCCACTAGCGACGGTATCAGGGCCAGCGCCAGAACGAATCAGTCGGGCAGGCATTTAATTTCCATACTAGAACCATTGAGCCTCGAGGGACCCCCCCTTCAAGCTAATGAGCATTCTGACTGCAACATTCTAGGAGTGTAATTAATACATTTCATATGTGCTATCGCAAAAATAATAATATGGTTGTGTTTGTGAGGGTCTTCAGCAGTAACATTAGAATACAAAATACATGTTTCAAATAACACAAACGATGGAAACATCAGCAGCCTAAAAGTCGTCGTAAGCGCCAAGTGTACTTGACAATAGTGACAATCGGCACCAAAGTGTAGACATGACAGTAGTCAAAAATGGTCAATTATTGTCAGCTCGTGCTTACATGGTGTACGTCTTCACACAATGCCATCAGTTGGAGTGTGTCCGTGTCACATAAACAATAAAAGCTGGTGTGAGCGTTGCCGACATTGTTTTTTAATTAAGACGTACGGCAATGCTCTCTCAGCGATGACATTTTGTGCTGATAGTCGTCCCGTAACATTGTCACCGGCTTTTTCTATCCAAGCAGTACCGTCCCTTCCTCTCTCTGATCTCGTCGGCGGTGGCGCGGGCAACTGCTCAGTGTATACCGTTATGGCTTTTTAGCTCTTAGGCGTTGGAGGTGTAGGTTCAGGTTCAGGCTCAGGTTCAGAATCATCAGAGATGTCATAATGATTCATTTCTTTCCCGCCATCGGAGTCATTTTCATTCAGACTTCGTAGCAACGATAACGCAGCATGTGCATCCATTAGTGTTGGTCTTTTTGCCATTGTAAATTATGTACACGCTCATTTTGTACTAGGCCAGAGTGGACTGATAAGACTGCTTGGATTTGGTGGACTGATAGAGGGTCCACACCATTTTCAGTTTATAAACAGAATAGATCAATACAATAGAATGGCCCGCCCTGTTCTTCATTCACAATGGGTGCATATGCATCGTTCACTTCCCCTCGCTCATCAACTCGCCCATTCTTCTCCTTTCTCCCCATCATACCTTACTTCATTTATTGAATCTGTTGCTACATGTGTGAAATTAGTTTTGGTATAGTTTAGGTTCAGTTTTGAGGCAATTATCGGCGTGATTGTCAACTGGGCACGGCACCTTCAACTATCGGGAGAAGGAGAGGAGCAGGCCCTACTGTCGTAGGAAGGATGGGGCAATGGGGGAAAACCATTTACAAAATGACATGCCCTCCCAAAACTGGTTATAACAATGAAAGTGTGTGTTAAAGAGAAGTCAAGGACAGAGTGGGGCATGACTTAAAAAATGTCAGAGTAATAAAAAAAAAACTATGAGCAGTCCAACTGACTGCTTTAGTGATACATGTCATTTAACTGTAAAATTACCTTTTAATGTGGCATGAACACAACCAGTCATGATGGTCAAACACAACCAGCATGGAGGTCAAACAAATCACTTAGGTGACCTTTGCACGTTTGTCCAAAAATAATTCCAGCATCCGAACAGTGCACTACGCACCCACCAACTTTCCTTCAATTCCAAAGTGGCTGAAACTACTATCTCACCAGAGAAAGCATCGGAGAGAGCGAAACAGCGCCCCTCTGACTTACTATATGTAACCCATGTATCTGATGCTGTATGGACAAAAAGAGTATGACATGTTGCCGTCCTTAGCGTTTAATTTGCATACTCTTTTTGTCCAGACAGCATCAGATACATGGGATACACATACTGACACAGGGGTGCTGTTTTGCTCGCTCTGATGATCTATATGAGATTGATGCTTATTTCTGTCGGTGCGCATCTTGGTCAAATAAATGATCAATATTTTAATCATTTTATTTGGACGGGCAAAGAGATACAGTAGAGCGGGCCGGGCCCTGTAAGGCCCGCCCATAACGCCAGCCCTGAACTGTATCAGAGATTACCTGGCTCATCTGAAGTCCTCCTCAATTCAAAGCGATCCAAATCTGATGGATCACATTAAATTTACCATAATAAAACTTAGCAGGAACGGCGCCGCCGAATGGCTCTCTGTTTAAAATGGAGGTCCTGTAGCCTACTGTTATGAACCGCTCAGAGAGTTCACTTTGGCGTTATTAGCTAGTGGTTATGAGGGGCTGTCGGGAGCGAGAGAGCGAGGAAGCGAACAGCGGTAATGAGGCGCGCTGAGGATCACGAGTCTCTCTCTCCTCTCAGCTAAGTGCCATGCAGCCCCTCTCAGCTTCTCCTCTGCTCTCCTCTCCTGGGCATGCGGGTACTGTGGAATAGGTATCAGGGCTAACCTGTGATTACAGTTTATTACACTCCCGCCAGGGAGATGACAGTTTAAACATGCTTCATGACGAAGACTGTGGACGAGACAAAGAGAGGGCTAACAGCTCGCTAACTGCCATAGAGGGTTGAAAAGAGAGAGAAAGTGAAAGAGAAAGACAGAAGGACATAATGAGAGAGAGAAGTTTTCATTTAATTTGTAAACGCGTAATTCGAGAGGCTCTGGCAGCACTGTGATTTTGCCGGTAGGTCACTTGACACAGCAGCAGCTCACTGCCTGTCCTCAATCAACGACATCGGCTGCAATTAATGGCAAAAAAAAATTGAAACAATCACCGCTTCCCCCTTATTATCCTCAATTAGAATGCACTAATCAAGGCCTGATCACGCTCTGCTGCTCTCTTAAAACTAAATGTAAAACTTCATTACGGACCTGGCGTGGAAATCAAACTCCACATGCAACACGCTCTCCAGTACCCGATGGGAGGGCAGAGTGGAGTTACAGCAGTACCCAGTGAGGGAACCTGACGAACAGAACTGCCTGGTCCTGCATTCACTATCGCATTGCCTTCGCTCTGAAAACCTTCACCAGAGAAGCCTGGGTGAATACCTTTAAAACATACACTGATGGTGTATACACCTACTTCCGTGTAAAATAAATAAATAACTCTCACACCCTCAGACTTGGTCAAACTGTTTCCTGTTTCCCAGACGCCCCCATGTTAGCAGGACACTACATATTGTACAACAACAAAACTTTGCCTGGGGGGGCGGGGGTCAATGTTCGTAAAAAATATCACAGCACTTAGGTGCCAGTTGAGTCTATTTCTCATTGAATCTAGGCATAAAGGATGAAGTATATGAAGGAGGGAAAAAACAAGCTCTGTGCGGGTCCAGATTAAGAGTGTTCTCTTGAATTGCGAAGCAATAGACAAAATGCGATTAGATTTAATCAAAAGGCTGCGTTCAATATTCAAGAGACGTAGCGAGCTCCCCATGCGTCTCCTTCTGCCTCTCCCTCAATAGGTTTACAAATGAGGACATCCTTTAAATCATATGGAAATGGTTACCTGGGCTAAAATACATTTTATACTTCAGCCGATTTGCTTTTTTTCTATATTCATTTGGCTTCCCAGAAGGACAGTGTTTTATGTTGACGAATTATAACGGAGTGATTGGGGGCATATTGAAGTCTATTCAAATAGTCAAACATGAAGGGTCTGAGCGGTGGACCGCCCTCCTATTGATTATTGAAGAAACCACTAGGGTGAAAAGAATAAAGGGGTCACAATTAAATCAAGTATTATGTTGTTACCTTCTAGTCCTCCAGTCACATATATTGGATGACTGTATCCTGCTACACGTTTTAATTCAGATCCTATATTTACAAATGGATGTATGGCATACCCAAAGAATGCTTGTAAAATGTCAAAAACACACACAAACAAAATCTCCTTAAAGTCTACTTGTTTTCAAGTTTTAAAGCCCTTCCCCATTGTATGGAATTGGCAACGCAAGAACGGGACAAAGTAACATATTTACCCTTTGATGTGACTTCTCTAATGTATCTATCATTTTCAGCTCATTTGGCTCATTCGTGGTTACCTTAAAGAGAACCATTTAAATAATTGAAAAAAAGAGAGTAATGGAGGGAATTGTAAATCTGTTCTAGGAGAAGTCTAGATGGTAGCTAACGAGTTATGTTAATATGAAGTCAAGTCCTCTAAGTTTACCAAACAAGGAAATAGATTTTAGCTGGCTGTTTAGTAAGTAGAGTGTCCATAGATTGGGATGACAGCACAGTGTTTGGCAATACACATATACAAATCACATCAACATTCACCAGACACGTGCTTCTCTCCTAAACAACATGCACAACGCATGTAGCCTAGAGTACAGACACAAAAATACATGCGAAAACACACAAATATGCATGCACGCACACACACACACATACACACACTCACACATTTATTTGAGAGGACCCCACCACGCTCTCTCCTCTAAGTAATTCTGCTTTGGGCATGCTGCTGATGGGAGAGGAGAGGGGTAGTGGGTGATGATAGAAGTGCCTGCCTTCCTGCGTCCAGGCAGAATTGATCGTTTGGCAGTTCCAAATGAGAGACGGGGCTCGTCTGCGGAACCACGAGGCCGTACGCGCAACGCAGCGTTGGACTCCAGCAGCGCTCGTAAAGAGCGCTCTTTAAACTGCCGGGGCCCCTGGGAGCCCGTGGGGAGAGGGCCGCCGCCGCAACCGCACTAATGAGAACTAGCAGAGTGCAAACATGCATGGAAATGACTGTTATTCTGTTGATGTGCATTTAAGTGCTTTTTTACTGCCAACCACAAAGAGAGGGGAAATAACTGGTGATGAATGGTACCCCGGAAAGCATTCATTTTCCTAGAGAGAGAGAGGGGAGGGGGGAGAGAGAGAGAGCGAGAGCGAGAGCGAGAGAGAGAGAGAGAGAGAGAGAGAGAGAGAGAGAGAGAGAGAGAGAGAGAGGAGCCGACACGCATAGCGAATGTATTATTTTACTTCACTCAAGTGCGCTGACAAGGCTCTATGATGGGGAGGGAGCGGAGTGAGGGTGCCGGGATGGCAAATAACCTTCGCTCACTTCCTCTCTTCCGCCGTCGTCTTTCGCTTCTGTCAGATAACAATATGCGAAAAAGTCACAGCGCCCAAAGCCCTGATCACCTCATTACGAAAACAAGCTTTGTTATATTCCACCAATTCCAGGTCCTATTTATTAGGCACCAAACGGACGAAAACTGATTGAAACAAGGAGGGACTACCTGAACTTGCCCAATAAGAAATGCTCATTTTAGCTTTCTGTTGCAAAACATTTTGCTACAGTGTGGCCTAATTCGACCCAGTGCACAGCTGTTATACCAACACTGATATGACTGCACCAGATCTGTTCTGGATGTTTTCTATTGTTCATTGTGTGTCTGTCTATTTCAATTACATTGAATGGCTGAGACTTCAATGAGAAAGTAATGGGAGTGGAGCGGAGGAAGATAGAATGAGGGTAGAAAACAAGGAGAAAGGATGGAGGAAGAGGGCAGGGGGGGGTGGGGGTGCTCGTCAGTCTCACCAGCCCCAGTGCTTGCACTGGTGTTGATGACGGCCTCGTTCCATTGGTCGGCACTGGAAACAGAGAAGGAGCGTTGGTGCATGCTGTCCTTACTGCCACCGAAGCCCACCAGGCCTCCTCCGCTGACTGAACGCTCTGACTGGAGGGATGTATTGCTGTTAGAATGGGGCGCACCTGGAGAGAGAGGGAGAGGGAAAGATCATTTAAAATAATGTAATGCATACCTGTACATGGAGGTGCATTTCACTGAAGTTAGAAGTCTCTTTTGTAAATCCAAGCGTATGTTGCATCAAACAAGCCACATACACTGAGTGGATAAAGCATGACACAGACCGACAAGGTGAGTCCAGGTGAAAGCTATGATCCAGCATAGTAAAGTTGCACAATGCTGCCGCCACCTTCCTTGTGTTCTTTCTCTGTGTTACATGTGTAAACCCTCCTAACCCGTCTGCCTCCCCTCATCTCCCCCTCTCCCTCTGCCTCGGTCTCTAATTAGCCCTTAATTAACAAGATACACTGATCGCTAATTATCTCGCCTCATCCTTCTGACTGCCACATCCATCTCTCCCGCCGTCGGCAGGCAGGTCCCCTCTTTCTCACCGACTTCCAATCAAGCAAGCCACGGATGCCTCCCTGCCTGCCTCCCTTTACTAATTCATGGGATAGGCAGCGCAGTGTGGGGTCCTTCCCTCCTGTTCCAGTCTCGACAGCCACACAACACAATAGATCCTGACTTGACTTCTTCTACAGTTATAGCTATAGTTCCACAGAATGCATATTTTCATCTAGAGTGTATATATATATATATATTTATTTTTTATTATATTTATTACATTAAGCTTGTAATAATGATTTTCTTTTGCAACAAAATGATGTCAATTAAAACTTATTAACTAACACTAATTCACAATCAAAATAACCAAAACAAGTCCTATTTGGTTGATTAGGTAAATTATCTACATGGTATTCATCAATAAATCAACAGCCTTATCAAGTATAGGTTTTTATTGTCAGAGGTGCAATAAATAAATACATACTATAAAAGTTGCCCATGAGAATTTGTTACCACACACATGAAGCCCAACTAGAGATAATAGAGTGAAAGTGTAACAATACGACCTACTCCTTAGGCTGTACTAAAAACAAAGAGAGTAATCAAGTATACTATAATCTCCGCTGGATATTCTCCCCCAAAAAATGATAGACTAGAAGCAATAATTTAGCAACAGACTTAATCTACTCAGAGCAAAGACTTATGAGAGGGTAGCAGTCAAAAACTTTGTTTCGGTAAAAGTCCTATATTTATTTGATTAATTGTAATAAGATGACTGACAAACAGCACACACGGCAGGGCCTTTTTATTTCACAATTACAAGACTTTATATAAAAAACAAAACAATGTTTGATTGAGGTTTAACAACAACAACGGTTGCTAGATATTCTGTAATGTGTGCCGTGTGTAAAGTACACTAAGAGGCGCTGCGCTCTTGTTAGGATAATACGTCCTTCTCATTAGCGGGAGTAATAAGTGTATCAAATTCACATAATCATGTCTAATTAGTATCAGTGTTTATCTTGTTGGGCCCGGGAATATTTATCTTCAGGTCCCAGAGGGGAGGGAGGGATTGCAGCGAAAGAAGGGAGTAGAGAGGGGGAACCATGCTGGGGAGTGCTGGCTGAATTAGCATCCCCAAATCAGGGCATTGGAGAGAAGAAAGAGAGGAAGGGGAGTTCGAACCCCAGGAAACATTTATAAAAAAAATGTAACTTTCTAGACTCTAAGTGAGAGAAAAATCATCACATTTAGTGAACAGATTACAACAGATTAGAACCAAATGCCTTAACATTCGCCTGGAAAATAGTGCCATCATCGAACAGTGCTTAGTATTATTAGTATATTTAATATACAGTGCATTCTGAAAATATTCAGACCCCTTGACTTTTACCACATTGTTACGTTACAGCATTATTTAAAAATTGCCAAAATAGTTTATTTTCCTAATCAAATCTACACATAATACTCCATAATGACAAAGCAAAAATATAATATTGTACAAGTGTATATAAAAAAATGGAAATATGACATTTGCATAAGTATTCATACCCTTTACTCAGTACTTTGTTGAAGCAGTGATCACAGCCTCAAGTCTTCTTGGGTATGATGCTACAAGCTTGGCACACCTGTATTTGGGGAGTTTTCCCCATTTTTCTTTGCAGATCCTCTCACGCTCTGCCAATTGGATGAGGAGTGTTGCTGCACAGCTATTTTCAGGTCTCTCCAGAGATGTTAGATCAGGTTCAAGTCCGGGATCCAGCTGAGCTACTCACGGACATTCAGAGATTTGTGCCAAAGCCACTCCTGTGCTGTCTTGGCTGTGTGCTTAGGGTCATTGTCCTGTTGGAGGGTGAACCTCCGCCCCAGTCTGAGGGCCTCTCTTTACTTTGCTCCGTTCATCTTTCCCTCGATCCCGACTAGTCTCCCAGTCCCTGCCGCTCAATAACATAACTCAATAACATCCCCACAGCATGATGCTACCACCATGCTTCACTGTAGGGGTGCTGCCAGGTTTAGTCCAGACATGACGCTTGGCATTCAGGCCATAGAGTTCAATCTTGGTTTCATCAAACCAGAGAATCTTGTTTCTCATGGTCAGAGTCCTTTAGGTGCCTTTTGGCAAACTCCAAGTGGGCTGTCATGTGCCTTTTGCTGAGGAGTGGCTTCCATCTGGCCACTCTACCACGAAGGCCTGATTGGTGGAGTGCTGCAGAGATGGTTGTCCTTTTGGAAGGCTCTCTCATCTCCACAGAGGAACTATATAGCTCCATCAGAGTGACCATCAGGTTCTTGGTCACCTCCCTAACACCCCAAGAATGTTTTTGACAACAAAATGTTTTTTCCCCCCCCATACATATATTTTTACAATGACAGATTCTTGGAATGTTATGTGCACAGCATCTATAACATCCACCACAGAACATTCCCCACACATTCTCATTAGGTTTCCAAGTATTTTAATAACACAATATTGCAGTAATGTTTTTAGAACATACTATGAGAGCAATCAAAATGGTTCTGAGAAAACATTACGGGAACATTCTGCTAATGTTGGAGATATTATTTAAAAAAATGCCCATAACAACAAGTAGGGAATATTCCCACAATGCTCTCATTAAGTTATAGTGTGACATTATGACATGATTGTTCCAATAACGTTCCCTAATCATTCATGTCTGGATTCAATTCAATTGGTTCTGAGAAAACATTACTGGAATGTTCCGATAACATTAATGGATATGTCATCCGAGACACCTATATCAACAAGCAGGGAAGCTTAGATTTTGTAGGATCTCTATGCAGGGAAACTTTCCCCGTTACTCTTATAAAAGTTATAAAATGTGATGTTATGAAATGATTGTTCCAATAACGTCATGTCTGGATTCAATTAAATTGGTTCTGAAAAAAACATTAAGTCTAAAAGTATCTGGTGTTAAATGTACTTAAGTACGTACAGTGGTAGAAAAATCACTCAATTGTCATACTTGAGTAAAAGGAAATGGTTAGCTCGGGGATTTGAACTTGCAACCTTCCGGTTACTAGTCCAACGCTCTAATCACTAGGCTACCCTGCCGCTAGGTCAGTGAGTTTGCTAGAACAGAGGCAGTAGCAATGACAACACGTTATATTGATAGGGGCGTGAATTGGACCATATTGCTGCCTGAACATTCAAAATATAAAGAGCATTTTGGGTGTCTGGGACAATATGTGGGAGTAAAAAGTACATACTTCTTTAGAACTGTTGTGGAGTAAAAGTAAAAGTTTTTCCAAAATAAAAATAGTAAAGTAAAGTACAGATACCCCAAAAAACAAATAAAGTAGCACTTCAAATTTCTTTACACCAATGCTGTAGGCTACTTAGTCTGGCGCGACACCAGGATCCAAATGTTTCTAGTGGATTTCCCTTTGTACTGAAATCGGATGGCCTCAAAGCTCATCACTAAGCTAAGGCCTCTGGGACTAAACACCTCCCTCTGCAACTGGATCCTAGACTTCCTGACAGGTCGCCCCAGGTGGTAAGGGTAGGCACCAACACATCTGCCACGCTGATCCTCAACACGGGGGCCCCTCAGGGGTGCGTGCTCTGTCCCCTCCTGTACTCCCTGTTCACTCATGACTGCATGGCCAGGCACGACTCCCAACACCATCATTAAATTTTCCGATGACACAACGGTGGTAGGCCTGATCACCGACAACGATGAGACAGCCTATAGGAAGGAAGTCAGAGACCTTGCCATGTGGTGCCAGGATAAAAACCTCTCCCTCAACGTGATCAAGACAAAGGAGATGATTGAGGACTACAGGAAAAGTAGGACCAAGCACGCCCCCATTCTTATCGACGGGGCTGTAGTGGAGCAGGTTGAGAGCTTCAAGTTCCTTGGTGTCCACATCACCAACAAACTACCATGGTCCAAACACTCTAAGACAGTAGTGAAGAGGGCACAACAAAGCCTATTCCCCCTCAGGAGACCGAAAAGATTTGTCATGGGTCCTCAGATCCTCAAAAAGTTCTACAACTGCACCATCCAGACATCCTGAATGATTGCATCACTGCCTGGTATGGCAACTGCTCGGCTTCCGACCGCAAGGCACTACAGAGGGTAGGGCAAACGGCCCGGGGCCAAGCTTCCTGCCATCCAGGACCTCTATACCAGGCGGTGTCAGAGGAAGGCCCTAAAAATTGTCCAAGACTCCAGCCACCCTAGTCATAGACTGTTCTCTCTGCTAACGCATGGCAAGCGGTGCCGGAGTGCCAGGCCTAGGTCCAAAAGGCTTCTTAACAGCTTCTATCCCCAAGCCAGAAGACTCCTGAATAGCTAACCAAATGGCTGCACAGACTATTTGCATTGCCCCCCCCCCCACCCCCCTCTTTTAAGCTGCTGCTACTCTTTGTTTATTTCTATGCATAGTCACTTCAACTCTACCTACATGTTCATCTTACCTCAATGAACCGGTTTACCCTTCACGTTGACTCTGTGAAGGGGACACCGGTTAGTCACAAATGACGCAGAGTTAAAGCAGTTCTGCATAGAAGACTGGGCCAAAATTCCTCCACAGCGACGTGAGAGACTGATCAACAACTACAGGAAGCGTTTGGTTGGAGTCGTTGCGGCTCAATTTGGCACAACAAGTTATTGAGTGTAAGGGGGGGATTACTTTTCAGGCAGGAGCAGTGGGGGTTGCATAACTTTATTTACGCAATAAATTAAATAAGTATGCAATTGTTGTGTTACTTGTTCACTCAGGTTCCCTTTATCTAGCATTAGGTTTTGGTTGATGATCTGATAACATTCAGTATCAAAAAATATTCAAAAGTAGAGAACATTTGAAAGGGGGCAAATACTTTTTCACAGCAATGTATGTCTTAGTACATATGCACATGTATGTACACCTTACCGCAATCTGCCAAACGATCATTTAACATGATTTCTGAAATCAAGTTTGTAGGGAAAATAAAAGTCAAAACCTCCCGACTGTACAGTATACACTGTAAATAGGATTGGTCGGGTGAGCAACAATAGAGGATACTTGTTTTCCTAGATTTAGTTATCCTACCTTTTGAAAGACAAAGGCTATGAAGCAACACATTTATTTTGGTGTTAGTCCCATCCCAGTGGCACAGGAATGTATAATAAATGTCTAATAAAATGGCATGCAATTCCAAAATAATTGCCATATATGTTTCTACAGTACATGGAGTGTTGTACAACTAACTTCCTCAACGGTAAGATATCCCTAACACATTAAGGGAACCTCCGTGGACTGTTCAAAACAAAAAAATAGAAATAACATTCTAAGAACGTCGAGGGAATGTTTTGTGCACCCGGATACAAACATTGCAAGAATGTCATCACAACTGGACATATTTTGTGTTGTGGGAACCTAAAGAAATGTCTTACAAACTTTTAAATGACGAAAAAAACTATTGTTATGGGAACATTCTAGAAACAAATGTTTTCGCAACCAAATAGCAGATTTGTAATAATCAAGCACATCTGAACAGTTTTTGTGTTTTGGGAACATATCTTCCCACCAGACTGTTCCCACAACCTAATGAAACATTATGGGAACCTTTAAAGTACAGACAAAATGTGTTCTGGGAATGTTCTTGCAACATTTACATTTACATTTAACATTTAATAAGTCATTTAGCAACATCAGGCAAATGTTTTATACAAACACTGTATAACCATCAGCGACAAGTGGACATTTGTTTGTGTTATGAGAACATTTGCCGTAACCTAACGAATGTTCTTGGAACTTTCACAAAACCAATTTTGGTTTGCTGGGATGATTGACAATATTAAATCTGAAGTTAAATTTTTGGGGCGACATGACTGAATTTGCATAGAAATGTGAGTTAAAGATCTGTCATTCTCATTGAAAACAAATCTAAAAAGTGCTAGATCTGTTCTATGTGTGTTATTTCTATGATTCCTGTTCTCACGTTTAGTTTTTGCATCTTTTAACTTTCAGTTTTGTACACCAGCTTCAAACAGCTGAAAATACAATATTTTTTATCTGCATAGTGCATATTTTATCTGCATAGTGCATCTTTAAAGCAGAACAGAAAAACAACATTTACAACCTTTGATATTTTGACAAGACATATGATACTGTAGTCTAATAGGTGTGCTAATACTATTTCTATGGGGCAGATAGAGAAGAGTTCTCCCCTGAGGCGACCAGCTGATTATAGCTCCAGTGTAATTACATTATCCGCTGCTTTATGCAGGAATGGTCTAGGTATACTCTGTGGGGACTAATTGATGAATACATGTTTAATTCATTAATCATTAGCATCACATTTGACAATTAGACATGATTGTTGCTTGAATTTTAAATATGAATCCAAGCAGGGTTTGTGTATTTATTTAGCGGGGGGAGAAAGTCCCCTTTTGGAAGGCCAAGAGTCATACTACTTGTTAGAATGTGTTGTTGGCCTGTGTACTATCACTAAGAAAAAATCTAATGAAAACATCAAAATCCTAGCAGAAGTACTTTTGCCTTGTTAATCAGTTTCTGTGGTTCTGGTGATGTTGTTGTGAATGTAAAAAATGGTGCACTCTGTATCCATGTTAGAACATTCTACTTTCTAACACCGTACACATTTCCTGATTGGCAATGGGGTATTCCACCTCCACGTCAAGAAACAATACAGCATATCTCCATGTTCATTTTGTCATTCTGTCTCAGACATGTACTGTAGCACATTGTGGGTGAACCTACCTAACTTTTATTGCCTCGGGCACTGTTTCCAGCCGTCCATTCTCCATTGGTAAATGTCTGGAGGTAAGTGTTTGTAGTAATGAAATACAGCACCATCCTGAGACAATCACGCACCAATTACCTGTCAAAGCTAGTCAACTGGCTATTTATATAGGCGGAATTTACACAAGGTACATTGCCTTCCGAAAGAATTCACACCCCTTGACTTTTCCAACATTCTGTTGCGTTACAGCCTGAATTTAAAATGGATTCAATTGAGATTTTGTGTCACTGATCTACACACAATACCCCATAAGGTGGAATATTGTTTGTCTCATTTTTATTAAATTAATAAAAAATGTAAAGCTGAAATGTCTTGATTCAGTAAATATTCAACCCTTTTGTTATGGCAAGCCCCTCAATCAAGTATTGAATTTCATGCACAGATTCAACCAAAAAGACCAGGGAGGTTTTTCAAAGCCTCTCAAAGAAAGACACCAATTGGTAGATGTGTAAAAATATAACAGAAGCTGAATATCCCTTTAAGCATGCTGAAGTTATTAATTACACTTTGGATGGTGTATCAATACACCCAGTCACTACAAAGATACAGGCGTCCTGCCTATCTCAGTTGCTGGAGATTTCAAACAGTTAAGAGTTGAATGATTGTGATATGAGAAAACTGAGGATGGATCAACAACATTATAGCTACTCCACAATACCAACCTAAATGGCAGAGTGAAAATAAGGAAGCTTGTACAGAATAAAAATATTAAGTAATACTGAAAAGAATGTGGCAAAAAACGGAACTTTTTGTCCTGAATACAAAGAGTTGTGTTGGACTTGCCCCAAACATAGCACATAACTGAGTACCAGTCTCGATATTTTCAAGCATGTTAGTGGCTGCATCATGTTATGTGTATGCTTGTCATCGGCAAAGACTAGAGAATTTTTGGGGATAAAAAAATAATCCAAATACAGCTATATATAAGCCTACAGGCAAAATGCTAGAGGAAAACCTGGTTCAGTTGGCTTGCCAACAGACACTGGGAGACAAATTCACCTCGCAACAGGACAGTAACCTAAAACTCAAGGCTAAATCTACAGTGGAGTTGCTTACCAAGACGACATTGAATGTTCCTGAGTGGCCTAGTTACAGTTTTGACTTAAATAAGCTTCAACATCTATGGCAAGACTTAAATGGTTGTCTAGCAATGTCTCCTGACCCCTCCTGTCTCAGCCTCCAGTATTTATACTGCAGTAGTTTGTGTCGGGGGGCTAGGGTCAGTTTGTTATATCTGGAGTACTTCTCCTGTCCTATTCGGTGTCCTGTGTGAATCTAAGTGTGCGTTCTCTAATTCTCTCCTTCTTTCTTTCTCTCTCTCGGAGGACCTGAGCCCTAGGACCATGCCCCAGGACTACCTGACATGATGACTCCTTGCTGTCCCCAGTCCACCTGGCCATGCTGCTGCTCCAGTTTCAACTGTTCTGCCTTACTATTATTTGACCATGCTGGTCATTTATGAACATTTGAACATCTTGGCCATGTTCTGTTATAATCTCCACCCGGCACAGCGAGAAGAGGACTGGCCACCCCACATAGCCTGGTTCCTCTCTAGGTTTCTTCCTAGGTTTTGGCCTTTCTAGGGAGTTTTTCCTAGCCACCGTGCTTCTACACCTGCATTGCTTGCTGTTTGGGGTTTTAGGCTGGGTTTTTGTACAGCACTTTGAGATATCAGCTGATGTACGAAGGGCTATATAAATAAAATTGGATTTGATTTGATTTGATTTAGCAATCATTAACAATCAACTTGAGCTTGACAGAGCTAGATGAATTTGAAAAATAATAAAAATGGGCAAATATTGTACAATCCAGGTTTGCAAAGCTCTTAGAGACTTATCCGAAAAAACTCACAGCTGTAATCACTGCCAAAGAAGCTTCTACAAAGTATTGACTCAGGGGTGTGACTACTTATGTAAATGAGATCTTCCTGTATTTCATTTTCAATACATTTGCAAATATTTATAAAAACATGTCTTCACCTTGTCATTACAGTGGGGCAAAAAAGTATTTAGTCAGCCACCAATTGTGCAAGTTCACCCACTTAAAAAGATGAGAGGCCTGTAATTTTCATCATAGGTACACTTCAACTATGACAGACAAAATGAGACAAAATAATCCAGAAAATCACATTGTAGGATTTTTTATTTATTTATTTGCAAAGTATGGTGGAAAATAAGTATTTGGTCAATAACAAAAGTTTCTCAATACATTGTTATATACCTTTGGTTGACAATGACAGAGGTCAAACGTTTTCTGTAAGTCTTCACAAGGTTTTCACACACTGTTGCTGGTATTTTGGCCCATTCCTCCATGCAGATCTCCTTTAGAGCAGTGATGTTTTGGGGCTGATGCTGGGCAACACGGACTTTCAACTCCCTCCGGAGATCTTCTATGGGGTTGAGATCTGGAGACTGGCTAGGCCACTCTAAGACCTTGAAATGCTTCTTACGAAGTCACTCCTTCGTTGCCCGGGCGGTGTGTTTGGGATCATTGTCATGCTGAAAGACCCAGCCACGTTTCATCTTCAATGCTCTTGCTGATGGAAGGAGGTTTTCACTCAAAATCTCACGATACATGGCCCCATTCATTCTTTCCTTTACACGGATCAGTTGTCCTGGTCCCTTTGCAGAAAAACAGCCCCAAAGCATGTTTCCACCCCCATGCTTCACAGTAGGTATGGTGTTCTTTGGATGCAACTCAGCATTCTTTGTCCTCCAAACACGACGAGTTGAGTTTTTCCCAAAAAGTTATATTTTGGTTTCATCTGACCATATGACATTCTCCTAATCTTCTTCTGGATCATCCACATGCTCTCTAGCAAAATTCAGACGGGCCTGGACATGTACTGGCTTAAGCAGGGGGACACGTCTGGCACTGCAGGATTTGAGTCCCTGGCGGCGTAGTGTGTTATTGATGGTAGGCTTTGTTACTTTGGTCCCAGCTCTCTGCAGGTCATTCACTAGGTCCCCCCGTGTGGTTCTGGGATTTTCTGGGGGTGAGATCTTGCGTGGAGCTCCAGATCGAGGGAGATTATCAGTGGTCTTGTATGTCTTCCATTTCCTAATAATTGCTCCCACAGTTGATTTCTTCAAACCAACTTGCTTACCTATTGCAGATTCAGTCTTCCCAGCCTGGTGCAGGTCTACAATTTTGTTTCTGGTGTCCTTAGACAGCTCTTTGGTCTTGGCCATAGTGGAGTTTGGAGTGTGACTGTTTGAGGTTGTGGACAGGTGTCTTTTATACTGAATAACAAGTTCAAACAGGTGCCATTAATATAGGTAACGAGTGGAGGACAGAGGAGCCTCTTACAGGTCTGTGAGAGCCAGAAATCTTGCTTGTTTGTAGGTGACCAAATACTTATTTTCCACCATATTTTGCAAATAAATTCATTAAAAATCATACAATGTGATTTTCTGGATTTTTCTCCCTCATTTCGTCTGTCATAGTTGAAGTGGAATTACAGGCCTCTCTCATCTTTTTAAGTGGGAGAACTTGCACAATTGGTGGCTGACGAAATACATTTTTGCCCCACTGTATGTGGTATTGTGTGTAGATGGGTAGATTGTGAGTAGATTTTTTAAATCCATTTTGAATTCATGCTCTAACACAATGAATATGAATACTTTCTGAAGGCACTGTACTGTAGAAATACTACCATTACAAAAATAAACTCCTGAAAAAGTTTTTGGTGGAAAACTTTGGCGACAAAATAAAATCATAATTGTAATTCCTGTGATAATTTATAAGAGACATATCCCTTTCATACCAATATGTTTTTCTGCCAACTTGTTTTAAAATTTTATTTCACCTTTATGTAATCAGGTTAGTTGAGAACAAGTTCTCATTTGCAACTGTGAACTTCACCATACCACCTACTTTTTCCCGCCTTTTCTTTACATGTCAAAGGTACTGCTGGTATCAAAGCCTAAACTTGTATTTCTGCCTAACGACCAAGCAATCATTTTTTGTAAACTTCTGCCTATGGCTTACTATAAATGTAGCCATAATGCTGAGACGGCACTGGCACGCTCTATGCTCTTAATCTCTTCATGGTTGCTAAGCAGCGCCAGTAACCATCCTCCTGCCAGTTCTACATTTTGCAAGGCATGCCACTTCTCACATATTTTTGCATAGAACCCCAATAAGCATGTACTGTTTTCTTAACCATAATTGGATGCATCCAAAAATAATTACTGTGGGAATAAATATCACGGAATGACGAAAATATTGGAATAAAGTAGGCTAATGCATTTGAAGGCATGTATCAAATTGTTGCTTACTGAACCTCCCAAAGTCATCCAATCGTTGAAATAAATTTGAAGCAATAGCCTACCCACCTGTGGTCACCTAGATGATAGTTTCAGCACCGTTTTGATTAGGACAGCACGCCATCGTGCTGCTTTGAGAGAAGCGTGTGGTCTCGTCTTGATAAATCTATCAATGTCAGATTTTTGTTTTCACTGAAGCCGTTTGTATTAGGTTACGGTTAGCTAAGTTGAGGTGAGTGCTGCTTGTGATCATCTTGTCTGGTTGGCTAATTTATTACAGCATTTTGATAGCATGTTATGTAGTTTACCAAGTGGATTATTTAGTAGACTAGGCCTACTCCCGAACAATAGCCTGTGACTTTACTGACTGGTCTCCATCAATGTGATTTTGTTTCACTGAATCACCCTCTGTATAGCGATTTGGTTAACTGGTTTCTGGCTGGGGAAATAAGTGGAGGTGGTATAGCTCATCTATTACACATTTGGTTTGCTCATCTATCATTAACCAGAAACATTTAGCTGCCAATATTGTAGCCCAAATCAAGTGTAGGACTATTATTTTTGCTTGATCGAGTATAGGCAACTCCAAAAACCCAAAGGGGTGACAGCGGTACCACACGTTCCCGTGACACAAGTTTTGTGGGAAAATAAATGTGTATTTTATTCTGTTATATTCCATTACATTCTTACTTCAAAATATATGTGTGTTGACTGTGATCGGGGTAAGTGTGTCTTGTCTGTTTAAACCTTTTCATGCGTGAGTTCCAAATATCTCTAACGGTCGCCCCAGCGTGAGTTGGTTTATGCACGTGATGTCAGAATGCACTCACTGTTCCAAAATGTGACTGTTACGTAACAGGACAGTGCTGTCTGCTATTAATCTATAGGCTGTTTCAACTTGTCAATTTCAAGTTTTATTTTCTAACAACAGATGGAATTGAGTTGTGTTCCACCTCCTCATTAATTCACATAGAAGTAGCCCATTTCACTGTTGCGGACAATTTAAGTTTTACTGAGCGGGACTTCTCTCTTTGAGGAGAGCCAAAGCACTTCCCCAGTGGTTCCGCAGATCAAGTATGCAGACATTTGCGCAGTCTTGCACAAACGTTTTCCTCGTAGCACATTTTCTGTCTGATGCTCACTTTGCCTTCATTCTTTTTTTACTTTCAAATAATAACTTTGAACATGTGTGCGTTCCTATCAAAGTAAGTGCCTTATTTTCTGTGTTTTGTTGTTGTGTCTACTGTAGCATACAGTATGTATGTATTTATGTAGCATCATGTATTTACAGTTTTATTCACATGTTTTCAAGTACTGGTGACAAATAATGCATTCTGATTGTAATGGACACCTATGAATGTGTGTAAATTATGATGAGCTAATGCTTAGCTATTTGCCAGCTATGTGTGGCGCCATGTTTGTTGACATTATACAATGAATTCTGGGTGTCACGTAAACATCTGTCAGACCAAAGATGTTATAATGAGATGAAGGAATGGTTCCGGAGTAAACTTGCGGAAGTGAATGAAGGGAAGTGAATGATCGTAGAAGACAGACCCCCTTCAACATGCATACTGCAAACAGACCAAACTCATCTCGTCTCCACTTCTTATCTTTGGTTGACCTGAAAAAACAAACATGGTGGTGCGCAGAAACGACTCATAATCGGATTACTTTAGATTTATTAAAAGTGTTTTACTCAATTATTTCAAGCAATGGTGAGCTCACCCATGATGTGAAGAATTGTACATAGTAATTGCTGTTAGATCATTCATATTGTGGTTTCTGTCAGCCGAGAGTTAGCTAAATATGACTGCTTGTGTTATGTCAATCTTTCCTCAGTTAGCGCTAGGACTAATGTAGCCTACATTTTCCGATTCGGATGATTGTGTTATGCTGTCTCTACTACTATGTATGTCTGAACATTGCATCCAAAAATAAACTGGTCACATTCAGGACATAACTTTGTAAGAACTGTGTTTGTGCAACATGTTTCTGTGAAAAAAACGGTGTGGCTAGCTCTAGCACCGGATGTTCTAAATAAGCACTCTAATCACAGCGGTTTGAGCGTAAGCTGCAAGGACCACTGTAGAATGATCAAACCCGTTCGGTGGTACGTATCAAAGGGTTAATGAACAAAATAATTAACTATTGATTGAATTCATTTGGACGTAACATCATTTCAACTCAAAATATGCCATTCTATTTGAAAATACATTTTATTAGTTTCAGAATATTTCTTAGGACCTGCATAAATGAATGAATAATGGATTTACTAATATAGACGGCCAACCACATCGGCACACCACAACAACCACTATTCGCCGGCATGCGCACGGGAGGTATAAAAAGAGAATGCAGTCAAGAATGAAGTAAAAAATTGGCCTGTTTGTAAAGGGGGTCATATAAACATTGCCCTTTTATTACAGGCAAAATACCATCAATTATATGTGAAAGCAGCATAAGATTGCTAGTAAACACCTGAAAGTTAATAGAAATGTCCAAAAACTCGACAGCGATCATGTAGGCCTATACCGGCATTTAAAACAATTATAGAAATATGTTCATTTGACATGTTCGTTTCACAAATATAACTGTGTAGGAGAGAGAGAAAAGGAGTGGTTTCCATGCTGAATAAGAGCAGCAGCAGCAGGGCTGGCTCTTGCTGTGGCTGTTAGCTAAGTAGAAGCGATGGATTAGCGAGTAGCTACAGAGCGGCGGTGGCGGTAATGTCGTCTTGACTCTCATTTCTCTTTGGGCCGGCGCGACCATGCATGCCCTCAGAGGGCTGATGAGTCGTGACGCCGAGGCCTGACCCAACCGGGGAGTTGTTGCCATTATGTACAAGTAGAAGGATAACGAGGCATTAATGCTAATGTGGGGGACCGAGGGGAGGGAGGGAGGAAAGGAAGGAGAAAAGCAGCACATCATCAACGGCTGTGGCCGTGCAATCCACCACCACTATCATCACTATCACTGCTCACTAACACCGCCTGTCTGACCGCCCACCCGCCACCACCACCACCACCCCCCTTTATGGCTCAGCCCTGTCATCTAACTATCCTCCCCTCCACAACCAGCCTCATCATCTTTAGGAACCATTAGGGGCCAGCCCCAGCCTCCACACCCGCACCGGGCTGGTGGCCAGTGAGAGAGGCATGGTTGTGGTGGTGGTCAGTCCGTGCCCACTAGTTGGACTGTATGTATGTGTGGCCCAGAGCAAGAGGAATAGTGGTTTACAATGTATAAGGAAGGAGTTGTACCGCGAGCGAAACACCACCCCCTCCCTGCACCTTCCCCACAGACAGTACATCTCTGCCGCCCATACGATTGATTAAAACTGATGGGCCTCATTAATACTTTGATACAATGCATCTGTCGTGGGTGACACCATTGGATGCGTATTAACAGAGAGGATCATATTTAAAACGGTTCCGCTGAACACTCCGAGAGAGGAAAAGGAATTAAGCTTGCACACTCTTTCACTCATAGACACATGGGTTCATTCATTTACTCTCTTTCTCTCCATCTCCCATCTCCCTCCCTCCCTTCCTCCCTCCACCCCCTGTGATTATAAAAGGTCTTTAGATCCATGGAAGTGAATGAATTACCAAAGGCAAAGACAGGGTTGCGATTCAGACGCCATGAATGACAAATTACCCCTTTGTTCCCTTCATCAATTGCATGCCTAATGAAATCAAACTCACGCCGATCGCACCAGGAGAGGAGAGGGTGCTCCAAACGGGAGAAGACCTGCCGTGATTTGTAACCTTTCTCCCCTAAGTGGAGATTAACGCAAATCGTCTCGTATTGTTCCCCTCCCGGATGCAAAAAAAATTGAACCTCTAGAATGGGGTGTCACAAAGATATCCTTTACTAGCTCTGTATTTACAGCAGAGTGAAACTACACTGAGTGGACAAAACATCTTTCCATGACATAGGCTGACCAGGTGAATCCAGGTGAAAGCTATGAAAAGCTAGATTCACGTCAATCAGTGTAGATGAAGGGGAGGAGACCAGTTAAAGAAGGATTTTTAAGCCTCGAGACAATTGAGACATGGATTGTGTATGTGTGCCATTCAGAGGGTGAACAAGCAAGACAAAATATTTAAGTGCTTTTGAACGGGGTATGGTAGTAAGTGCCAGGCGCACTGGTTTCAGTGTGTCAAGAACTGCAACGCTGCTGGATTTTTCACACTCAATAGTTTCTCGTGTGTATCAAGGATGGTCCACCACCCAAAAGACATCCACACAACTTGACACAACTGTGGGAAGCATTGGAGTCAACATGGGCCAGTATCCCTGTGGAGTCCATGCCCTGACGAAATGAGGCTGTTCTGGGGGCAACATGTGGGGGTGTATATACCCGTGCAAATACAGTAAAATTGTCAGAGAAAAATAAGAATTCATTATAAAAGACAAAATCATTTTCTGTGGTTTTCCTCTTTCCGGCCCCCAGAACCACTCCTCTCCATATCTCTCCTCTCCCTATCTCTCCTCTCCCTATCTCTCCTCTCCCTAACTCTCCTCTCCCTCCTACAGATACGGGACACCTCTGCTCTTTTCTCCTCTACTTTTATCCTGAAGGTTAACTCCTGACCTCCACCTTCCTATCCTTCACTCTGTAAACTCCTATATCTTCTCTACCATTTGACTAATTAATGTGGTCCAGTGGGGTCCTGATGTTCAAATCCTGGCCAGGACCCAACAAAATAAGAAAGGGCTGGGCCACAAGTGTTCTCTGCTGTCTGGTCTGTCTTTTCCACTACTGCACACTCCAATTAGCTACAGCCATGGCAGGAGGTAACATGGACCCCGCTCCTCGGCCGATAGAGGACACCCTCGTTACCCTCCCCCCCTGTCTATCCCCCCTCTGGGGACCACTCTGCTAATTAGTATTAATTACTCTTAATCCTAACCCCTAAATAGAATCACTGGCTTCTCTTCGCCTCTCTCGGCCTAGCTGCCAGAGCAGAGTAGAGCAGAGCAGGCACCTTCGTAGACAGCCATCCAACCGGTCAGCTAAGTCTATTTATAGGCGCCGTGTGGACTGGAAGGAAGGCATTGGTATTGGCAGGACACGCAAGTCAAGCCCCAACCTGATAATTGTTCCTGTGACATTACATACAAACTTGGCTGATGGAATTTAGGTCACAGCAAACTTATTACATCTGGACAAAATAAAATGTCCCTCAATGGATAAATCTTATCTTTTCTTTGAAATGAATTATTATAAACAAATTATATTTCATGGGGATCTCATTCATCAATTCCCTATTTAGTACATGAAGGTAGAATCTAATAGCCTCACAAGCACTCCTTCAGTAATCCTATCATTGTTTTTATATTGTGCTGGCTCATCTGCATAATGAAAAATCATACATTGAGACAATTGGCTTGTGGAGACTCATTTTATGACATTGTACCATAATCTAAAGAGCTTTCACACAATTACAGCAACAAAATACATATTACATACCTAAATCCACCTATTAGGAGCATACTTTATTGTATCCTCTGGGCAGTGAATGGTATTCATGTGAAACCCCTCCTCTGAATACTTTAGTGTCCCTGGTGTCTCTTTCAGTCCATTGAAGAAGCTCTATTGATTGTCTGTTGGACTGGACATGAAGTCGATAGAGGCTTGCATACAGTTGGACTGGGCATCAGGTTGCTTAGCTTAAGCTATTCAGTTGATATCCTGCAAATTACTTGGTCGGTGGTTGTTCACCGTGCTTGGTTGCGGTTTGATTCGAGGTAGAAGTTGTTCCTATAACTACGAACCTAAAATCAGATGACCTTAATCCCAAACCTGGCCATAACCGTTAGGAGGAATATCTGACCCTGTTTCAGTCATTAGTGGGGAATTTCTACCTTCTCAGTTTGTCCAAAATGCACTACATGCGCAAAAGTATGTGGACACCTGCTCGTCGAACATCTCATTCCAAAATCATAGGCATTAATATGGAGTTGGTCCCCCCTTTGGTGCTATAACAGCCTCCACTCTTCTGGGAAGATTTTCCACTAGATGCTGAAACATTGCTGCGGGGACTTACTTCTATTTAGCCACAAGAGCATTAGTGAGGTCGGGCACTGATGTTGGGCGATTAGGCCTGGCTCGCAGTCTGAGTTCCAATTCATCCCAAAGGTTGTTTGATAGGGTTGAGGTCAGGGCTCTGTGCAGGCCAGGAAAGTCCTTCCAAACCAACCTTGACAAACCATTTCTGTATAGGCGTCACTTTGTGCACGGGGGCATTGTCATGCTGAAACAGGAAGGGGCCTTCCCTAAACTGTTGCCACAAAGTTGGAAGCACAGAATAGTCTAGAATGTCATTGTATGCTGTAGCGTTAAGATTTTCACTGGAACTAAGGGGCCTAAACAGCCCCAGACCATTATTCCTCTTCCACCAAACTTAGTCTGTCGGACTGACAGATTGTGAAGCGTGAGTCATCACTTCCGAGAATGCGTTTCCACTGCTCCAGTGGAGGCGAGCTTTACGCCACTTCAGCCAACACTTGGCATTGGGAATGGTGATCTTAGGCTTGTGTGCGGCTGCTCGGCAATAGAAACCTATTTCATGAAGCTCGCGATGAACAATTCTTGCTCTAGCGTTGCTTCCAGAGGCAGTTTAGAACTCGGTAGTGAGTGTTGCAACCCGAGGACAGACGATTTTTACACGCTACCCACTTCAGCACTTGGTGGTCCTGTTCTGTGAGCTTGTGTGGCCTACCACTTCGTGGCTGACCCGTTGTTGCTCTTAGACATTTCCATTTCACAATAACAGAACTTACAGTTGACCGGGGCAGCTCTAGCAGGGCAGAAATTTGATGAACTGACTTGTTGGAAAGATGCCATCTTTGAAAGTCACTGAGCTCTTCAGTAACGCCATTTGAATGCCAATATTTGTCTATGGAGATTGCATGGCTGATTGCTCGGTTTTATACATCTGTCAGGAATGGGTGTCCACATATGAATGCACTAATTTGAAGGGGTGTCCACATACTTTTGCATATATAGTGTACATTTGTCTTCAAAGTAATTGAGGTGTGCTTCAAGCTTTTGTGATTATTTTATTTGTTCTATTATAACATGTAATCTAAATCAAAGCTAGCTTGACATATGTTTTGACCCATATCTGGTACAGAGGTCTAGAATGGACCCACAGTGTGGTGACTAGGCATTCCCTCTTACCTGTGGTGCCTACGCCCAGCTGCAGGGTGCTGCGGTCCTTGGTCAGTCCGTTTGTCTTGGGGCTGGCGGTGGGGGCGATAGTGGTGACTGCTCTAGGTGGTCGTTTCCCTGGCACCTTGACCGTGGTCCTCAACAGGTCAATCTCTTTCCCGTGCACATTCTGCATGTAGTCCTGGAACACACAAGCATCACAAAAAACACACAGAGTCAATGTCATTACTCTAAAACGTGGATATTTCATTCAAAAAAAAGAAAACGCCAACTGCCCCCATTAGCTGACAAGAAATAACTTTTCACTTTTGTTTTATGATGTAACATATATCTTTCATCCACTTCAAAGCAAAATAAAAAAGTACCAAAAGCAACTGATGGACAGCTAAGAGAAGTTTCAGAACATTTAGGTATCACCTGTGCTCATGCTGCCTCACAAGCTAGTTGGCTTTTAGAGGCTTAATGAGTAGACTAATGAACGCAAACAGTCATTCTCTTTCAATTTGGTCATTTGATTTCGATTTAAAACAACATCACCATCCCAAGTGGATGATGAAGGAAAGCCAAGGTGAAACTCATTGATATCAGCAGATATCAATGAGGAGAACTCTGCGCTCTGCTCGGCCTTTTACTGGGTTACTGGGTGCACCCCCCTCCCCCCCATCATCTCTAAATCTCTCTCCTTTCCTTTATCACAGTGCCATAAAGCACTCATCTCTTCCCCTGCCTCTTCTCTAATTACCCAGCCAGCTAGCGCTCCTCATTCTCATTTCATTTTATTGCTGGAATTAACAGCCAGATCGAAGCGTGCAAAGCTATTAAGATGTGTGATTAAGCCACATTCAATTAGTTTCTACAAACAATTTAATTGATGTAGCAGATAGAATTAACAGAAGGTGATTGTGTGGATGGCTTGGCTGACTGCGAAATTAAAGGGATCCTCGCGCTCTCGTTCCATGTCTCGCTCTCCTACCCACCTTCTCTCTTTCCCGGTTGCTCTCGCTCCCAACCCACTCTCTCTCTCCATAACACCCTCTGTCTCTCTCTCTATAACACCCTCTCTCTCTCTCTCTCTCTCCATAACACCCTCTGTCTCTCTCTCCATAACACCCTCTGTCTCTCTCTCTCTCTATAACACCCCCGGTCTCTCTCTATAACACCCTCTGTCTCTCTCTATAACACCCTCTGTCTCTCTCTATAACACCCTCTATCTCTCTCTCTTTACAACACCCTCTGTCTCTCTCTCTCTCTCTCTCTCTCTCTCTCTCTATAACACCCTCTGTCTCTCTCTCTCTCTACAACACCCTCTGTCTCTCTCTCTCTCTACAACACCCTCTGTCTCTCTCTCTGCAACACCTTTGTCTCTCTCTCTCTCTATAACACCTTTGTCTCTCTCTCTCTATAACACCCTCTGTCTCTCTCTCTCTATAACACCCTGTCTCGATAACACCCTCTGTCTCGATAACACCCTCTGTCTCGATAACACCCTCTGTCTCGATAACACCCTCTGTCTCGATAACACCCTCTGTCTCGATAACACCCTCTGTCTCGATAACACCCTCTGTCTCGATAACACCCTCTGTCTCGATAACACCCTCTGTCTCGATAACACCCTCTGTCTCGATAACACCCTCTGTCTCGATAACACCCTCTGTCTCGATAAGACCCTCTGTCTCGATAAGACCCTCTGTCTCGATAACACCCCCTGTCTCGATAACACCCACTGTCTCTATAACACCCACTGTCTCTATAACACCCTCTGTCTCTATAACACCCTCTGTCGCTCTGTCTCTATAACACCCGCTGTCTCTATCTCTCCTTCTCTCCCCTTCTCTCCCTCCCCCTCTGTCTGCTTGGTTGCTCAGAATGGGAATAAACAGGTGTCTAGTAATGTAACAGCAGTTCCTGCTCTGCCTCACCTCTGCTCAGTAAGTTAGCAGACAGACACTCCAGACAGAGCTTATAGACATTCCTCCGGTGACCTACGACCTATAATGATCTAGATCTACAGAGCTGCTAACTAGTCAATTACATACGGGTAAATTCCAAAATAAAGGAAACACTTGAGTAAATGTGGAACACAAATTATATAACAGGTACTTCCACACAGGTATGGCTCCAAGTTAAATGCCCAGTTGTTCATTATTTTGGCTACCATGATAGAAGAGGTCTCAGTGACTTTCAATGAGGGGTCTCAAAGGAGCAGAGGGGGTTTAAAGTGCATGTGTGTGTGTGTGTATGCGTCTGTGTGTTTCAGTCACCAGATCTCAACCCAATTGAACACTTATGGGAGATTCTGGAGTGGCGCCTGAGACAGCGTTTTCCATCACCATCAGTACAACACAACATCTCTAGTGCAAGAATGGCGTCGCATCCCTCCAATAGAGTTCCAGACATGTGTAGAATCTACGCCAAGGTGCATTGAAACTGTTCTGGCAGCTTGTTGTGGCCCAACTCCCTATTTTGTCAATTATCTGTACATCACTGTAATGCTACATTGCTCTGCTAACAATGGGTACTAAAATTAATCCATTATCATCTCACGAGAAGAATATCATCCAATCATATTGTACTAGTCTCATGCGCCGAATACAACAGGTGTAGTAGACCTTACAGTGAAATGTGTACTCACGAGACCCCTAATCAACAATGCAGTTAAAAAATAAAATAAACAAGAATAAGAAATAAAAGTAACAAGTAATTAAAGAGCAGAAGTAAAATAACAATAGCGAGACTATAACAGTCAATGTGCGGGGGTACCGCTTAATTTAGGTATTTGAGGTAATATGTACATGTAGGTAGAGTTACCTATGCATAGATAATAACAACAGAGAGTAGCAGCAGTGTAAAAGAGAGAGAGGGGGGGCAACGCAAATAGTCTGGGTAGCCATTTGATGGCTTGAGGGTAGAAGCTGTTTAGAAGCCTTTTGGACCTAGACCTGGCGCTCCGGTACCGCTTGCCATGCGGCAGCAGAGAGAACAGTCCATGACTTGGGTGGCTGGAGTCTGACAATTTGTAGGGCCATCCTCTGACACCGCCTGGTGTAAAGGTGTGTACTGGGCCGTACACACTACTCTCTGTAGTGCCTTGCGGTCAGAGGCCGAGCAGTTGCCATACCAGGCAGTGATGCAACCAGTCAGGATGCTCTCGATGGTGCAGCTGTAGAACCTTTTGAGGATCTGAGGACCCATGTCAAATCCTTTCAGTCTCCTGAGGGGGAATAGGTTTTGTGGTGCCCTCTTCACGACTGTCTTGTTGTGCTTGGACCATGTTAGTTTGTTGGTGATGTGGACACAGAGGCACTTGAAGCTAATCTATGATCATAAAACCAGATTTAGTCTACTTACTGTATGTTGCAAGCAAATGAGAATGCTTTTTCAGGTATGAATGTCTTTTGCTGAGAAGTGTTAATCTATGATCTTGCTAATATACATTATACTATTTCAAATTGGACTCTAAGGTCAAACAAATCTGGAGTTAATGTGCACAATACTTCTCCAACTTTCACTAAACATATTCTAACATATGGAATTGTTTTAAGATGGTCATACAGTGGATCATTTCGCTATTTGAATGAGATTGTTTGGGGTTATTTGATAAAATATTGAATTTGGTATTTACTACTATAGCCCATAGAAACGCATCCAATGACACATTCTTAAACGGCAAAAAAAGACAGTCAAAAAATAAATCACCAGGAATAGGGTTTGGAAGTGTCTGTCTTATATCTAGGAGATATACACTACCGGTCAAAAGTTTTAGAACACCTACTCATTCAAGGGTTTATCTTCATTTTTACTATTTTATACATTGTAGAATAATAGAGAAGACATCACAACTATGAAATAACACATACGGAATCATGTAGTAACCAAAAAAAGTGTTAAACAAATCAAAATATATTTTATATTGAGATTCTTCAAATAGCCACCCTTTGCCTTGATGACAGCTTTGCACACTCTTGGCATTCTCTCAACCAGCTTCACCTGGAATACTTTTCCAACAGTACTGAAGGAGCTCCCACATATGCTGAGCACTTGTTGTCTGCTTTTCCTTCACTCTGCGGTCCGACTCATCCCAAACCATCTCAATTTGGTTGAGGTCGGGGGATTGTGGAGGCCAGGTCATCTGATTCAGCACTCCATCACTCTCCTTCTTGGTAAAACAGCCCATACACAGCCTGGAGGTGTGTTGGGTCATAGTCCTGTTGAAAAACAAATTATAGTGGGACTAAGCCCAAACCAGATGGGATGGTGTATTGCTGCAGAATGCTATGGTAGCCATGCTGGTTAAATGTGCCTTGAATTCTAAATAAATAATTCACAGTGTCACCAGCAAAGCACCCCCGTCACACCTCCTCCTCCATGCTTCACGTTGGGAAATACACACGCGATCATCTGTTCACCCACACGTCTCACAAAGACAAGGCAGTTGGAACCAAAAATCTCCAATTTGGATTCCAGACCAAAGAACACATTTCCACCTGTCTAATGTCCAATGCTCGTGTTTCTTGTCCCAAGCAAGTCTCTTCTTCTTATTGGTGTCCTTTAGTAGCGGTTACTTTGCAGCAATTCAATCATGAAGGCCTGATTCACACAGTGTCCTCTGAACAGTTGATTCTGAGATGTGTCTGTTACTTGAACTCTGTGAAGAATTTACTGGGGCTGCAATTTCTGAGACTGGTAAATCTCAATGAACTTATCCTCTGCAGCAGAGATAACTCTGGGTCTTCCATTCCTGTGGCGGTCCTCATGAGAGCCAGTTAGCTAGCGCATGATATATTTTCATTCAACACTTTTTTTGGTTACTACATGATTCCGGATGTGTTATTTCATAGTTTTGATGACTTTATTATTATTCAACAATGTAGAAAATAGTAAAAAATAAAAGAAAAACCCTTGAATGAGCAGGTGTTCTAAAATGTTTATGTAAGTGTAGTGTAAGAAATCTCAGGAAATATGTTTTGTGGAGACATATTTAACCGCTTATTTTTTGTTGACACAAAATGACTTCCATCCGTTTGTATGGGTTACCTTCAGACGAGTCCCGTGACACTTGGAACTCGTCCGTGCTCCTCAGTCTCCCCTTTCCATAGAGTGGTCATAATAGTTAGTAGCTGAAACGGTTTGGACGTTATAACCGTTTTCGTGAGAAGACCGCTGTAGCTCGGTATCTCACTGATGCGAATGCGGTGGATTGAGACGAAGTCCATGCCAAAAACCTGGTCTCTCTCTAGCTTAAACTGACAGATTTTTTGATGGGGACTTTTTTTATTATGTTGTTATGTGTCAATAGACTCTTAAGGATTAAATGCAAAGGCGAGAACTCATGAGTGGGAGTGGGAGGGGTTAGAGGTCTGTAGACCGGGACAAGCAGGGCATGAGGCAGCCGTGTCGTGCTGTGGGGGGGGGTCCTGACTGAGCTGTCTGCCGGCAGGCTGCAGCGGAGTGTTTAAGAGGTATTAGTGGCCCAGCGGGACTCTTGACAGAGACGGATGTGGCAGGTCCCTCAGCTTCCAACAAGCGCCACGCACAGCGGCGAGCGCCATTATAAATACAAGCTAGCGTGGTGGCCGGGCGTGGCAGGCGCATAGCAGACCCCCAGCAGTAGCAGCTAGCGCCATGTATGTCTCCATTACCATAACTCCAGGACCGGGTGTAACACGCTGGATATGAACCCGGGTCTCCCACGGGAGCAACCAACATCTTAGACTTGTACCACTAGAACAAGAGGGCAGACACCCCTTGTTCCATGGGCCGTCACTGATAACAGTCATCTAAGATGGAGATCTTATAATCAGAGGGTGGAAGATCTCTGCTAGCTTTTATGTCTCTCTGGAAACCTTGTTGATGAATGTACGTTAAATCGTTCATTTCAACTTTTTGTGAGGGACCAGCACGCATGTAGTCGTTTCTCTATTCCCTGCATAGCGGTCCACTGCAAACGGAACTACACCAAATGTCTGGATACTCACATGTAAACTTGGGTGGTAGGTGAGGAGGCCGTTGTCACAAAGAGTGACGTATTTCTTCTTCCACTCCTTATTCAGGGACTTCCCACTTCTCTTCAGAAGGATGCCCTGGAGGAGAGAGAAGAGGAGAATAAAGGGTCAGAAAATGTCTTCCTCCCGCTAAACACAGTGGACTAAAACATATACTGCAACAAACTTGGGATGACAATGAGGACACTTGCTCTATCCATAGATCTGACCAGAGGGGTAATTTTACAGGAGCAGGTTGCTTGTATGTATGTGAGTAAGTATGCGAGTACAACCTTTTAACTTGTGATTCTCATTGGTCACTACAACCTCATAGTCAACGCAACTCAACAGCGGTCACTTGAACCTTCATAATTGGTCCTGTCCTACTGCAAACTACACTCTTACAGTCAACGTGAGCAGAGACAATCCAATTTGCCCCTGTATGCATTCATCCCTATGTCCTGACCAGTTGAACTTTGGAGGACCTCTACATCGAGGGATTAGGATGTGTGATCTCCCCCTCTTCAAAGGCCTGACTTAGCCCCTCTCCTGTATTCCACCACCACCATTATCTTCTGGAGCCTCTTAACTCCTCAGATGGTTGGCCTTATCTGCTTGGACAATCCAGGGTAAACAATGGCAGTTCCTCTGCAGGAGTTGGCCAAACACTGGGCTCTGTGGGGCTGTGAGGGTTTTCTGGGGGTACGGACCAGGGGAGGGGCACGCTTAATTAGGGAATTACCAGGGGAGTGTTTGTGCTTTTACAGCCAGGGTGTGTGTGTGTGTGTGTGTGTGTGTGTGTGTGTGTGTGTGTGTGTGTGTGTGTGTGTGTGTGTGTTAAATACGGTAACCTCACCCTCCGATATTGTCCTAGGCTGGGCCGTCCTGCAGAGCTGTATAATTCTAATTAACACATCAGGAGCTGACCCTAGTTGACCCAGGCACCAGGCTGGGGGCCGACAATCATCCTAATCCTGGCCCCTGCCTTGATCTGGCCCTGACCTACTCATGCTGGGGCCCCAGGACAGCCTCTGTATGCCCAAGGAGAGGACCCCTATACCCTGCTGAACAACATCCATAACCCCCCTACTGGAGGGCCCTAGCAGGCCTCTGATCATCACTTTGTGTGATGGCCTTTTCTTGAAGTTTGAGAACCACTACCCAATACCTGTTTTGCCATTTTAATAATATATATGCCATTTAGCAGACGCTTTTATTTTAACAAAGACATACTGCTGTTATTAGGGATATTTCAAAGACGGCTTTTAGAAACGTATTTGTATTCTCATGTGCGAAACACATACATACACATATACATACTGTTCATGATTTGGTCTTTGTGACCCGAAAGCTTGGTATACGAAATGACTAAAATTGATCAAAGCGTGCACAGACTCTTTTCTCCATGATTTGGTCAATAAAAGAACTGTAAACACAATGTAATGGCTTTATGATCACATGAAGTAAATGGTCCCGTCACAAGGCTTCTGGCGACGGTGTAATGCATGTTTTTACACACAAATAATGTTATACATCTCCTGTCCTTATTGAGCCAAGCCATAAATCTATACATGCAATCAGTGGACCAACATAAATTCATCACTGGTTTGAAAAGATCAATACTAATACTGAGAAGTAGTCCAATGTAGGTACTTTATACATCCGCTTAATTCATCTGACTGTCAGAAACAAAAGCAGAATAAAATTGTTTTATCCTCTAATATATTTTATTACATTGAGCTTCCCAACAATTAGAATAATTGAGTTATAATTCACATTTATGTTAAAGAATAATTTGATCACTTACAGCAACTATAGTGTTATTTTATCATGACCGAAATAGAGTCAATGGACGCATGTCGTGAATACTTTAAAAATAAATTGCGTTTCACCGTCTGTCTCTCCTTCCTTCCCTCCCGCTCTCTCTGACTTCACACTCAACCATGATCACCATGTTCAGGCTTTGTGACCAAGGAGACCGGCCAATCGCCAAACGCACTCTCCGTGTCCAGATAATTGCCATATCTACACAGAGGAGATAGCGTCTTCCCTTTCCATTGTCACGCTACTGGAAAGAAATAAGCTGCATCCTGCCACAGTGGCTGGGTGATAGCCCGGGCCTTTGTGACAGCCAAGCCGGAGGAGAAAAGGAGGAAGAGAAGAGGGGTTTGGAAAAGGGGAAAATAGAGAGAAGAGAGCGAAGGCCAGAATTTTAAAAAACAAGTGTTGACAGCTCCACGGCAGTGAGTGTGTTGTTGCCTTTATTTAAAATATTTACAGATAGGAGGGGGCTCAGGGTCAGTGGATTGAGGCAGGGGAGGAGGTGGAGTGGGGAGCAGTGTATAATTTGCCCAATAGGGGTAATTAAGCTCACATTGGCACGTTGATTTTCCGTATTGTGCTATTGACTGGCCAGGGCAGGCCATAAGCTACTCTTAATAGCCCACACCCACCCACCACTCCTGGGTAGATCATGGGACGAGAGCTGGCCAGGTCTTATCTTATCTTCTTATTGTAGGTTGCTATGATACCCACCAAGGGAAGAGGCCCTACTTCAGGCCATTATCATATGGGTAGAATGAATGGCAGAGCTCACAGTAAGTATGTTTGGGGGGTCTTTAAGATCTCTGTCAACTGACCTCCCTCTCACCTGGCCCTGCTGGTCTTATCCCCTTAAACATGACTTAAACCTGGTCAATGATATGGAGGGAATTGTACTGGTCATTACAGTTCCATTCTGATTGGGATCAAATGAGACTCAATAAAAAGTTTGTAAACATTATATTTGGCTTGTTTGGCAATGTTTCCTGGCTGATTTGATTTATTTGGCCATTTCTACTATGCGTTTCATCTGTCATCTTATACTTGTATTCATTCTAATTGTGCAGAAATGTGGACAGTGTCCTGAACAGCAGGGAATGCTTGGCCCACCACGTTTAAAAACTAAGTGTATACTTTGATCGTTCCCGTAATTCCCGGGTAAGAAGGATAATGCTAGGATTAGGATACTAACCCTTGCTGAAAGCCCTCATATAATCAGGAGAGAATAGTAATCAATGTGTCAATCACTCCTCATCCTGGTTCTTAGTACAAATTACGCCAACTCAGTGTGATGTTTGATTCCACTGTACTTCATACAGGCTATTTAGCTTAATTTGAAAGGAAAATGTATACTAAAAGACTCTATTTCTTAAGTTTTCCTGTTGAAAAACAATATCCAAAATATAAAGTCGATGTACCTTTGAGAGAGACACTTAACCCTAATTGCTCCTGTGGCGGCAGATAGCCTAGTGGTTAGAGCGTTGGGCCAGGCTGCTGGATCGTATCCCCGAGCTGACAAGGCAAAAACAAAAATCTGTCGATCTGCTCCTAAGCAAGGCTGTTAACCCACTATTCACCGGGCACTGAAGACATGGATGTCGATTAAGGCAGACCCCCGGCACCTTTCTGATTCAGAGGGGTTGGGTTAAATGCGGAAGACACATTTCAGTTGAATACATTCAGTTGGACAACAGACTAGTTATCTCCCTTTCCTGTAAATAAGTCATGTGTACACACTTAAGGTAAATATATATATATATGTTTTGAGCAAAATTGTGGTTTTTTAAACAACTGCAAACTTCAAGAGTTGGCCATTCAAGGCGTTGGTCTGATGTTGTCTGCCCCCTCCTTACTTGTGGGAACAATAGAGGAGTAATGGAGGGGCAATGGAACCCCCCCACCACCTTGTGCCATGTCATGTCATACCGGAAGCATCTATTGAGATGTGCCTTTAAGTAAAACCAGGTGATCAATGAGACGAAAAGGTGACTGGAGCGCATATTCAAAGACTATTAAAACTATATTTGGAGCTTGGTTACACAGACAAGCTTGTGATCCTTACACTGGTCTCGACAGTTTTCAGTGTTTTATAGGAACATTATAATTACTCAAAGTTGTTTCCGGGAAATTGATTTCTGGGGAACGAGGAAAATATAGTGATTTAGAAGCTTACATTTTCTTGGGAAATGAAAAGACAACAAAGTGAGTATTTGTCTAATAACATTAGAAGGTCAAATAAAATACAATGGGATGGATGTAACAAATACTGCCTTCAACGAAATTACAAGCCACAATCTCTAATGCTGAAAATTATACCTTGTCAATATGAGACACCTACGTACTGCAATATGATCGCAGAATATATGACAAATTCTCAAGGCTAATAGTGAGTCTAAATCTTCAAACCCATCCAACCTGACAGCTACACGTCCAGAAAGTAAGTAATCTAAAGATTGTGATCTGTATGTCTTGATACTTTGCAGGGAAATTCTCCTTCTGATGTTCCTTTTCCTTTCATTCTAAGAACCCTCGGGGTTCAGACAGCACTACTTGCAATGGGATTCTAATGATTACAATCTTTAATGGTTTCTTTCATTTGTAATGTGGTATCACGTCGCCATCTGGTGGTTGTAAAGTTGTATGATTCAGCCCACCCACAAAGCAAACATTTCCTCAACACTCACATAAACACACTTGCCAGATCAGGAATAGTATGCGCAAAACTTTTTAAAATATACATACATTTTTAAATACACTCCCCTCTGTATGTGTTTGGACAGTGAAGCACAAATATCTATACTCCAGCATTTTGAATTTGAGATCAAATGTTGCATATGCAACAGTACAGAATGTCAACTTTTATTTGGGATATTTTCCATAGAGATCCTATTAAATTACAATTAAATGTAGTATTCTAATTCCTATGGTATTTTCATTCATATCTGCTCTAACGTTTATAAATGAAAGCACTTTGTGTTCCTAGTCCGCCCCATTTGAATAAGTATTTGAACCAATTCACTCATAGTGTATTAAAGTAGTAAAAAGTTTAGTATTTGGTCCCATATTCCTTGCACACAATGACTACATCAAGCTTGTGACTCAAAATACTTGTTGGATGCATTTACAGCTTGTTTTGGTTGTGTTTTTCCTAACAGGAAGTGAATGGTGAATAATGTACTGTGTAAATTTTGTCACTTTTATTGTAAGTGAAAATAGAAGACGTTTTTGAACACTTCTACGTAAGCGTGGATGCTACCATGATTGTGAATAATCATCAATAAGTAGTGAATGCTGAAAGTTACAGAGGGACAAAGTTTATAACCCTGAAAAATGCTAACCTCCCCAATTATTATTAATGGTAAGAGGTTAGCATGTTTTGTTGTAGCCTCTAACATTCTCACTCATCCTTATTCATGATTCATTCATGATTTTTCTTAAATCATGGCATTATCAGGATTATTTACAAGAAGAGTTCAGAAACATCTAATATACTCATTTACAAAGAAAATTACTCCAGTCATCATTCACCATTCAGTTCCTATTGGGCAAAACATCACTCAAGGTTAATTGCGTAATGCCAGTTCTCTGAGAATATGAGTGAGACGTCTCACTATGGAAGAACCAATCGCACACATATGCCGGAATCAGACATGTCGAGTGGCGAATGAGCTGAGCCCCTCCCTCTTTATAAGGAGCCATGTGCACTCGCCCCACCATCTGGTTATTCTCATGCATGTCTCTCTTCCTTGCGCTCTTGCGAGCAGGGAAATGCGGTGCGGCATCTCACTCATATTGTCAGCAAACCGGGCTTACGCAAGTAACCTTGAGTTCTCTTTCAAATACAGCCAACTCCCGTATAGCAGACAGACTCTCCGAAGCTAAGGCTGCATTCACCCCTCAAGAGGCTCTGACACTGAGGACTGTGTATGTGCCAAAGAAGGAGCAGTGAAATTCAGTTAGTAAAACTGAAAAAATATATGCAGAATGGCCCAACATGCCGCATCATAAATCTCTTGTACAGAAATGCCTTTGAACAGCGCACAAGTGATAGCGATACCTCTGGTGGAATGAGTCCTCAGGCCCTCTAGGGGCTGTAAAACCTTTGCGATTATAACCCAGTATAATAGCCTCCGCTATCCAATGGGATAGTCGTTGATGAGAGAGGAGCCTAGCCTTGCAGGGAGGTGCCCAGGACACAAAGAATTGATCGCTCTTTCGTAATGCTCTTGTTCTATCCAAGTAAATGTGCAAAGAAAGCGCGAAACTGGACACAAACGGTGGAGACGCTCCTCCTATGTAGAAGAGAAGAGCGGCGGGTGGAAAGCCAAAAGCTCTCGATTAGGCAATTATAAGTATTGCCGACCTTAGTCATAAAGGTGGGGTTAGGTAGAAAAGTCACCTTGGAAAACCCTGGGGCAAACTGTAAGCACAATTGGTGGACTGACAGTGTGTGCATCTCACTCACTCGCTTTGCAGACGTCAGGGCAATCAAGTAAAGCAGTTTTGAAGGAGATATTTATTCTACATGCTTTCCTGCACCTCTAAAGGCTGCTGCGAAATAGCCTGAAACACAATAGACCGGTCTCAAGGCTTGGAGACTGTAAGCGACGATCCCCATTCATAAAACAGCATTGGTAAAGGAATGATCTGCCTCATGTCACACCACTTCTCAAAACCGCACCACTTGTTAACATACAGTGAGCATGTAGAAGTGGCTCTGGCACTCTGGATAGTCTCAATTGACTGAGCGGCAAGCTTGTCACGTCACATTCAGATTCATCATCTTACGGGCCAGGCCCATGGGCCATAGTCTCGGGGTGAGGGTGGAACATCTCTCTTCTCTTAGGTCAGAAGATCCCTGCTTAATGGTAGTTGCCAGGGCTGGTCGTAAATAAGGAGTGATCTCTGCTAAACAGAGCCTCCCTGGCCATTGAGTGGCTACTAAGATGAAGGATAAGCCTGGTTCCCTCGCTCTGCCTAGTATCAGGCATAGAGGAGGAAAAGCGTAGACCTTTAGCCCGAGAGGGGATGACCTTGCCGTGTTAGCTAGCCTGTTTTACGCCGTCTCGTAGACTGGATCACCGCAGGTTGGGGGGATTGGTTCAGTTAGTAGGCACCAAGCAACTTAATGCTAGGCAAACTAAATATGAGAGCTAATCTAGCTAGCATTCGCTGTGTTGATAATGGGATATGTAGAAGGGTGAGCCAAGGATCGATTCAGACAAAGTGGTAAAATTACAGCTGTGAGGGCTAGTAGCATAGCTAAAGCTAGCAAAGGCCGGTACTCAGTAAAACCTTACAGGACTCGTTTGAGAGCTGCATAAGCATGTTTGTTTCCCATGGCATACGGGGGCCCATGATAACTCTGGGAGTAAAGTATTCAAATCAACTCAAATTGTATTTGTCACATGCACCGAATTACAACAGGTGTAGTGAAATGCTTACTTACAAGCCCTTGCTATATTCTCTTTTGACCATAGCACATTGAGGTGTAACTGGTCAGTTTAGCCAACAAAACGTGTGAATGTTAAATGCACCAAGCGAGAGAAGAAAACTGGCTTTCCATCATCATCGAGTAGCAAACGCAAGAGCGAGGGGGTTCAAGCGCCTGCCTGAGACAGATTAGCAGTGGCCATCATTTATTGAACCAGAGTCTGACTGGGTTGCGGTCAAGCCGCTGTTACCCTTCCTTTGGCCCCAACTCATGGAAAAAGGCCTGCTAATACAGTTGTGCCTGCTGCGAATTTAGCCTTGATAGGCATGAGCTAGCTCATTAGATGCCTCGTGGCTAATGGCTAGCTGAAGTGAGTACTGTGTATAAATGCTAAAGCTGTGAGGCTAACGTAGGCGTTAGCTAGCTAGCCACCAAATTGTGTGGTTAGCTTGCTAACGTTCGCCTCGTGGGCCAATAGCCTAGCTAGTGTAGCACAATGCTGGCAGAACACAAACGTGTTGCAGCGTAGTTCTTCCGTGAACATAGACTTGCTTGACCGTTGAGCTGAAAAGCTGGGTCGGTCAGTTTAGTCAACACAAAACGATTCATCGTTATTGAAGCTAAACGAGAGAGAGCTAGCAATTCTACCGTCTGTACAGGTAGTAAGAGCAAGTGGTGGTTAGCTGGCACAACGGGTTAGCTAGGCCTTGCGGCCTCAGCTGGCCAAGTCTCGTTAGCTAGCCGTGTGACGCTAGTTACAACTAGACTTAGAGCAAGTAGAAAATAGCAAAAAGCTAATTCTACTTTTAGCAAAAGCATTCATTTTGGTCAGTACTCAACATGAAGAACAAGAGGGCGGGGGGCACTACATTGAGCTTCGTTAACTGTTCTCAGGCGAACCACGAGGTTAAGCAGGAAGACAGCATAGTGAACGAGAGTAACTAGAGGGTGGGGCGAGGGGCGCCTTATAAAGAGGGAGGGGCTCACCTCATTTGCCACTCGATCTGTCTGTCTCCGACAGACGTTGTGTGATTGGTTCTTCCATAGTGATCCACCTATTCAGCGAATCTCAGAGCGAGACATCAAAACCAGTATTTGAAAGAGAACCCAAAACACAACCAAAACAAACTACAAATGCATCCAACAAGTTTGTAGAGTCACAAGCTTGATGTAGTCATTGTGTGCTAGGTATATGGGACCAAATACAAATCCTTTGACTACTTTAATACACTAAGTGAATTTGTCCAAATACTTATGACTTCAAATCGGGGGAGTAGATTTAGGAATGAAAGCACTTTATATACGGTAAATCAGATATGAATGAAAATACCCTCAAATAAAAGGTGACATTCTATATTGTTGTCTCATATGAAACATTTCATCTTAAATCCAAAATACTGGAGTATATAGCCAAATAAAAACATTTGCATCACTGTCCAAATACATACATTGGGGAGTGTATGCACTAAAGGGGAGAAATGTGCTACTTACACAGTGAATGTGCTATGCTTACCTGAATACCCATTGGTGATCAGCATGGGGCACCCTAATCAATAAAATGCACTACTTTCGACCAGGGCCCTGAGCAAATGTAGTGCACTATTGCACTATATAGGGAATATAGTGTGATTTCAGACACAATCTATGACTAGTGTAGGAGCAGAGAGACACTCACCTGTTTGATGGGTATGGCCCTTCCACTGCCTATACTATCTGTTTTACTGTCAGTGGTCTTTGCCTGTTCACTGTTGGCTTTCCGTGACTGCAAGGAAACAAGAGAGTCAGTCGGTCACTGGAGAAAACATGGAGGGGGGGGTTGAGTAAGGTGCATGTGTCAAGATGAGCATGTGGGTCAGAGGTGAGAATGTTTGGAGGTTGGAGTGTGTGGGATGTGTGTATGTGGGGGGGTATGTGTGTGTGTATATGCGTGTGTGTGTGTGGGATGCGTGCGTGTGTGGAGAGCGGTTGGGAGGCGAATTCAACATTGCAAAACAAAATTCTCAACAACAACAAAAGCTTTGAAAGTAAACAAACAAGCAGACCAGCGTAACATACAGCGGTAACATTGACATGCGTGCAGTAATAAAAAAAGACCAGACCAGAACAGACCAGACACTGAAGAAACATCCCAACACGTAATAGGTAGTAGACCAAAAGACGACCACACATTGAGTCATGACTCAGTCCTGTAAACCCATGGGAGATCCATCCCTCTGTCAGGCCCACAGTGGACCCTTCCAGATCATAGAGGAACACCCCTCTCTTTGGTCCACATTGGGCCTTTCTAGGTCAGTCCAAATCAAGTTTTAAGGCCCAGCTGGGCCGTTTTGCATAGATACATTGACAAGTCAAGTTGAAACGCAATAAAAAGGAGAAAAGGCAGGTAAGGGGGAAAAGAAGGTTATTATGAAGAAAGTTATCATATAGGAGTTTCATAAAGTGTTTCCTTTCAAATTCCTCTGAAATTCCTATTGGAACACCAGGAGGGAAAATACATTTCAAGGCAATCACAGTGTTAGGGTTAGTACAGCTGCAGTTGAACATGGTCATTACAAACAACAGTGGAACACATCAGTGAACAGGTGCAGCAGCACATTTCACCAACACCTGCTGCCATCACATTACATTTCAAATGACAGACTGTGGAGGGAAAAAGCAGCGAAAATACAGTATTACCCCATTTTCTGACAAACACAGTACTTGTACACAGAATATCCCCAAAGCACAGACTAACAGGTGAAATACAGGAATGTCACTCATAACCAACAGACAAGACTGTTATGGTCTCACTCAGAACAGGATGAAGGGATGCCCAATCAATCACCAATGGAAAGAGGTAGAGTCCGAGTTCAAGTAAACCAACTCTGGTTTATCATTTTCAACATTTTATTTTTTTATTCTGATTATTTTCGTTTCTATACAGACACCATACAAATCAAGTCACAGGTTTCACTCCCAAATAAGATCAACAGAATGAGCCAAACATTGCAGTTCTCACAAAATATAGGATGGACAATAAAGGCATTATTTATATATATATTTCATATATGTATATAATATACTTTCTATAGAGTACCATTGTAAATAAAATACAATACAAGATATACAGAAGTCTTATATTTGTCAATCCATAAATTATATAAAAGCGATTATGGAATAAGTTCATAATCTTCATACCAAACCAAAATTGAAATGAATAAAACCATTTAAAAAAGTAAATAAATATCAATAATAAAGGATGGGGAATGGATAATTCCAAATCATAGTCAAATTAAATAAATAGACACTACATTCATACAAGTCGGTGCAATCCATTTCCCATTAGTTATTCATTATTCTGTATGATACCACTTGTGCCTGACTCCCTACCCTAATTTTTATGAAGGCCTTCATAAAACTACCCGACTTCACCTAACATTCCTTTATTTAAGTTTGCCACATATTCAAGTCCATTCAAGACTTTCCCTGAAAAGAAAGAGAAATGAAAGAGAAAACGATGAAAAGAAAGGGGTCGGGTCGAGGGGGGAGGAGTAAACCACAATGTACCTGGCACCTCTAGTCCTTGAGTCCTTGTTTTATGGCAAAAGGCAGTGTGATGTCATGTAAAGGGGCCGTGTCCTTTGAGTGGTTGAATTAGAATTCCAAGCGTGACTTGACTGTACTGTACACAGACTGTTTGTAAGGATGTGAAGCAAGGTGGGCTTGAAGGACGTGGGGGGGATGGGGGGGCATTTCCAGCAGAGAACAGTTCCTACAGTCTGTCACAATCCAGAGTGACTGTTTTCACTTTGACCATGAACTGACTCCCAGATCTACTCAGCAACTACCAATGTTACATGTTGCTTTTTTTTGTCACAAAGTTCTATGGTTTCCATAGCGCACCTCCCGACGGCACAATTACGCAAAGGGGGCACGAGGGCGAAGCAGCAAAAACGCTCTCGTCCCCAGTCATTTCTCCTCCCTATTGGGTATGACAGGCCAGAGGCACAACTCATTGGGGTGAAATGTGCTTCTTTTTTTTGTTATAGCACAGCGCTCTTAATACGGAAAGAGTTGGGAAGCCCTTTTTGTCGAAGAAAGGTTGGAAAATTAGCACGGATCTAGAAATATCAACAACAACAAAAAAACATTCCAGGAGATTATTTTTTTGTTTCCTTTAGAGTGGACACCCAGTGCAAAAGGAACTAAAATGGCTGACAATTATACATGGGAGTTGATGGATATGTGGTTTAGACGCGGCCAAAACAAATTGAAAAAATATGCAAGAAGGTATTTGCCATGATGGTGCTTTTGAACATAGCGAAAGAAGAAAAATGCCTCAAACAGCCCGGAAAATCTATGAGATATGCCAAAACCTATTGATATGGTCACTAAACCACGGAAGCACTAGGAAATAATTTATGTGTACTCAGCTGACACCTAGTGGCCATTACTAATCATGACAGAAGTGGGTCTGAGGGTGATGATAATGGCTGGTGAGACTGACTGACTGGTGATGAAGGTGGTGAAAAGACACGGTGGATAAACCAACGTCTTTATGAGTAAAGCTTTTAGTAACTTTGAGAAATAAAAGTTCCAAAAGAGGCAGATTCACCAGTCAATTTGCAATGCACTATATAAAGCTCAAAATGTAAAAAGAATCATAGTCGCCTCAGCTAATTCTAATATTCCAATGGTACCCAGTGCCCACTAAATCTATAGTCAGTAACCTAAATAAATTCATATTTTAATTATACTCCAACATGAGTTTTTGGCAATAGCCTACACTAAAAAAAACGTGAGTTTTTGAGATGAGTCTACTTAAAAGCACTTCAGAACCCAAATATGACTAGAGAGCATGACATCTAATTAGATCATGCACTGGGATACAGAGTAGTTTATGTGGTCACTGTTAGTACTCTGATTTTTTTCCCCCCTCAGCAACCTTCGACTACACATGTAGAACAGTAATACATTATGCTTTAGAATGTATCATACAGCCAACACACGGTCTTATCTAAACTGAAATATAACAAACAGAAAAAATATTGGGAAAATGTTCCTGGCATATTCTAACTAGCAATACTGTGAGTACAACACCTTGTGGATTCATGAGTATGACTTGCAAAGTTAGCCACAGTGTTGTTTCTAATTAGTGGAGTGACTTTCTATCTGGTTGACAAGCCCACAAAACCCCTTAAGTAAAGGAAAGCGAACCCAAAAGGGTTGGGAGAGAAATAGACACTATAGTGTTGTATAATCTATCAAAATAACCCACAACGTTAAGGCTTCTTCTCTACCCTGACTACAACTCTCCGAAACGGTTAGGGATCACAACTACCCAGTACTCTGATTAGAAGAGGTGGCACTGCAAGTGTTATAATACTGACTTGCTAACTATTTGTGGCCAGAGAGAGAGAGAGAGATGTTCAGGACTACTGTATTGTGAATGGCGCGTTCATAATTCTGTTTCCTCAAGAGGTATTCCAAATTGAGGTTGATGAAGAAGCAAAGTGAAAACGGATAGTCTTATCGTGGATGCTGCTTGGTAAACAAAACTTACATTTTTCTCTTGTATTGTAAAAAATGGCAAAAATCCTTCCTCTCCTGTGCTCTTGAAGTGTCATTTGGGAAATGGAGAGTCGTCAACCCCCCCGCCCACACCCTTTGTTTCTCCTCCCTCCACCCATCTTCTGCCCCTCCCTGTCCCGGCTTGCCGCTCCTCAGAAGGTCATGAGCTGAAACTCCCGCTCAGCCTGCCAGTCGGGCACCCACACGGGGTAGGTGGCATGCTTGGGCATCTCCATGATGCGGACAGGCAGAGGCTCATGTCTCTGGTGAACAGGGTTAGTCACTACCTAGCAGGGGGAGGGAGAAGACAAGGGGAGCTACTAACTGACAGACAATCTGCACTGCTCTGCTGCCCAGAGCCCCGTGATGGCTACCACAGTAGCTGGGGTAGGGGGAGATGTTAGAGGAAGTGAGGGGGCTGGGGTAGATGGGAGAGGTTAGAGTAAGTGAGGGGGCTGGGGTAGGGGGAGATGGGAGTTGTGAGAGGAAGTGAGGGGGCTGGGGTAGGGGGAGATGGGAGAGGTTAGAGGAAGTGAGGGGGTGGGGGTAGTGGGAGATGGGAGAGGTTAGATGAAGTGAGGGGGATGGGGGTAGGGAGAGATGAGAGAGTTTTGAGGAAGTGAGGGGGCTGGGGTTAGAAGGGAGAGGTAGAGGAAGTGAGGGGGCTGGGGTTATTGGGTAGAAGGGAGAGGAAGAGAGGGGGCTGGGGTTAGGGGTAGAAGGGAGAGGTAGAGTTACGAAAAAGGGAACCTGGGAAAGGGATGGTGGTAGGTTGGAGCAGGTGAGGCTGGGTAGAGGTAAGAGAAAGGGAGGCTAAGGATGGAGGGGAAGAGATGGAGCTGGGGAAGCTGAGGAAAGTACAGTGGTTAGTGCAAGGCTCTCATAGGTAGGGAAGGTTAGAGCTGCGTCACGGGATTGAATAAGGGCAATTCAGGTAGAAGCTAGAGTAAGGATAGAGATTTAACTAAGGCTATCAGAAGTATTGGGTAATTGGAAGAGGGTTGAGCAGGGCAAGCTGTGGTAAGTACACTGGTTAGTGGCCAGAGTACAAAGGTAAGAGCTGGGATATCTGGGGTAAGGGCAAAGGTTAGAAAAGGGATATCTAGAGTAAGGTAGGGGCGGAGGGAGAAGCGAGGGAGAGCATGCATTATCTGACTCTGTAGTGACTGAAAGGGTCATAGCCTGTCCCTGACTTTTAGTTTAGTTTAGTGTGGTTGGGTAGGGTAGGGGGGGAAGTTGCATTGCTGGCTTTGCTGGGGTGTAGCCTTGCCTCACCCTTTCTCTCCCCCAATAGGGTGTCACTGCAAAGAAAGGATCTAGTAAAAATAAGAGGGGTAGGGAGGGAGGCCAAAGATTGAGACAGAGGGGCCAGGAGGAGGGGATAAGTGAAAGATGAGTAACTCATGAGAATCTACTTTCAATTGGAAAGGAAATGTTACCAACATAACAAAGGTTTTAAAAAGCTGAGATATTTTTCCACAGTGCTTATAGCTTTGATATTTGCTTTAAAATAAGAAAACCAAAAAATAAATTAAGCATTTTGTTCATAGTATGGGTTCAAAATATAACCCAGGTGGCAACCAGCAACCGTTATCCTTATAATTTGTTTCTCATTGCCCATTTGTGTTGCTTGTATAAGGAGTAAACCAGGAAGGCTTTCTGTGCCTGTATCTGATACAGCCAGGAAGTGGGCGGCTTTGTCTTTGTCTCCCTCTGGTGGACAGTGTGTGTGCAGTACTGCGCCCTCTAGTAGTGCGAGTGGGTGTTGCTCTGCATCAGCTGCCGCATACTTACTGTGAAGATGTTGGAGCGGCGCTTGGACTGCTTGCGGATGGGTGTGGGCGTGTTGGAGGCGGCGATGGTCTCGATGCGCATCTCCCTCTGGCTGATGCTGGGAGTGGAAGGCACCGAGGAGGAGTAGTCGCTGAACGCAACCCCGCCATTCGCCGCCTGGAAGAGGAGAGACGGAGAAGGACAGAGAGAGAACAAACTAGTCAGTTAAAGAAGGTAGGATCTGGGAAAACGGAATCATAATATATAGTTTATGAAGGCTACTGTACGCTCTGTATTTTCAGTAGTTTACAGCCTATGTCTTGCAGCATGTGCCAATTACACAGAAGAAGCTCATTGTTTTTCCTGACCACGTAACCTGACAAGTAATATCCTAAAACTAGGGCCCTGAATTTTTCCTGGTCAGGTCACGTGGTCAGGAAAAACTCCTGGCCCTAGTTAGAAATATTCTGGTAGGGGGTGTGGCCTCACCTGGTTAATATGCACAGAGGGGAGGGATGCGTTGGGGACTGATGAGTGGCTAGGCGAGTTGGGAAGGGACTTGCACGGACCAATAGACAGCTGCTGCTTTTTCCTCAGAGCCACCACCTTCTGGGCGACTGGTGGGAGAGAAAGAGAAACAGACAAAACAACAGAGGGTTAGGAATCAAACACAACAACAACAACAAGTCCACTGATATTAACCACTTCATAGCAATTCTCTTTCTCAATCAGGTCATTACGTTACATACGGGGGAAGTGAACCTGATACAGTTCTCCAGAGATAACAAAACATCTCAGTTTCCAAGGGGAAATACTCCTGCCATATGATGTTCAGAGAAATTAGCCTTTCTTAAGCCCAGGGAGATATGCGGTGTGATGTTAACCAAAGGAGACTGTCAGGTGTAGTACAGAGGGACCTGATTGGCCAACGCAGACGGCGTAGGCAGCCGCCCGTCACTTCGCTGTAGACTCCAGCGGGAGCGGGATCTGTGATTCTGCATGACGTGAATGAGGGTCGAGGGAGAGAGAAGAGTTTAAGTCTGTCTGACAGCCGGGGAACATATTGGCATTGATAGTTAAAGTAGCATGGGAAACGGGGAATGGAGGAGCCGCTCGATCTCAAGACACAAACACTTTTTGCTGTTGTAATTCTTTCAAAGCAAGCAATTAATACAGAGACCCGCAAGGCTCCGTGCGTCAACAAGCAACGAAAAGGAGAAAGTGAACTGCTGCGTTACGCATTCATAAAGTTGGGGAAAGAGAATGTTTGGGGACTGTTTGAAAGCTGTCGTTAATAGGATGCACTGAACCCGGCAGGGTATCGTAGTGTGGCAGAACCGGATGTTGTTGCTGTTCAAATTAAGGTTGTCATAAAGTTCTGAGACGTTTTCTCCTCGAGCGCACAGGTTTCTCTCTCGTAAAGCAGACATGAGTTCCTTCTTGGCTATCGGCACCGCGTTGAAAATAGTCCTCTCTCTCTGCCCGTTATACGTTTCTTACCAATGGCCTTTCCATTGACATCACATTGCCATTTCTAACATGAAAAGCTCCAGCATCTGTTAGGGGAGGTTGGATACTGGATCGCAGTAGAAACACTATGGGCGGACATCAACCCATACAATGACACACTGTAGACCATTATATTGTGATCCTGATCGCAAGGATCCCCAGGGGTCCACAATCTATTCAGAGAGGTTGGGTTAAATGGGAAGACCCATCTCAGTTGAATACATTCAGTCGGACAACTAACTAGGTCATCCCCCTTTCCCTTTCTAGTCCCAGGCCGGCACTGACACTTCTCATTCAGCTTATCAAGGGGAGATTCATTAGTTACTAGGCTAGCTACATTATGTCCCAGCCCGTACCATCTTGGAAGACTCTCTCCACATTGAGGCCGTAGGTGGAGCAGGTCTCGTAGTAGGTGGAACGCTTCAGGTCGTTGGACAGCTTCCTGGCCCGTGAGTCATCGATCACTCTGGGGTTGGCAGCACTGATGGCATCTGGGGAAGGACAAAAAGGGCCAACAAGAATGTAATATTGTTCTGAGAACATGTCATTTGGGGGGGATTATGTACGGTGCATTCAGAAAGCATTCAGACCCCTGGACTTTTTCCACATTTTGCTAGGTTACAGCCTTATTCTGAAATGGATTAAATCGTCCCCGTCCCCCCCTCATCAATCTACACACAATACCCCGTAATGACAAAGTAAAAGCATGTTTTTAGAAATTTTAGCAAATGTATTAAAAAATAAAAAAGTATTCAGACCCTTTACTCAGTACTTTGTTGAATCACCGTTGGCAGTAGTTACAGCCTCAAGTCTTCTTGGGTATGACACTTACAAGCCTGGAACACCTGTACGTGCGGAGTTTCTCCATTCTTCACTGCAGATCCTCTCAAGCTCTGTCGGGTTGGATGGGAAGCGTCGCGGTACAGCTATTTTCAGGTCACTACAGAGATGTTCCATCAGGTTCAAGTCCGGGCTCTGGCTGGGCCACTCAAGGACATTCAGAGACTTGTCCCGAAGCCACTCCTATGTTGTCTTGGCTGTGTGCTTAGGGTCCTTGTCCTGTTGGAAGGTGAACCTTCACCCCAGTCTGAGGTCCTGAGTGCTCTGGGGCAGGTTTTCATCAAGGATCTCTCTGTACTTTGCTCCATTCATCTTTTCCTCAATTCTGACTGGTCCTTCAGTCCCTGCCGCTGAAAGAACATCCCCACAACATGATGTTCCCAACACCATGCTTCACCGTAGGGATGGTGCCAGGTTTCCTGCAGATGTGACACTTGGCATTCAGACCAAAGAGTTCAATCTTGGTTTCATCAGACCAGAGAATCTTGTTTCTCATGGTCTGAAAGTCCTTTAGGTGCCATTTTGGCAAACTCCAAGTGGGCTGTCATGTGCATTTTACTGAGGAGTGGCTCCTGTCTGGCCACTCTACCATAAAGACCTGATTGGTGGAGTGCTGCAGAGATGGTTGTCCTTCTGGAAGGTTCTTCCATCTCCACAGAGGAACTCTGGAGCTCTGTCAGAGTGACCATCGGGTTCTTGGTCACCTCCCTGACTCAGTTTGGCCGGGCGGCCAGCTCTAGGAGGAGTCTTGGTGGTTCCAAACTTCTTCCATTTAAGAATAATGGAGGCCACTGTGTTCTTGGGGCCCTTCAATGCTGCAGAAATGTTTTGGTACCCTTCCCCAGATCTGTTCCTCGACACATTTATGTAGATAGGTGTGTGCCATTCCAAATGATTTCCAATCTAAATGAATTTACCACAGGTGGACTCCAATCAAGTTGTAGAACCATCTCAAGGATGATCAATGGAAACAAGATGCATCTGAGATTAATTTTGAGCCTCATTGGAAAGGGTCTGAATACCTACGTTTTTTTCAAAACCGGTTTTCGCTTTGTCATTGTTTGGTATTGTGTGTAGATTGATGAGGAACATTTTTTATTTAATACATTTTAGAATAAGGCTGTAACGAAACAAAATGTGTATGACGTCAAGGGGTCTGAATACTTTCAGAACGCACTATATGTGAAAATCCACACTAAAGTCTCAAGTCTATGTTAAAACTAAGGCCGAGAGTTCTTCCTGGTCAGGGCACAAAAGTCAAAACTCCCAGCCTACTTACATCTTCATGTCTATTTATGTCTGGTGTATGTTAACAACTGGCTACCTCCAACCCACAAACTACCACTATGGGGTGAAGCTAACATTCCAAACAATATCCATACCTTAAGGGACTTGCTAGTTAAATCAAAGTTCAATAGAAATACCTTGCGTCCCGACCAGGACCATGGGGACCTCTGCTGTGTTCCTGTAACTGGACAGACGCAGGAAGTAGTTGTAGACTGTCTGGAAACTGATCTCGTCCTCCAGACTGAAGACAAACACCACAGCGTCTACCCACGCTGCAAACTGCAGGGGACACACAGACAGAACACAGGCTTGATAGGATTGAAAAAAACACCAACATACTGAATATGTGTGTTTGGGTGGGTGGGTGGCACTGTCTGGATCTGGGAGGACCTGAGTGTGTGGCCAAAAGGTATCGGGTAACCGGATCGGCTTCACTTGTGTATAAGATGATGCATTTATTTATTTTTGATGTAAAAGAGAGAACCAGCTTGTGAGAAGAGAAGAGATAATGACGTTTTTCACGCTGAAATAAATCTAGCCCTTATTGAGCTGTTCACATAAAAATGAATTTCAATCAATTGATCATGGTGAACCAGGAACCACCTGAAACATAATTATCTTATGAATCCCTTGATTGTTAAAAAAAAAAATTACCACAGCAATTTAATGTCAACTTAATGAACAAGTGAAGCTTAATGAATAAAGTCCACCTTTGTAACAGCTTTGAAATATGCATTACTCTTTCCGACTCAATATTATTATTATTATTATTATTATTATTACCATGCCAACAGTGGAGGCTGCTGAGCGGCTCATAATAGTGGCAGGAATGCAGCAACTGGAATGGCATCAAACACTTGAAAACCATGTGTTCGATTCATTTCATCCAATTCCACCGACTCCGCTCCAGTCATTACCACCAGCCTGTTCTCCCCAATTAAGGTGCCACCAACCTCCTGTGCATGCAAAACAATTCCCTTTTTATATTTGTATGGGAGTGGCTTCAGTTCCATATTTGTGCAGGAGAGGGCAGTGTAGCAACATCATTGTAATGACAGGGCCTGTGTTATTGTATTGCCTGTGTCGCCAGTTACTAGTGGGAATTTCAATGAAATCTCAAATATGGCTATTACAACCCAGTGTCCCATGTTATCGGGAAGATGGAACCTGTTTTCCCCTGCACCATTCCACAAACCTAATCTCCTAGTGCATCACCAGGGAGAGAAGAAAGGAAGAGGTTTCCCTTGGGCAGCAGAATAAGGTAATCATAATCACAACTGCTTCTGAGAAAGTGGTTAAGGAGGAGAGAGAGCCCAAGCACTAACAGTGTATCAACCTTCGCCTCCCCCTCCCTCCATTTAGTCATTCAGCAGAGTTCAAATCTGTGGAATTAATCAGACCTGGGTTTAAATACTACTTGAAATCATGTCAAATACTGTGCTTGATTGAGCTTACCTGTTGCAATGGAACCAATAGAATAGTCACAAAAGAACAAACCCTACCCACCTGGCACTTCAGGCAGGTAAACACCAGAAAAACACTAAAAACTCCATAAAGCAAACACAAAACGTATTTTGGAAAATTTCAAAAAGTATTTGAACCCAGGTCTAGAATGGAAGGGGAGATCAAGCTTTCAGTTTAGAGTCACAGCTTCAGCTGAGACTCCAGTAAGTGGGAACGTAATGAAGGCCTCTAATTACACTGCGCTAATTACACCCAGCTAGGAACGGAGCTACAGTCATTTCCATTCCCATCTCTGGGACTGGGAGCAACATTAGCATAATGCTAGCATAACTCTGCCTGTGAGCCAACCTTGCTAATTCTAGCATAACTCTGCCTGTGAGCCAACCTTGCTAATGCCTGTGAGCCAACCTTACTTATGCTAGCACAACTCTGCCTGTGAGCCAACCTTGCTAATGCCTGTGAGCCAACCTTGCTCATGCTAGCATAACTCTGCCTGTGAGCCAACCTTGCTCATGCCTGTGAGCCAACCTTGCTCATGCTAGCATAACTCTGCCTGTGAGCCAACCTTGCTCATGCCTGTGAGCCAACCTTGCTCATGCTAGCATAACTCTGCCTGTGAGCCAACCTTGCTAATGCCTGTGAGCCAACCTTGCTAATGCTAACATAACTCTGCCTGTGAGCCAACCTTGCCAAGCCAGGGAGAGGGCAGGTATCATTGACTGTTTCATCATCACAAATCCCCAATGGAGGGGTTGGAGTGCCAGGATGCTTTCACTCCAAGGCCTCTCCAGAGAGATTCCAAAAAATAGGAAAATGAGGCCTCCAGAGAGAGACAGACATAAAATGGCTCAGCCAAGAGCATCACCACACCATGTTTTCCCTAATTACTGAATGAGTACCTGGCATAGAGGCACAGTCGCTAGTCCTATCAGACATTGTAATTTGTATCATATAAAGAACAAAAGCTGGAGTCTGGCAACCATATTTCTTTTAGAAATGTTTAGCTTTGTATTTCTTTGGTTTGGTAAGGCCAACCTAGCCTAGTGAGCCATCCGGGTCTTGCAAGGTTAAAGCCAATTTATGCTTTATCTGAAAATGTGGTCGGAGGCTCCATAATGAGGGTGTGACGCAATTCTGGAACCTCCAGAGACATGCAGAGGCCAAATTCAGCTCCTTACCGCATCGTGCACCTACCAAATGTTGTAAAAATGCAGAGGGCTCCATATAGCTCCGCATTGACTTAATTGGTTGACGGTAGGCAGTGGAGGTTCTAGCTTTTATGGCTCCCTGGGCGAAACCCCCCTTCAGCGCCCCCCAGGCAACAAAAAAAAGAAGCACCATTCTGCACTAACTGTATTTGTTATTCAGACATTTGGAACAACATAAATAAAAAACCTTTAATAACCTTTAAAACTATATAAATATAAAACTATATACAAAAATAAGACTCATATCAAAAAGAAGTAACAAAGACAAATAGAAACAAATTTGTGTCGATTTGGCACTCGAGCATCAATACATTACCCATCCCCCAACACTGTCAACCAAGAGTCAAGACTAAACCAGTTCACCTTGGTGGTGTGCAGACTGGTTTTTATACTGCTCTTAACAATTTCACACAAACCAGAAGCATTTCGTAGTGTCACTGATTTTACTAATTGTGTTAGTACTGTACAAAGTTAGAAGTGCGCTATTTGATAGATTCCCCCCGCTCCCCCTACCATGGGCTTCCAATGGGGAGATCTGAGGTCAACCTACCCCCACCTCCCTCCCCATCTCGTACTTCTGAGTGGGAGACCTTCCCAGGCAGTAGCCTGCCTAGCTCACAAACTAGAATCAGGGCACCCGCTCCGACCAGGTTAATTGACCCACAGTCCCACACCGTGACATGATATCCTTAATGTGATGTGCAAATGAGCAATAGAAAATCGAATCAGCAAATGTCACCATTCCCCTCAAAAAATGTGTTCGGGCCCCAGGCAGGATGTCGCCTATACCTAAATCCGCCACTGACGATAGTTGAGGGCCGGAGCTCCTGTATAAACACAAACTCACTTCCTTGACAACTTCCTTCACAACAGCGCAAGAAGTATGAATGCCCTGACGTCTGCAGAGGCCGTACCGCCATAAACGCGACATGGCAAATGCAGACGTCATACTGACCATTAACCGTCACATAAATCATTAACTGTAGGGCAGCAGTCATCAGTCTGGTAAAACGAGGCTACCGCCAACATGTTCAACTCAAGGGTAAGTGTTCCGGTCTGGAAGCACGGTTTCAGTAATGCAGTTTAACTGATGCCTGGCTCAGAAGGACAAATTCCATAGACTGCCACAACGAGAGAAATCCTAATAAGACACTTAGTCATCATCTTTGTGCACAAAACATCCACTGAATTATTCAAATAATTGTAACTCACAGCCGAAGATATCAGCATTTTATTTTCATCCAATGTCTGCCATGTTTTTGGATGACGTGATGACGTCGTCGTTGCTCCCTGTGCGCACTGAGTGCTGGGGCGCATTGTGTTGTTGGTCCGTGTAAACCGGACGCAACCCGGATATAGACAGTCCAAGAAGGATATAGACAGTCCATGAATCGGCATATACGAACGCGAGTAGATTACCAACAGTCGGACATCTTGGACGCAGTCTCCAGGATATTATACCTCAGTGGTTCTGCTCACCAGTGCTGTGAACTGGCTCCTCCTCCTAGTAGGTGATTTTACACCTTTAAGTGCCCAGGTGGCTCGCCTCTCATTAGGTTATTTGGTTTATCTCATTTAAGAGGTGTTTCCAAAGTTGATTGTAAACGCTCATGTTTGAGCATATAAATCTTTTTTGTTTTCAATAACGTGTAAAGTATTGACCATTGTTCTGAAAATGTGTGTTAGTCGTGTTTGAGAATGTAGCCTACCTTTTTAAAGGGTCGGTGCTATTCTGGTTCCATGGGACGTCCCAACTCTGAAGTTACCCGATTGAAGTTGAAATCATTTAAAATTAAGGTAAGAGTTATGGTTGGGGTAGGAGTTGAGGATGTCCCAAGGATCCCAGGTAGCACTAACTCTTTTGATGCCAGATTACTGCTCTCCTCATCCATAAGAGCTATTGTGCGTGTTCCTCTGCCCAGGCGTTGCTGACTTATGCCAGATCTTAAAACGCCTGGATAGATATTTTAAGTATCAGCTAACCACATCATATGTTATTGCAATCTGGTTCCCGATGGCACAGTTAATGATGCAACCATTGTTCGATGCATGCAACGTTTGAGCAGGGGAAGGCGACCGTTGTGTTCGTGAGTTAACATGTCGTTACAGAGCCCTGACAATTTCTACTCAAAATGTGTGCATTTATGGGCATTTTGCTCTGTATTTACGGTGCATTTGCCTTTGTACTCCTGTAGAGTTATTGCAGTATTGGCCAATTAAGTTCAGTGTTGTTCAACCAAGTATTTTTGCCAATTCCTTGTCATTATATCTGGTATATAAACACTCCTACTGGATCTCGTCTTCCCTCCGTCACCTGCACTGTAAATACCACCTATTATCTTCCTTGAATGAATGAATCCGGCTCAACTCTTGATGCTCCACACCAACTAGGCTGCTGGGTCCTCTATCTTAACACGAGTGTGTGTCTGTTCTGTCTTGTCTTTCCACTATGAAATTACTTTTAGCTAGGTTTAATTGTTGGTAAGTTCTCAGGGCACAACGACTTGGTAAAAAGCAGTATGAAGCACTGCTGAGAATGGGAGAGCTGTGCAGCATTGAAATGAACCCCCCCCCCCCCAACAGAGAAGTGTTTATTAGTTCCTGTTTGGTTGTTGTGGAGGAGATCTTGCAGACGTTAAGTGGCATTAATTGGCTGTACTGAGGCATGCGGGATCAGAAAGAAAGTGCGTACGTACCTGCAGCTCCGGGGGGCCTCCCTCGTCTCTGATCAGCAGCAGGTAGCTCTGTCCATCAACCACCATCTCCTTCTTGAACCGACCACCTGAGGAAGAGGAGAGAAATGTCAGGGTGACTTATTTGGTGGTGCGTTGCCTAGAATCATGCTTCGGCAGTATTAATACAACCAATGTGGACTGATCTACTTTACCCTGCCTATTAAAGGGGTCGCCAAAATGAAGGAAGAGCGCTAAAACTCAGGCCCAAAGTGGTGTAAAGCACTTGCTACTCTACCCATTGTCACTGAAAACGTGTTTGGTTTCGCTACAGCTAAATCACCAAAATGCAATATTAATTCCAATATTCTTGACCAGCACTTTCGAACTTCCCATTGATGACTTTCCATCCCGGTAAGGTTTTGATGATGGTCCCATCCCAGCATGTGATTGTGAATATGCTGCGGTTTGATTTGGCCCCGCTGTCTCAATAAAACAAAAATGAATAATAATCAGAAGCTGGGGGAAGAAAACTGGTCTCTAAAGTCAGTTACAATGAAGGGAAATTGCCATTTGGCATGTTTAAATGCACACAGCTGCTGAGGGAACCTTCTCCACTACACAGTCACAGAGCACTGCCACAAAGCCATAGACCCCCCAAATTCACTACAACACCACCACCAGCTAGCCTAGCGATCTGTCTCCATCATTGATGCAGAACTCCATTAAATACAAGATAGCGTGCTAGTGTGTTAGCCAGCGCAGCAGGCAGTAAGGACGTGATAAGGCACGTCCACTAGAATGAACGTATAGCCTGGAGCCTGCGGTGGAGAGAGGGGGAAGGAGGGGATGGAAGATAATAGGAGAAGAAAAGGGAGAAATCTAAAGTTGGGTGTAGTTCACGGCCACAAGATAGTGGAGGCTAGAGCTCTGCAGGAGAAGGGTAGCAACTATAGTCAGCCTGGACTTTTTACCCCTCATCTCTTTGAACGCTTGTTCGTATTCCTCGCCTCCGGCAAGGCTGGCTGCAGATGAAATACAGACCGATGGGAATACCTCGGCACTAAATTGGATTTTGCATAACATTGGAATAGTTTGAGATCCTGCAGAGATTTCAAATATTAAAGTGAGAAAGTTGGGGAGCGAGGCAAAATAAAAACCTTGCTTTTTCAAAAGCAGAAAATCTGCTTCAAGCCATCTCAAACAATATTGAATAATGTACGTCTGCATGAAAGGAGTAAGAGTGGGCATATTAACGTATATCAACAAAAAAAAAACTACAGACACAAAATAAATATCTACCGCTGCGGCAACACCCGATATTTAATAATCAGCCGTGTTATCTGAACTCTCAAACTGGTACTTTGATGTGCAGATCCCACCTCTGCAAAAAAGCAAGGGAAGACACAGCGACGGGCTCCGCCTGCAGTCTTCAAGGGATAGGTAGGTAGGCAGTGTTCTACAGATCCACTTGAGCCACACTTGCTACCCATTAATTCCACTTTAGCCCAAATGGGGAAGGGGGATTCTCCCAGACATCAGTTGAGTTGTGTAAGAGCCAAAGAGGGAGACTCAAGGAAGCCAAGCCAGCTTTTCTCCACTGAAGTAACAGAGCTCTGAGATTGGAGCGCTGATCGGACTGATGAGTTGCCATATGCCAGGAGATTTCCATTTAGAGGAAATACCAGAAAAGTGATACTCATAGTAATACCCAGTATAGTCATATCTTATGAGAAAATGACTGTATCTGGACCAAAGTGTCAGACTTCAGAGGACATTTGAAATGATTCTGGAGGATGTAAATGCGAATAGCCCTTGAAAATCGTACAATGAGAGTGTTATACCAAATAGCATCTTCTGTTGCCATGGTATAAAATGGATGTGCATTTAAGTAAAGACCTACATTTAGATTACATAACATCAACATCCTTGCTGTGTCTGTGACTGTTCACCGGCAAGCATAGACAAAAACATATCCTGAGGTCGGAGGAGAAACCATCTGTACTGTGAAACGTCTGTTGAATCTCAGTGCCAAACGAATTAAGCAAAACTACAGTAATTGTACAGCAATAATGAGAGACACTCAATCTGTATTAGGGAGGCAAGCAATTTAATGTATAATGATTTTACCTGGACGTGGCTAATGAATAGAGTGTTTATAGCTTTTCTATCAAACTGTTGTCCAACACACACACACACACACACACACACACACACACACACACACACACACACACACACACACACACACACACACACACACACACACACACAGTCACACACACAGTCACACACAGGTTTTGAGATGGTAGCTGAAATTGTGGGCTTGGTGAGCAGGCAGTAGGCAATAGGCATATCCAGCTCTAGAATGGAATGTGGATGCTCAGAGACCTTGACACAGAGCCACAATTCAAACAGAGCCAGTTTCGCTGTCGCCATGGCAACACCTCCCTCCCCGTCCCGATACTGCCTTTTTTTTGATATCACAGGAACGAGCAACATAGTAGAATAAAACACCGTAAAGTAGAACTGCTGGGTTAATGAATGGTACGGACAGAACAGACAACATTAGTACTACTACCAACTCTTCCTAGAAGCGAGGTAGCCTCTTTCAAAGCCAGTTTCTATCCGGGCTAAGCAAGGTGCTAGAAATGAGACTAAAAGGAGACCCTTTGTCACCTGTTAAGGATGGGAGACAGAGCGGTATGTTGTATCACAGCAACAATGCAATGATCTGTATAAAATGTTTCCAGAATTACCAAAACCAGCACTCAGGTTTTTTCATTCCAGCATTTTTGTCATTGACTTCTCTAGGCCTAATTAGGCATTGAGGATTGTTGCTTTCCCTTGGTGAAGCAGCATCTTAATGCCAGGAACTCATTATGCGCTTCATGTCTCATCATCCTCAGTACACAGTAGCCTACATAAAAACAGACACTACAAACCATCCAAAATTGTCATTTAACCCAACTTTGCCAACATCTTCACGGGTTTCGGGCAGCCTTCGCTTCCGATTTCCCGCCTGAGAATCAAAATGGAGAACTCTTCGGTTTAGATTCTGTGAAGTCATAAGTGGAAGGTTTGGGAACGGGCTCCAACTGTAGGAGTAAACACAACCTCCTCGCAGAGCTACGACCTCTCGTTTCAGAGCCTCGCAGCTCCCTAAACAGAAACCTGTTTATGTTCATGGCAGCAACTATGATCCCCCTCCTCTCTGAAATGAAGGGTTAATAGTAGGATTTAGTGCTTTACGCCCAGGTCTTAGTTTTACCTTGATGTGTTTGGGAATTATCATTCTAACGCAGAAGCCCTCTCTTTTTCATAAACAATGCTTTGCTCTAGCTGTCATTCGTTTATGCTAACGGATAATTGGCTAACGGCCAATTACCTCAGAGTTGTCTCTCTCTCTCTCCACACCCTTGGGTTTGAGAGAAAATCGGACACTGCGTCGACTGATACAAAATATCAACACCAACACACCTGGCATACCGTTAATGACAAGCCAAGATTTCTCCTTTCTCTCCATACACCATGTGGAAAACACTCAAACTAACTGCTAATTATACTGCAAGCATCAAGCCCAGTCCTTGTATTTTGTCAGTATCTATCCCCAGCTAGAATAACATCAGCCAAAATGCAGACTGGCTTGCCAATTGATCATTCCAGGTGGAATTTCAACAGGTTTTGGACTGACAATAATCTGGTAAAATCTTAAATAAACTTTAGGAATTATTATAAAGATCTCATGTATGATGCAGCAGGGCCAGTAGATGGACTAGATTAGCAAGATATCATCACAGCTATAAGAAGGAACAGACCGCTCTGCCTCAAGTGATGCGTTCATGTGTTGACTGACAAGACCGTCTAGTAAAGTAGACAACTTTTTAAGTTTTTTTTTTTTAAACATGTGATGGTGCTCTCCTCCCTCGGGATTTCAGCAGCAGTCTCTTACCTTCAGGGGATTCCTCCTGCACGTACGTGCCTGTCAGGTACCGGTGGACAAGGGCCGATTTCCCACTCGACAGATTACCCACAATACCCTGCAGAAACAACAAAAACACATGACACCACACTCACATGTAGTTCATTCCAGGACATGTATGTTGTATGGATGGTTACACCTGCAATCATAGCCAGAGCCTCTACAGCTTGACCTATATACAGTACTGATGATGATTGTTGAAACAGCAAGACTGCAAAATACTAGTACTAATAAAAGTCTGTTAACATGACTAGTACCAGTAAAATGTTCAGTTGGTGGCGGCAATATGTTGTAGAGATGGTTACACAACTAACCAATGCCAAAGGCCTCAGCCTATGGACTTTCACATGAACAGATGGTGCTTATAGGGTAAAGGTAAGACACCAAGGGAACAGTACTGTATATGTTCAGCTAATGTTTTACCTACTCCCCCTGGTGGGTGTCTAGGCCAAGGCCCCAGCCCTGACTGCTCTATGCCCCCAGGGGAAACCTGACGGAGGGTGGGCTGGTGCCGCTCCCAGGCTGGGGTGGCTGATGATGCCAGGGTGTCTGGGGGAGAACAAAGGCTCCTTCAACATGCCATCACCCCCCCCTCTTCCTTCATCCCCCTCTTCTTTAGATCATTAGTGGGTGGTAAAGTCAGGATTGGTTTAATTACAGCGGACTGCGTGTGTGTGTGTGTTGGGGGGGGGACGATTAAGCTACCTATCCTCTCCCTCACAATACTTATGTTCTTTGTAAGGAGGAAGTTGGCTTTGGAGAGGACATGAAGTAGTAGTCTATCAAGAACGTAAGAATAGACCGAGACTACAGACCCTGGTTCGATCCCGGGCTGTATCACAACCGTCCGAGATCAGGAGCCCCATAGGGCGGCGCACAATTGGCCCAGCGTCGTCAGGGTTAGGGGAGGGTTTGGCCGGGGTAGGCCGTCATTGTAAAATAAGAATGTGTTCTTAACTGACTTGCCTAGTTAAATAAATAAATAAATATAACAAGCTAGGAGCTACTCATAACCAAAACTAACTACAAAAGGGGCAGGGTTTGTGTTAGAACTGTAAAGCTTTGTAACCTGCTGGGTTGTAAGCCCATCATTAATAAGGCTGCTTTATGAGCATAGTTCAGGCAGATGAAAGCAGAGCGGGCACTGTGTGTAAATTCCACTAGAGACACTTTTTTTTAAGGATCAGTCTGTGGGTTCATCATCAAAGTCCAGGTTTGAATACAATGTTTTTAATGCAAAGTTTTGGGAAGCCCGTACTACACAGTATCAGCTCATGTCCACCATGAGTACAATAGCCTACATGTTGGAACGATAACATTTGTCCATGCTTTTGGGAAACATAACTCATATGACTGAACTACTTCTGTCCAATATTGCCATATGGGAACTGTGGAAGTAAATTAAGTTCTCTGACAGCAGTCATTGTCTTTTCCCTGCTGAGTTCAGCATCAGTTCACTTAACCTCTGAAGTGTGTGGCGCTAATGAACACCGTCTACTATATAAAAAGACAATGAGCTCTATCAAATTCTCCCTGTTTTGAAAGCATGTTCTTCATAAAATTTCCCCCATCTGATTTGTGTCTGATTCCCATAAATCTTTCTGATGCGATGCACGACCCTAACCAATTCATAGAAGACCAAAATACTATGAATACTACTACAGTATTTAACACCAGAACGGCGGAATGAGGTTTTGTGGTAATATCCCTATTGATTATGTGCGTGAAGCATTCCTTTCTTCAAGTGAGGACGTGAGCAGCGTGTGTGTGTGTGTGTGTGTGTGTGTGTGTGTGTGTGTGTGTGTGTGTGTGTGTGTGTGTGTGTGTGTTTGGCAGTGGTAAGAACGGTTGTGCCAGCGGCTGGATCAGACCCAGGAAGTGTCACTCGTCTAGCCCAAAACCGTCACTCATCTCTTAGTCTGCTGCAAACCACTCTACGCTCCGCATCACCATGCCAACGCAAAAAAAAACCAGCATCATTAAAAATCACCCACAATCTCGTTTGGTGCCAGGGAATATTCCAGCCAATTTCTGTACTCTACTCTACTCTTCTCTCTCTCTCTCATGCAGAATGAGAGGAAATGTTTTTGACATGCATAGAGCATGCACTGGCATTGACGTTGAAATCAATCCAATGCTAATGTTCAATTTATCTTCCTCTTGCAATGCCAATGTCAGCCGATTAACAACGGGCTGAAGTTATGATGCATACCACTCACCACTTTGAGCTCTGGCACTGATCGACTCAATGTCCATTCTTGGCTGTTGACGAAAGAGTCTGGAAGAGAAAAAGACGGAGAACAAACAGCATTTAGTTAAGGTTACTGAAGGGTAAAGCAGGGTGTTGATTCCTGATCACTGTTTCGTGTCGTCAACAGTTTATGTATGTTAAGATAAATGTTTTAAATAAAAGCTATATCCCCATTATAAACCTGTTGAACCAGAGAAAAACAGGCTCTGCTCTGCTCTCCCTCTTGACTCTTTGTCCTGACAATGCTTGTTGTTTGATGTTTGTTTACATTGCACCGAACATGTACTGTCTGTGGCTTGAAGGGAAGTGGTGCAAATCGGGGTTTAAAAAGAGACCTCTGGCGCACGAGCAAGCAAGAACGCACACGCACACAGCTAATTCAATTCAATAGCGAGAGAAAACCAGACTTGTTCCAACATGTTCCTCTATTAATGGCGACACATATGGAAGGGACATTTGACTGGAAAGAAAATCGCCATTTAAAAACTAAGTCTAGAAAACCATTCAAGAGAACAATTACAAACTGGGTGAAAGTCAGTAGCATTGTTCAGGGCATAACCAGATACACAGAGAACTTCTCTCTCAGGACATTATAGTAAAAAAGTGTCCGGATCTGTCACAACTGTTTGACAAAATACCCACTTCCTGTTTCGGGTCGCAGACCCTCTATTCCAAGCTAGCGACCCCCATGGAGATACCATCAACAACAGAGAAAGGTGGTGCCGGTGCAGACACACTGTCTCCAGGCAACAAGGTGCAAAACCAGGTGGGACCCAGTGTCTACACCAGGACAATGAAGACCTACAACACCAAAGAAGGCAGCGTCATTTAAGTGCACGTTTGGTGCAGCAACCGGTCTCTCGTCTTGCTCAAAGCAAACAAAGAACATTGATCATCCAGAACAATCATCCAGAAAAATGTATTGAGGATAAACCAATGTTTCGATGACTGGAAAACATACAGTTGAGATTGAAATTATTTTAACGGCCTACAAACAGGATTTTCAAACTATTTCATAATATCTGGAGAATTTACACACACAAAAAAAAAAAATTTTAATTTTAAAATGTGTAAACTTAAAAATAAAAAACATATTCGCAAATGTTGTGGCTTAGACACTAATTTACATCATTCTTACATCATTCGTTTTTGTGTTGTGCCCAGCATCAGTTGAGACACATCATTTGTATTTATTATGGATCCCCATTAGCTGCTGCCTTCTTCCTGGGGTCTGGCAACATTAAGGCAGTTATACAATTTTAAAAACATTACAATATATATATATATTTTTGTTTGTTGTTGTTTTCTTTTAACCTTTAAATGTTTAACTAATTCTTCTTTACAATGACGGCCTACCCCAGCTGACGCTGGGCCAATGGTGCGCCGCCCTACTGGACTCCCAATCACGGCCAGTTGTACAGCCTGAAATTGAACCAGGGTCTGTAGTGACGCCTCTAGCACTGAGATGCAGTGACTTAGAATGCTGCGCCACTCGGGAGCCATTCACAACAGATTTCACAACACATTAAGTGTGTGCCCTCAGGCCCATACTCTACTACCACATATCTACCACACAAAATCCATGTACACAGTATGTGTGTGTATAGTGTATATGTTATTGTGTGTTTGTGTGCATGTGTCTGTGCCTATGTTTGTGTTGCTTCACAGTCCCCGCTGTTTGTTCCATAAAGTGTGTTTGTATCTGTCGTCTAAATAAAATGTTACTGCTGGCACGAGTTACTTGATGTGGAATAGAGTTCCATGTAGTCGTGGCTCTCTGTAGTACTGTGCGCCTCCCATAGTCTGTTCTGGACTTGGGGACTGTGAAGAGACCTGTGAAGAGACTGTGAAGAACCCTCTTGTGGCATGTCTGTGGCATGTCTGTGGGGAATGCATGGGTGTCTGAGCTTAAAAAACGTAGTTAAAACGCAGTAGTTAAAAACCGATTGCTCAGTGCACTCAACATGTCAATACCTCTCATAAATACAAATAGTGATGAAGTCAATCTCTCCTCCACTTTGAGCCAGGAGAGATTGACATGCATATTATTCATGTTAGCTCTCTGTGTACATCTCAGGGCCAGCCGTGCTGCCCTGTTCCCTCATTGTGGTACCTGACCACACGACTGAACAGTAGTCCAGTTGCGACAAAACTAGAACCTGTAGTACCTGCCTTGTTGATAGTGCTGTTAAGAAGGTAGAGCAGCGCTTTATTATGGACAGACTTCTCCCCATCCTAGCTACTGTTGTATCAATATGTTTTGACCATGACAGTTTACAATCCAGGGTTACTCCAAGCAGTTTAGTCACCTCAGCAATTTTAGTCACCTCAACTTACTCTTTACAAGATTTAGTTGAAGTTTAGGGTTTAGTGAATGATTTTGACCAAATACAGTGCTTTAAGTTTTTTGAAATATTTAGGACTAACTTATTCCTTTCCACCCATTCAGCTCTTTGTTAAGTGTTGCAATCATTTCAGTCGCTGTAGTAGTTGACGTGTATAGTGTTGAGTCGTCCGTATACATAACTTTACTCAAAGCCAGTGGCATGTCGTTAGTAAAGATTGAAAAAAGTAAGGGGCCTAAACATCCGGACCGGAGAATTCCTGATTCTACCTGGATTGTGTTGGATAGGCTTCCATTAAAAAACACCCTCTGTGTTCTGTTACCTGTCTAACTCTTTATCTACAATATAGCAGGGGGTGTAAAGCCATAACACATATGCTTAACCTGCAGCAGATTGTGATCGCTAATGTCAGAATGTGCACTGAAGTCTAACAAAACAATTTATTTATCATCAATCTCAATCATCAGTCATTTGTGTAAGTGCTGTGCTTGTTGAACGTACCATCTCTATAAGCGTGCTGAAAGTCTGTTGTCAATTTGTTTACTGTAAAATAACATTGTATCTGGCCAAAAAACTATTTTTTTCCCATAAGTTTACTAAGGGTTTGTAACAGGATGATTGGTCGGCTATTTGAGCCAGTAAACAAACAGGGCTTTAATATTCTTAGGTAGCGGAATTACTTTTGCTTCTCTCCAGGCTTGAGAGCACACACTTTCTAGTAGGCTTAAAGTGAAGATATGGCAAATAGGAGAGCTCTTGAATACAGGGGGGTTGTCATGTTTTTGCTGACAAATGTACTAAAATGGGAGTAAAATAGACATTTCAACATTCAAATGGGACCACAAAGACAGTTGGAGAACCACACATCAGAGAATGTAGACTTGAATGGGAATATCTGTAGATTTAAATTAAAACTGTCCATCCCCACAGGAAACCTATTGAGATCATATAAATATAGATAATAGAATAGACATGACCATTTATGTTGACATTCAACGGTTGGGGTAGTGATTAGAAGTTGCATTTCAATTAAATTTCAAGGTGTACTAGCTACATTTCAGTGGTCTGAAGCGATATATAATTCATATAATGGAATTTTCTATGATTGAAATGACACCCACCCTGTATTCAAGAGCATATTGTGTCTCAGCCGATGGAGGACACAACACAAAAACCTCAGATGATATGAAATAGTGAAATGATTATTATTATGTGAATTTTCTGTCAAAGTGATTCAATTCAAATGGATCGACCCTTGAAAATAAGTACCTATTTATAGGCATCTAAGAAGTGCACTTGGCCATCAACAAAATGTTTCATTATTTGAAAGCGGTTGTCCAATCCATAAGTAGTCGTGTAAGTCGAGAATAAGGGCCTCTTACATGATAATTAAAAAATTTGCAGGATGTAGGATCAATTGTTGAAGAACATTGATTTTGTGTTCCTCCAAGGCTAATCGAAGCCATTCCAAAACACCATTAGACTTCACTTGAGACACTTTTTCCAATTAAGAAAGTAAATTGTTTTGTTCACTAGATTCTTCCTTGACAAATGTAGTTGTATAAGCAATAAGGTTGACTTAATACACGGACAATACTCCTGTATACAATAACAAGCCTCGTCATGGTTATTTCACTTCAGTTCAAGGTTGAGGAGTGCATCGCCCGAGGTGGATTCAACCTGTGTTGCACAGAGCGGTTCTGAATAGCAGCCCTTGTGTTGCTAAGCCCTCTCACTACCAGTTTGACTATCTTCTTGAACATGTTAGAACATGCTCTTCAAGGCCGATTTTTTACCCTACAGAGACGGACCATACGGTGCGTCGTGGCAATGTCGTTTTTCTTCACAAAATGCTAGGCTCCTCGCAGTGCACTCCGACATCCGACTACTCCCGTGCCAAATGATAATTGTCACTTGCCGTATCATTCCTTGCGTAGCCGTGGAGGCCGTGTTGTGTAGTAGGCAATGAAGCTCGCTTGGGTTCCTTGAATGTATAGGCTGATTCTATTTGTAAGCTTTTAAATGATATCAAAAAGTCAACCATTTTATATTTTCCAGTGAGGAAGACATGAATATCATGGTATGGTGGGGTATGCAAAACGGGTCAACTTTGAGCACCTTTATCTCCTGAATGTTTTGGCATTCTGGTCCAAAAAGTAACTTTCTGTCCACTTCTTCCATGTGCAAACATGTAAGGAAAGTTTTGTTGAAATCAAAAGGTTTTCTGTCAAAAAGTGATGCAATTCAAATGAATGTACCCTTGAGACTAATTTCCTGTATTCAAGCACCTATTTATAGGCATCTAAGAAGTGCACTTGGCCATAAACAAAATGTTTCATTATTTGAAAGCGGTTGTCCAATCCATAAGTAGTCGTGTAAGTCGAGAATAAGGGCCTCTTACATGATAATTAAAACATTTGCAGGATGTAGGATCAATTGTTGAAGAACATTGATTTTGTGTTCCTCCAAGGCTAATCGAAGCCATTCCAAAACACCATTAGACTTCACTTGAGACACTTTTTCCAATTAAGAAAGTAAATCGTTTTTTTGTTCACTAGATTCTTCCTTGATAAATGTAGTTTTAGAAGCAATAAGGTTGACTTAATACACGGACAATACTCCTGTATACAATAACAGGCCTCGTTGTTGAGGAGTGCATCGCCCGAGGTGGATTCAACCTGTGTTGCACAGAGCGGTTCTGAATATCAGCCCTTGTGTTGCTAAGCCCTCTCACTACCAGTTTGACTATATTCTTGAACATGTTAGAACATGCTCTTCAAGGCCGATTTATACCCTACAGAGACGGACCATACGGTGCGTAGCGCAGCGTCGCAATGTCGTTTTTCCTCACAAAAGGCGCGGCTCCTTGCAGTGCACTCCGACATCCGAGTACTCCCGTGCCAAATGAAAATGGTCACTTGCCGTATCATTCTTTGCGTAGCGGTAGAGGCAGTGATGTCTAGGCACTCAAGCTCGCTTGGTTCCTTGAATCTATAGGCTGAATCAAAGTAGCCTATTTTTGCATTGATACGCCTTCGAATCTCATCGACTGTTCAACCAAATCAAAACATCGTAGCCTTATTACAACCAGTGATCCCAGGCTATTGGTAAAAACAAAAACATATATTTTTTCTCCGCGACCAAAACATGATGACATTCTATTTGTAGCTGATACTGGAGTGAATACATGCAAGTAGCATATCGAACTGGAATAACAGTGTAGGCTACAACAGAAAGTATACGAATATTTGCCGCGGCATATTATTGAATTATAAATGTGATTCTTTCACATGGCGATGTGGGAAGCTAATCTACAAAATCACTTCAAAATTACTGTTTTGGTTTAGCTTGGCATTAAATAAGAAGCCTATTTTCCATTGATAACCAAATATAATCTTAGTGACTTTTAAAACAATAAACCAATAAACACTGTAGCCTTATTAGAACCCCCGCCCCCCAAAAAGTATTTTACTGAGTGACTACCTAAAACAGCCCTAAACCATGTGCTTTTTCTTCCTGAGCATAAATGATGGCATTCTATTTGTAGCTGATACGGGTGTGAATTACATTCCAGCAGCATATTAAACTGGGATGATGCTGTAGGTTACACTGGCAAGTAAATAATATTAGCATATTATTTCGTGATAAATCGGATTATTCCACATGGGGGTGATGTGGGAAGCTAAAAGGATCGTTTGTCTGCTTTTTTTAGCCATGCCATTTCATTCAAGTGAACTAACAGTGGTGATGTTTTAAACATGACTTTTCTTTGATTCTTCTTTGTATTCCCACAAATGGGAACACAACAACAAGAAAATCTCTTTCTGCTATTGCCCCCTAGGGTCTCGGATCACATGGACCAGAGAGGGTATCATGTTACAGAAGGTGAGTGTTGTTTCAAAAGAAAAATCGGACCACCCCAAGAGCACGAACACGAGTAGATCTAAGCACTAAAATGTGTGGAAAACCTTAGGCTCTGCAGTTCTGACACTCCGCTTGAGTGAGTGAGGGAGTGTTTTTCACAAGTGGTAGAGAGCAGTTTAAATGAGGTTTCCACTCATTTTGTCAAGATTACTTGTTATTTATTTTTTTTAAGATCTAGACAAGAGGACGAATAAAAACAGTGATCGGAGCTCTTTTATGCAACTCTTCAGAAACCCGTTACAAGAGCACTCTGACTTGAACAGCTTTTTGTTCTTAAACTGCAACGGTAGATTCCACTGTTCTGGAATCTCGGAAAGAGGGGCAAACACACAAGAGAAGACCCCAGAAATAGACCGGCTATCCAGTAGAATTAGGGGTCATCATACAAAAGGGTCTCTATAGTGTTGTTGACCACTTAGAGAGTTAGGACACTGGGGCGCCGCACCAGAATGGAACGTTGTGTTATTACTGACCATAACACCACCACTCATTTTGAAAATAACTTTTAAAAAAAGGCATGAAACACAGAGGGCAGAAGAACAGAGGAGATATAGAAGACCAAAGTAGCATTCATTCACTCAAAGCTTTACCTAGCTATCTTTTATCAAAACCACGTGACACATTGTTTGTGCTACACAAGTTACATATTAGGCCTATATGCTGTGGCTATCCAGATTGATGTAGCATACAGAGTGGCACAAAACACTTGTCCTTAGCCCTTGCTCACACAGCTAATAGAATGCATGTGTTTCCTCCATTACAAATGAGCACCCCATCGCTACCCAGAATGCCTGTGGAAACGGAACAGAACGAGCCCCAACGTCAGTGACGCACCCTCCAGAGGACACCAGAGCCCTTGTTTGTGTGAGACGGAAAACTGCTGCCGCTTGTTTGTCCTGTTTTTCTTTTTACCTCACCGCTCACGTCCACTCTAATAAAAATTACTATTCAATCCGAAGGCAGTGAGGCACGATTAGTACCCCCCCTAATTGAGTTCTGAAAATACCACTCTGTTTGAGTGTGTGCGTGCGCGGGTGTGTGTGGTCAGTGGGGAATGAGAGGGGAGGACAACCATGAGGTCTAAACCTCCACGCTGCTCCGAGGCCAAGATATTTTTTCCCCACAAGCTAGAAATGACAGAGTGTGAATTTAGCTTGGAATAAGTATTTTTACATCTTTCATTGGTAACCACATAGTGGGTTGTTACCCACTGGCATTGCCTCTGACTAGGCCTAGGGTATAATTACACTGAGCAGCAGCTCCATTGTCATAATTGTTCCTGAATCATATCCCTATCTTGTAACTGTTATGACTCTGCAGCCCAATTCACAAAGATGTCGGCTCAATTCTGCTACAGCTCTTATCTGTAGAGCTCTGAACAGCAGAAGGTAATTTCACTCTAAGGGGATAGGTAAGTGACAAACAGAATCACTAGTGATGCAGACAGAGAGGTGGATGCTTGCCGACCAATCTATCCCATTTTGGAGGGCTATAGCAAAGCTGACTTAAGGGTCTCGTCTAAGCTTTCGGTTGCTGAAGGCTTGGTATCAACCATTTCCTCTGAGCTAAATTGGACACCGGTGTTGATATGAATTCTCATTTTAACCCGAGGTAGACACATTTGGATTTTTGAGAGATCTTTTGTTCCTTGGGTTCAGTCTTAGCTGACTCGATTTAGTAGAATATGTAGCAGTGAAAGTTGAATTGACGTATAAGCTAACATTTTCCGTAACGCCAACCCCAAGTTGACAACATACCATAAACATGGTTCTGCACAAAGGAGGGTTGTCCAACTCTCAATCAAATCAAAGTTTATTTGTCACGTGCGCCGAATACAACAGGTGTAGACCTCACAGTGAAATGCCGAATACAACAGGTGTAGACCGAACAGTGAAATGCTTACTTACAGGCCCTAACCACAGAGCAAATTTAAGTAAAAAATAAGTATTAGGTGAACAATAGTAAAAAGACTGAAAAATAACAGTAGCTAGGCTACAAACAGTAGCGAAGCTATATACAGACACCGGTTAGTCGGGTAATTGAGGTAGTATGTACATGTAGGCATGGTTAAAGTGACTATGCATATACACTGCTCAAAAAAATAAAGGGAACACTTAAACAACACAATGTAACTCCAAGTCAATCACACTTCTGTGAAATCAAACTGTCCACTTAGGAAGCAACACTGATTGACAATACATTTCACATGCTGTTGTGCAAATGGAATAGACAACAGGTGGAAATTATAGGCAATTAGCAAGACACCCCCAATAAAGGAGTGGTTCTGCAGGTGGTGACCACAGACCACTTCTCAGTTCCTATGCTTCCTGGCTGATGTTTTGGTCACTTTTGAATGCTGGTGGTGCTTTCACTCTAGTGGCAGCATGAGACGGAGTCTACAACCCACACAAGTGCCTCAGGTAGTGCAGCTCATCCAGGATGGAACATCAATGTGAGCTGTGGCAAGAAGGTTTGCTGTGTCTGTCAGCGTAGTGTCCAGAGCATGGAGGCGCTACCAGGAGACAGGCCAGTACATCAGGAGACGTGGAGGAGGCCATAGGAGGGCAACAACCCAGCAGCAGGACCTCTACCTCCGCCTTTGTGCAAGGAGGAACAGGAGGAGCACTGCCAGAGCCCTGCAAAATGACCTCCAGCAGGCCACAAATGTGCATGTGTCTGCTCAAACGGTCAGAAACAGACTCCATGAGGATGGTATGAGGGCCCGACGTCCACAGGTGGGGGTTGTGCTTACAGCCCAACACCGTGCAGGATGTTTGGCATTTGCCAGAGAACACCAAGATTGGCAAATTCGCCACTGGCGCCCTGTGCTCTTCACAGATGAAAGCAGGTTCACACTGAGCACATGTGACAGACGTGACAGAGTCTGGAGACGCCGTGGAGATCGTTCTGCTGCCTGCAACATCCTCCTGCATGACCAGTTTGGAGGTGGGTCAGTCATGGTGTGGAGTGGCATTTCTTTGGTGTGCCACACAGCCCTCCATGTGCTCGGCAGAGGTAGCCTGACTGCCATTAGGTACCGAGATGAGATCCTCAGACCCCTTGTGAGACCATATGCTGGTGCGGTTGGCCATGGGTTCCTCCTAATGCAAGACAATGCTAGACCTCATGTGGCTGGAGTGTGTCAGCAGTTCCTGCAAGAGGAAGGCATTGATGCTATGGACTGGCCCGCCCGTTCCCCAGACCTGAATCCAATTGAGCACATCTGGGACATCATGTCTCGCTCCATCCATTGCACATCAGACTGTTCAGGAGTTGGCGGATGCTTTAGTCCAGGTCTGGGAGGAGATCATCCGCCACCTCATCGGGAGCATGCCCAGGCGTTGTAGGGAGGTCATACAGGCACGTGGAGGCCACACACACTACTGAGCCTCCTTTTGACTTGTTTTAAGGACATTACATCAAAGTTGGATCAGCCTGTAGTGTGGTTTTCCACTTTAATTTTGAGTGTGACTCCAAATCCAGACCTCCATGGGTTGAGAAATTTGATTTCCATTGATCATTTTTGTGTCATTGATTTTGTTGTCAGCACATTCAACTATGTAAAGAAAAAAGTATTTAATAAGAATATTTCATTCATTCAGATCAAGGATGTGTTATTTTAGTGTTCCCTTTATTTTTTTGAGCAGTGTATGATAAACAGAGAGTAGCGTAAAAGAGGGGGTGGTGGGTGGTGGGACACAATGCAGATAGTCCGGGTAGCCAATGTACGGGGGCACCAGTTCGTCGGGCCAATTGAGGTAGTATGTACACGAATGAATAGTTAAAGTGACTATGCATATATGATAAACAGAGTATAGCAGCAGTGTAAAATGGGGGGCTGGGGGACACACAATACAAATAGTCCAGGTAACCATTGGTTACCTGTTCAATGCAAATAGCCCCAGGAACTCAACTTTGACCTGTGTACTGATACAGAAAGGCGTTCTTTAACCCCAGCCTTTATCTCGACTGTGCAGTTCTGTCATCACCACAACATCAAAGTGGCAATCAGCACAAAGCATATTCACCACCCCTGTTTTGGTAAACAGCTGAGGGATGGGTCTGGAGAAATGTAACCACTCAAATTCATAGACCGAGCTATGGATGCAAAGACTGACTACCCATGATAAAAAAAAACAAAGTGTAGTTTTAGCCATGTTTTGAGGCTATATAGTGTTTGTTTACATTTACCTTGTTTACAAACATTGGAGTAAGTTCATATTTTGTTTTATATATATTTTTTCTAAGTTTATATTTTTGGGTTCTGATGGGGTACAGTGGAACTATGCTCCTGAGCCATTCCGAAGTTATATTCTTCAGGAATCAATGGGTACATATCATTCATTTAGAAGTGCAAAAAAATGGATGTAGCAACTTCCGATTGGCCCTTTAAACACCCCTAACACATCATTTGGGAGTGGTCTCTGACTCCAGCATGTCAATGGGTTTTGATAACTTGATTCTGAGAAGATATTTCCCCTGAGAGGTGAGTAGCAGCAGCATAGTTTGAGTCTCAAGCAGTCCTGCGGAGCAGACAAATGTAGCTGGGGATCTGTGTGGCAGCAGACGCTCAAATAAGGAGTCACATTCAAGTATTAGCAGAGCCTCCATATCCCATCTCCTTCTCGACTGTCTCTGACTAACTCACTCAACCCGCCCTCCACTCCTCTCCCAGCAGGTGGGTTTGCATTATCACACTGTCAGTGCTGTTTTGCTTGGGAGTGAAACATTCTGTTTGTCATAATGGTAAAACTAATCAGTAGTGAGGAACTTGGCTCAAAAAAGGTCTGCTGAGGGAATTAAATAAATCAGATACATCTTTCACACAACTCTGACAGAGAGTCTTCAGAGGCCCGATTCAAACTCAAGAATAGTAGAAAGACAACATTTAGGGAAACAGAAATGCTTTTGGCCATCCTTCACAATGGCTGAACATTTTGTATGAACAGAGACATCACTCCAGATTTAAGTTGACATTTTTCGTATTTGCAGGTCCCCAGGACATCAGGAGACTCACCTAAAACTGGCCACAATGAGTGCCCAGAGTTGGGATTGAACCAATGATAAAGTGCATTCGGAAAGTATTCAGACACCTTGGCTTTTTCCAAATGTTCTTACGTTATAGCCTTGTTCTAAAATGGATTAAATTATTTTCTTCCCTCATCAATCTACAAACAATACCCCATAATGACAAAGCAAAAACAGGCTTATAGACTGTTTTGCACATTAATAAAACATATAAAACATAAGTATTACATAAGTATTCAGACACTTTGCTATGAAACTCAAAATTGAGCTCAGGTGCATCCTGATTCCATTGATCATCCTTGAGATGTTTCTACAACTTGATTGTAGTCCAGCTGTGGTAAATTCAATTGATTGGACATGATTTGGAAAGGCACACACCTGTCTATATAAGGTCCCACAGTTGGCAGAGCATGTCAGAGCAAAAACCAAGCCATGCGGTCAAAGGAATTGTCCATTGAGCTCCGAGACAGTATTGAACAGAACTGGGGAAGGGCACTAAAAAAGCTCTGCAGCATTGAAGGTCACCAAGAACACATTCGTGGTCTGCGGTTGTAAGGCAGGTTGGACGTACTGCCAAATTCTCTAAAACAACATTGGCAACAGCTTTGGTGGACATTCCTGCAGTCATGCCAATTTGAGGGAGCATGCCAATTGCACGCTCCCTCAACTTGCTTCATCTGTGGTATTGTGTTGTGACAAAACTGCTCATTTTAAAGTGGCCTTCTATTGTCCCCAGTACAAGGTGCACCTGTGTAATGATCATGCTGTTTAATCAGCTTCTTGATATGCCACACCTGCCAGGTGGATGGATTATCTTGGCAAATGAGAAATGCTCACTAACAGGCATGTAAACAAATTTGTGCACAACATGAGAGAAATAATCTTTTTGTACACAAAGAACATTTCTGAGATGTTTTATTTCAGCTCATGAAACATGGGACCAACACTTTTTGTTCAGTGTATTTATGTTTTTTTTTTAAATATAGTGTGAACAGTCACATTAGAACTGTCAAAAAATTATACTTTAAGGAAAATGTTTTAATATATTTTTACATTTTTATGTTAACTCACATAATATAATTTAAAAGTATGCATGAAGGTGTCTGTAATAGAACAAATATAGCAAAAACAAATCTAGACATTAATAAATGCATTTCGAAAGCTTCCAAAATAGTTTTTACAAAGGTGGGGGAGTGCCAAGATGGAGGTGCACTAGCTTCAAAACAGCGCTCCTGTCTGTCATCTAGTGTATACATGAATCATTGGATTGAACTCGCAGTACATGGAGCAGGAGCTGGCTGATTAGACCGCTGCGCCATCTGTCCACAATGAGTTAGAAAGGCCGATCTTAATTAATGGCTAAACTCAACCGTGGAGTTGTTTTTCTGTTTTGACCCTATCCCGAACCTGCAATAGAAAAACCTGTCATGAATGAACTTCTGTTCGCTGTGGGATTAAAAATAATAAATGCCAGGGCATTCTTAAACGCTCCACAAACAATTTAATGGATATCTTAAAAGAGAACAGTCGTGAGACGAACGAATAGAGACTGCACATTGACACACAGGAGACTTTGGACAAATCTCAATGAGTCATGTCAATTCTAGGCAAGATAAAGAGAGCCAGAGAGCCAGGGAGAGAGCCATTATCTGACCGAATAGTCAGATAGTCATCCCATCCACGGACCTGACAGGAGTGGCTTTGTTCACCCACCGGTATGGGGTGAGGGTGGGGGTGGGAGTGAGGAGGTGAGTGGGGACAGGGGCCTCAACACCTCAGCCGTGGTGTGGGGTGAGGGTGGGAGTAAGTAGGTGAGTTGGGACAGGGGCCTCAACACCTCAGCCGTGGTGTGGGGTGAGGGGGGGGGTGAGAGTGAGGAGGTGAGTGGGAACAGGGGCCTCAACACCTCAGCCGTGGTGTGGGGTGATGGTGGGGGTGGGAGTGAGGAGGTGAGTGGGGACAGGGGCCTCAACACCTCAGCCGTGGTGTGGGGTCAGGGTGGGGGTGGGAGTGAGGAGGTGAGTGGGGACAGGGGCCTCAACACCTCAGCCGTGGTGTGGGGTTACACCACCAAAGGGAAAAAAGGCATTCTGGAAAACAGCTCATCAATAGCCAGAGAAATTATATTGTAATGCCGACTAATGTGGCTATTGCAGTTTGTGTGTGTGTGTGTGTGTGTGTGTGTGTGTGTGTGTGTGTGTGTGTGTGTGTGTGTGTGTGTGTGTGTGTGTGTGCTAACTAAGGGCTGGACTTCAGAGCTCTTAGGATACATTTTGCAACCATGCAGGTAGGGTTGTCAAACACTTAGGCAGGTAGAGACAGGCAGTTAGGCCCGCCCTTGGCATTGAACACCTAGCTTGTAGTCAGTATGAACGACACACCTACTACATTCCTACTGCCTGACCGACTGCCCTCTCCCAAGTTCGACTACACTACATAGACAGTCACAGATATCACTAAATGTGCACTTAACACTACTACAAAGACTTTGGTGACCTTGGTATAAAAAAAAATCTTAAAGGGAAAACAAAAGAAAATTGCAAATCATGACGTGTACCTGTGCACCCTTATTAAGAGCCAAGGATCAGAAGGGAACAAACCTTTGCTAAAGCCAATCAATCCAAAGTACTTCTAACGTTTTCAGGCGTGTTTTCTTTCTCACAGAGAAAGTAAAAGTTTCCGTTTTCAATCTGAACGTCACTAAATTTGAATAAACCTTTCAAACCTTCATCTTTCATTCTTCTCTTGAAGATTACGGAGGCCTGAGTGGTGGATTTTGCTTAATTATGTAAATATGATGGAGCACTAGAACATGTGATGCAATGCACTTGGAGCAAACCTGTCAGATACAGGTTTTCAAGTTCAACATTGTGCAACGTGTCATCTGCTAACGCCTTAATGAAAAGAGCCATGCTTAATTCAGATTGTAACTAAACTGCAAGGGATATACAGCAAACATAAGTCTTTTCAACACATGGACAAATCGCTATAGCTCATTGTTGCGTTTCTCATTCAACTTCGATGAGTAACTTCTGAAATGCACACTGGATCCCACACTGTCAACGCTAAAAGAGCAGCACTAGGAGACTGAAAAGATTTGGCATGGGTCCCCAGATCCTCAAAGTTATACAGCTGCACCATCGAGAGCATATTGACCGGTTGCATCACCGCCTGGGTATGGCAACTGCTCGGCATCTGACCGTACAGAGGGTAGTGTGTACAGCCCAGTACATCACTGGGGCCAAGCTACCTGACATCCAGGATCTATATACCAGGCGGTGTCAGAGGAAGGCCCAAAAAATTGTCAAAGACTCCAGTCACCCAAGTCATAGACTGTAATCTCTCCTACCGCAAGGCAAGCGGTACCGGAGTGCCAAGTCTAGGTCCAAAAGGCTCCTTAACAGCTTCTACCCCCAAGCCGTAAGATTCTGAACAATTCATCAAATGGCCACCCGGACAATTTATATTGACTATTTACACTGCTACTACTCGCTGTTTACCATCTATGCATAGTCACTTCACAAATTACCTCAACTAACCTGTACCCACGCACATCGACTCAGTACCGGTACCCCCTGTATATAGCCTCATTATTGTTATGTAGTTTTCTTGTGTTACTTTTAGATTTTTATTACATTTCTTTACTTTAGTTTATTTAAAAAAATATTTTCTTAACTCTATTTCTTGAACTGCATTGGTCAAGGCTTGTAAGTAAGCATTTCACGGTAAGGTACACCTACACCTGTTGTATTCGGCGCATGTGACAAATAAAACCTGATTTGATTTGGGCTAGCTCAACACAGTGCTTAAGATGTCGCTCTCTCAGTTCCCCACCATTACAGTGTGTAAAGCCCTCCTAATTTTAGCCCTGGTTGGCTGCCAAAAGCATCTCAATGGCACGTCACCACCGTTGACCATTTGAATGCCTCCTGCTTTTAGCTGTATCCCTACGAGGCCAGCGGCATTAGCTAGGACATGCATTACCAACTGGCTCGGTCTCTGGGAAACAGAGATTCTGGAGCAGACTGTATAGTACAGTACCAACCACCCATACTGTTACTAACCAAACAGCTAATTAACTTAAAGCAGAACACGCAAGACCCTCATCTCTCTCGGTAGAAGTAATCCAAATGACATGCATACACTCTGTGATGCAAAAAAGTCTTCAGTAATTACTAGCCAAATAAGAACACAACTGCATTTGAAACGGAATGCGTGGAGGGAAAAGTACATGAACAAAACGCAAAAGCTAAAAGAGGAATGGTTTCTAACCTCTGGGGCCCGAAGCCTTGAAATGCCACCTCATCCTAAACTTTCCCTTCCATGTGTTTTCAATTTGCCCTTTTTCCTAAGAGCACCATACCCCTGTTCTTGTTGAACTATAAAAAGGGAACTTTTTTCACAGAGTGGTTGGGGGGGGGGAGGGCTGTACAGAACTCGGGGCAATAAGTGCTGGGGAATATATTCATCAATCTTACAGGGAATCTTACCTTGACCTTTGCTGCAGTCGACGCCTGCCAGAGTCTCTATGGAAACTAACTGAGGCTTTTTATTCCCAGCCAGGGGATATTTGCCAGTCTCTTTGCTCAGGGGTTGGGGCTGGAGTTTACATTTACCGTTGGGCGGTTGTTGCTGCTCCTTCCTCCTAAAGCGGCTGGCTATGAGCTGCCACACGCTGGGCTCTTCATGGGCTGGTTTAGTGGAGGACAGTCTGGCTGGGTAGAGGGGCACCTCCATCACCTTGACCTTGCCCTGGCTGTGGTACTGAATGTTCTGCATCCCTCCATCATTGTCCCTCTCGTAAGGGGGTGGCAGGGACCTCCCGGTGAGGTAGGAGAAGGGCCGTGAGGGGAGAGATGTCTCTTGCCCGATACTTTTAGTGCGTGAGCGTTCCTCTGCCGTCACTTCGGATATTTCCACTCTCCCCCGCGGCCGGTTCCTCCTGATCCGCAAACTGAGACTCCGGCGTAAGGAGCTCAGGGTCTTCTTGGGGACGTCCAGCCTGCTGGCGGGCTTGGAACCTGGGGCTCGGGCTCCCTCCTTATCCTTCTCCTTGTCCTGGGCTGGTCGGCCAAAGATCCTCCAGCGGCCGAACAGACCTCTAACCTGGCTTCCCCTATGGCTATCCAGCTCGTCCTGAGACCCAGAGGCCTTCTTCCTCAGCTCCAACATTGTCATACTGACTGGTCTCTGTTTCCAGGTCTGCTGCCGGACCCTGGGGACCACCTTCTCCTCAGCCACTGTCCGCTGAGGGAGCACCCCCGGCTTGAGGCCGTCCACCGCCCGCAGTTCTGCCCTCCTGGTCCAGCAATGCTGGGGGGGACCGTCCAGAGATCCTGTAGCCACCCTTCTGGAGCTCTGCTGGGAGTGGGACCTGTGGGACCCAGGCTGCAACAGGGCAGGGTTGAGGTTGGGGCCTCCCAGCATGCACACACTCCTGGGCCTCCTGGGTTTGTCTGTTCTGTCCTGGTCACTTAGCGAGCCTCGTTGCTGCCAGGCTGGGGCTCCATACATGCTCACCACCCTCCTGCTGTCTGGCGCAGCACTGTCTTGGGATGGCTTCCTGCGGAGCACTGCCCGGGGTAGACGGCCACCGCCGGCCAGAACACCACCATTATGCCCAAGGAGAGACCCTTCGTACTGGGGAGAAATGTCCTGTCCCTGGGTTTCTACCTGGGTCTTCTGTTGCTCTGGAGCTGCTGTGGCTGTATCTACCTCTACTTCTACCGCTGTAGTCTCCCAGTCTGACTGAGAAGGTTGGGCTGCTGCTGGAGCTGCTGAGTTATTGGAGGGCTGTTGTAGTTGGAGAAACCGGTCCGTTGTCATTTCCCCCCCATCCTCCTTCTCTACCTCCTCCTCCTCCTGCACTGCATCCTCCCTCCTCCTCTCCACTCTGCCTGTGTGGCTCAGGGAGGGCCACCTGCCAAGATCCTGCCGTATCCTGCCCAGGCTGAAGCGTCCCTCCTCCCCCTGCAGCGCGTGCTGTCGTGCCCTAGTGCTCCCGGCTGCAGGATGACTTTGCTCTAGTGCGGCATATCGGGCGACCTGGCCCGCCACCGACCTCGAACCCACCTCCTCACGGCCCAGAGTTCCATTCAGGATGACAGAAATGTGGTCCACCGCGGTCTTACCTCCTCCTGACTGGTGGGCTGTGACAGCTTTACTTGTGGCCCCGGGGATAGTCCGCTCCGTTGCCTGACTGCTCAGTAGTAGCATGGCACGGCCCTGCACTCCCCCACACACACACAGGCCTGCACAATCTAGCCCAATTGAAACACACACGCATGTGCACTCACACTCCTCTCCCCAGTGTGGTGGTGTTTACTGTTGCTCTCCGAGTCCCTCACTTCCAGGCTGCATTCCAACCCCAGGCATAATCCTTAACCTTTGACATGAAAAAAATAATAATAATAAGTCAACCAAGCCTGAGCAAAGCTTCTGTGCCACCTGCATAACCCTAGTGCCTTATATTCCGCATTCAACAGCAGCACCGCAACAGGCTGCAGGACAGTGGGTCACTGGCTGCACTCTCTCCTCATTTCTACTTTGTTCCACTTGTACCTGTCCGACGTGAGGGTGAGCAACAGCTAAAACACCCCTTCCAGTGTTTGCCTTGGAACAACCAAATGCATGTTGGTCATACCTGCGAGGCCTTGAGCAAAATTTGAAAAACTGAGACATCCTCTCCTTGGCAAGTTGTGAGTTATGAGCAATCCCTTTTCTGCCGACCGGCGCAGACAAAACTCTTCATCTCCGAGCCCTTGCCTGCTGCACATAGCTTGAGGGAGTATGTCTGTTTGAACTTTCCAGTAGCCTCCCTACCCCTCGGGACAGTTGGAAAACAAGGACCGGATCCAAACGGGGTCGTCGCTCAGCATTAAAGCACACTGACTCCCTGAACCGAGATTCCCCTCGGGATCTCTAGAGGCATTTCAGCCCCAACAGATTAAAATGGACGACGGTGAACAGTAGGAATAGGATCCAGGGAAGAGGGAGCAAACTGCTATGAAAGAGAACTGTGTCTCCAGGGCCTCTCTCGGCCTCCCTCCCTCTCAGTCTTTCCCTCTCTGCCTCTCTCTACCTTCCCCCGTCTCCAATTCGCTCGCCCAGTCTCACTTTCCATCAAGTTCTCTACAACCAAATAAACGGGGAGAGGGGACACGGGAAAAAAAGGCTGAGATTTTCCCATGGCTCACGAGAGGAGGAGGAGAAACAGGGAGTGGAAGTACCAGTGAATTCCCGGCACACAGCATCCATATATCCAGGTTTTAGAGGCTACTTAAAGCACTGCTAATCCTAGGGTCCGCCAAAGGCAGACTACATGGGTCGCACACAGGTGGGTCGGATAGCTTTAAAGGGCAAGATTAGGGGAAAAAATGTTCTGTAGCTCTCACTGTAAAAAACAAACACTAGGAAAGCTCAAGGCAGAGTAGCCTAATTGTGTGAAAGCAAGATGAATCACAGTCACCTAACTCGACAGCGCTAAATGTAGATACATTTTATGGCAGGGGGCATTTTATTTTTTACAGTTTTGTTAATTACTGAAAGACTTAGTTAGTGACGACATTTGTATGAAAACAAACTAATAATAATCCCAAATCTGTTTTTCTGGGGCCATATCTGACGAAGTAAATTAACCTTTTGAGGGGAACAATTTAATAGCTCGTAAGTCATTGTTAGTAACAGATTGGTTGCAATAAACTTGTTATTTTAATGTCATTTCACTGATTAATTTGCCACATTCCAGCTCTACATTCTGCTTTGGCAGAGCTTTTGGTGTTCAATTAGGCTTAGCCAATCAAATGGGAACCAGTCAATAACGGCACGGTACAAATTCAATATTCTTATCTTGGGGTTACAGAGTGAAACATACTGTTGAGGGCCACTAGAAAATAGCCTCACTTTAGATGAAGCCCCTTTATAAGTAGGCTAGAACTGCAAAAATAAGGTACCTGATTTTGGAACACACCTTGAGAATTCTTTCTAAAAAATCCATACATGGCACCAAAAACACTGAATATATTATGGTAACTCTTTAGTTGCTTTTATACCTTTTTTGTAGTTACATTGCAATTATACTAGTAACAACATTATGTGAACATGCTGTTGTAAAATACTATAGTAATTAGTCATCAGAGCACATGTAGAGAACCGGGGTTGTATGAGGCCAAGACTCCGACAGGACATCTGTACAGATTATATCTGACTGACTGCAAAACAGCACCCAGACATCATGTGTCAACTGAATCATTCGAAGGGCAAACAACCAACTATTCTCTATACAGAAAAACACGAGGCCCTTGAAGGATTCAAAACATGTTCTCAAACAGTTGCACTACTGGTGTTCAAACTAGTAATAGCCTATTTTTGACAAAAGGTGACTTTATACCTAACATGAAAACTATTTCTCCATCTAGGTGTTAGCAAGTGTCTTTATTGCATAACGTGAGAAGAAACGGAGTATGAGAAATAGTGTGGAAGAAGTGGTGGATGTACTCACAATCATACAGTACAATGGTCACGGTCATCTCATACACCGTCATGCCATTGTCTGGTACAGTTTATTGTTATGTGGTGAAGGGCCCCTTCAAGACCTCCCAAGCATATTTCCAGGAAGTCTGGGTTGTGGATACCGCCTTTCAGACAGGTTTCTCAAATACGAAACAAGCCAAAGGTTTTCTGATTTTGCAAAAATATCCTCACAAAAGCACAATGTAAATGTTCATAAAATGGTCAGAAGCAAATTGAATGAAAACACTGCTCACATAATAGCTAGCAAATAGATTCATACTCCAGATAACAACTGCTTTGAGAGCTTGCTGCTTCAGCTCAGCTGTTAGTCATAGCGATCTGCTAACCTGCTGCTGCGCAGCGTGTCGTGTACAGGTTTCTGTTACCTGTGTCCAGGTAGGCAGGGTTGGAAATAACCTGCGTCTCATTAGCCAGTAGACAGTCCTCTTCACTCCAGTGGATGTGGTGGTGCCTGTTCCGTCTGCGGCCCCCGAAACACAGCATCATTGTCCCAGACTTTCAAGGGGCACGACTTCACTTCCTTGTCTTAGTCCTTCCGCTCCTAGCGGAGCAAAGGGCCCACAAGCCACAACCGAGCCATACAAATTCACCTTCCCACCCTCACGCTTCAAAATGACTGACAACCCAGCTCCTATTTTCCATCATCGTCTTGTTTCTTTTTCCCTATTTTATTTCATATTCTCTCTCTTTCCTCTCAGGTTTCTATTTCAACTTCCACTGGAGACAAACTCTGGATCCAAAAGATAGTAATTGCCCTGGTCCTGTGTCTGATGTAGTCGCGGTAGACTTCGTGGCAGACAGCTCTGAAGTGTTGTGGCTGGGCTGAGTTGTATCCTAACACACTGACCTGGTCAGGAAGACGACAACCATGCATCAGGTGATGGAACTCGGATCCGTTTCCTCCTCCTGGTAATCCGCTGAGCTGAGGAGGAGGGGTCTATAGGGCCTATACCTAAAACAACACTCTGATTGGATTATTAGGCTAATCCTTTGCCCCATGGCCAGAATGGACATCCATTAATAAGCTCTGGTCAGCCATAGGATCTCTCATTCTTTGTCCATACCCTCATGGCAAAAGAGGACAAGCTGTGTTGTGTGTTTCTCGCTCTTCTCTCTCACGTTGTAGACAGAGTGCTGCTACACACATCCTGTAGCCCCAGTCCTGTAACTCTTGACAGACCGGCCATGTCTGGGGTTTTTCAATGAGAGTCTGTGTGTGTGTGTGTGTGTGTGTGTGTCATTTGTCCTAGTCACTAACCACGTATCCATCCAACCTATTCATGTGGAAGAATTACCTGACGCATGACAATAAAGTTGTGACCAGGCTGATGGAAACAATTTTATAAACGCCAACAAACAAATTTGTTCGACATGGTGGGATATTTTTGTGTAGGTAAAATTAATTACGCAGGAAATGGAGGTAGAAGTGCCTTTATGTGCAAATATTGATATAATAACCATCGTATCGAGGTAACCTTGAAGTCAAACAATGACACGGGAAAGCAGTTTATTAAACTACAGACTAAATACATTCTGAACTTCACAGGGTGGTGAATCTGCAAGGCGACGAGCTTGATGCTCTTTTCCAATAAATATCGAAGGTCTTAATCTGGTGACATGATGATCGATGCTTGGCTGCCGCTTGACAAATACTAATTACATCACTGTTCTCCATAATAATCTCAAAATGTAAGTAGCCTACCTGCACTGTGTCTGAGAACTGTTGGTTAAAGCGCCAAGACCAGAGTGGGCACATTTGCTATATATAACCCAACATTCTTCTTTGCTATATATAACCCAACATTTCATTAGAGTTGAAAATGTGATGGAAACCCATTTAACTTGTATTTTTCTTTCGGTACATGGGAATTTAGTGGCAGAAGTTATTTTTATGTGCACTACATCACGCACAGACTTTTATCCGCAAAAAGTCTGTTCGATGGAAACACATCTTTGGTGGAAAATGTGCATATTGTTTTATGCAGATTTTAAACTTTTTGCATGAAAATCTGTTGTAAATTGGATGTAAACCTAGCTATTATGATGTCTACAGTGTATAATAGCTCAGACACACCTGTAGGACTGTCAAACCTGTAGGACGCAAACGCTTGCCTGCCGACAGAACTAAAACCCCTCTAAACAGAGTGTTGGCAGTCAATCTCGGTGTTCACGCAGCAAAGACCATGAAGTCGTCAGCCACTCAGCCTTGTTAAAATACTCCAAACCAGAAGGTGGCGGTAGCGTAGTTTGGCAAAGCATGTCTGTGTGTGTTGCTTTATGGTGTAGTCAATGTTAGCTAGCTAGCTGCGCAAATGTTGCTATTTCTGTAGAAAGTAGAGGTGTGCCTGCCAAGTAGTCAGTCAAAACGAGTCAAAACGAGTATCGTAACGGATATGGGCAGTTTTCTGGATACGATTATGATCGTATTTTTTACAGTATTTTTTAGAATTAACCGTGATCGGGAAAAAAACAGGATTTTCAAATGCCAGCGCGCATCTTTCTCATGTTAGCCAGTCAAGAGAGGTGCTGCGTGGTCTAAATAACTCAACTGGATAGTTTTCCTGTCTGTAAAGAGAAGGGTGGGCTGTACGTGGCGCAGCGGTCTAAGGCACTGCATCTCAGTGTTCGAGGCATCACTACAGACACAATGGTTCAAATCCAGGCTGTATCACAACCAGCCGTGATTGGGAGTCCCATAGGGCGGCACACAATTGGCCGAGTGTCGTCCGGGTTTGGCTGGTTGTGAAAGAATATCTGTTATTAACTGACTTGCCTGGTTAAATAAAATTAAAACGATCTTGCTGGTATGATTGGATAGAGTGAAGCAGTATTTCTCTGTACCCTTGCTTCATACACCGAACAAAAATATAAAACACAACAATTTCAAAGATTTTACTGAGGTTCACAGTTCATAAAAGGAAATCAGTCAATTGAAATAAATTCATTAGACCCTCGTGTCACACCCTGACCATAGTTTGCTTTGTATGTTTCTATGTTTTGTTTGGTCAGGGTGTGATCTGAGTGGGCATTCTGTTACATGTCTAGTTTGTCTATTTCTATGTTTGGCCTGATGTGGTTCTCAATCAGAGGCAGGTGTTAGTCATTGTCTCTGATTGGGAACCATATTTAGGTAGCCTGTTTGGTGTTGGGTTTTGGTGGGTGATTGTTCCTGTCTCTGTGTTTGCACCAGATAGGGCTGTTTTGGGTTTTCATGTTTATTGTTTTGTGTTTTCATGTTTCTTGTTTTGTTAGTTTGTTCATGTGTTGAGTATTTATTAAAGAACCATGAATAGAAACCACGCTGCATTTTGGTCCGCCTCTCCTTCAACTCAAGAAAACCGTTACACCTAGTCTCTGGATTTCACATGACTGGCAATACAAATATGCATCTGTTGGTCACAGACACCTTCAAAAAAAAGGTGGATCAGAAAACCAGTCAGTATTTTGTGTGACCACCATTTGCCTCTTGCAGCGTGACACATCTACTTTGTATAGAGTTGATCAGGCTGTTTGTTGATTGTGGAATGTTGTTCCACTCCCCTTCAATGGCTGTGCAAAGTTGCTGGATATTGGCAGGAACTGGAACACGCTGTCGTACACGTCGATCCTGAGCATCCCAAACATGCTCAATGGGTGACATGTCTGGTGAGCATGCAGGCCATGGAAGAACTTTGACATTTTCAACTTCAATGAATTGTGTACAGATCCTTGCGACATGGGGCCGTGCTGAAACATGCGGCGGATGAATGGCACGTCAATGGGCCTCAGGAGCTCATCACTGTATTTCTGTGCATTCAAATTGCCATTGATAAAATGTAATTGTGTTTGTTGCTTATGCCTGCCCATACGATAACCTCACCGCCACCATGGGGCGCTCTGATCACAACCTTGACATCCCAGCAAATCCCTCGCCCACACAAAGCCATACAACGCAGTGCAGTTGAAACTGAGATTCATCCGTGAAGAGCACACTTCTCCAGTGTGCCAGTGGCCATTAAAGTTGGCATTTGCCCAAGATCTCCTTCACCCTCCATTTGGTAGATCCGACCACAACTCTATCCTCCTGATTCCTGACTCTAACCCGGAAGCTTACAAGAAATCCCGCTATGCCCTGCGACGAACCATCAAACAGGCAAAGCATCAATACAGGACTAAGATTGAAATCATACTACACCAGCTCCGACGCTCGTCGGCGTGGCAGGGCTTGCAAACTATTAAGACTACAAAGGGAAGCACAGCCGCAAGCTGCCCAGTGACACGAGCCTACCAGACGAGCTAAATCACTTCTATGCTCGCTTCCAAAATGACTACAGACCCGTAGCACTCACGTCCGTAGCCATGAAATGCTTTGAAAGGCTGGTAATGACTCACATCAAAATACATTATCCCAGAAACCCTAGACCCACTCCAATTTGCATACGCCCAAACAGATCCACAGATGATGCAAACTCTATTGCACTCCACATTGCCCTTTCCCACCTGGACAAAAGGAACACCTATGTGAGAATGCTGTTCATTCACAACAGCTCAGCGTTCAACACCATAGTACCCTCAAAGCTCATCACCAAGCTAAGGAACCTGGGACTAAACACCTCCCTCTGCAACTGGATCAGGTAGGTGAGGGGAGGTAACAACACATTTGCCACGCTGATCCTCAACACTGGAGCTCCCCAGGGGTGCGTGCTCAGTCCCCTCCTGTACTCCCTGTTCACCCACGACTGCATGGCCAGGCACGACTCCAACACCATCATTAAGTTTGCTGACGACACAACAGTGGTAGGCCTGATCACCGACAACGGTGAGACAGCCTATAGGGAGGAGGTCAGAGACCTGGCCGGGTGGTGCCAGAATTCCCTCAACGTAACCAAGACTAAGGAGATGATTGTGGACTACAGGAAAAGGAGCACCGAGCACGTCCCCATTCTCATCGACAGGGTTGTAGTGCAGCAGGTTGAGAGCTTCAAATTCCTTGGTGTCCACATCAACAACAAATTAGTTTGACAGTCGTGAAGAGGGCACGACAAAGCCTATTCCCCCTCAGGAAAAGTAAAAAAATTTGGCATGGGTCCTGAGATCCTCAAAAGGTTCTACAGCTGCAACATCGAGAGCATCCTGACCGGTTGCATCACTGCCTGGTACGGCAATTGCTCGGCCTCTGACCGCAAGGCACTTCAGAGGGTAGTGCATACGGCCCAGTACATCACTGGGGCAAAGCTGCCTGCCATCCAGGACCTCTACACAAGGCGGTGTCATAGGAAGGCCCTAAAAATTGTCAAAGACCCCAGCCACCCAAGTCATAGACTGTTCTCTCTACTACCGCATGGCAAGCGGTATCGGAGTGCCAGGTCTAGGACAAAAAGGCTTCTCAACAGTTTTTACCCCCAAGCCATAAGACTCCTGAACAGGTAACCAAATGGTTACCTGGACTATTTGCATTGTGTGCCCCCCCAACAACCCCTCTTTTACGCTGCTGCTACTCTCTGTTAATCTTATATGCAGTCACTTTAACCATACATCCATGTACATACTACCTCAATTGGGCCGACCAACCAGTGCTCCCGCACATTGGCTAACCGGGCTATCTGCATTGTGTCCCACCACCCGCCAACCCCTCTTTTTATGCTTCTGCTACTCTCTGTTCATCATATATGCATAGTCCATTTAACCATACCCACATGTACATACTACCTCAATAAGCCTGACTAACAGGTGTCTGTAAATAGCCTTGCTACTCTTTTTTCAAATGTCTTTTTACTGTTGTTTTATTTCTTTACTTACCTACACACACACACACACACACATACCATTAAAAAAAACTGGAATATCACCATTTAAAAAAAAGTATTCAGAACGTTTACTCAGTGCTTTGTTGGAGCATCTTTGGCAGGGATTACAGCCTTAAGTCTTTTTGGTTATGATGCTCCAAGAGCTTGGCACACCTGTACGTGGGGAGTTTCTCCCATTCTTCTCTGCAGATCCTGTCAAGCTATGTCATGTTGGATGGGGAGCGTCGCGGCACACCTATTTTCAGGTCTCTCCAGAGATGTTCGATCGAGGTCAAGTCTGGGCTCTGGCTGGGCCACTCAAGGACATTCAGAGACTTGTCCCGAAGCCACTCCTGTATTGTCTTGGCTGTGTGCTTAGGGTTGTTGTTCTGTTGGAAGGTGAACCATCGCCCAGTCTGAAGTTCTGAGCGCTCTGGAGCAGGTTTTCATCAAGGATCTCTCTGTACTCTGTTCAGCTTGCCACTGAAAAACATCCCCACAGCATGATGCTGCCACCACCATGCTTCACTGTAGGGGTGGTGCTAGGTTTCCTCCAGACATGACACTTGGCACTCAGGCCAAAGAGTTCAATCTTTGTTTCATCAGACCAGAGAATCTTGTTTATTGTGGTCTGAGAGTCCTTTAGATGCAGGTTGTCATGTGCCTTTAACTGAGGAGCTTCCGTCTAGCCACTCTACCATAAAGGCCTGATTGGTGGAGTGCTGCAGAGATGGTTGTCCTTCTGGAAGATTGTCCCATCTCCACAGAGGAACTCTGTCAGAGTGACCATCGGGTTCTTGGCCACCTCTCTGACCAAGGCCCGTCTCCCCTGATTGCTCAGTTTGGCTGTGTGGCCAGCTCTAGGAAGAGTCTTGGTGGTTCCAAATTTCTTACATTTAAGAATGATGGAGGCCACTGTGTTCTTGGGGACCTTCAATGCTGTGCCTCGACACAATCCTGCCTCAGAGCTCTACGGACAATTCCTTCGACCTCATGGCTTGGTTTTTGCTCTGACATGCACTGTCAACTGTGGGACCTTATATAGACAGGTGTGCCTTTCCAAATCATGTCCAATCAATTGAATTGACCACAGGTGGACTCCAATCAATTTGTAGAAACATCAAGAATGATCAATGGAAACAGGATGCACCTGAACTCAATCTCAAGTCTCATAGCAAAGGGTCTGAATACTTATATAAATAATGTGCTTCTGTTTATTTATTGTTAATATGTTTGCAAACATTTCTAAAAAGCTGTTTTCCCTTCGTCATTATGGGGTAAAATGTGTTTAAAATGTTCATTATTTTGTGTAGACTGTGGAAAATGTTTTATGAATCTATTTTAGTATAAGGCTGTAACGTAACAAAATGTGGAAAAGGGGAGGGGGTGTGAGAACTTTCTGAATGCACTGTAGGTATTTTTCCAACATCTACTTGGGCATTTTAAAGCATTAAATATTTTTCCCCGATCATGAGTATCGTGATTATCAATTGTCAGATATTATAACGAATATGAGTATGGCCATGTTGACCCACCATAGTAGAAAGGCCCTTGTTGATACTAGCCAGATGGCCACAGCTAGATAACTAGCTAGCTAGACGACAAAGAAAATTGAATTCACTATCTATAATCTTTTATATAGCCCATATACATTTTTAGCTAGCTGGCTAATGTTAGATAAATTGTTAGCATGATTCACCAGTTGGCTGTTATGCTAGCTAGGGAAAGTAAAGACACTGCATCGACTCTCGGCAGCCAGTTGCAGGCAGCTGCTTCATGAAAACGTATCCATTGTGATTTAATGATGGATAGCTTGGTAAAGTATTTTGTGCTGTGTGTGCATTGTTCAGCACTTATTACTGTTCCACTAGTTTCATATGAAGTGTGACTGCCTTGCTCAGTTAGAAAGCTAAAAGTTAGATAGCGAGCTACCTAATAAGCTAGTGCACATTATCACGCAAACATTTTTCAAGCGCAAAACTTAGACGTCAAAAATAAGTAGAAACGGCGGTTTCTTTGGTACCAGGACGGTACACAGCAGGTACGTCTTTTGTTCTAGTGTAACAGGGTTAGTTATGTTTCCAATTGTAACAGGGTTAGTTATGTTTCCACTTGACACTGCAGAAATATGTATTCAATGTTTACAGTATGTATTCCTATTGGCTGCTTGAATTTACAGTGCCTTACGAAAGTATTCGGCCCCCTTGAACTTTGCGACCTTTTGCCACATTTCAGGCTTCAAACATAAAGATATAAAACTGTATTTTTTTGTGAAGAATCAACAACAAGTGGGACACAATCATGAAGTGGAACGACATTTATTGGATATTTCAAACTTTTTTAACAAATCAAAAACTGAAAAATTGGGCGTGCAAAATTATTCAGCCCCTTTACTTTCAGTGCAGCAAACTCTCTCCAGAAGTTCAGTGAGGATCTCTGAATGATCCAATGTTGACCTAAATGACTAATGATGATAAATACAATCCACCTGTGTGTAATCAAGTCTCCGTATAAATGCACCTGCACTGTGATAGTCTCAGAGGTCCGTTAGAAGCGCAGAGAGCATCATGAAGAACAAGGAACACACCAGGCAGGTCCGAGATACTGTCGTGAAGAAGTTTAAAGCCGGAATTGGATACAAAAAGATTTCCCAAGCTTTAAACATCCCAAGGAGCACTGTGCAAGCGATAATATTGAAATGGAAGGAGTATCAGACCACTGCAAATCTACCAAGACCTGGCCGTCCCTCTAAACTTTCAGCTCATACAAGGAGAAGACTGATCAGAGATGCAGCCAAGAGGCCCATGATCACTCTGGATGAACTGCAGAGATCTACAGCTGAGGTGGGAGACTCTGTCCATAGGACAACAATCAGTCGTATATTGCACAAATCTGGCCTTTATGGAAGAGTGGCAAGAAGAAAGCCATTTCTTAAAGATATCCATAAAAAGTGTCGTTTAAAGTTTGCCACAAGCCACCTGGGAGACACACCAAACATGTGGAAGAAGGTGCTCTGGTCAGATGAAACCAAAATGGAACTTTTTGGCAACAATGCAAAACGTTATGTTTGGCGTAAAAGCAACACAGCTCATCACCTGAACACACCATCCCCACTGTCAAACATGGTGGTGGCAGCATCATGGTTTGGGCCTGCTTTTCTTCAGCAGGGACAGGGAAGATGGTTAAAATTGATGGGAAGATGGATGGAGCCAAATACAGGACCATTCTGGAAGAAAACCTGATGGAGTCTGCAAAAGACCTGAGACTGGGACGGAGATTTGTCTTCCAACAAGACAATGATCCAAAACATAAAGCAAAATCTACAATGGAATGGTTCAAAAATAAACATATCCAGGTGTTAGAATGGCCAAGTCAAAGTCCAGACCTGAATCCAATCAAGAATCTGTGGAAAGAACTGAAAACTGCTGTTCAAATGCTCTCCATCCAACCTCATTGAGCTCGAGCTGTTTTGCAAGGAGGAATGGGAAAAAATTCAGTCTCTCGATGTGCAAAACTGATAGAGACATACCCCAAGCGACTTACAGCTGTAATCGCAGCAAAAGGTGGCGCTACAAAGTATTAACTTAAGGGGGCTGAATAATTTTGCACGCCCAATTTTTCAGTTTTTGATTTGATAAAAGTTTAAAATATCCAATAAATGTCGTTCCACTTCATGATTGTGTCCCACTTGTTGTTGATTCTTCACAAAAAAAGACAGTTTTATATCTTTATGTTTGAAGCCTGAAATGTGGCAAAAGGTCGCAAAGTTCAAGGGGGCCGAATACTTTCGCAAGGCACTGTACATATCAGTGAGGGTGTTATGCCATTGGTCATGCTTGCAGATAGCGGGAGATCGTATGTGTATGGCGCCTGTTAGATATCGAGGGCATCCTGGGGTGTGCTTTTGTATGTTATTGCTGTATGAGCGAGATAGCTAGTATGCTCTAATTGTAATTGTTGCATTAGCTCCCTGCTAATTCAGTTATTTCCATGCTAACAGACAAATCAACAAATCTACAGCCATTATAACATACTGTTATCCTGCACATCTATTGTGCTTCCTTGTGTCTGTCGTCACGTACTTACATTTATTGTATTTTGAACAGTTTTCGTCATTGTTGTTTGATGACTAAATCCCCAGTCTGATATTGACATGCAAGCAACGAATCATGAATCTCCAGCCATCAACACACTGTTGTCCTGCACATCTAATGTGCTTCCTTGAGTCTATCGTCAGAATAAACACCAACCTACTGGGATCGTCGGCTGGACAGTCATTTCTTTAAAAACACAAAGTAAGAGAGTTACAATGTATGATCACATCCGAGACTGTGACAAGTACTTATAGGCAATCTATAGGCACTCAGATTATCCATGTTTCATGCTTAAGGTTACCAAGGTAAAGCTTTTGTTATGCATACATGTTTGCCTAATTCTCTCCATCGCTCCTGTGTCACAAAGCAAGGGGCACCACGAAGACCAAGGAACTCTCCAAACAGGTCACGGACAAAGTTGTGAAGAATTACAGACCGAGGTTGGGTTATAAATAAATAAAAAATCTGACACTTTGAACATCCCATGGAGCACCATTTAAATCCATTATTTAAACATGGAAAGAATATGGCACCACAACAAACCTGCCAAGAGAGGGCCGCCCATCAAAACTCACAGACCAGGCCATGAGGGCATTAATCAGAAAGGCAACAAAGAGACCAAAGATAACCCTGAAGGAACTGCAAAACTCCACAGCGGAGATTGGAGTATCTGTCCATAGGACCACTTTAAGCCATACACTCCACAGAGCTGGGCTTTACGGAAGAGAGGCCAGAAAAAAGCCATTGCTTGAAGAAAAAAATAAATAAACATGTTTGGTGTTTGCCAAAAGAGACTCCCCAAACATATGGAAGATGGTACTCTGGTCAGATGAGACTAAAATGTAGCTTTTTTGCCATCAAGGAAAACACTATGTCTGGCGCAAACCCAACACCTCTCATCACCTCGAGAACACTATCCCCACAGTGAAGCATGGTGGTGGCAGCATCATGCTGCGTGGATGTTTTTCATCAGCAGGGACTGGGTGGGAAACTGGTCAGAATGGAAGGATGATGGATGGTGCTAAATTCAGGGAAATTCTTGAGGGAAACCTGTTGCCTGTGCTTGGCTCAATTCCATTTATTTTGTATCCTGTAAAACTCCTCAGTCCTTAAAAATTACAAGCATCCCCATAAAATGATGCAGCCACCACTATGCTTGAAAATATGGAGAGTGGTACTCAGTAATGTGTTGGATTGTATTTGCCCCAAACACAACACATTGTATTCAGGACAAAAAGTTAATTACTTTGCAATTCTTTTTTGAAGTATTACTTTAGTGCCTTGTTGCAAACAGGGTGCAAGTTTTGAAATGTATTTTGTGTTGGCTTCCTTTTCACTCTGTCAATTAGGTTAGTAATGTGGAGTTACTACAATGTTGTTGATCCATCCTCAGTTCTCCGATCACATCCATTCAACTCTGTAACTGTCTTAAAGTCACCATTAGCTTCATGGTGAAATCCCTGAGCGGTTTCCTTCCTCTCCAGCAACTGAGTTAGGAAGGACACATATATCTTCGTAGTGACTGGGTGTATTGATAGACCATCCAAAGCACAATTAATAACTTCACCACGCTCAAAGGGATATTCAATGTTTTTTTTCTTCTTCTATCCATCTACCAATAGGTGCCCTTCTTTGCAAATCATTGGAAAACCTTCCTGGTCTCTGTAGTTGAATCTGTGTTTGAAATTCACTGCTCGTCTGAGGAACCTACAGATAATTGTATGTGTGGAGAGATGAGGTAGTCTTTCATGTTAAATACAAATATTGCAGACATTATGTGACTTGTCAAACACATTTTTCTCCTAAACTTATTCAGGCTTTCCGTAACAAAGGGGTTGAATTCTTATTGACTGAACACATTTCATCAGCAGGGACTGGGAAACTGGTCAGAATTGAAGGAATGATGGATGGGGGAAAATATAGGGAAATTCTTGAGGGAAACTGGCTTCTGTTGTCCAGAGATTTGAGACTGGGATGGAGGTTCACCTTCCAGCAGGACAATGACCCTAAGCATGCTGCTAAAGCAACACTCGAGTGGTTTAAGGGGACACATTAAATGTTTTGAAATGGCCTAGTCAAAGCCCAGACCTCAATCAAATTGAGAATCTGTGGTGTGACTTAAAGATGTGACAAACTTATAGAGACATACCCCAAGAGACTTGTAGCTGTAATTGCTGTAAAAGTTGGCTCTACAAAGTATTGACTTTGCGGGGTGAATAGTTACGCACGCTCAAGTTTTCAGTTTGTCTTATTTCTTGTTCGTTTCACAATAAATAATATTTTGCATCTTCAAAGTGCTAAGCATGTTGTGTAAATCAAATGGTACAACTCTACCCAAAAAATATATTTTAATTCCAGGTTGTAAGGCAATAAAATAGGAAAAATGCCAAGGGGGTGAATACTTTCACAAGCCACTGTATATTGTTAAGCGTTATCATTACCAACAGCAATGCTTTTGTCAGTATTAAAAGTGGTGGTGGTAGAGGGAATGAGAAAACTCTAGAAAGTGTAGACTTACTTCAAAAGTAATACAAATAAGTAATAAAGTACAAAAAAATTCAAGACATGCATCATCATGCACAGCATCTCATTTTGTTCTTAATAACTATGTTAGGCCTAGGGGATGAATGTTTAGACCGCCAAATGAATTTCAATTACCAATGAAATAGAAGTAAAAGACAGTATTAGTCTGGCAAACTAACTCCCTAAAATGAATGTATATATACACTCTGCAAACTGTACCTTCAATTAAATTATGGAATCTGTCAAATAAAATGTCCCTCTCTGAAGGAAGACAGTTTTCACTTTGAACCAACTTGAGGGCTTTGGGCTATCTTCAGGGAAATAGCATCTCCTGCATTTAATTCAGCACAGGTCTAATTAAATAGTTATATAAAAACTCATTATGGCCCTCTCGCTCTCTACCATGTGAAATGCCAGACGGGAGCAGTACATCTCACCACCAGAGGGCAGTCACATCCCTCTGACTGCTGTTGGATCCAGTCTTCTTCTAGGGCAACTCTGCTGCTTGAGACACTGTTCAAAGGCTTCTGTTCTTGTTACATAAGCCCACCCTTTAACAGTCTAGGTAGCTCTGCTCTGCCAAGGATGAGAATCTAGAGCATGCAGCCAGTTTGCACTTGAGAGTCATGACGACAATAGAAGATAGAAGACAATAGAAGACAATAGAAGAGAAGCCAGAGGGTGAGCAGGTAGTGAGGTGATTTTACAGTGCCTTCAGAAAGTATTCATACCCCTTGACTTATTCTACATTTGTGATACAGCCTGAATTCAAAATCAGTACAAAAAAAAGTATCACCCAACTACACACAATACCCCATAATGACAAAGCAAACACCTGTTTTCAGACATTTTTGCAAAATGTATTGAAAATGAAATGTACAAGTATTCACAACCCTGAGTCAATACTTAGTATAAGCACCTTTAGCAGTGTTTATAGCTATCTTTTTTATTTATATTTGTTTAATTTCACCTTTATTTAACCAGGTAGGCTAGTTGAGAACACCTTTATTTAACCAGGTAGGCTAGTTGAGAACACCTTTATTTAACCAGGTAGGCTAGTTGAGAACACCTTTATTTAACCAGGTAGGCTAGTTGAGAACACCTTTATTTAACCAGGTAGGCTAGTTGAGAACACCTTTATTTAACCAGGTAGGCTAGTTGAGAACGAGTTCTCATTTGCAACTGCAACCTGGCCAAGATCAAGCAAAGCAGTTCGACACATACAACAACACAGAGTTACACATGGAATAAACAAACATACAGTCAATAATACAGTAGAAAAATCTATATACACCATGTGCAAATGAGGTTGGATAAGAGAGGTAAAGGCAATAAATAGGCCATGGTGGCGAAGTAATTACAATATAGCAATTAAACACTGGAATGGTAAAATGTGCAGAAGATGAATGTGCAAGTAGAGATACTGGGGTGCAAAGGAGCAAGATAAATAAGTATCTAAGTAAGTCTAAGAGCTTTGCACACCTGGATTGTGGAACATTTGTCCATTATTCTTTTCAAAATTCTTCAAGCTCAAATTGCTAGACAACCATTTTTAGGTTTTGCCGTAGATTTAAGTCAAAAATGTAACTTGTCCACTCAGGAACATTCACTGTCTTCTTGATAATCACCTCTAGTGTAGATTTGTCCTGCTAAAAGGGGAATTCATCTCCCAGTGTCTGGTGGAAAGCAGACTGAACCAGGTTTTTGTCTAGGATTTTGCCTGTGCTTGGCTCAATTCCATTTATTTTGTATTCTGTAAAACTCCTCAGTTAAGGTTAACAATTACAAGCATACCCATAACATGATGCAGCCACCACTATGCTTGAAAATATGGGGAGTGGTATTCAGTAATGTGTTGGATTGTATTTGCCCCAAACACAAAACTTAATTAAAAAGTTAATTAATTTGCCACATTTTTTGCAGAATTACTTTTGTGCCTTGTTGCAAACAGGATGCAAGTTTTAAAATATATTGTATTTATTTTGTGAAGGCTTCCTTTTCACTCTGTCAATTAGATTAGTAATGTGGAGTTACTACAATGTTGTTGATCCATCCTCAGTCTTCTCCGATCACATCCATTCAACTCTGTAACTAACTGTCTTAAAGTCACCATTAGCTTCATGGTGAAATCCCTGAGCGGTTTCCTTCCTCTCCAGCAACTGAGTTAGGAAGGACACATGTATATTCGTAGTGACTGGGTGTATTGATAGACCATCCAAAGCACAATTAATAACTTCACCACGCTCAAAGGGATATTCAATGTTTTTTTCTTCTTCTATCCATCTACCAATAGGTGCCCTTCTTTGCGAAGCATTGGGAAACCTTCCTGGTCTTTGTGGTTGAATGTGTGTTTGAAATTCACTGCTCGACAGAGGCACCTTACAGATAATTGTACGTGTGGAGAGATGAGGTAGTCTTTCAAAAAGCATGTTAAATACTAATATTGCACACAGTGAGTCCATGTAACTTATTATGTGACTTGTTAAACACATTTTTACTCCTGAACTTATTCAGACTTGCCATAACAAAGGAGTTGAATTCTTATTAAATGTTTTATTAATTTGTAAACATTTTGGAGAAGAAAAAAAATCAACTTTGACATTATGGGGTATAATGCCACCCCAAAAAATCATCTCTATTTAATATTTTTTAAATTCAGGTTGTAACAACAAATATTTGGAAAAAGTCAAAAGTGTGTGGACACTTTCTGAAGGCACTGTAAACAAGGCGAGAACCTCAATGGAATGTGAAGCTACCAGAGTTCTATCACAGACAAATCCTACTTCCTGGGGATACAATCTGTGAATAGCAACCTCCTAACCAGTTAGTCAAAGGTTTTCACTGGGTGGAAGGATTAAACTGCCAGTTTAGTATTATGATCACATCTATCCATGTCATGTGATACTCATTGAACAGGCTGATCGGATATAACATAATGTGGGTCTAACACTTACACTGCACAATGCATCCCTTTTATACATCCAACACTATACAGTAGGCTGTAACTCATAGGCAAAGCCTCAAATCAACCAGCAGACAACATTCTGGAGGTTACAGGCCATAGATCCTACAAATGTCTACAACTGTAGTCTAGCAGATTTATGACGTGTTGTCTCCTCGCGACCCTCAGTTTTAGGATGAGTTGAGTCAGTGTGAAAATGACAGACACGCTGTTCCACTGACAATCAACAGCAGGCTGCTTCCTGGCCGGGTGGAAGAGGAGGGGAGAGGAGACCGTGGCTATCAGTATTCAGTATCCCCATTAGCACCATCATCATTATGACACAGAGGAACTACATATGTACAGACGTTGATCCCTCGTGCACTTTGTCTCCTAGCTAATGACTGACCTCACACACCTGCACAGTGGTAGGCTGACTACTGAAGGAACCCATACAGTACATTACAATTATATGATTTTCAGAAACTCACGGGTTACTTTGGAAATCTCAGTTCTCAAAAAATACGAGTGAGATATCTCACTATGGGATTCAGTCCAGGTGGATCACTACTAGGAAGAACCAATCACACAACGTCTGTCGGAGACAGACAGGTTAAGTGGTGAAATAGTTGAGCCCCTCCCTCCTTATAAGGCGCCACTCGACCATCCTCTGGTCATTAAATGTTTGTTTAAAAGAAACATAGGTCTGATCTCCTTCTGCATTTTATTATTTTCATGACAGGACAGTAGGAAGCAGAGAGAGACAGGTATGTACAGGGAGACAGAGAGGAAGGGCACAGACAGTTGCCGAGGCTCAAACGCCTGTCACCAGGGTCGGCAAATGTGGTCGGCAGTGTTGGGTAGGTTATCTTCTAAATGTATCCGTTAGTTACTAGTTACCTGTCCAAAATTGTAATCAGTAACGTAACTTGGATTATCCAAACTCAGTAACGTAATCTGATTACCTTCAGTTACTTTTAAGAGGCATTAGAAGAAAAACATGAATATTACCAATTGACATCTACTGCAGGAAAAATCTATGTTAGAGTTTACATAGCTGACCATAAATGGATGTTGCATTTTACTTTATAGGTTGGTTATGTAGGCTTCTTCTAACCCATTGCTTTCTACTACAGATAATAATATGATTAGGCTGTAAGCCTGTCTTCAAATTAAAAACCAAAGTCTCAGATTTCCAGTCATTCAAATGAACTTAATACCCCTTGATCTTCAAGAATAGGATTTGGAAATATGGATAATTTAAAGTGTTTAATTTGAGCATAACTCCAAAACTAAGGACTTATTAGCTACTCTGTTCTTTATGATTTTCTTGTCACGGAGGACCGATTGGGTTCATTGTGTCGAGATTGAAATAAAATACTGCTCTTGGAATGGCATGCTTTGAGCCCCACCTAGAAGTGCTATTTGCATGTGAAAAATGGATGCCATATGATGCATTTTCTATTGGCCCATTGTTAACGTTTTTGTTGGTGACACTTAGACCTTAAACAGTAGCAAATTATTGTGATATCTATTAAAAGTGTGCAAGTTTGAGCATGTGTCCGTTAGGCCTATAAAAAATCATGTTCATCAGCACAAATTAGATTGAGCAATACAAGTCTGACTCTAGGTCTCCTTAAATTAAACTCATTTTTGACCGTATGGAGCACAATACCATGGAGGAGTTTAGAAGTGTAGAACTCCCACAAACTTGTATTCCATATGCTGGGATCAGTATTAGTCAGCTGTTGCAAGAGCACATTTTTTTAGTGGCTGTCCACTTGTCACAAAATCAATTATTGACAGGCAGACGAAACTTCGTAAATTCAACAATTCTTCGGTTAAAATACACATATACATATGTGAACAGCCATCCACAACAACCACAATCCATAAGGCGCAACTAGCTAAACGAGAGCAGCAGTGTGATTCACATCAATGCGCCATATAGTTATCAATTATAAGTGATATCCGTATCACCCGTAAGCGACACCACTGCTGTCGTCCTTACCTCCAAGGGTTTATTCAAGTTGGAAAATCATTGGAAGACATAACTTGGACTGTACCCTACAAAAGCCTATTCCTGCTCCTTTCCGGCGATCCATCAAAACGCATGTGGTACATCGTCAAGTCTCTGACTTGTGACGAGACTCGCTCGGGCGGAACAAACTTAAACGTCCCTTTTCAATTCAGATATTAATGGCAATTGAGAAAAAGTAAATCATAGAAATAATCATCTAGTGTTTTCGATAGTATCTGTAATCCGATTACAATATATTTGCTGGTAACAAAGGATTTCAGTTACAGTTTTTTTGTAATCCGCACAATAGGTCACAAAACGGGACTAAAGGCTTGGAGACTGGATTTTGGGTGACACGCTCCCTTCATAAAACATCACAACACAGGATGTTTCTCTACTGTCCGTGGTGTCGTGGAGGGTATACGCCATATGGCCACTTATTTTTTAAGCGGGCATTGTGTATACTCACTTCCAGTGGTGGAAAAAGTACCCCTTTGTCAAAGTTAGGTCAAAGTAAAGATACCTTAATAGAAAATGGCTCAAGTAAAAGTGAGTCACCCAGTAAAATCCTACTTGAGTAAAAGTCTAAAAGTGTGTTTTAAATATATTTTAGCATCAAAAGTAAATGTAATTGCTAAAATATAGTTAAGTATCAAAGGTAAAAGAAAAAGTATGAAGTAACTAAAAAGTACAGAGTTTTCTTTAGGAATGTAGTGAAGTAAAAGTAAAAGTAGTCAAAAATATAAATAGTAATGTACAGATGCCACCAAAGAACACTTAAGTAGTATTTTTAAGTATATTTACACCACTGTTCACTTCTTAATCGACACTGATATGTACCAAAGTAGTGTAGTGGAGGTACAGTGCATTCGGAAAGTATTCACACCTCTAGACTTTTTCCACATTTTGTTACGTTATTCTAAAATAGATTTTTTTTTTTTAATCTCATCGATCTACACACAATAACCCCATAATGTCAAAGCAAAAACAGGTTTTTAGACATTTTTGCAAATCTATAAATATATTTTTGTAAATATACTATTTACATAAGTTTTCAGACCCTTTACTCAGTACTTTGTTGAAGTACCTTTAGCAGAAATTACAGCCTCGAGTCTTCTTGGGTATGACGCTACAAGTTTGGCACACCTGCATTTGGGGAGTTTCTCCCATTCTTCTCTGCAGATCCTCTCAAGCTCTGTCAGGTTGGATGGGGAGCGTCGCTGCACAACTATTTTCATGTCTCTCCAGAGATATTCGATAGGGTTCAAGTCTGGGCTCTGGCTGGGCCACTCAAGGATATTCAGAGATTTGTCCTGAAACCACTCCTGTGTTGTCTTGGCTGTGTGCTTAGGATCATTGTCCAGTTGGAAGGTAAACCTTTGCCCCAGTCTGAGGTCCTGAGTGCTCTGGAGCAGGTTTTCATCAAGGATCTCTCAGTACTTTGCTCCGTTCATCTTTCCCTCGATCCTGACTAGTATTCCAGTCCCTGCCGCTGAAAAATCTACCCACAGCATGATGCTGCCACCAACATGCTTCACCATAGGGATGGTGCTAGGTTTCCTCCAGACATGACACTTGGCATTCAGGCAAAAGAGTTCAATCTTGGTTTCATCAGAACAGAGAATCTTCTTTCTCATGGACCGAGAGTCCTTTAGGTGCCTTTTGGCAAACTACAAGTGGGCTGTCATGTGCCTTTTACTGAGGAGTGGCATATGTCTAGCCACTATACCATAAAGGCCTGATTGGTGGAGTGCTGCAGAGATGGTTGTCCTTCTGGAAGGTTCTCCCATCTCAGTTGGGTTCTTGGTCACCTCCCTGACCAAGGCCTTTCTTGATAGCTCAGTTTGGCCGGGGCGGCCAGCTCTAGGAAGAGTCTTGGTTGTTCCAAACTTCTTCCATTTAAGAATGGAGGCCATTGTGTTCTTGGGGACCCTTCCCCAGATCTCTGCCTCGACACAATCCTGTCTTGGAGCTCTACGGACAATTCCTTGGATCTCATGGCTTTCCAGGTGTGACTTTCCACATCATGTCCAATTTACCACAGATGGACTCCAATCAAGTAGTAGAACATCTCAAGGATGATCAATGGAAACAGGAAGCAATTTCAAGTCTCATAGTACTTGTAAATAAGGTATCCGTTTTCATTTGTAATACATTTGTAAAAAAATATATATATATATATCTAAAACTTGTTGTCCCTTTGTCATTATGGGCTATTGTGTTGAGATTGATGCCAAAACAATATGTAATCCATTTTAGAATAAGGCTGTAATGTAACTAAATGTAGAAAAAGGGAAGTGGTCTGAATACTTTCTGAATGCACTGTAAACAGCTTTTCAGTTAATAAGGTTCATGGAACCGATCATAATGTTTCGCTTAAAATGTTGATACACTATTATATCTTCATATATTAGGCACAGCAATGTACTGACGGAGGTAGACCTTCGTGTGAATGATCCAAAGTGAAAACATATTTTTAGACATTTTTGCAAATGTATTGAAAAAAGAAATACAGAAATATCTCATTTACATAAGTATTCACAACCCTGAGTTGTGCATGTTTAACAGCGATTACTGTGATTCTTTCAGGGTAAGTCTAAGAACTTTTCACACCTGGATTGTACAATATTCGCACATTATTCTTTTTAAAATTCTTCAAGCTCTGTCAAGTTGGTTGTTGATCACTGCTAGACAGCCACTTTCAAGTCTTGCAATAGATTTTCAAGACGATTGAAGTCATAAATGTAACTAGGACACTCAGGATGATTCAATGTCGTCTTGGTAAGCAACTCCAGTGTATATTTGGCCATGTGTTTTAGGTTACTGTCCTGGGGAAAGGTGAATTTGTCTCCCAGTGTCTGTTGGAAAGCAGACTGAACCAGGTTTTCCTCTACGATTTTGCCTTTGCCTAGCTCTATTCCGTTTATTTTTGGCCCAAAAAAACTCCTTAGTCCTTGTCGATGACAAGCACACCCATAACATGATGCAGCCACCACCATGCTTGAAAATATGATGAGTGGTACTCAGTGATGTGTACCACAGTTCTCTCATGCAATTTTATACCATAGCCTGTAGAAAAGTTGCACAACATGAGCTTATAGGAACACTCAATCATTCCATGCATCAACCAGCTATGAGAAGCTGGCTCTCGCTGCGCAACAGGTGACCTCATGCCATTCAAACTCTGAATGCCAGGGCGCTCAAGAAGTGTTTGATTCGATTTTCAATAGCATTTTCATTGATGTCAGAGTGATTAGAGGGAAAATAGAGCCCTGACTACCAGGCCATCGGCGATCATCAAAAGCATCAGAGCCCAGTTTTGGAGAAGCCTAGTTACCATGACTCAACGGTCACGTGGAAATTAACTGAGGTCATGACTCTTGACTGCCGATGTGGCGGTAATACGGTCACTGTAACAGCCCTAGTGGGGACCACACTGTTTACTATTCTTCCCTCGTGGACTGCACCCCACCCTCGGAGGGATGTTTCTGTCATCACCACCTTCCTCGTTGAAAAACAGCTTATATTTCAAAGCCATCAGACTGTTAAATCGCCATCACCAGTCAGCTATCACCCGGTTACTCAACCCGGCACCTTAGGAGGCTGCTGCCCTATATACATAGACATGGAATAATTGGTGACTTTAATAATGGAACACTAGTCACTTTAATAATGTTTACATACTGCATTACTCATTTCATATGTATACACTGTATTCTATTCTACTGTATTTTAGTCAATGGCACTCCGAAATTGCTCGTCATTATATTTACATATTTCTTTACTTTAGATGTGTGTGTATTGTTGTGAATTGTTAGATATTACTGCACTGTTGGAGCTAGGAACACAAGCATTTTGCTACACCCGCAATAACATCTGCTAACTATGTGTATGTGAGCAATAACATCAACTAACTATGTGTATGTGACCAATAAGATGTGATTTGATACTACCCCTAGCGGAAGTTTGAGGGGCTCTTCCTGTGATGCAGAGCCGAGAGACATTCTGAGGTTACTGCTATCTTTAGATTGAGGTGACGTCGTGTACACAGACGTTAGTCTGATACCCAACACTGGAAGTTTATCATTGCCAGTAGACCAAGTGGTACAACTGAGATAGTGGACGCCATCAACCCCATCAACCCCAGCACGGAGACAATTACTGAGCATGACCAGCACCCCCTGTGGACCAGGGAGATGCACTGTTAGAACGATGTAATGTGGCCGCTCAATAGTGTAGCCCGATAAGAGAGAGAATCCAGCTTGATGCCTTGGTATTCGATTCCGTGTGGGCACCAAACAGATCTTTGTCTGGTTTTATCTACCGTGTCTCACACTGCTTGCTCCTGTGACGGGGAGCAAAGCAGGTAATCATTTATGTAGGGGGAGACTCTTAGTCCCCTGATTCGCAGAGGTGCTAAAGCCGCCTCCACACTTGCTGAATGTCAGGGGAACTTGTTACCTAAAGCCTTGCAGCGTGGTCCTACGCGATAGCTAGCCCGTGCGATGCTAGCTACTACTGAAGACTGATAAGTAGAAAACAAATTCTATTTGAAGTAAAACTTTCCTTTCGGTCAGTACTCATAGCCACGTCTGAGTGGGTAGACCATTTCAGATTGTCAGTGATGTGTACCCAGAGAAACATGAAGCTTTTCACCTTCTCCAGAGTGTGTGCTCCCTCTGCCATCTCCGGAACTCCATGATCAGCTCCTCTGTTTTGTTGACATTGACGGAAGAGGTTATTTTCCTGTCACCCTTCCGCCAGGGACCTCACTTCTTTCCTGTAGGTTGTCTTGTCATTGTTGGTAATCAGGCTGCATGAGTGGCCATGCAGTCATGGGTGAACAAAGAGTGCAGGAGGGGGGTGAGCACACACCCTTGTGGGGCCCCTGTGTTGAGGATCAGAGTAGTGGAGGAGTTGTTGCCCATCTTCACCACCTGGGGGCGGCCCATCAGAAAGTCCAGGACCCAGTTGCACAGGGCAAGGTTCAGACCCAAGGCCCCAAGCTTAATGATGATATTGAAGGCTGAGCTATAATCAATTAACAACATTGTTTAAATGATTTTGCCTTAATTTAACTAGGCAAGTCAGTTAAGAACTAATTATTATTTTCAATGACAGCCTAGGAACAGTGGGCGGCTGTCGTTCTGCCTTGTTCAGGGGCAGAACGACAGATTTACCTTGTCAGCTTGGGGATTCGATCTTGCAACCTTTCGATTACCAGTCCAACGCTCTAACCACTAGGCTACCTGCCGCCCCATTCTTACATCCTTGTCTAGATGGGATAGAGCAGTGTACAGTGCAATGGTGATTGCATCATCTGTGGATCTAGGGTGTCGGATAAGGTGGAGGTGACATGAATGACTGAAGTGAGTGCTATGGGGTAAAAGGTTGACACGGGAGTGAAAATGAATTCCTGTCCCGTCTGTTCATTTTTTTCCCCCTGTACTGATCTCGCAACAGTTCTATAACCCCTGAACTCTCCTGTCCATTCCCGATAAAACTCAGTCTCGTCCCGTGCTCATTTTTGTGTGCAGAAATATGAAGGCTATTGTGTTTGTTTAGGAAGTATTCAACGTGGTTGTCTTAACTATTTTCGTTAAATGCACTGACTGTAGGCGTGAGTCGCCTGGATAACAGTGTATTCTAAATGACCTAAATGTAGAATGATTTAGGCTGGAGGATGAGGACAGAGATCCCAGCAGGCTTGACAGCAAAGTTGTTAGGAGTAGAGCAGCTATGCCGCTTCAGGCCACTTTGTCCCACTTTCCCGGTTGGTAGCCTATTTGATTAAAGCACAGCATTTTTTTTACAGCATTTAAAACAGCGCTCTATCCTTAGCTCTAATGATGGGTCCTTGGCTGCAACAAGACATTGCAATTCCTCTATCGAAGGCTTCTTCATTTAGCCTACTAATGTAGGTTGGCATCTGAGGTAGCGTAGTGACTGGCTACAACTGGAGTGAGGCGCAAGAGTGAGTCAACGGAAGGGGGAGGGGGAAACAATACATTTTTTATATATTTTTTATTAAGTAAACTATATTAACCTCTTGAGACTGTAGTGGCAGTATTTCATTTTTGGATAAAAAGACGTGCCCGTTTTAAGCGCAATATTTTGTCATGAAAAGATGCTCGACTATGCATGGAATTGATAGCTTTGGAAAGAAAACACTCTGACGTTTCCAGAACTGCAAAGATTTTCACTGTGAGTGCCCTAGAACAAAAGCTTCAGGCAAAACCAAGATGTTTCTGCAACCATGAAATGAACAGGATTTTCTGTTTTGCATTGTCTCCTTATATGGCTGTGAATGCGACAGGAATGAGCCTACCCTTTCTATCGTTTCCCCAAGGGGTCTGGAGCATTGTGACGTATTTGCAGGCATATCATTGGAAGATTGACCATAAGAGACTACATTTGCCAAGTGTCGGCACGGTGTCCTGCGTGGAAATTGGTGCGCAAAACTCAGCTGCTGGTATTTTTCCATGGGATTCTGAGAAAAACCATGCTTCCACGAACGGCATATCAATGAAGAGATATTTGACAAAACTGTTTCGGTTAATATTATGGAGTTAATTCGGAAAAAAGTTCGACGTTTTGGTGACTGAATTTTCGGTTTGTTTCGGTAGCCAAATGTGTAGTAACAAAACGGAGCGATTTGTCCTACACAAAGAATCTTTCAGGAAAAACTGGACATCTGCTATGTAACTGAGAGTCTCCTCATTGAAACATCTGAAGTTCTTCAAAGGTAAATTATTTTATTTGATTCCTTTGCTGGTTTTTGTGAATATGTTGCGTGCTAAATGCTACGCTAAATGCTAAGATAGCCATCAACACTCTTACACAAATGATTGATTTTCTATGGTTCAAAAGCATATTTTGAGATGACAGTGTTGTTAATCTGAAATGACAGTGTTGTTAAGAAAAGGCTAAGCTTGAGAGCAGGCATATTTATTTCATTTCATTAGCGATTTTTAGAAATCGTTAACGTTGCGTTATGGTAATGAGCTTGAGGCTGTAGTCACGATACCAGATCCGGGATGGCTCGGCGCAAGAGGTTAAGCCTAGGCTACACAGTTGTTGTTTTTATGAAATGTTCCACCCATTACATATTTATACCGAAAAAACCTCACCTTTCCAACTATTCCTGTACTGCCTGTTGATGTAGACTGTTGATCCTGTCCCGAACATGACTCAAGAACTTCACTCCCATTCCTGCCAGAATCCCACTAGACCCAAGGGAGTCCTGTTCCCATGTCAACCTCTACTATTGGACGATAGTCATATAGTTAAGTTACCCTCACTTTCTTGGGTACAGGGACAATGGTGGACATCTTGAAGCAAGTGGGGACAACAGACTGCAATAGTGAGAGATTGAAAATGTCCGTAACCACTCCAGCCAGCTGGTTTAGGGATGTCTTCTGGGGCAGCAGCCTTGTGAGGGTTAACATGCTAAAAATGTCTTACTTGCCTTGGCCACGGAGAACGAGAGCTCACAGTCTATGCGAGCGGCCCGCGTCCCCAGCACTGTGTTAGCCCGCTTTCAGGTTAAGAAGATATTGAACTTGTCTGCCGGAAGCAAGACGTCGGTGTCTGCGACGTGGCTGGTTTCCCGTATGTAATCCATGATCGTCTGGAGTCCCTGCCACATACGTTTGGTGTCTATCGTTTTGCCTGTTTGATTGCCTTATGGAGGGCATAACTGGACTGTTTGTATTCAACTATATTCCCAGTCACCTTGCCGTGGTTAAATGCGGAGGTTTGAGCTTTCAGTTTTGCCCGAATGCTGCCATCTATCCACATTTGTTTGGTTTGAATAGGTTTTAAATCGTCACAGTGGGAAGAACACCCGGTTCTAGGTCGGGTGAACAAAATGACTTGTGTTCCTGTACGTTACCACAATCACACCACGAGTAGTTAATCGTGAAACATACACCTCCGCCTTTCTTCTTCCCGGAGAGTTCTTTATTCCTACCTGCACAATGTACTGAGAACCCAGCTGGCTGTGTGGACGGGGACAGTATATCCGGAGAGAGCCATGATTCCATGAAAGAGAGTATGGTACAGTCCCTGATGTCTCTTTGGAAGGAGATTCTCGTCCTGAGCTCGTCTACTTTATTGTCCAATCTGAAAACCTCTTCTTTGCCAGCGGCGTCTTGGAGCAGCCTCTGGGATAAGTTCAATCGCCTTGGGGGATACGAACAAAGGATCCAATTCAGGGAATGCGTATTGCTGGTGAGTTACCGCCGCTCTGATATCCAAAAGTTCTTCCTGGCTGTAAGTAATAATGCAAAAAACTTTCTCGGCTAATAATGATGTGAGAATAAAAATATTTATTAAAAAAATAATAATAATAAATGCAAAGTTGCCTAGGAACCAGAAACAAAGCGGCCATGTCTATCAGCGCCATCTTGCATTTAATGACTGTGTTTCCTCCTCATCCTCCTACACTACAGCAATATGTGCATCAAACACTACTCACACACACAGAACATCCACAACACACATTCCCACACAGTGTACAGCCAACAATTCTCTACCCAGACAAACCCACCCACGCACACAGCACCAAAATAAATACAAAATCTCTACTCCTGACCAACCAATAAAAGATCAACTGTGTCATTGATTGCACACTGACCGGTCAATTCAATAATCAATGTGGCAGACTCTTATTAATATAATTCTGTCCGTTGTGCATTTACACAGAATTAATGTAGGCACACGAATAAGTCAAAAGACCGATAAACGGAGACAGTCACACACAGCAGAAGGGGGCTACAGAGCAAAGTTAAGGATAATGATGCTTGCAGTAGTGATATCGAGAGCGTGGGTGTGTGTGGCTTTTTAAAATTCAACTGCACTACAGACTAGCGTTCATCACAATTCTTCCACTGCAGAGAAAATTATAGGTTTGAGGAAGTCTGTGGGAGGCTGATGCCGGAAAGAAGAAATTCCAGACGCTTCTCGGTCTCTGAAACGTGCTTAGATTCGAATGTGTATTTAGTATTGTGTGTGTAGTAGTGTACATGTACTGTTCTTGAGTGGATAGATGCATAGGTGGGTGGGTGGGGGGTGGGGGGGCTGGACTCGGCGCCCAAACTCACTCT